>NW_027526203.1:389737349-390337349 GCF_048455015.1 Haemaphysalis longicornis
GTCGGGCTCGGGCCAGTATGCGTCCTGTGAGCCGTTGCGGGGTCATATTTATATGAGTGCTCAGATCAGGGGGAGCAGGGGTGTTGGGAAAGGGGTTGAGGGCATTTAGCATGTACCGTCCAGTATGTGTGCGGGAGAGGAGTTGAATCTGGGCCGTGCGGTGGGAATCAGTGAGCTCATGGGTGGTGTAGGGCAGGTCTATTTCATGGAGTCTATATGGCACCGGTTTATCTAGCAATTAAACGCCCCGTGCAACGCTGCTGATAAACGCTTTCACTCTCTTCTTACTCCCGTTCGGAAGCACGGAGAAATCTGTACAGTATCGGCATCAGAAAGCAGAATGAATGACTTGCTCGTCCCAGCGGACACACCTTACAATTTGTGCTTTACTCTATTGCAGTTCTCTTTAAAATGGCTATGAAATGAGTTTGCTCCAACTGAAAGGAAAACGCCCAATAGATGCGATATCGCTCGAATAACGACATTCGAGCGCGAAAACAACTCCAAGACTGAGAGGGAATGTCTTCGAGGAGTGACCACCGGAGCTGTATACATCTGTTGTGAGAAACATGATGCTTTTAGAGTACCATTGAAGGATTGTGAGAATGCGGCTGGCTTCGTGTATCTGCGAGTTAGTTTCACGGCATTCGTCTCCGGCTTGTCAAGTTCAATCAATCAATCAATCAATCAATCAATCAATCAATCAATCAATCAATCAATCAATCAATCAATCAATCAATCAATCAATCAATCAATCAATCAATCAGCGCGCACGCACTGGGGGGGGTGTGTAGAACGTACAAAAAATATGTGCGGGTGCTGTGAAGACTGGCACACTTACTGTATGCACACATATCCATGGGGGTGTTGTGGAGAACGCTTTATAAGCCGGCTTACGTGCTTTGAAGGCGAAAGTCTGGCGATACTTGCTAAACAGCTTCTTTACTCCTCCACTTCCCAACCCCACCTTCGAGCAGTGGAATGCTTCCCTGGCCAGCCCAGACCCGGATATCCAGCTAAAACTGGTGACCCGAGCACGGACGGCCAGCCAGCCGAAGTCAAGGCATGGATGCCTACCACGGGGCGAGGTCCACACATCAGCCTCTACTAGATGAATAAAAGTATTCTCTCTCTCTCTCTCTCTCTCTCTCTCTCTCTCTCTCTCTCTCTCTCTCTCTCTCTCTCTCTCTCTCTCTCTCTCTCTCTCTCTCTCCGACTTCTTATTTTCGTCTCCTTCGCTTTCGTTTCTTTGTCTTTTGGCTCAAAGTACTTCGGCCGACTTCTTTTCTTGTACTCACCCGGCAACACCTTCAAGTACCACGCAACACACAGTATTCCGCAGCCTTTACGTTCGCAATGCACAATTTGGGAATTTTGTGCGTACATCAGCCCTTCAAAGCACCAGGTTTCTCGCCAATCTCCCTAGTATGTATATGTGCATCGAGGAAAGGAACAACGACGAGAACAACTTTGTTCTACCGCTGACTTCGTGGAGGGGAAGTTCAGTGGTAGTGCATTGGGCTGTTACTGAAAACCCTGGTTCAAAGTCCATAAGATCACACGTTTACTCTTTGCAGAGTAAACGTGGGAGTAAACTTCAGAGTAATTTACTCTTTACAGCGGCGGCCTTTTTTATTAAAAACTTTAAACCTTAAAATCACCCGTAATTTAATGCAATTTGAATCCGGGGTGCCCACAGTAGCAGCCTAGTGCGCTACCACTCCGCTAGGTCCGCATATTCCCAGCGGTGGAACAAAGGTTGTTCCTTCCCTCGTGGCACATACCCACTCGGGTGAGTGGCCAATAATCAGGAGGGTCGAGGGGCTAATGTGCCTGCTTCACAAAATTCATATAACTATGAGCTGGGAACGTAAAACTCCAAGAATGGTGCGTGCCGCATGACACCAGAACGTGATCGAAAGTGCGTAGAACATGGTGAACACCAGCCCCGCAGAGCCCTGATTCTAGGGAAGCCGTGGCGTGTACCAGTCAGCTGGCGTGGCGTAACATGAAGAAATGAAAGCGAAGAAATCAACGAAAGCTTGGTATAGCTAAAAACGAGCCGGCCGAAGTAATTCATGCCAAGATACAAAGAAACGAAAGCGAAGAAAAATACGTAACTACGATGTAGCAGAAAGAGTTGTCAAGAAGCATCGCTATGGCCTTCCAAAGCAGATCAGCAGGCTTAAAGGTTCCAAGAAATAGTTTTCTGTTGTGGGCAACAGCGACAGACAGGAATTATCTCGCTGAAGGTGGCGCAGCTCAGATGTGAAAGGTGCAAATCATTCAATTAAAAACCAAGGTAAGAATCAACATTTATTTAAAGGATAAAATAGGAATCATTTCTCTTCTTGGAGAGTACACGGGACGGCCGTCGACGTCACCTGCAAGAAAGAACGTCAGCTTGTTGTAGTATCTTTTTATGCCGTAAAAAAGTAGCAAGTAATGTATGTCAGCAAGTGTCACCACAATCCAGGCAGCACAGGCGGCCAATAACGCTGTCCAATCACCGAAATGCTCCGAGTGACTACATAATATGCAGACCCGCCGCGGTGGCTCAGTGGCTAAGGCGTTGCGCTGCTGAGCTCGAGGTCGCGGGTTCGATTCCCGGCCGCGGCGGCCGCTTTTCTGATGGAGGCGGAAAGCAAAAACGCGCGTGTGTACTACATTTCGGCGCACGTTAAAGATCCCCAGGTGGTCGAAATTAATCCGGAGCCCTCCACTGCGGCGCGCCTCGTCGCCTGCGTTGCGTCGGCGCGTTGACCCTACAATGAAGATTACCTAATGTGCAGGCTAAAGTTGGGTGTCCTTTTAAGGAGCACGTTTGGCAACGCACTGTCGCGACATCTTTTTTCCTCCTTAGAACATTCTCTTAAATTGTTTTAATTGAAGTTCAGCCGTCAAATGAGGACGGTGTAAACATGGAGGCCCCAGGCCAAAAAAAAAATAAAATCTGTTCCTCCACGTTAACCACATAATAATAGCATGTTTTATTTTTTCTTTCAAAGCCACTGGGCCCCCTTTGACATAACGTGCATTCAAAATGGTCGGACGCGGATTCTATTCCAGGCCGCGGCGGGCGCTTTTCTGATGGAGGCGAAACGCAAAAACGACCGTGTGTTCGACATTACGGCGCACTTTAAAGATCCCCAGGTGGTCCAAATGAATCCGCAGCCATCCACTCTGGCGGGCCTCATAACCTGTGTAGTTTCGGCGCGTTAAATCCCTCAATCAATCAATCAATCAATCAATCAATCAATCAATCAATCAATCAATCAATCAATCAATCAATCAATCAATCAATCAATCAATCAATCAATCAATCAATCAATCAATCAATCAAATCAATCAAATCAATCAATCAATCAATCAATCAATCAAATCAATCAAATCAATCAATCAATCAATCAATCAATCAATCAATCAATCAATCAATCAATCAAATAGATGACGTGATCCAACCATTCCTTCAACTCTATTTTTAGAGGCCACGAACAATCGCAAGGGAACGGTTCCGAGGGTGGCGGATTGAATCGCATTCTGTTTATTTCACAGCGTCGTTGCAAAAAAAAAAAAAAACTGGCAGTGCTATGCAACACGATCAAGAAAGCAGTAGCGCTGTGTTTTGTCATACGGTGCTTTGAGACATGCACTGCTGGAAGAGTACAAACGTAGCCAACACACTGTGTCCCTGTCGTAACAAATTGCTGCACCATTCCCATTGTCATGCAATGTTCAGGAATGAGCCGTCGTCATTGCACTAGAGGGGGTTGAAAGAACCGCACGAGAATGACTGACGCCAGTATAATGAAGCAAACACTTTCGTATTGCTTCTCTTGCCCACAAGGGGAAGACTAAATATCGTTCAACGATTCTTTTACAAAACATATGTGTAACGAGATTTTGTTACGTATTTAAGGTCGTTAAAGGCGAGAAAATTGGGGGACGATAAGTGTATCCGATAATGCTAACATCCACTCTGTTACCCTAATTGTCCAACGGTTGTCGGTCCGTCTCACTACGTGGCCAGTCCAAGTCCGTTCCTGTTTATTTATTTGAACTATGATATCGTACACTCTAGTTTGTTCACTGATCCAGGTAGCTTGTTTCTTGTCCCTGAGTGTTATTCCTAACATTATTCGTTCCACTGCCCTTTGAGCCTACCTAAGTTCGCTTTCTAGTTGTTTAGTAAGGCGCAAAGTTTCAGCTCCGAATGTCATCACCGGCAGTATGTGCTGTTTGAAGATTTTTTTTTTTTTTGAGTGACAGAGGTAGCTTGCTTTTCATTATTTGGGAATGCTCGCCAAGTGCTCCCCAACCCATGCCTATTCTGCGCCGGATTTCTCTCTCGTGGTTGGGGTCAGCGCTAACCATTTGTTCGAATAGCTATATTCTGTCACTTCATCTATAGTTTCGTTTCCTAAGCTGAAGACATTCTTGACATACTTATTCCTCATTACTTCAAATTTATTTATATTTATTTTTAGTCCCACAGCTGTGCTTTGTTTGTAGTTCCTCAAGCATTTTTTGAATGTGTTGTGCAGTCTCCCTCAGGAAGTCTATGCCGTCCGCAAACCTCAAACTTCCTCCGTTTTCCTAGTCAACCTTTCTAAATACCCCCTCTAGACGTGGTGTGAATACCCGCCGCGGTGGTTCAGTGGCTAAGGCGTTGCGCTGCTGAGCACGAAGTCGCGGGCTCGATTCCCGGCCGCGGCGGCCGCTTTTCTGATGGAGGCGAAAAGCAAACACGCCCGTGTGTTCGAGATTTCGGCGCACCTTAAAGATCCCCAGGTGGTCAAAATTAATCCGCAGCCCTCCACTACGGCGCGCCTCATCACCTGCGCTGCCTCGGCGCGTTAAACCCTACAATCAATCAATCAATCAATCAATCAATCAATCAATCAATCAATCAATCAATCAATCAATCAATCAATCAATCAACCAATCAATCAATCAATCAATCAATCAATCAATCAAGACGTGGTGTGAATAGTTCTAGCGAGATAGTATCTCCCTGTCTTGCTCCCTTTCGGATCGCAAATTTATCGCTTTGCTTGTAGAGGTTTATCCTGCCCGTGCATCCCTTAATGTCTTCTAGAATTGTCTTGTGTAAGTTTCCTGGTCCTTTATGCTTTTAGCACGACTGCGGCTTGTACTGAGTCAAACGTTTCCTCAGGGTCTACAAATGCCATGGGTTTAGTATATTCAGGATTTTTCTATCACTTGGTTGACGAAATGGGTGTGATCGATGGTTGAGTACGCTTTCCTATGCTTTCTGGATTCATGGGAATCCGGGCTGTCACCTATGCGGTTGACTATAACTTTGGTAAACAGCTTGTAAACAACTGAGTAGGCTGATGCATCTGTGATTCTTGAGGTGATCAGCTCTGTGATCCGCTCTTATGAATCAGAATAATGTTGGCGTTTTTCCATGCTATGGGCGCTTCTTGAGCCTTCAAGCACTCTAAAAATAGTACAGCAAGCTTTTCCAATACAATATCTCCTCCGTCCTTCAAGAGATCCATGGTTATGCCGTCGTCACCTGCAGTTTTTCCTATTTTCATGCCTTTTAGAGCCCTTCCAGCTTCCTGTTGAGTCACAAGTGCGACATCGCAAGTTGAGCTTATATTCTGAGTAGTTTCCCCTGGTCTAACGTCGCTGGAATACAGCCAGGTGTAGAATAGTTCTGCTACCTTAATTATCTTGCCCAAGTTGTGCCTAATGTGTCCCTGCTGATCTCAGAGTGCGTACATCGTGTCTTTGCCGATGGCCAGCTCTCTCTTAGTCGTTTTCAAGCGTCCCCCCATTTGGATCTTTTCCTCGATCACTGCCATGTTATGTGCACGAATGTTTTTGGTTTATTTCTGTTAATCAGTTTTGACAGCTCGACCACTTCAAACCGACCCACTTGACACTTTCATATTTTTACATTTGGCAAGTAGTTCGTTCGTTTTTTTAGTTAGTTTTCCTGTTTGTTTTCTATATGTTGCTTCTCCCACAGCTGCTGCTATTCCACTGCTGAGTGCCGATGTTCGGTTGTCATTTAGCCTGTCTACACTGACCTCATTCTGCTCCTTCAAAAGCGAGAATTTGTTTTGAGGAGTTATATTAAGCTTCTGCGGTCTGCCTCTGACTTATTCCATACGGGGTTTCTTATTTCCAAGAGTTTCGTTCTTTCTCTTCTGAGATTCAGCCTTATCTTGTATCTAACCATCTTGCGATCTCTGCTCTAAATCTTACTTAGCACCTCTACGTCTTGCACGATAACGGGGTTGTCACGTAGAATGAAGTCAATTTCGTTTTTGGTCGTACCATCGGGACTTTTTCATGTCCATTTCCTATTCTTTCGTTTGTAGAAGAATGTACTCATTAAGCTCGGGTTATTTCTCTCTGCAAATCCCAGCAGTGTATCTCCTCGACTGTTGCGATTGTCTATTGTGATGTTTCCCAATGACCTTACTCCCATTCGCTTGTTACCGACCTTTGCGTCAAAGTCTCCCATCACAATCATGAACTGCGTTGTTGCCTTCATTCTTGCTGATTCGACGGTCTAGTAGAAGCTATCTACGGCTTCATCACAGCTGGTTGTTGGCGCTTAGGCCTGCACTATCTTTAACCTGTACCACTTGTTTAGCCTGATCACAACAGCCACGACTCTCTCGCTAATGTTAAAAAAATTCACCAAGTTTCCTGCTATTTCTCTGTGGATTGGTCTACCACTTCTAGAAGGAGGAGAAGGCCAATAACAGGATTGTGGAATGAAATACGAAACTTCGGAGGTAAACTGTGTACTCGAGTAGCACAGGACAGGAGCGGTTGGAAGTCAGTGTGACAGGCCGTCGTCCTGCAGTGTACTTGAGCGGGCTGATGATGATTCTATCCGATAATGCGAACATTCCACGTAGCTGCACGATCACCGACGACATTGCGGTGACATATGAACCCAACTGGACGCTTTAACGACTTTAGCTCAGTATCATAATAACCTCCGTAATTATTCCAATATCCCACTTTATTTCGGCCATGTCTACGTTATTTAATTGCAAGAATGTTTTTTTTTTGCGATTAATCCGGGTTTTTTTTCTGCTCTTTTCGTAACGAGCACGCCTTCCTTCGGGTATTTCTTCGCCATTGCACCTTTCTCAAGGAGGCATCGAAACTGCAGAACACCGTTTTCTCCCGCCAGCATCCCAAAGAGCTCTCGCCTCCTCCCACAGCCGAATAAATACGGGTTGGCAGCGACCCCCCTCCCCCCTTGTCACCCCAGCAGCGCGCCCGCTCTCGATCCACGGAACCCTAGTGTGGGCGGGGTCGCCTCCGCGTAGAGCCGCGACGGCCACCACCAGGCAGTAAAGATATCAGCACGAATATCTTTCCTAAACAAAAATGACAACGGTTTCTACTAGTGAACCCTCCTGGAGACCTCGATACGCTCTACGCACTTAATGCTGTAGACGAGAGGATTCGCTGATTGATTGATTGTGCGGTTTAACGCGCCGACGCTACACAGTCGATGAGGCGCGCCCCAGTGGAGGACTCTGGCTTAATATTGAACACCTAGGGATCTTTAATGTACGATGAAATCTCGAACATACGGGCGTTTTCGCGTTTCGCCTCCATCAGAAAAGCGGCCGACGCGGCCGGGATTCAGGTGAAAGAGGATAGGATACAGTGCAACACCACCGGAAAAATGGCCCCTTCCAGTGCACTTCGGGATGCCTTTTGTTAATAATAGTACACGGCTTTTCCTTGTTATTGATTACGGGAAACAAATTCGCAGGGATGTCGCAAGCTACTAATGTGCTTCCATGGCACTTGATCAGCAGGGAGGACGTCGAAGGGCCGTGAAGGGAGCTGACCCCGGCGCACTAATAATGCGCTTGTACAGTTTGATGGGTTATGCAAATTTCTACATGTGAGGATACATTACTGTGGTTTAAAACTGAATGCGTTAATCGGCTTATATAGTGTGCACCTATGGTTTGTTCAGAAATAACAAACACAGTATATTTTTTGTAATGACAAAAAAAAAAAAAAAACCAACACTGCAAGAACTACAAACAGAAGTAGGCGAAGCCTTCCCACGCCGGGACTGGTGTATCAACACATTTTTCAAAATCTGACAGGAATGGAAGGCATCTCTGGAGATTTTCCTTTCAGTGCCATGGCCGAGCATTTTCTGCATTGATTACCTTGTCAATGACATTTACACTGGTAACTAAGCATTAGGGGTCAATATCCGAGTTATTCGCAACTGCGGACTTTATAAATTTATATAAAAATGTTAGCCCAGACGGGCTCTCAGCGGCAACTGCCGGGAGTATTTTTAAAACTTGCAGCTTCTTATATTCGTTATGAAATGATCAATACGTAATTCTATTACCGTCGAGGTCTTTTAGCCATCGAAAATTTAAATGGCGGTCGCCTCACTGAATGATGGAAATCACCCGCGTTACCTGCATTAAGTGTCTCGGCTGAGCAATGAATTGAATGCCACACACACGAAAATTCTATCACGGGTTATCGCATGGCCATTTTGTGTACATCTTGGCGCGCTACCGGCAGTGCGCCAAGGTGTACACGAAACGACATGAGCCAGAACCCAAACGCTAACGCTCGCTACTGAAATACCACACATTATAACAAACACAGACACACATAATGCCCTGCGTGGTTTCACTGAGACCCATTTTCGTGTTGCTGACATGAAGCGCGTTAATCGCTGCTCATTACAGAGGGGGAAAAAAGGGCGCGAACCTGTACTTCTCACCCAACATTTCTTCTCCGCCGGGCTTGCGTTCGCACTTGACAACCCCGACGATGGGCATGAGCTGCTCTGTGGCCTGCAGGATGTCGGGCCTGCAAGAGAAACAAGAGCGTCCATGTGAGCGCAAGCATCGAACGACCCAATGCTTCCGCAAGGCGCTACTGGAAGTTGTACTTGGCAACGCTTAACTCGAGAACTCTGTTGAGCAACGGAAGCTTAGCTGTGCTACTAGAAGAGCTCACTGACGTTAAATGTGATCTTAGGATTAAATGAAGGCAGAAGGACATGTGAGGAGGGCTTAAGGGTGTTGAGTAGACGACATACGTTAACGAGGGCATTGATGAGGAAGGAGCTCGGAGTGGGGTTCTTGATCTACGAAGAGCTCTCACGGAGCGTGGACAAATTCTATGGCATTAACGAAATCATCGGGGCAGTTGTAATCGGGGTATATAGAAGGTAGAAGTTAAACGTACCACAAGGCAGACTATCAACATCCAAATTCCATCGTATACAAAAGGTAATACGTAACTGCATAAACGAAACCCCACATTTTCAGCGATGAAGTTAACAGGCAGGATTTAGAAAAGGCCACTTGACGATGAATGTCAATCGCGCCGTCGACCGGGGACTGATTGTTTTTATTTTTGTCCGTTCCATGCCTTTTTCAAAAATTAATTAAGTCAGATAATACGAATCTGACTCAGAGCAAGTAAGGCGGGTGCTGGTGACTGGGCATGTCTGAGGCCGCCTCGCACCCGGAACTATGTCACAATACAAATTGGCGCGATACGGACATTTTTGAAATGGAGAACTCACAATAACGCCGCTGGTGATGATGGAATCTGCGCAACCAGTGCAATAAGGTACGCATTTGGGCTTGTTGGCTCATGATTACGAGTGAAAAAACAGCGCTAAAAAGACAGGACAAGAAAGGACACAGGACCACAGCGCCGTGGTCCTGTGTCCTTTCTTGTCCTGTCTTTTTAGCGCTGTTTTTTCACTCGTAATCATGAACCAAGCAGCCCAAATGCGTACCTTATTGCAGTTCATTTCTACTACATCGGGCTCTTTTTCTTCGTGTGTACCTTCCTCGTGTTAAAAAAAAACAGCGCCGTGGTCCTGTGTCCTTTCTTGTCCTGTCTTTTTAGCGCTGTTTTTTCACTCGCAACCAGTGCACATCATGTGGTTATAGATTACAACAAAAACATTTCATTCACTAGACAGTGTCACAGTAGTGGAGGAATTGAGAGACGAAGGCGGAGAAGAAAGGTAGAACACTTGGATGACGCATATAATGAGGGTACGAACGCAAGGATTCTTTATAAGAAGTGCGGGAGTTCCCTACTATGGACGACGCCTGGTAAGAAGGCCCCTTCTTTTCAAAATTATTTGCTGCCTCTTAAGAGAGGCTATTGAGGAAGCTTGACTTCCATTAGACAGGGATATCAGGATATGGTTAATATTTGAGCCCCTTAACTTCTGGGGATGACGTCACTGAGATGGGAAAAGACCTGGAAAGATTGCTTGTATAACTGTACTCACGAAGTTTAGCGGTAGAGCTAAAGATAAATATAAAAATTCGTACGTGGAGTTTAACTGGAGTGCAGAAATCCTACCCTTCCGCTTAAGGAATGAAATACTAGAAGAGCTGGATGAGAATGTATAATGCGAGTGGTGATCGGAACCACGAGAGAGAAGTCAGGTGTGCCTTCAGTTAGGCTGTCGTGTATTCGACAAGCATTTTCAAGGGAGGAGTAATCTGCCACTAAAAAGCAGGATATAGAACCAATGCGTACATCCAAAGGTATAGAACTAATGCGTACCAGTGCGTGCATGCGTACAATTGTACAGAAACTTGGGCACTTCCAACTCGCCTCAAAAGGACATTTCGGTCACCCAGACAGCCACGGAACACAAAACGATGGGCATAAAAATTAGGAATAGAAATCGAGCGTCTTGAATTAGGGAGAAATCTATAGGAGGGGAGGGATGGAGACATAATAGCAAGAATTAAAATAAAGTAGAACAAGTCCGGGCATGCAATGCTGGGATGTGACAACCGTTTCACGTGCTGCACTCATTCGATTTCGCAAAAGAAAGGCAAGAAGCGAAACACTCAGCGAAATTTCGGCCCCCCGGGGTATTAATACCCTGTTTTTCTTTTATTTTTTTGTGTTATTTCTGAGATTTCTATTTCTGAGATTATGTTATTTCTCTGCACTTGACGGTGATGACATTTTAAGAGTTTAGGGAAGGCTTCAGCGTAGTCAACTTGGATACAATGAGAAGCATCCCGCTGTCTTACCCAAGAATAGGAAAGTGGCGGAGCTTCTTTACGGTATATATCACTAAAAGGTGCTGCACGGAGGCATACAGGACACTCTGGCGCAAGTGAGAGAGCGGTTCTGGGTGATTGGGGCAAGGCAGCTCGTTAAGAGAACCATAAAGGCGTACATAACGTGCCAGCGTTTTCATTCGCGGCCAGCAACCCAAGTGACCGGCCCCCTTCCGACTGACCGCATCACCGGGGCCTCTCTCTTTGAGGTGACCGGTGTCGACTTTGCCGGCCCTCATCTCGTCAAAGGAGCAACGAGTGCAAAGTCTTACATCGTGCTCTTCACGTGCGGTGTCACCCGGGCAATAAACCTCGAGTTGGTGAGTGACATGTCGGCTGCCTCCTTAGTAAAAAGGCTGAGCATGTTATCCGGCACCGTTGGCCCGCCCTCACGAGGGCGCCGGGGGGTCGGGGCGTGCGGGACCGGGGGGAGTTGGCCGTTATCACACGGGTCGCTGAGGTGAGGGAGATTGGCAACATAGGCACCGGCTGAGGCCCACCGCTGAGACCCCAACGCCTTGCTGCTGGGCCTCCTGCAAGGGGCTCAACAGAAGTTTCTCTCTCTCTCTCTCTCTGCTGCCTCCCTTCTGCTGGCTTTCCGTCGATTCATTTCTCGACGAGGATTACCGAGCACTATTTATAGTGACAACGCCCTCATGTTCAAGAAGACAAGTAAGGATCTGGCCGCACTCTGGGCAGTCATTATAAACGAGGAGGTTAAACACTTTGTCGCCAACTTTGGCATACAATGGAAGTTCATTGTAGAACGCGTGCCATGGTGGGGCGATTTTTATGAGCGCTTGGTTGGACTCACTAAGCAGGCTCTAAAAAAGACGCTACAAAACGAGAAGCCTCGGAATTGAAGAGCTGTGCACAACGCTGAACGAAGTAGAGGCAATGCTAAATTCGCGTTCCCTCACACATGTCTACACCGAGCCCAACGAACCTGAACCACTTTCTCCAGCCATGTTTTTGACTGGAAGACGGCTCACCCAAGAGATAACGGCACTTTCTTCTTCACAACTTAAGCAAACGTTCTCCCATAGGAATAGAATGCTGAACCATTTCTAGAAGAGACGGGCGACAGAATACCTGAGAGAACTACAGAACTCCCAGTTGCAAGTAAACACACCCAGACAGCTAAAAGCCGGCGACATGGTGCTGTTGAGCGAAACAATGCAGCACAGACAGATGTGGAATTTGAAAAAAACATTTACTGGTCGTGACGGAAAGGTCCGATCATGTGAAGTAGTATCCTGGGGGAACAGTTCTCCCACGACCCGTTCAGCTGTTGTGCCCTTTAGAACTATGTAGCTAAAGGCAAATGACGGAGTCATTTCGGGGGGGGGGGGGGGGGGGGGGGGGCATGTGTCGCGCGCAGAACGCCCACAGAACAAAACTACATATACAGCCCCCGGCTCTCAAGCGCGTGGCGTGTTTACGTTTCACCAGATGCGGCCTCTGTTGTTGTTGTTGTTGAACGCGTTTATTTCACATTTTGATGCCAATCTAAGGCTGCTGTGAAAAAAAGGTAAACGTTTTGTCGCTTTATCACTGGCTTCGGTCGTGACGGGCTGTAGTTCTGGCAGTGTGTCCGAGCCGGGAACCGGTGGCAGGAGCTTCTGCGTCATCGATAAACTGGTTCAGCGACCGACAAAGTTCGTTGGCGACCGCTGCAGCTGTACACGGGAGTGGTGCAGCCCAGCTCTGAAGGGAGTTCGGCCTTATCTCACTCGGGAGTGAGGCCAGGGCCCGAGCCCTGGGTGCCGAGTACAGCGGGCAGAACCACAGGAGGTGTTCCAGGTCAGCCCGGGTTACACATGGGCTGCACATTCCAGTGTTGGGCTGGTCGAGGGAACGGCTGCTTTCCTTGCTTCGGAAACGCTGCAAAAGGTAGGGGGTAAGGAGGGTGCCAGTCTGTACCCGCCGGAGCGTAACTTGCTGCCAGCGGGTAGCAGCCTTGCGAGGAAGTGGAGGGATATTAAGTGGATTGCACGCGTTGCGTAGAAAGCTGCGTCGGTGCTGCTTGGCAAAAGATACCGTTATTACGGGATCTAGCCACTGATTGTGCGTCTCCACATAGTCGGCTAACCGGCTGGAAAATCGCTCGGGTGGTTTCGACTGCGCGGATAGAAGTAAAGCGCGCGCTAGTCGGTGGGCCTGGTTGTTGCAATATGCGTGAGTTCATGAGTAGACATTACGTCCGCTATGTCGCTCAACGCGCTGCAGCTTTTGAAAGCCGGAAGGGGCGTATATTTTGGAATCCCGGTTATCCCCCTCCTGGCTTCATTATTTAGGCGCTCAAGAAGGCTTAGCTGCGTTCGCGTGATCGGATGGAACGGTGCTTCGTATATGATACGAGAGTGTACAAAATCACGTACAAAATGTCGCAGTTCGTTCTCTTTGACTCCTCTCGTGCGGCTGGTGATCCTGCGTGGGACTTGGATGACTTGTTTAGTGACACAAACTGTCCGGCCAGACCAGGTGGATGCTATGCACTGCTCGTCGAGAATTATCCCGAGTATGCGTATGGAGCGTTTTCTAAGGATAGGCCTTTTTCCAATTGTGAGGAGGACGCTAGTCTTGTCCTCATCCTTGGATGGGGTTTTCCTGCCACCATGGATGACCACAAACTCTGTAATCTCGGGTGCCAGCGTTAGCGCTACCTGCTGTGTGTAGCTTTCGACAGTATCCAGGGCCGCTTGTAGTGCTTCCTCTTGTGCACCTAAAGAACCTTGCTTGGTCCAGAGCGTCACATCGTCTGCGTAAATTGCATGTTCCACGTTTTCGATGTTGGCCAGCCTTCCAGGAAGCGCCGCCAGCGCTACGTTGAATAACGTAGGAGCGATGACAGAGCCTTGAGGGACTCCTACCCGGGTGTAATGAAAGCGACTGAGGGAACTTCCAACTTGGACCAGGAAAGTGCGATACCGAAGGAAGGCGGCAATGAAATTGTGCATGTATCCCTTGATGCCAAGATCTATTATGGCTTGCATGATCGAGGTGTGAGGAAGGCCATCAAAGGCCTTCCTAATGTCAACACCTACGACCATAAGGGGACAGGTAGACACCGGGTCAAGAACGTCTTCTTTGAGGCGTAACATGATATCTTGCATCGTAAGACCGGAGCGGAACCCGTATTGTGTGGGAGCAAGAAGGTGTTGCGTACGGGGAGGGCCGACCCGAGCCGAGCTCCGTCGCCTCCGACATACGTGTGGTAGCGTGGTGAAAAGAGAGCGGCCAGCCGCTGTTGCAGCCGTGAAGAAGTCCAGAAGCCGTAGGCTAACGTAACTGTTTACTTCATAGCGAGAGGTGAGCCGACGCCAAAGAACAACACCCCGACGGGCGAGGTAACAGTACAGGACTCGAGAGCAGAGTGACAGCATTGATTCCTTGTTCAAACAGGAATGGGGTATAGCGCTTGAGAGGCTCGTATTTATACCCAAAAGCGCCAACGGTTAAAGGGACACTGAAGTGATATGTAAACATTGCGGGATTACTAGCGCAAATTGTAATCCGGAGTCCCCAGGCCATGTTTCGACCACTCTAGGCGCGTTTACGCGATTTTATTTAGTAGAAAAACTAATTAGAAAATGCTGTCCTCCTCTCTTTACGCTCGCCCATTTTCTGTGGCGTTTTCGTGTGACGTCAGGAGGGGATGAGCTGGCAATTGGCTGCGCCACGGCTGCGCTACTGCACGGCTCCCCGGCCGACAGTCAGTCGGCTCAGCGTTTCGTCCGCCGGCCGCCGGCGGGTCGTCGCAATCAAGGAGGTTAAAAAAAAATTGCTTGGTCGCAATTCGTTCGCTTAGTTGAAACGAAGCCAGGACACGTTTGTGAATGGAAGAATGTGCCTTTCTTTACTTGGTTTGTTTATACACTGTATCTAGCTCCGGGTCGCTTCACACAAGCGCTGCACAAGCGCACATGCGACGCTTCGCTGACTGGTACGCCAGTAGGAAAATATAAGGCCTCTTGAAGGCGGGAGAAGAGTCAGCGAAGTCAATATAGGTACTAAGGAAATAAAATCAACTGATATTTTTACCATACAGCGTAAAACTAGGGCGCGGGAAGCACTTTTTTGCGCTGGGCGAACAAGCACAGCGGTCAGCAGCACGACTACGCATCTGCGAACGCTTTTCCGTCTACGAAATTCAATTGCTAGACGTGAGCTACTGTGGAAACTCGGGCGACGCTTACTGCACGATCGCAGTACAACAAATAGTCACCTAAGCTGCTTGAAATGCCAAAACTAAATAAAAGTGTAAACTGGTTGTACAATATATACCGTATATTAGCAAGGCTTTCGCGTCCCGCTCCGTGGCTCAGTGGTCTGGGGTGCTGGGTATGTCACCGCAGATGTTTTGCAAGTCACGAGTTCGAATGCCCGCGGGTACGTGCTTTTTTTTTTTTTGTAAGTTAACTTTTTTGTTTTCCGACAATGTTTTCTATATTGAGTTCACCTTTTTTTGGGCCGCAACGTTCATGGCTACACGAACTAGTTCACAAAACGCGCGCAGGCTGGCACTGGCGCGCTAGCGAGTTCTCGTTGGCGTGCTGTTGCCATAAGCACCGACTGCTTGCAGGCAGTGGGCACAGGCCAGAATGAACAGACCCTTGGCCTGGTGCGAACACGCTTTTTACGATACAGGCATGAGGGAGGCAAGCTCCAAATATGGGGGAAAAGCGCATGACATTTGGGCGTCTGCGGGTAGGCGGAGGGCGTTCATGCACTGCGTAGGTCTCGGCTAGTGAATGCTACGACTACAAGCCGTCCTGGGAGGCTTATCTTGTGCATTTTACAGTCGACAACATGGCAGAAGCGCGGTACGATGATTACTGAGATATTGAGAATGCCCATCCAACAACGCCATTGGTTATGTTTTACAGAACCGAAACGGAAACCGAAACTTGTGTGATTGCTAACCTTGGGCATCGTCCAATCACGGCGCCCCTCCTCCCAACGTCACAGCCTTAGTTGGTGCGGCCGCCGCAAACCGCGCATGGTAGTTTTTCTTCTTTCGCGCTTTGTAAAATAATTACCGATTTGTCAACCGGATAAACGATGAAAAGTGTGCTAATTTGAGCCAGTCTACGCAGTGCAAGCAAAAACGGGAGCTTGACAAATTCACTTCAGTGTCCCTTTAAAACAGCGTTCCCTCTAGATTGTGCACATGCCACGAACGTCGCAGACACACACCACACTCTTTCCAGAGTTCGTGAGTAGTCGGTAGCAGCGGCGCACGCTGAGCCCGAGAGAGGGGAGAGAAGAGGACTCCGCTGCGATCGCGGGGCCTCTGTGTCCTTGAAGCGCGTAAAGACGTGCTTCGCCGGTAACCGTCGAAGTTTGAAACGCGCCGAAAGCGAAGCGTCTGACCCGGGATTGTCGAGACGTGAAAACATGAGTCACCGACACGGTGGGGCTTGTCTGAAAGGCGCTCGTAGTGGAGGCTTCGCCGCACAGCCGCGAAGTATTGAAACGAAGCCCAACGGTGGGTTCAATCGTAACAAAGGCTACGCTCCTCCAGCCACCATGCAAGGCGAGCGTTAATCATGCTCTCCAAAAAGCTTAAACAATCATGACGTAAGGGATACCGTTCGCAAGTTCCCCAGGCATTTAGGTTCTTTTCCCGGCTTCGGTATTGGTGTTACAATTGAGGGTCGCCAGTCGTCGGGAATGGAGCCTTCTTGCCAGACGCGATTAAATTCCGCAAGGAGAGTCACCTTGCATTCTTCTGGGAGGTTCTTGATGTGCGATCCACTGATACCGTCTGCGCCTGGCGCGCCATGCGTGTTAATCCTGCGTAGGGCATCTTCGAGCTCTGCCATTGTGAAAGGCTGGTTAAGTTCGTCCTCCCCAGCTGGAGTGTCGTCCTCCTCGTAGGTTATGGGGTTGGGACACGATGCTTGTGGAAATAAGACCTCAGCCGCTTTCTCTTAGAACGCTTCAGAGCCAATGCCTTCTTTGAGAGCCACGCGGGCTGCCCCATCTGCTATCCTACGTTGCCCAAGAAGGGATCTAAGAATGCTCCAAGCTCGACGAGAGCTTATTGAACCGTTGATTTTTTCGCACATTCGAGCCCATTGTATAGACACCAGTTCAGCGGTATACTGCTGGATTTCTCTTTGGACTGCTTTCAGTTTTGCTTTTAGTGTTTTAGGACGTCCCCTGGCTCGGAAGGCAGACTGTATTCGTAGTATTCTGTTCCATAAATCAAGAAGGTGTCGATCGGGATCGGGTTCGTCAAAAGGGACGCGAAGTGTTTCGATGGATTGGCGTTTGGCATTAGCCATGGCTTCTGTAAACGCATCTATGCTTTGTATAGAGTCACATTCCCTCAGGAGTACTCGATATTTCTCCCAATGAGTGACCTTGTATTCCCTTTTAAACCTGTTAGACCCTCGCGTTGACGTGGTATCTTTCTTTACAGTTATTGCTATGGGGAGATGATCACTACCCAGCGGATCCTCAAGAAGGCTCCATTGAAATTGATTTGGTCGCCAGGCCCACGTCAGGTCCGGAGTGGTGTCAGCTTGGCGTCAGTCCTGTCCAAGTCGTATGAGCTTGTGGTAAATTTAGAAGCGTGAGTCCATGGTGGTCGAGGTCGCCTAGAATGCGCCTTCCGCGGGGGCTACACTTGGTGTAGTTCCAGGCTATGTGCTGGGCATTAAAATCGCCGCAAACAAGCACTATGTCACTATGGTAGACTTTCTGGAAGTGTGGTATGAAGCTGAGGCCTGCCGGAGTGCGCTTAGACTTGTTTCTGGTATTTTCTGGATTGAGGTATACAGAGAAAACGACCGTTGTTCTTTTTGACGTGAATTGAAGTCCACATCCAATGACGCTAGCGCTGCTTGAGCACCAAGGATCAGTATCCAGCCTAGTGTGTGTCAGGTTTCTACCTAGATACATGGCCGTACGTGCAGGTGTGGCCGGATCTTCTGGAAAACCATAGCCTTCGTAGCCTGGAAGACATGGAATGGGTCCGTTTACCGCTTGTAAAGACAGGACGGCAGGTTTGCGCCCGTTGTGTGGCAGTCCCCATCGTAATATCATGTCGGCTTTCTTTTTCTTCAGGGAACGACAGTTCCACTGAATCACGGTCGGCATGTCTCCCCCTGCATCCCGACCACGACCTGAGGCGCTACTTTGAGGCTGAGAGCGAGCCATGGTTCATGTTGAAGGGTTGACTGATAGAATTCACATTTGCAGGAGAAAGGGAGTTTCCGTTCGCCGGTGGGGTGGCCATGGGACCCCCAAAAGGGAGCGTTCCATTGAACATGAGACGCTCCGTGACAGTGCGAGAGAGAGAGAGATAAAACTTTATTTGATCCATGCCATTCAGGTGGCGCTTGTAGCCGGTGGCATCCACCACTCACCGGCGACTGCCACAGCCCTATCGATTAACTGGACCTGAAGGTCCAGATCGGAGCTGCGGAGCGCGGCCTCCCAGTGCTCCTCAGAGGTGATAAGTGGGAATGTATTTTGTGGGCATGCCCATATGATGTGAGAAAGGGTGGCGTGATCTCCGCACAGGCAACAGGCCGCGGTTGGATAGAGAGTTGGGTGTATGTGTGTCAGACGAGCTGGATTGGGGAAGGTATTTGTTTGTAGTAAACGCCAAATGTGCTCTTTGTGGTTGTCCAATTGCTGGTCCGCCGGTGGGTAGACCCGGCGGGAGAGGCGGTAGTGTGTTGTGATGTCATGAAATGTGACCAGGCGATCCCTCGCAGACCGCGCCCCGTGATAGGGATAGAGGTTAGGCCCTGCCCAGATCGTGAGCCCTCGGGCGAGTTCGTGGGCCGTCTCATTCCCCTCGAGGCCGGAGTGCGCGGGTGCCCAAATCAGGCATATTTTCTCGTCTGGGGATTTCGATTGAAATTTTTCCAGAATTTTGAGTGCCACTCGTGATAGTCTGCCTGTGGAAAAATTTTGGATTGCAGTCTTTGAATCGGAAATGATTGTCTGGGGGGTTGGATTATGTATGATGGCTAAGGCTATGGCCGCCTCTTCCGCCGTTTCTGGGCGGGTGGCTCGTATGGTCGCCGAGTTAAGTATATATTTTTTTGGAGAAGTCTGTTGTAGCAACCGCATATGCGTCGTGGTGTCTGTACTCTGCTGCGTCCACATAGATGGTGTGTGGGTTATTCCGGTGTAATTTATGGAGTGCTTCTGCCCGTTTCTTTCTCCTGGCTATGTGATGTTCAGGGTGCATGTTGCGTGGCAGAGGTTTGATAGTTAGCCTTGTGTGGATGTGTGTTGGTATAGGGTGGAGGTGTGTATAGTTGGTGTGGTGTCCAATAGATAGCTCTTGGAGTATGTGTCTCCCTGCGGCTGATCGTGCCAGTCTTTCATACTGGCTGATTAGGTGGGCCTCTATGAGCTCGCGGACTGTATTATGGAGGCCTAAACCGTCGAAGCGGGCAGTGGATGTGCCGGGGATAAGGCGAAGTGCAAGTTTGTATGTTCGCCTGATGAGTACATCGACCCGCTCTAATTCATGTCTGGTTAAGTGAAGGTAAGGCAGCGAGTATAGCAAACGAGTGAGAACGAAGGCCTGCAGAATGCGGATCTTTTCATTTTCTCTCAAGCCTTTATGCCGGTTCGTTATTCTGCGTATTAAATTGGCGGTTTGTGTCGCGTTTCTTTCCATGCGATCTAGGAATTCTCCATTTTTTCTATCATTCTGGATAAGTAACCCAAGTACTCGGATGCGCGAGACCTCTGGGATAGGGTGTTCTTGAATGTGAAGCTTGATGTTTGGCTTGTCTGGCCTACGCGTTTGTGGTGGTAGCAGAAGTAACTCCGATTTAGTGGGTGAGCATGTGAGTCCTGCTTTGGCGGCTTCTTCTACCACTATCTGGATGCCTTTCTGGAGGATTTCTTCTATATGCGCGTCACTGCCTTGGTTTGCCCAGAGCGTAATATCATCTGCGTATAGGCTGTGGCACAGTCCTGGGATTTGGTTGAGTTTTTGTGGTATTGTAAGGATGGATAGATTAAACAGAAGGGGAGATATGACGGCTCCCTGGGGCGTGCCGCGGCCACCTACGTCTATCGAGGGGGTGTTAAGGCCACCTACGTGAAGGGTGGCCGTTCTGTCGGTTAGGAAGTCTTTAACATAGTTATACATTCGTTCTCCCGGATTCACTGATTGTAGGCCTGCGAGAACTGCGCCATGGGTGACATTGTCGAATGCTTTGCTTAAGTCCAGAGTAAGAATTGCAGCGGAGTCATGACTGTTTGTTCTTGGTTCTATGATGTGATGGTAAAGCCTGAGCATGACGTCTTGTGTGGACATGTTTGGCCGGAAGCCCACCATGGTGTGTGGAAACTGATTGGTGTCAGTAATATAATGTATGAGTCGTGCGTGGATGACATGCTCCATGAGCTTACCAAGGCATGACGTCAGAGAAATAGGGCGGAGGTGTTCCAATTCTAGTGGTTTATTTGGCTTAGGAATCAGTATAGTTTTGGCCCGCTTCCAAGATTTGGGTATAGTGCCGGTTCGCCAGCATTCGTTAAAGTACTCAGTGAGTAATGTGATTGACTTATCGTCCAGGTTGCGTAATGCTTTATTTGTGATTTGGTCTGGGCCAGGGGCTGAGTTGGATCGGAGTTTTGCTAGTGCTGCTCTGACTTCCGTCTCTGTAATATCTCGGTCCAGCTCAATGTTGGGAAGTCCTGTGTATGGTGGTAGTTGTGATCTTGGGGTAGGTGGAAGGTAGATGTCGCGGAGCGCATCTAGGAGTTCCGAATCCGATCCTTGGTGTTTCTGTATGATCTGAGTGAGGCGGCTACTTTGTTCCGTCTTACTGAGACTGGAATCAATCAAGTGCCTGAGAAGTTGCCACGTTTTCTTTAGGTGTAGGTTGCCCTGCAGACGGTCGCATATCTCGTCCCACTGGTTTTGAGCAAGTTGCGAAGCGTGTTTTTCAATTTCCGACTCCAGTGCGACCATTCGTAGCTTAAGATTTCGGTTAAATTTATTCCTTCTCCAGCGTGTTTGGATACTTTGAAAGGCTTCCCAGAGATGGGCGAGCCTGGAGTCTACGGTTAAAGAGGGAACATCTGTATCGATTTGTTTCGTTATAGTTTTGATGTCCGAAAGAAGTTGAGCGGTCCAGTTCTCAATGTCTGTAATATGGGAATCTTCTACTTTGCTTCCTCGTAGCGTGCGGAAGTCATCCCACTCAGTTAGTGTTTGTTGCCGGGGGACATATTTAATCCTGCCAGTGTGCGCTATAACGGTTTCTATAATGTAGTGATCACTACCTAATGTATGTCCTGTGTTGTTCCAGTTCTCTTCCTTGGTGTGTAAAGTGAAGGTAAGGTCGGGGCTGGTGTCTGCTTGTGCACTATTGCCGACTCTGGTGACTGTGTTTGCGTCATTAAGGATGTTAAGATGGTGTTGTTGTGCCTGATCCCAGAGGTCTGTGCCTTTAACACTGCTTTTCTTATATCCCCATGCCGCGTGTGGGGCGTTAAAGTCTCCCACAATTATGAGCGCATGTGGTCCGGCCTCCTTACGAGTTAGCGAGAAGAGGCGGTTGAATCTGTCCTTGCGGTGTTTTGGAGAGCTGTATACATTCAAAATGAAGATTTTTGGGTCCCTTCGTTTTTTGGGGTATACTGTTATTAGGTCGTGGGGAATATCAACACTATCAAACTGTTGATGGGCTGCTGTGAGGTTGCGGTTGACCAATACCGCCGTTTGCGGGTAATGTTGACTTTGAAAAGCCTTGTAGCCCGCTAACCTCGCGTGCGTATTTGTTTCTTGCAGCGCAATTATGTCCGGCGGGTTACCTTGAGATTGAACCAGTAATTGTAAGGCGGGTCTTTTACGTTTATATCCCCGGCAGTTCCACTGCCAGACTTTAACGGTACGGTTTGTTCCTTCCGCGTTCAACATGAGGTGCTGGGGACTGTTGCGGGGTGTCTGTTGGTACCTGAAGATGCTGTGGTGATTCGATGCCTTTCATAATGTTGTTTAGGAGCTCCATGGTGTTGTGGAGTTTTGCGTCAATGTCATGAAATTTACTTTCGAGGGTTTGTTCTAACCCGTTAAGCCTATTATTGATGGCGTCGAGTTTTTCATCATGGTCAGTGAGTTTACTAGTTACATCTTTAGTAACGGGAGTCTCTACAACCCGTTTTTTAATAGGGGGAGAGTTCGTCTCTGCTTCTCTGTTCGTCTCTGTTGCCTGTGATAGGCTGTTGCGCAGTGCCTGGTTCTCTTTGTGTAAGGCCAAGTTGTCGTTTTTCAGTTTTAACCTGCTTTGTTTGAGCGCTTCGATTTCCGCTCGCATGCTAGCTAATTCGTGCGCGTGTGCAGTGGAAAGATTGGGTGTTTGGTGTTGACTCTGAGGAGGGTGAGAGCCCGCGCTGCCCCAGCTCACCTGCTTATTGTTGGGCTGGGTCGGCGGAGGTGGTGGCTGAGTTTCTTCTTCCTCTTTGCTCGTTGAGCGACCCTTTTTGTTGGCCGATGAATTGGAACGGCTTCTTTCCCCGCGCTCCGGGAGACCAGGCCAGTCTTGTGGGCAGCCGGGTACTGGTGGTGGTGGTGGCTGTTGCCATGGTAGGTGCTGCTGTTTGTTCAAGGGTGGTGGTCTTCGTCTTGGCTGGAACCTGGATCGGCATTCCGCAGAGCCGGTGATGTGAGTGCCTTGGCACACTACGCATTTGGGCTGGCAAGGGTGTTCTGGGTTTGGATTGAGGAGTCCACACTTTTGACAGCGCACTTGGGAGGTTGGGCATACGTCCGGTCGATGTCCTGTGCGCCAGCAGGTGGTGCAGGCTTCTGTTTTCCGTCGGAACGGTTGGCATCGGTAGGTAGCTCCTCGATATGAGATGTGGTACGGTATAATAGTGCCGTCGAACAGTATTTGGACCGCGTTGGAGTTGCCCATTCTTCTGGCGTTTAGGATACTGCATGTCGGATTGAATCTTACGAGGCTCTCAGTAATGACCGCAGGTGTGTCGTCAATGGGAACGTTGAATATTATCCCTGTAGCAGTGCAAAGATGGGGCGGCGACATTTGTGGCTACCTCGAAAGTCTGGCCTCTGATGTTGATATGTTTGATCAAGGCGATCACACTGCATATCTCCTCTGAAGGGGTGTTGAACATGAAATAGTTCGAAGACACGTTGGTTCTTAGCTGCTCACCTTGCAGGTATGACAGTCCCGCTGCTTTATAAACGGCGTCCATGAGGTCGGAAGACAATTTTGAAGTCTTCTTCAGGGAGCTTCTCCGGCGGTGGAACGCGACGTCTCGGGCGCGGACGATGCTGCTTCGTCGCATGGTTGGCCCCAGCCGTTGGGTTGGGCGTTTCGGCGATCTTCTTTTTGGCGGCGGCGTTCTCACGATGGACATGGTGGACGTGCTTCCAACCGTCCTTTTGTAGTTCGTCAGGGGGGATGTCTTCTCCTTCCACGGCGACTTCCATTCCGCCGCTGGTCGTCGGAGTGGAAGCTAGGCCTAACGACGTAAGCCTAGTTCCAGCGTGGTCTCATATCGTGGTAACGATCTCGGAGATCTGGGCCCAGGGCCCGGAAAGCTTGCCAGGGTCGAACACTTACACGGTAAGAGTCCTGTTCGCCAAAACACGAGGTGAAAAAGGGTGGTGTCCCGCTCAAACGCCGAAAACCAACGGAGCCGAAGTGAGACACGTCTTTTCGCAGCGGCGACTAGAGCGCCCCCCCAGTCTGAACCCGTGTCATGATGTTGCTCTCTAGTTGTGCTAGGAGTGCTGAGAATATCGCCTCATAATCAGGCTGGGGTTGTGGATACTGAGAAGTTTGCAGAACGTGGTTACTACTTTCACTGGATGTTGCACTGCGTGGGGATTGAGGGGCTTCCTTGTGAGAGTGGGCACTGGGCTGAGTTCTTGCTGATGTAGTGGGCGCAAGCGGGGGCGACTGTTCCGGGGGTGCGCGACGTAAAGATCTTTCTTAACCGCGCTTTTTCCGGTTAGTGCTCTTGACTGCATCCGCAAAACTACGCGTGCCCTCTTCGCGATATACAAGCTTCCCGAGATTTTTTTTCCTGGGGTGTTGAATGCGCGCTGCTTGAAGCTTTATTGGCACTGCGCCTGACGGCCACCATTTTTGAGCGTCCTTCAAGCGATGGCGAAAGTGGACCTTGGTCTGTTTTCGGTCCTAAGCGTTGGTTTCGTTTAGCGTCGGCTGGCGATTTCCGCGTGGTTAGTTTTTTGTTGATCTCTACGCGCTTGGGACAGTTTCGGGCCCTAGCTTGATGGCTCCCACCACAGTTCCTGCATTACGGTGTGTTGGGACATTCTCCACTGCTGTCATGCTGTTTGCCGCCGCACTTTGGACAACGTGGTTTGTCTGCATTGGGACATTGTTCTTTCCCATGTCCCAACTTGTGACAGGTCTGACAAGAATAGACTGTTGGCTTGAAAGGGAAAAGTCGAATCGTAAACGATTTGAGTCCGATCTTGAAAGGAAGGCTCCTTCCCTGAAATGTTACCAGCGCCGTGCCTTTTTCGCCAATAGGGCGAGCGCTGATGATTTAGCACTTTCGAAAGTGTAGGTTCGCCTTAAGCTCGGTAGCTGTCATTCCGCCCGCGTTCTGGATGATGCCCCGTATCTGGTTTCTCGTTATAGCTTTGTAAGCTTGAAACAGTGTGGGTTTTTTTTTTATTGATAGGAAGTTGTGTCATGGTTAGAAGGGCGTCTCGCACTCCGCAGTCGTCCGTATCCACGGCTATTTGTGTGCTTCTGTGGAGATACCGGATCAGAATGCGCGGATCGCCTTTCCTTTCTGGCGTCGTTGAGGAAATGTTCACGTGCTTCGAAATTGCCACTTCGATTAGAATGAACTTCTCGTCCATAATTCTGAACGGCTCTTGAGGTTTTAGAATAACAGTACACCACCCAGTAGCGCGGCGTTCTTCGACTAGGACAGGTTTACTTCGCGCCGGTTTACGGCGTTGGTAAGTGACTGTCTGCCACCCTTCTTCGTTTTGGTCCAGTGGATTTGCTGGTTCTGAATCCGAATCGTACGAGTTGTAGTCAGCTGTCTCGTCATGACAATTAGGGCCGCGGCGGACCACGTTAGGTTGTTTGTCCACGTCCGCCGAGAGCGTTTCTGGCCGTGCGCTGCAGTTGGCACAATGCGTACGTTAGAAGGGAGTGAAACATCGCACTTGCCTTCGCTGTCTTGCGGGGGCTCAGTAGCGGAGAGATGAGCGAAAGGGTTCTCGTGCATTCGCAGTGGTGTGCGCATGACAGCGACTGAATCTGCAGCTGGAGCGACCGCGGCCAGTGCCGTACTTGTCGCAAGCCTAGCATGGCGTCTTCTTCGGTCGAGGTACTGGAGACCTGCAGATCCATGGCCTCCGAGGTTGGATCGTTGGATACAACTTCGACGGGATCCATGGTTGTAGGAGGTTCGACGGAAGCCGGGTATGCGGGCCCGGCGCCCACAAGTCCGGTTAAATTTGCCGTAGTCATGTGGCCTCTTGGATTCTCGCTGCGCGGCGGACTCTTGAAACAGAACTTTGCCCTGCCGCGTGAGCTGCGACAGCGGGAGAGGCGAGCGAGCAGGTGCCATTCAAGCCCCAACGAAGAAGCACCATTTGTATAACGTTGCGTTCCTTGCATTAAATAAGTTGCTTAGCTCATCAAAGGCGCATATGTTTGGGTTTTTCTTAACGTAATCGTCACGGACAATGATTATTCAAACCGCGTGGTTTTCGAAGCCTAAGCGTGACTCCCTGACTACGGTATACAGGAGGCTCTACCTGGGTCCGTTATCTCGCTGCGCCACCTGATTCCGCCAGTCGCATCTACAATTAGCGAGCTAACACGACAAGGCGAGCCCATAAAGTGCTCTGCACTTAAAAAACTGCAGGTATATTCGACGCAACATATATGTAATTAACCGGCAGCAGCCGCGTTCATTTAGTTCGGAACGCTCGCTGGGTTGATTTTGCTACAGTAAGTGAAAAAAATTAGCAGTGGCTTATATAGCTCGGCTATGCCAGGATATACGTACCCTGAGCTAAGGTTCAGCTGATTATTCTTAGGTTTCCTGGTTGTCTAGGATTAGCTGATTATCATGCTTATCGCTGCTAAAACGATTTCCAATCCAATCCAGTCCAGTCCGGTCCGGTCCAGTCCATTCCAGTACAGTCACTGCTTCGCGCGCATGCGCAGCACGGCTCTGCAGGAGCAAACGGCTATCAAGCGGCTCCGGCGCAGCGTCAGACTTGGCTACTGCGCAACGGAGGCACACAGCTGGGCACGCGCCGGCACCAGTGCGTCTGCCGCGGCTATGACGTCACTTCTCTGGAATGCGTACACCGATGAATGTGCAGACCCAATTCTCTGCACACCCGTATTCCAATTGGATTGTATTTCCAATCCAACCCAATCCAATTTAATCCAATCTAATCTAATGCTCCTCGCACTTGCGCAGCACGGCCCTTCAAGGTCCACAAGAAACTGCTCAACCTCGGCCAGTGTAGTTTACGCTACAAAAAAATTGGCCGCGTATCTGCTCCTTTCGTTGCAAATGTCGTCAAAAGACGATAGTCTTTGTAGACATTTGCCAAGGAAATGCCCCCCCCCCCCCCCTTTGCTTTCCCGCTCACCTTTCATGCTGTTTCTGTACCGTCGCGCTCATCCCAAGGTAAGCACACTAAATGTTTGCGCAAGGCGATTTGAATTTACCGCGTTCCACTGCTACAGGCCGGGTACCTCGATGCCAGCGCTGCAGTACGGCGGAGACGCGCGTGAATGGAGGCGGCCGACTACAAGGTTTATAGAACCGCGTGGCCGTGCTCCACGTGCGTTCCAAGCAGAACGTAGAACCTAGCTAGTGGAACTTTTCTTTGCTGTTGCCGCGTGATTTTTCATATGCCGCCAGGAGGCGGCAGTTTTCTTCAGTAGATATAGAATATCATTTTTTATCGAAAAACCAAGCATCCATGATTTTTTAATTAAGAAACACTGTAAATATCCCTTGTGTACCAATTTCCTGTGTTATATTTGCGTAATGTCTTGTTCTTGTTCAACAAAGTTGACAAGTATGAACATATAAACCAGGCTTAGACGTTTACATTTGGCTGTGAGTATATAAGACTATTGCGCAGTGAGCAGTTTACTTTGGCCGGGTGGCTGAATCGAGTTACATACAGACCAAAATTTCTGGGTTTAAGTAGCCCAATAAAGACTATCGTCTTTAAAAGTGGCAGTGCGACGCCGGCACCAGCGGGAGGAAAAGCAAACACAAAAAGAACAGAACTCCCGCTGGCGTTGTTTCACGCAGGGGGGCGCTCGAGCATTAGGGAGGCGGGAAATTTGAATTGATTTGGGTGGTAGCAGTGAGCGGATAACGGCGCTATACAGCTCATTAGGGCGAATCACTTTCTCTCCACTTCCGTCAGTTTTCACGTTGAGTGGAACAGCTTTAATTTTTTATATACTAGCCAGTTCATAATTTTAAATTTCGCGCCTCTGACCATCATGTAATGCTGCTCATCACCTCGCGTCCGGTGACGATAGTGGCAGACGCGAAGAAATTTCGGCTGCTTGGTAGAACAGGTTTGTTCAAACTTGTCGCGCATAAAAACGACAGGGACACCTTAGCTGTAAACAAATTACAATCTGTTTGGCTCAGCCAACAAGGGAATACAGTGTAAAAGCGCAATTTTCGGACCAAAGTAGCCATTTTTTAGCAAAAAGTGCGTGCACGCGCTAGTCTATCTGTTTGTGTGCGGGGGTGGAGATATGTTTGTCTGCGCGAGTTTGGTTGCGTGTATACATGTGCGTGCGTAGACATGTTCTCGTGGGGTGCATGCGCGCGAGCGTGTGTGCTTAAGAGGCACGTGCGTGTACACAGGATTGACAGAGCCACGATTACCCGGTCTCTGTAAGACAATTTCTCAGCGTCTGCCACACCATCCTTTCGTTTGACATGTAACATTCTTGGGCGAATCTTCTAGTATACTTCGTGATGAAGCTGCTGAAGCCCAATAACTGGGACCTCAACCTTCGATGCAGATTCCAGGGAAGAGCAGACTTGGCGAATTTCCGCTGGCTCAAAGCAGCAGGAGTCTTTAATCAGCCGCAAAAAAAGTGAAAAATAACTATGATCGTTTAACATCATAGAAACCACTTCTCGGCAATTTGCCGTCTGTCTTTTTCTGTCGATTTGTATGTCAAAATGACACAGTATCGCAGTGAGGCCAAGCTTACAGTCCGCTTTTCGGCAAAACAGTGACACATACTCTAGCCAGTAAAGGAGGAGCTTGTAGGCCGGGCCGGCCGTCGCGTAACGAGGCGCGCTGCCCGCGCATGCGAAGTGTGCGGCGCATGTGGCCCACGGGACACGGCAGACGAGAAGAGAGACGCAGACATAGTGCTGGTTGGTTGGTTGGTTGGTTGGCTGGTTGCCTCAGACCATGGCACATACGCACGCGGGGTATTGACCAAGAAGCTTTGCACCTAATCAGGATGTGACCTATAATAGTTCAGATCCCAAAATTTAGAAAATGAAATACAGAACACAGTGCTCGCGCTCGAGCCTGAAGACAACTTCGTACACTTTTTCACTCAAGACAGCACAACAGCCTAGCGATGGCGATGCCGCTTCTGCGATTGCCATGAGCTCAACATGCGTCAGAACAGAATATCTGGCCTTCCAGCGTCTGCGATAAGCCAAGTAGCTAAACGTGCTCCTGGGGAAATGTGGTTGCGTGATGTATATATAGCGCCAACTTTAAAGCGAAGTTTCCTAATCATACAATTTTGTACGCCTTTTACTGTTTTCGACCTTTCAACAAATACGTCGGAAACAAATTTGAGACCAACACAGGTGGGGTGCCCCATTTAGAAACACTTGTGAGGGAGGGGATACGTCCAGTGCTTCCGGTGTGGTCGCCGTCTAGACGCACCGCCGTCCTTTACCTCGGTCAAAGGCACGCACGTGCCTCCTCAGGATAAGCATAAGACAAGGGCTCACCGGGTAAGGCATCACCTATCTTTTTGTTTACCAGCTTATGTGCTTGATCGTAGTCTGTATTCGTAGTTCGGTGCAATGCGTCTGACGTTGTTCACCGTAGCTTGCCGCAAAATGAAGCGCACCGCTGTTTCCTGAAGCGGTTTACGGGGCTACATCATCCTTATCATCCTCACCAGCATACCTCAATAAAATCTTTGGTCTTGGTACATTCCGTTTACCGTACCTGTATGGAAATTTGCCAGCGTGAATCACTTATTTTTTTTAACTAGAGTACTCGTTTACGTACCACAGCTTTGATCTTCATAGCTGCACAACTGCAAGGGCTTTTCTTGAGGCTTAGGCGAGTTGTGTGACTACTACGAAACGAATCGTCCTTCCGTTCGTCTGTGTAACTAACACTCGTGTTCTGGCTCTAAAAGATGCGAAAAACATGAGACATTGAAGAACGACAGCACCGGACTATGTTGCACGAAAAAAAGGTTTATTTGTTGCACATCAGAGTGGAAACAACTGTAATTGTTCATGGTGGGAAAAGTGCTATGACGACGAGGACAAGCAAGGACAAGCACTTTATCCCGTGTACTTGCTTGTCCTCGTCGTCGTAGCGCTTTTCCCACCATGAACATTTACCAACAAGCCCTGCTCGCAGTTCTTCTAAACTATAATTGTACCCCATATTGACGTTAGAATAGCTGATGGTCCAGCGGACGTGACCGTCTTTTGAACGCTGAATCATAACTATTCACCTGGCAAATTATACAGGCGGTCACCCCGGTGCTGGCTAACTTCATTCCTCCACTAGGAACAGCTCACTCCCGGAGGGATAACACTTTGTCATCCCTCCCTCGCACGTCTCGAGGAGAGACGGGTTGAGTCGGCTTCCAAGCTGAAACAAAGTGGCGGTCGTTCTGCTCCCCTAAATGTCCTTCGCTCTAACCTAGCTCTTAAGGAGAGCATCTCCATCTCCTGAAGGAGATGGAGATGGAGATGCTGCGTCACACGCTCTTCACTGAACGGAGGTGCAGTATCGAGCTGAGGAGTAGGGAACTTGAATGGTTTTACTTTTCTCGGTTGCTTACCACGAACGCGAGAAGTCAGGCGAAGGTGAGCCTAATATCTGGGATTTAAGTGGCGCAAACGTTAGCTTTCAATGCCGAAACAGTAGCCTTTCAACTTTACCATGCAGCGAATCACGGTTTATTTGAAAACAAAATAGAAATTATGCGGCGTCTAGCAGCTCCTTTTGAAGGCCGCCCCGGTCACCTGCAAAAAAGGTCGGATAACTGTGGTAACTTCGGGCATTGTTGTTGCTGACAAGACAATGTATGAATGTAAGGCAGCTGCACCGACATACGGGCAACATAGACAAGCGAAAGCTTCACGCAGAAAAAAAAGACATTATGTCACTGCCAAAATGGCCCTACCGGATACATTAGTATCCCGGAAACTCGAGGAAAAAGGCAGCACAGCTGTTGACGTGGTCAGGAGGGATGAAAGGAAGGGTGGGAGATGGGCCTGTACGACTGGATGATCTTCCTCAGTTTGATGGCGGAGGAGTGGGTAGTGCGGGCGATCTCCTTGCAGGCCGCAGTACTGTTCCCGTTGTAGGCCGTCTGGAAAGAACAAAACAGCGAATAGAAACATTCTGAAGTTTAAGGGGAACCTCATTCGCCGGCTTTCTGTTTAAAGAAAGCTCGCCCACCGTACAGGTGGTAAAGAAAACCAGGGAATTAAGTAATATAGCCACAATAATATAGCCACAATTCTGCGATATTCAGGGGCTAGTTTCGCTGCAGTTAGTTGCGGTCAGTTCTTTTGAAGGAATCGACAAGAACACGCATTGTGATGGCAGCTGAGTATACATGGAGCATCACTGTCCCCTATAATAATGAGGGGGGAGGTACCAAAAAGGGGGGGGGGGGCGTTTTTGTGTTGGTTGTGTCTAGAGTGCCGCCCAGCGGTACTATAATCACTCCACTATATCGACATCCACCGTCGTTTTGTAAACAAAGGCTGTCTGGCACTACCCCGTAAGGTAACCTAAGTAAGGTAACCTAATCTAAACTAACCTGACATAACATGACATAACCTAATGTACACAACGCGATCATTTAAAACATCAAAAAGTAACATAAGCTATGCAAATTATAATTTTAAAAGGGAAAAAAATTAAGGGAAATGCCGTCCCGAATTACCGTCCTCGCCCGTGCCTTGTCAGAGCACTAACGTAGTCAACTCACTGTGTCGCAACAAACTGCTTCGCCATTCCCGTTGCCATACAATGTTCAAAACTGAAACATCGTCATTGCGCTAAAGGGGGATGCAAGAACTTCACGAGAGGGAAACCAATATCATGCAAGAAATATGACGGCAATATTATTATCGTTCAAAGCTGCTTTTACAAAACAGATGTGTAGCGAGATTTTTCTACGTATTCAAAATAGTTGGAGGCGAAAAAAAAAAAAGGGGGGGGGGGTGATTCTATCCGATAACGCTAACATTCCATGCAGCTGCACGACCACCCGACGACTTCGCTATGGTACATATGTACCCAACTGGAAGCTTTAACCATTTTACGTCATTTTGTGAATTACGTCATTATTTCATTATGACACCTCCCTACGTTATTTCATTGCAGTGATGTTCTTTCGAGCAATCCAAGGTATTTTCTGCTCTCTTTCTTCAACGCAGAGATTTAGGCTAAGTTGCTGATACGATTTCGACATGGTATAAAGCGCACTAGACGGGGACAGAAGAAGAGACAGTGACACGGGATGTCTAACGCTCGTCCCGTGTCACTGTCTCTTCGGTCCCCGTATATAGTGCGCTTTTTACCATGTCGAAGTCTATTCCTTCGTCGGTGCATCTCTTTCAAGATGGCATTGAAACTGATTCTACGGTGTTTTCGCGCTGATAATACCCCCCCGAGCGCTCGCTGCTCTCACAGCCGAATGAATACGGTTTTGCATAGGTAGCACCGGCCCTCCCGCTTGTCACCCTAGCAGCGCGCGCGCGCTCTCGATCCTCGGAACCCTAGTGACGGCGCTGTCGCCTCCGCGGTAGAGCCGCGACCGCCACCATCAGGTAGAAGCGTACCATTACTTCGGTACCATATAGCTTCAGCACGAAATATCAGCACGAATATCTTTCCTAAAGAAAAACGACAACGGTTTCCACTAGTGAACCCCTCCTGGTGACCTTGATACGCTCTATCCACTTAATGCTGTAGACGATAGGATTCAGCTGCGAGACGCTTTTCTTTCTTCGAGTGTCGGATACAGTTCAACACCACCGGAAAAATGGCTTCTTCCAGTGCAGTACAGGATGCTTTTTGTCAATAACAGTACACGACTTTTTCTTTTTATTGATTACGCGAAACAAAGTTCTCACGGACGTCGAAAGCTACTAATGTGCCTCCATAACATTTGAGGAACAGGGAGTAGGTCCAAGGGCCGTCAAGGGTAGAGGACCACGGCGCACTAATAATATGCTTATACGATTTAATACCTTATAAAAATTTTTATATGTGGAGATCCTTTACTGTGGTTTAAAACTGAATTCGTTACTTGCCTCATATAGTCAGCCCCGATGGTTTGTTGAGAAATAACAGGCACAGAATATTTTTGGTAAAGACAAAAACAAAACAAAAACGCAACACTGCCAGAAGTACAAACACAGGCAGGCGAAGCCTTTGCAGTACGGGACTGCTATATCAAATATACTTTTCAAAATCTGATTGGTATAGAAGAAAGCTGTGGAGCTCTTGCATTCCTGAGCCCTGGTTGAACCTTTTCTACACTGATTACCTTGTCGATGTATATTATTTTAGTAACTAAGCAGTAAAGGTCCGTATCAGGGTGATTAAAAACGGCTGACTTTCTACATTAATATAAAATCCTTAGGGCAGACGGGCTTCCTGTGGCGACTGTCGCAAGTTTTCACGATGACTTTCAGCCTCTCATACTCGCGATTAAATGACCGCTATGTCAATTACCGTCAAGGCCTTTTGTCATTCCAAACTGCAATGACGGTCACCTCAGTGAATTACGGAACTCATCCGCATTAACTGCCTACAATTGTTTCGGCTGAGTAATAATGAGTTGATTCCACACGCAAAAAAAAAAATCCGTTCTTTATCACGCGCTACCACATGGCAATGCACCAGGGTGTACACGAAACGACATCAGCCAGAATGCAAACGGCAAGGCTCGCTACTGAAATACCAAACACAATACAAACACAATACAACAAACAGACGCACATAATGCCCTGCGTGGTTTCACCGAGACTAATTTTCGTGTTGCTGACATGAAGCCCGTTTATCGCTTCTCATTACAGCAAAAAAAAAAAAAAAAAAAAGCACTAACCTGTACATCACAGCCCCGCATTTCCCCTCCGCAGCACTTCCATTCGCACTTGACAACCCCGACGATGGGCATGAGCTGCTTTGCGACCGGCGGGGTGCCAGGCCTGCACAAGAAATAAGAGCATCCGTCTGAGCGCAAACATCGAACGATAATGCTTCCGCAAGGCGCCACTGAAAGTTGAACTTGGCAACGTTTAACTTGGGGACTCTGTTGAGCGACGGCAGCTTAGCTGTGCAACTAGAGGAGCGCACCATACCTCGGCAAAACTGGGCGCCACTCACTCATGCTCACACAGAAAAAAATATTTTTCCTCACGCCCTCACTCACACTCACGCTCACCACTCATCCTCACCACTTTCACTCACTCGCACTCACGCTCACTACGCGCCCTTCACCACTCGCGCTGACACTCACCACTCACTCCGTGGCCACTCGCCGTGACCACTCGCACTCACTAGCGCTCACACTCACCGCTCGCCGTCACAACTCGCACTCACTGGAGTTCACTTTCACCACTTGTCATCATCACTTGGACTTACTCACGCTGACTATTCGCCGTCACCACTCGCACTCACTCTCGCTCGCGCTCACCACTCGTCGTCTACCCTCGCACGCGAGTGTGTCCAGCAGACCTTCCATGAGTCATGAAACGGAACAGTTTAGTGCGTTACGGCATCAGAAGGACATCCAAATCATATGCCTAAATCAACACGCCACCAGAGAATTAATTTTAGGATGCCTCATTGCAGGAGCTCAGTGACTACATATTTCCGAAGCTAAAAGCAATCCCGCCATTAACAACCATCACAGCGAGCGGCTGCTGTGACGAATAGCCAGCAGCGAGTACACGCGGAATAGTAGCGCTCACAGCAGTAAGCCCCGCAAATGGCGCGAGTAGGGCGAGTGCACCCGCGAGTGGTGAACAGGGCTCACGGCGGGTGGGGCTCGCACTCACTCGCATGGGGGGGGGGGGGGGGGGGGGGGGATTAGTGCACTCGTGAGTGAGCATGCCGACTTTAAACGTTAAATGCTGACGTTAAATGCCAGCTTAGGCTTAAATGAATTTAGAAGAACATGTGAGGGCTGAAAGGTGTTGAGTATACGACATATTGTACGTTAACGAGGGCATTGATAAGGAAGGAGCTCAGATTGGGGTTCTTGATAAAGAGCTCTCATGGAGCGTGGAGAAACTCTATGGCATTAGCGAAATCATCAGGGCAGTTGTAATCATAGGATATAAAAGATACAAGTTAAAGCTACCACAAGGCAGTCTATCAACATACCAATGCTATTTTATACGAAGATGAAACTTAACCGCATATACGACACCCCAAATGTTCCGCAATACAGGGAACAGGCACGGTTGAGAAAAGGCAACTCAACGATGGATCGCAATCGCGATGTCAACCGTTTCAAAGATTTGTTAATTCAGATGATATGAATGTGACGCAAAATAAGCAAGGTAGGCGTCCTCGGTTCCTGCGCATGTCTGCAGGCCTCCTAGCACCCGAAACTATGTCACGCTTCAAATTGGCGTGGTACGGACAGTTTTTTTAATGGGATAACTCAGAATAACACGGTAGGTGATGATGTAATCTGCGGAACTTGTGCACATAACGTGGTGTTTATAGCTTACAAATAAAAAAATAAATAAAAAAGTAGTGGAAGAATTCAGACGAAGGCGAAGAAGAAAGGCAGAACTCTTGGATGACGCGTATAAGTAGTGTCCGAGCCCAATGATTTTCTATAAGGAGAGTAACAGTTCCCTACCATGAAGGGCGCCTGGAAGAATACCCCTCCTTTACGAAATTTACCGCCTCTCTAGCGAGGCTTTTCACGAAGCTTGATTGGCAGAAGACAGGGATATCAGGATATGGTGAATATTTGAGAAACTTAATGTTTGACGATGACATCCCTCAATCGGAAAAAGACCAGGAAAAAATGCTTCTATAACTGTACAGTACTCAGGAAGTTTAGCGGTAGGACTAAAGCTAAATATAAAAATTCCATGGTGGGGTTTAACAGGTGTACAAAATCCTACCCTTCCGCTCATTGAAGGAAATACTAGAAGAGCTGGATGAGGATGTATACGTTGCCAGTGGTGATCGGAACCACGAGAGAGAAGTCAGGTGGGCCTTCAGTTAGGCTGTCGTGTATTCGACAAGCACTCTCAATGGAGGAGTAATCTGTGACTAAAAAGAAGGGTTTAGAGCCAATGCGTACATCCGGCGATGGCTAATACAGTGATGGGAAGAAACTTGGGCGCTTCCTACTCACCTTAAAATTACATTTTGGTCACCCAGAAAGTCACGGAATAAAAAACGATGTGTTTAAGAATTGGGAATAGAAAACTAGCGTCTTGAGTTAGGGAGCAATCTATGACAGGGTGGGTGGGGGATGGGAGGGGGGGTGGAGACATAACAGCAATAACTAAGATAACAAAGTGAAATAAGGCCGGGCATGCAATGTAAGGATGTGACAACCAATGAACCATCAGAGCAACGAAATTGCTACCGAGAGAGAAGACTAGAAGCCGGGGAAGACCAATATCTTGATGTAGTTATAAGGTAAGAAAGTTAGGCAGCAAGAAATGAATTCTAGCAGCCCAAGATAGGGGTGCTTGGAAGTCTTCAGGAGAGGCCTCCGCCTCCAGTGGACACAAAAATGCTGCTGCTCACGATGACAATGAAAAATTGCAGTCATGTATACGGACAGACAACTCCGCCTGGGGGAAAAATGGCATCCGTGGACTAGGGGAAAGTTGAGTCCCGAGTGGTTAAAGCGTGCGAGTAGACGGAACTTCTAACGATTTGTTAAGAGTATCTGTTCCTTCATTCGACACTAACCCCAATTTTAGTGTTTCATGTTCGCGGATTTTTTTCTTCAATTGTTCACAATTAAGCGTTCAAACGAATAAAAGTTGTCTTTTTGGCTATACAAGTTCACTTGTCTAACTTCGATGCATCGCCATCGTTTTGGCTTTTTCGCACAGCGCCGAGGGTTCGAAAAAAAGCCTACCACGCAAAATCCCATCACAAAACAAGTGCTGTTTTCTTTCAGGGGCACTTTGGCATTCACCTAATGCTATTAGAAATCGAAATTCGGGAACGAATAAAAGCGGTACTTTTGAAAAACAGCGACACGAGTGGGTTACAATGGGTTAGCGCAAATCTCCATCCCTGCAACGAGACGCCTGGCCCTTATTTTCTGTGGCTGAGAAGTGCAAGGTACACTCACTTGCATACAAAATATTTTGTCGCGGAGCTCGCACAGTTCTGCATTGCTATACATGTTTAGAAGCTCCACAAAACAAAGATCGTCATATCCGAGATTCTACTCGCTGACGACAAGACTTGCAGTTGGTCTAGTTGGTTAATTTTATAGCCAAGTAACCTCAGCGCCATAAAAATACACACATGATGAGAGATAGAAATAATTAACGCATGTTAAGTGTTTTCCTCACTTTGTGCGTAAGAAAGTGGTCAGTCATTTCTTGTTATTTTCTCTTAAGTTCGAGTAAAAAGGCATTCCCAAGCTTCTACTGAATAACTGATTTTTCAGCAGAAACGTGAACTCTCCCACTGCGTACATATAAAGCAGTCAGCCATAAGATTGGTTAACAATGCCTTAATTTGATTTTGTCGTAAACTGGCTTATAAAGGCTGACGAATCGCATAATCAGTTAAGAAATCTACGGGTTAGTGTCGCGTAAAGACTGTAAAAGATTTTGTCTGAGAAGAGTAAATAGGAACTAAAGTTTCAGGTCGCTAGAAAGAGAAAGTAACGTGATGTTTAGCTTCCTTTGGAGTACTCACAGCCCATGATTGGTATCGGTGGTGTCCAGAATGATGTCACCCCGGGTGGCGGGGTGAAGGGCTGGGATATCCTCGGCATCACCTGCGAAAAAAAGAAAAAAAAAGGAAATAGATGGTAACAACAGGCTGATCAGGGGCGCCTGCTGCATTTTTCCCAGTAGGTGGGGTGAGAATGCGGGGGGGGGGGGGGGGGGGGGGGAGGCAAACCACAATAGGAGGTAGAGACGGTACAACTCAATTACTGCCCTTGAAATACTGAGGACATCGGATTCCTTCAATTACACGCTCTTTCTAAACAAACGAGACATACCATTCGTTTTATTAAAGCGAATCCTAATTTGGGGAAACGTCACCGGGTACATTTTCTTTTGGGTGTATTTTTTTTTTGTTTCAAATGTACGGCTGCAACCAAATGAAGCGCATGGACATGAATTTCGTGAAACGGTTGTTTTCTATTCTGTTAATATTTGATACGTAGAACGTGTACCCTACGTATTCCATGCCTCAATACTCATTCCTATTCTCGTTTCTCATTCCTATCCTGCTTATTGTGGTTTATTCATGTACATGCCTATTGCCAGACAAAGCCGCCTTCATCTTGGCTTCTTTAATGCACATTGATTTGTGTTCACAGGCGAGCTGGGGCTGTAGCCTGTGGCTGAAAAATATTGCGGGGTGGACTGAGATATAGCCACAAAGCCTTGGTGATCATAAGAACTGTAAAAAGAGCTTATTGCTACTTGCAGTTATTCAGGTTTTGCGTGCTCGCTGGTGCAGTTAAAAAACGATCTCGAGAGCCGGGAGTTAGCATGTTAGATAGGAACTATGCTACCGGGGGGGCCTCCTCTCACTGGCAGGGCACTCGGCAGGGCAAGAACGCTTACTTTTGCACCATACATAGATTACTTGGAAAGCGAGCTCAACACACGTACATTGCTTCGGCACCGTCGAGCAAATGTCTGGTTCACTCATCATGTCCCCGGCCAGTCCGTATCCATGTGGTGTCCCCTGCGTAAGTAGTAAGAAGAAGAAAGGGGATACATTTTTGAATACCAACCTGCACCACTCCCCTCCCCCCTGAACTCGAAAACCGCAAAACACACGAGGAGCTCCAGAAGTCCGCAACCTATTTAGGTATGAAAAGTAGTACGCATAACTGGACCGAATAGCTTGGCTGCTTGGCTATACATCCTGGTTTCTTCTGCTTTCGAGCCTACGAGTGCACTCAAGAAAACACATCAGAATCGCTCCCTCTGGGCAAAGTGACTTGTAGGCGCCGCACGCATACCCGTTTACCGAAACAGCACTAGAAGACAAGCGCCCACTCTCAACTGAAATACTAAAGCATCTAGATTTCTATATACTCAACAATGCGCACGCATGCTCACTTACAGGTGAAGGCCAAACAGATGAACGTACAAAAATTGAAGAAAGCGAAGGTAAGGATTCTTTGAAAGGACTTCCACCGTCTAACCTGAGCTTGTTTTCGACTGAGGGGGGGTACAGCTCATGGCTGGATGGGACTCGCTTTAGTATTTCCAAAGATAAGACAAACATGAGGGGGAGGCTTACACATCTGTGGATTGTATTTTGTCAGCAAACTATCTTATCGTTCAGCAGAAAAAAAAATTCTCTATTCAGACACATGGCCCTCGACAACCTTGGTTACACCCATGGCGTCGTTTAGTTTTAGTTTTCTTGTCGACTGACGACAAGCTTACGTTATTTCCACCAACTCCACTAAACTACCGGCATTTAAGTCCAGGGCTGGGCGACAAGATAACAGGTGAAAATCCCTCCTCTTGTCTCCCTGTTACTGCTTAAACGGAAACACACTCGCGCAGACAACATTCATTTAAGGCGCATGCCTAGCCCTGCGCAGTGGGCTTATTAATTACTCTAAGAATTCACTAACAAAGCGTTATAGCCCCTTCAACGAGAACCTATTTGGGTAAGTGTTGAGTATCTGTGGATTAGCGCTTATTTGCTTCGTTTAACAAATTTAGCCAAAATCGAACCAAATCATCATGCACTCGTGCTTAGCACATCTTGCATTAATGTAAGATTGTAAACATAACAACACAAAGAGCGACGGTGTCTCAGTTAAAAGTTGGTTCGAGCCAAACTGTGCTCAAATTTTAAAGTTGCCATATAAAGGGCAGAGAAGAAGTCAATCAAAATGGCATGCGCATTCACAATCGGCTCATGAAATGCCCAGCCCTTCCTCTCGGCTAGGCGTGCACACTAGCATCGCCACTACTGTGTTAGCCTAGAGTGCGGCATGTGACCTTTGCTTGCCCAGCACCAGAAATATGTTACATCCTGATTGGAGTCATCTCCCACCACCTGCTTTTTGAAGAAGGCAATGAGCGTAGGCAGCAGGCGGTGGTGAGATGCGGCGTGGCACCCTCTTTTGCTACCTAAGTTATTTATGATTCGGAACTACTCCAGGGATCAAGACCCTTTTGCAAGAGAAGGGCTACTTTCATGGTGAACTTAGTCAAACCGCACGTAGAAACCCGTTGTTCGTATTTGAGTTGTTTAGACGGGAAGCGCGTGCTCACGCGGCGTGTTAGGAATTCACCGTCGAGGGTTTAGGTAAATGTTCTTTTCGAGGATCTTCACGGGTTAAATCACGGCATGCTGGACGTACACCGAGATCGTTTCACGTTAAAAACATCGGCGCTTCTTGTCTGCAAGCACTTGCCTAAAAACGTTTTTGCGACAAGGTGGTGACACTCAAATACGTAAACAAAATCTCCCACCTCCCCTCGCGGGAACCCCTGTGTAGATGCGACGCATAGGGGGTTCACGTTGCAGCGTTGGACAGCGGAGGAACGGCGCTGGAACGATGGAGCGGAGCGGCGCAGGCACCGCGTTTTATAGCGCGCATAACGGTGAGGGGACGCGCCGGCGCCAGTGCGTCTGCCGCGGCTATGACGCAACACAATCCACTTTAATCCAATCCAATCCAATCCAATCCAATCCAACCCAAGCCAATCCAAGCCAATCCAATCCAAGTCAAGCCAATCCATTCGAATCCAATCCAATGCCCCTCGCGAGAGAGTGTTCGCTATCGGAGAGGAGAGGGGGTGAGCGGCGGAGAGCGCAGCTCACTCGGCGAAGAGAATGGGGGAGGGGCGGACGCCGACAACGCCGACGCCGGATGCAGGGACAAGGCGAGTGAATGAGATGCAGTCGCATCTAAAATGACCCTATAGGAGCTGCTGTCAGAAGCGGAAACTTGAATTTGTTCGATTACACGATAGCGAGGTAATCTATCTTAGCGTTTAATAAAATGAATCCCAATATTCTACCTTAGTCCAAAATCATGACGGAAGCGATAAAATTGCGGTGAAGAGTTATTTCGAAGCGCCTACAATAACGTTATTTCGTCCATTCATTAGCTTCGTTAGCAGTTACCCGCAGCTGGGTATGCTCTTTGCCAGCGCGCTGGCCGTCCCCTATACTCTCGTATCGCGACGTCGACACTACCCACTTTTGCCTGTTGTTAGCTAGAGGGGCAGCTGAGTAAACCGTATGGCAGTGGTACCCCATTTCCAGGGCAGGACTCCCTCTCACGTACCGAATGCTGGATGGTTTCCTCATGCCGGTCATCGTCGGCGACCGTGGCCTGTCCGCCTATGGCAGCGTCGTGGCAGACGCCTTCCTTGCCGACGTGATCCCGGGGTTGCCAAAGCATCGAGGAGAAGCCGTAACTTTGGTCCATGACGGCTGACCTCTTCTTACCCGACCGTCTTGGCAGGAAGCTCGATCGTTCGGGCCGTGAGTGCTGCCTGTGAGGAGCTCGCGTTGCGTTCGACCGAATAGCAGGCGCGAGAGTTAGATCGAGGTGCGTGGCATTGCGCGTGTCACGGGCTGGTTGGTTGGTTGGTTGGTACCAACAATCAATGGCGCGTACCCACTCTGGGGAATTGGCCAAGTCAGATTGGGTAAACTGGTGAAGAATTCAAACTATGGGTAAAATAGAGCTCTGGAGAATGTGAGGGAAGTGATGTTAACAATTTTGAGAACCCAAGAAAAAAACTATAACATACTGACGAAAAAACCGATACTACACGTACCAGAAAATAAAAGTATGAGATGTATTATAACAGGGTAGGCGACCTGATTGTGAAATAAAAGCGTAAAGGGCTCGACAAACATCCCCGTGGCAGAAACTAAACCCGATGCCCCAAATGACAGTCAATTCGACACAGACAAGCAAAGACCCAGGCGCCGGAGGGGAACCTCCAGGAATCGATTTCGGAGAGAGGAGAACCGCCGGCAAGAAAGCAGGAAATGTTCAATTGTCTGCTCCTCTTGACAAAACTCGCTTTGGGCCGAAGGCGCTATGCGTGCGCGGTGAAGGTAGAAATTCAAATTAGGCATGCACTTGGCAGCGAAAGCTGGTCAATGTGACCTCGAACAATCGCGACTGCATAACGTCGCTCTTCCACGAATACCGCAGTTGCTCAATTTCGGGGCCGCCAGAGATACTGTCTGGGGACAGGCTGTCCAGCGAGCTATACTTGCGAAATCGGGATGCAACAACTTTGGCTATGAACGCTCGCGAATAAGCCAGGCTCGCGATCGGGCTGGGTGGAGCACTCATTTCACGCGTTGTGCTCATTCGATTCCGCAAAAAGGAGGCAAGCAACAAATAACAAGCGAAAGTTCGGAGACCCGTGGTAAATTTTCCCTGTTTTTGTTTAGATTGTTTTTGTTTGTTCCGCGGTTAATATGCCGCAGTTAAGCGTTTCTTGCGCGTAGCCAATCCCCCCGTTGTGTTGTTTTCACGCGCCTTCAAGTTAATGTATGAATGAATTACTTTATACACTAAGGAGGCTAAAAAGCCTTTGGGTTGCGTGAAAAAAACAGGATTGGAAACTGTCACAAATCAGCTGTAGTGAGTGTAACAATGGTCAAGGGGCCTCGTTAAGGTAGCGGTCTTCCGAGGTCCCACTGGTGCCCACACACTTCGGCGTTCCCGTGTGGGTGTGCGTGGTCCGGCACGTTATGGCTGCTGTGACGAGGAGGAAGCGCACCGGTGTTGATTTATAACTGGATAACCGGAAGGGTACTCGCTCAGACATTCAACAATTTATAAAGACAATTTGGTCGAGCAAATACGTACTGGGATTATATTTAATGTTTGCGAGTTATCCCCAACGTACTCGACATGCTCTAACGCTGACGTCGGAACCATGGCGCTTGCGAGGCGCTGCGCACTCTGGACAACGATAAAGCAGACGACGAAGTTGATATATTCACCGATGCCACAATCCACGACACCACAGCTGCTGTTACCTTACACTTGCCCCGAGATCCCACAACTCGGTGGTTCTCGCAACGTTACGAACACATAGCGCCCAGATGAAGTGGAACTCTTAAATATTCTGGGCTCCTTCAACTAAAACAAATGGCCCCGTATCTGCTCACTTCGCTGCAAATGTCGTCGAAAGGCGTCAGTCCTCTGCCTCCTATGCCACGTAAATGCCTCTCGATTCTCCCTCGCCCAACTCTTCCGATCTCGCCTTCTGTCTTATGCTCCTACGGTAAGCACGCTGAAGGTTTGCTCAACTCAATTCATTTTTTCGGCGTTCCTACTGATATAGCGCCATCTATAAGCCCCTTTTATATTTGTTGTTCAAAAATTGCTTAAAGGAGTACAGACACCAAATTTTGACACCTAAAAAATGATATAATTGGCTTCAGTAGTTTGTACAGATGCCTCACAGAAATTTTTGCAGCGATCCGAGGCCGGAATTATATCTAAAATCGATTTTGATTGCCCAGGCCGCAGAGCTTCCACAAATCGGCAGCACTAGCGAAATCGCTTTCGGCGTGACGAAACATTGGCCTGCGTGTCTGGCCGGTTCAGGGTGACGTCATATAGTCGTTTTCGGAACCGGAAACGATATCCTGCGCTGCTGTAGTCGATGGTATTCGTTTGGGCAGGAGACGTAGGCGTAGCTGTGTGAGCAATGCTTGTAAACGTTGCGTGTTCGACGTCTTTGCTCTTCAGTTCGTTGCCGGCGCATGGTGTTCGGCACTGGTGCCGAAAACTGCGCGGTGCCAGCACCGTGCGGTGCGCGATGTCGACGGGCACCGCGGCGACGCGGCGGTGCGCGTCGCCGAGCTCGCCCAAGTTGTGCTATGGCAAGCTCGCGGTATGCTCGTGAAAGCCTGTCCGAGCAAATGGACGACGACGCCAAGATGCATTTTTTACCACGCGACGACATGCAGCGCTAAACGTGGACTGAGTTCGTGCGCGGCGGCGGCCGCAAGAACTGTCGCCCAAGCCAGCGGGCTCGGGGTTGCACGGGTCACCTTGGGTGTTGGGAACTTTAGGCTTGGCACGGCCGCTCTCATCCAGCGGCCGTGGGCTTGGTAGTTTCCATCGAGCGGCCGTGGTGGCGACTATTTGATCGCTGGTATCTGTACAACTGCGAATGAGCATCCCTTACACAACTTTTCACCACACTATCATCCCTTTTTTCGCATATGAAGCTTTATTTTGGCAATAATTTCCGTTTCAGCGATCGGTGACGAAGACATCTGCCGCGGCCTGTTTTGATTCTAGCGCGCAGGTGGCGCCATCTTCATATGCTGGCACCATCGCAGGTGCCAGCAGTGCTGGGTCGGAGCGATGAACCTCCGCTTCCGGTCAGCGTAGGCTTACCATCGCGGCAAATATCTGAACGCCACTTTTAAATTCAGCGCTGATAACAACTCCTAGCACAATTTTCAACACACTAACATCTACTTTTTCGCATGTGGAGCTTCTTTTTCGCGATCAGATTGATTAGAAGAGTGGCGACAAGCTGTTGCTATCACGGTCTGCGCCGGTTCGAGCCGCAGTGATATTAAAAAACGGACGACGGCGAAGACATCGCCGGCCTAATCGCCTGGCCAAATAAAGTTGTTCTGTCTGTCGGGTGGCAGCGACTCATCCGAGTCTGACGATTCAGACGACATGTCGACTGCGCGGGCGAGTGCGGACTGCAATCGTAGCAGGCGATGCGGCGAACGCATGGAAGAAAGAAAAACGTCCCTGACGTCACGGGTGAGACCGTGACGTAAGGCTGGCCCGCTTGCAGGCTGGCCTTCGAACGGCCATTTTCCCGCGCGGCGACCAAATTTGAAATTGGTTGCAATAAACGTGCTATAATTAATTATGTGTTGGCGGCTGACGGCTTTCGGTTCGATTTTCGTAATTACTTGGCCAATAGGTATTCTTTACAGCATAAAAACCGAAAGCGAGAAATTTCGTGTCAGTACTCCTTTAAATATGTTTTTATTGGCTGTCGCAAAAATCAAGCACACGTCTATTTTGATTAAAAGACCACTGCTAGTTCCTATTATTTAATGACGTTTCACCTCATATATGCCTCCTCTTTTCTTCTTGTTCAACGATGGCAGGAAGTGGAATCGAACCAAAGGGCGGGCGGTCATAGGCAAGTAACTGCAGGAACACCAATGGCCGAATAGTCCTTTAGGGCGAAACAATCTTCTAGTACAGTGTAGCGAAAGCCTTCGCCGTCTATTTTTCAAGCGCGAGCGTTGTGAAGTTCACGAAAGTGGCGCAGCTTGCACTAGCGGTGCAAGGCTGGAGAAACTGCACAGCCGGCGGCCCCTTTCCTTTCGTCGAAGACCCGGCTCTTGCATTATCATCGGCAGAAGCCCGCTAGGTCCGTTGCAGGACGAAAGCCTCTCCCATGGACCTCCAACCGCTCCTGTCCCGCGCCGCCCGAATCCATTCTTTGCCCCTGGACTACCATGCATATTTCGTCCCTGCATGGGGTCATCGGCCTTCCTCTTTTTCTAGACCCGTCTTTCGGTGTCCACCCTGTCACCCCGCTATTCCACCAATTGTTATTTCGCCTGATTGCGTGGCCAGTCCACGTTCATTTCTTTTTCTTCATTTGAACTTGTTCACTGATCTAGGAAGCTCGTTTCCTGTCCGTAAGTGTTACTCCAATCATTATTCGTTCCATGGCTCGTTGAGCCGACCTAAGCTTGCTTTGAAGTTGTTAATTGATTGATTGTAGGGTTTAACGCGCCGACGCAACGCAGGCGATGAGGCGCGCCGTAGTGGAGGGCTCCAAATTAATTTTGACCATCTGGGGATCTTTATCGTGCGCCGAAATCTCGTACACACGGGCGTTTTTGCTTTTCGCCTCCATCAGAAAAGCGGCCGCCCGCCACGGCCGGGAATCGAACCCGCGACCTCGTGCTCAGCAGCACAACGCATTAGCCATTGAGTCACCGCGGCGGGTTTTCAAGTTGTTAAAGGGGCCCTGAAAGGCGTTTTGAGCACACTAAATTGACTAGCGCAATCGTTAGATTGGGTCGTCAACATCATCTGTGCCAAGTATTACTCTTTTACGCGCAGCGGAAAGCTCACACTTTTGTTGCAAAGTTTGTCGCTTTTTTCTCACCCTTTCCTTCGTGTTTTTGGACGCCGTCATCTTCACATGTCTACATCATCGATTCCCAGATGTTCGTCATGAGCTAGCCATCCTGCTATTGGGCGGCTTTTTCACGCCCTTCCGGCAAAGAGATGAGTCGTCTGCTCAGCGTCGGCTCGCCGGCTGATCTGCCAGCGGAGTGCCGGAGTGCTTGGACATTTTACGACAAACGAAACACGTGTAAACAAACGCTTAACCGTTTGTATTGAATGCAGCAGGGCCATAACACGACATGAATATTCTCTTACTTGAGTACGTTCCATAAAGAAAGCGTTGAAGCCCCGTGGCACTTCTTTCTTGCAATCGCAGAGAACGCCCTGAGCCGAATGCCCGGGTTTGACGCATACATTTTATTCAACTTCCAAACAATCCAGATATGCGTTTCGAACGAACACAACGTCACAACATGCGTTGCAAGTCCGAACCGCGATTGACAGACGATGGGTTGCCTCCTCCTGCCCCTCGTAAATTCGGCACTCACCTCGCGCGCGGTTTGCGGGGACGAACAGCAAGTCACTTAACTCTGGCGCACAAGCCGAGATGGCTTTTAGCCACGCACACTGCTCATACGCCATGCGAGGTTGAGTCGTACGCCGCTTGAGAAAGATAATCCAGACCATGGGAAGCACTATCCACCCGCAGAAGCACAACGTCGCATTTCATCGCGAAACAAAGGCGTCCACAACACACACACCATCGCCTCCTGTAATGCCAAACGCATCTCGCACTTCCAGTATGCCTGCAGTTCCCATATGCCACGAGGTGGGGCCCCAAGCTGAACCGGGATCACGCAACCGTAACTGACTTCTAGAGCGGTTTGTGCCTTGTTTCCAGGGCAACCGATGTTTGATATTGTCAAAGAAATGGTGCTCGCTCCAGCGCTAGAAAGCTCAGAGCCGCGGAGGAGCATGTTTTGCCAACGTTGCCGCTCTCCACACGCGTCGCCCCAAGCTGAACTGGCGTTTTGTGCACGGGTTCTGTATCGGTTTAAAATGTCTTTTTCACATGCCGCCGCCAGGAATTACCACCGCCACAAAATAAGACCCGGCACCAGCGGGGCCACATCTGATACGGCGCTTTTTGGATAAACAGTGCGCTGTGCATCCAAGGGAGCGAGCGCAGGATCCTCCCCGTGCGGCTGCGAGTTCGCCGCCGATAAACAGTCGCGTGCCGCCGATAGCAAAGTTCTGCAGCAACGTTACACCGCGAAAGGGCAAGGCCAGGCCGCCGCACACATGCGGCCAGATTTTTCGTTCGCTTTTCCAGCCTTGAGCGGAGAGCGGGATCCATGGTGTCAACAAAGCTTGCCCGTAGCAGACGGCTGTGTGAGCAGCGCAATAGCGGAAGTACGTCACCGCCGGGGAGCGCAGCATCATGGGAGGGAAGGCTCTCTCGCCGTCAACAGCGGAGAGTAAGTTGAAAGGAGGAGGAAACGCGGCGGGGCGATAATACGCGGTTTTTGATTTACGATTTCTCAGCTAATACTCATCGCTTCAACAAAATTCTTGCGGGAGGAGATTGCTAATACATTGCTTTATTTGGTTACATGTACATCCACGCATCGGCGGAAGGTATTTCAGGACCTTTCCGCTCAATATGTCATCACCTCACATGCATTTCTGAACTTGTCGCTGAAAGTTCTCCATGACTGGAAGGCCGGCATCGTATCAACCACAGGCTTTTACGTCTCTCCCAATGTGGACTGTTTTAAGAATGGTCTCAGGTGTACGCCGCAAGCGGGAGGCAGACCCAGAAGCTCCGCGTCAGCACCAGTTTATTCCAAGATCAGTTCTAGCAAACTCCTCGCGCTACCCTTTCAGGCGCCTTGCCCGCGATGTCGCTGCGGATGCCTCGCGACCTCTGAGGTTGACCGTACAACATCTCCCTCCGAAATAAACGAGTGAGGGTACAACATCTCCCTTCGAAATAAACGAGTGAGGGAGGTTCAAGCCGTATACTTCTCCGGTCGAGGGAGGTTCAGGCCGTGTACTTCTTCGGTCGAGTTACACAGCGTCCACAGCGGCTATGTGAAGAGAGAGAGAGAAACTCTTTATTAAAGAGGAAAGTGCAGAGAGGTTTGCCGACATCAGTTCGCCGGCATGCTACTCTGCGGGGAAAGGAGGAGAAGGAAAAAGGTAGTAGGTGTAGTGAAGAAAAGGAGAGTAGTAGTAGTGAAAAAAAAAATATGATCCTTCTTCAGGGTATTGCGTTCAAAGGCTCTTGATATGTGCTTCCTGAGTTGACCCATTGCCCGCCACCTTGTTGTTACGATTGTTGAACCTCCAGTTGAGCAAGCTGTTCTCGTTCACGTCGTTGCGGTCAGAGGCGGCGCCAGCTTGCTGAGGGTCAGAGGTCTCAAGAGGAGCAGTGGGTGGAGTCGGCGGAGAGGGCGTTGTCCGGCTTCCGAAGCCCATTATAACCGGCGCAGACGGCACTGGAGTGCTCGAGCCCCTGTTGCCCGACGTTGGGGAGGTACTGGGCTTAGATCTGCTCGCAGATCCACGTCCACTCCTAGCGCTGGGGGAGCGCCTCCCACTTGATACGTTACTTGAACTGCGTCCACCTCGCGCGACACCACGACTCTTGCTGGTCGAGGAACTTGTACCCGGGCCGTCCCGTGTCAGGTCAACAACCGATGGCTCACTTTCCTTTAGGGAATAAAACCTGGGAAGAGGAGGTGGGAATATGAAGGGCCGAACAGAGTTCAGTGCGATGCTGGTGTCCCACTTTGGCAGGGGTGGAGGTGGTGGGGCGCTCTTCGCACCTCCGAACACCGTGGAACTGGCGCTATCCGTGCCTTGCGTCTTGCGGCGCTCGCGCATGAGCGCTCCCTGCAGGTGGGCGTTCTCGTCGGCGTACGTGCGGATCTCGTTCTTGATGTTCAGCTTCACGCTGAGCGCATCAGCGACGGACTCCATCTGCGAAATCATCTTGCTCACCTGAAGCAGTGCCTTCTTCAGCTAGAGATACTCCTCAGGCATGATGGTGCCTAAGCAGCCCTCGATGGCTACGATTTGCTGCTTCAGCACACAGACTTGCTCCTGAACAGCCGCCAGTGGTGTCCTCTTAGCCGAAGTCCCCGCTTGCGGCTCCTGTGCAGGTACCTTCTGTGGCTTCGGAACCAAGGATGCTCTGGTATGGTGCGCAGTGCTCGCCGCGGCACTCTGAAGACGCACCGGCAGCTCCAGAAGCGGTGACTCCGGTCGTGGCGTTTCGAGGGGCTCCAGGGGCTGAAAAGGACAGGATGCTTGGGGCGGCTGTGGGGCTTCTGATATCTGAGAGGAGGATGGCCATGACTGTAGCGGTGTGTCTTCCTCTGCAGCCAGTTCCGCTGTTGCGTCTATGGCGGAAGCAGGTCTGGGTTCCATCCGTTCCAGTTCCTTTTTGGTCTTCTCCTAAATGGGAATTGGAATGCGTCGGTGTGAGCACAGTACAAACGATGTCGCTCTATGTTGAAGGCGAATGACGCACTCTCCTGGTAGAGTGCCTAGGCCAGTGAAAAGTGATGGAAACTCCTTTTTATGGTTGACCGTGTGGCTGATAGAGTTGAGGCAAGTGATCAGCCGGAGCTTTTCGATTGCTGGCTTCCCGAGGATAGGGTAGCGCGCTTCGTCGAGAACGTAGACATCTTCGGTGGTCTGTTGATCTCGGAACACTAGCTGCAGTCATGCTACTCCCCGTACATACAACGACCGTCCATCTGGCCCGTGGAGCTTCTGTTGAGACATTACCAAAATGGGACGATGTTGATGTCGTTCGAAGGCTTTGCGCCCGTGTCTATTTTAAATCTCAAAGGTTGTCCTTGCACCATGATGGTAGCTTCCCAGTTGTGGATGCCAGGTGGACTCTCGGTGCCAAGAAACGCACACTCGGGTTCCTGATCGGTGCATTGAACAATGTCCACCCGTTTGGACAGGCATACCGACGAAAAGTGTCCCTTTTTGTGACAGGAGTTGCATTTTGCGTCCTTTGCTGGTAGGTAGATCGTGAGTGTGAACCTCTACCACACCAACGGCAAGTCCTAGGGCCCTGAGACGTGTTAGTCGCGGGTCTCCCTTGACTCGAGTCAGAACGTGGATTGCGTGTGTCTTGCCGCTGTGCACGTCGTGTAGAGCCCACCTCGTTGACAGCTGCCAGGTCGGGATGAAGCTCTGCTTGCTGTTGCCTGACTGTCTCGAGCTGGCGTACTGATTCTAGGGCTTTCTGAAGCGGTGGGTCAGGGTCAAGCTGTAGTCAAGCTGTAGACAACTTCTTGTCGTGAATACCCACGACTAATCGGTCACGAACCAGCTGCTCCTGAAGGCTGCCGTACTCACAATGCTGGGACAGTGCGTGAAGTGCCGTCGCGAAGTCTTCGGCAGACTCCCCTTCTTCTTGCACCCGCGAGTTGTACCGTGCTCGCTCGTAGATGACATTGCGGTGAGGAATGAAATATGTCTCGAAGCGGTCCATCACGACGCTAAATTTCTTTGCTTCGGCAGGGGCGAGCTCAAACGTGCTGAAGATGCCCTCAGCCTTGTCCGCCATGATGTAGAGCAAGGCATCTACTTGGTGTTCTTCCGGCTTCACGCTTAGTCCTAACGTCGTGTAGAAGCGTTCAAACCTCCCCCGCCATTTGGGCCACTCGTTGGGTGAAGAAAATCAAAAGGGATCTGGGGGCTGAATAATGAACGACGACATACTTGGACAAGCAACTGAAGGCGTTTCGGTTCGTCGGTGCGGCCTCTGTTTTCTGTGGCTCTGCAGCCGCTCCCCTGGATGGAGGCGAAGGCCGGCAAGGCCTAGCGATGCTCTCACTCAGCTTCTGACACCATGTTTTAAGCCGCAAGCGGGAGGCAGACCCAGAAGCTCCGCGTCAGCACCAGTTTATTCCAAGAGAGAGAGAGAGAGAGAGAGAGAAGGAACTTTATTTGAGCCCAAACGGGTAGAAGGAAGGAGGTGACAGGGAGGAAGTCACCTAGCCTTCCCCGTTAGATGGCGGCCATGAGCCCGTGGGCCCTAGCGGCATGTTCCGCCAGCTGGACGAGTAGTTGTAAGTCGGGGTGAGAGTTGAGCAAGGCGGCCTCCCATTGCTCTTGAGTCCTGATGTTTAATGCTCTATTAGGTGAACGAGGTTTCTGTGGGCATGCCCATATGATGTGTTGTAGGGTGGCTTTGTCTGCACACCACTTGCATCTGTCGGAATACGTGTCTGGGTAATATCGGCTGTAGAGAACAGGGTTGGGGAACGTGTTCGACTGTATTCGTTTCCACGCAACCGACCGCCATCTGTTGAGGGAAGAGTGTGGTGCAGGGTACTTGGGGCGGCTCAACCTGTAGTGGTGCGTAATCTCCCTGTACGTGGCCAGCCTGTCTCTGCTGCCCGTGAACGTAGGCCCGATGTCTCCGTCGAGGTCAGCCTGGCTGCCGAAATCTCGGGCTGCCTCGTGAGCCAGTTCATTCCCCGGCAGGGACGAGTGTGCTGGTGTCCATACAAGGCGAACATGCCTGCATCTGTCGCCAATAAACGTCGAAAGAATTTTGGCCGCTGGCAGGGTTATTCGTCCCGCCAGGAAGTTTCTTATTGCCGTCTTGGAATCAGACACAATAATTTTGGCTTCCGCGCTAGCTATTGCGAGCGCAATAGACGCTTCTTCCGCCACCTCAGGGTGCGTCGTCAGGATTGTGCCCGAGGTCATTGAGTTTCCTTGCTGGTCTACCACGGCTATGGCCGCAGCCGGTCGGTCGTGATAATCCGCAGCATCCACATAGAGGACATGTGGGTTCCCGCACAGCTGCCGGTGAAGTGCAGAAGCTCTGACGGTTCTTCTGTCTTGATGATGATCCGGGTGCATATTTCGTGGTATGGGAGAACAATGGATGTATGATCGAGTGCTGTCATCCAGAGAGAATTTGATGCCGTGTTGAGAAGCGAAGGGGATGCGCAGGGACCTTAGAATCGCATGGCCAGTCTCGCTGCACGAGAGCCTGTGCAGCTGCGCCATCCTTTGTGCTTCCACTAGCTCTTCCAGGGTATTGTGCACCCCCATTGCTTGGAAGCGCTCCGTGGATGCCATAACGGGTATTCCTACAGCTTGCTTGTAGGCTTTCCGGATGATGCACTGAAGCTTCTCTATTTCTGCTCTTTTGAAGTTCAGAAAAGGAGCCACGTATATGATGCGACTTATAATAAAAGCATGAACCAGGCGCAGTAAATTTGCCTCCTTGAGGCCGTGGTGTTTGTTAGCTATGCGTGCTATAAGTCGGCTGATTTGCTCCACACTAGATTTCAACGTCGATATATGTTGTGTTGGCTCCATTTGCTTGAACACAAAGGCCAAGTACGCGGCGAATGCACTCGACGCGTGAAATCAGGCTGCCCTGTACATACACTTGAATGTTCGGGACGTCTTTCTTCTTCCCTTTTGGGAGGTTGGTAGAAAAGGATCTCCGATTTTTGAGGTGAGCAGGCAAGACCTCTCGGGGTGATGTAGGCGTGGACTGCATCGGCAGCTTGCTGCAGCCTTTCCTCCAGGTCTCCATCACTGCCTCCAGTCGCCCAGATTGTAATATCATCTGCGTAGAGGCTATGTTGGATTCCCGGGATAGCCTCTACGAGTGGAGGCAGCTTCATCATGGTGACGTTGAAGATGAAGGGCGTGTATCGCGTGATGCGATAAAGCAAGACGAAAGCCTCGGGGTGCTGGAGAACGAACAACTGCTTTTATTCGAGTGTGCTTATATACATGCCGGTGGCAAGCAGTGTTGCGGAGTTGTCACTCCGGAATTGGAATGATTCCGGATTCATTCTACCTCTTCGAGATGCCGGAATGGAATGGGAATGGAATTAGGACAGCGCTTGGAGGAATGGAATGGGAATGGAATTAAGGGCCTTTTGCCCGGAATGGAATGATAATAGAGTCGGGATTTTTAGACGGCGGCGTCACCATTGCTGGTGCCTTCCGGCTACTAAATTAGTCTGTGGCGACGACTGCGTCGTTATATCTCAAAGGGAGCATTGGTGACGAAAACGAGAACGGGTACCCGGAATCTCGAGTAACTGACTCCGCGCAGCGCGTATGGAAGTGAACTTCGGGCGGCGCAAGCGCGTGTGGCCAGTGGCGCCGTTAGGGTCGGCTCTTCGTGCTTTGGTAGGCATTTTAAGGCATAGCTTTCTCTGTACAACCTGATACAAGCTGATACTGCGAAATATTTGAGCTAGCAACATAAAGCATTCGCACATAAAACAACAAAGCGTTTTCCTCCGGCGCGCAATGAATAGCGTTGTAGCTCGCAAGCCGACCCGATCTCGCAGGAATATGGCGCCAACCTGTCGACCGTTTTTCCGTGTGTTGCAACTGCCGCGGGGCTCCAGCAAATCAATACCCCGGCAGCAAAAAGAAAATTGTGGGTGAGGGATTTGCGGGCCCGGCACCCGCCAAAAGCGTAAAAAGCGAGCTTCGAATATGCTACTGAGCTTTCTACCTCCACGCGCTGCTACGGAGGCTGTGGTATATATAGTTAGCAGATGGGATTTACAATTACATAAGACAATGCAGAACACAGCTGTCAACAGGTGTCGTTTCTAACAGTTCTGGCTCCAATAGCGCCCTTTTTGCGAGTGCTTTGACAGCTCTCAGGAGTGCGACACCGTGCTTTGCTTCGATCCGAATGTGCGGCCGTTTCCTCCGGTTGTGCCAAACTTGTTCGTGCTTTGGTTAATGTGCTCCTGTGCACGTGGCCGTTGCGCCTGGGTACAAACGTACCTGATTACTGAAGCCTTAGTCGTCGGCTTGGAAGTTGGAGCATCGGCACTATTCAGCTAGGGAGGTCTCATTCAAAACATTTGATCAGGTCCTCGAGCATATGGTTGCGCATTCATAGAAACAAACTGTCTGACCATATAACTTTATTTTTACAGGGCTCCCGTCGCGATATGGTTCTGTCACTTTAAATAAGGGGGTCATAAATAATGTCCTGTATTGGACGGATTGGGCTGTGGTAGTGCCAGGGCAATAAACAATCGCAATGGAGGTCAACGTGGAAGCAGTGGCGACTTTCCTAAAGTGAACGCAAAACCTGTAAACGGTGTTCTCTGACTCAGCCCTTCCGTCTCTAGCGTTGTTAGTGTTGTGTTAGTGCTCAATGCTGTAGATTCACTTGAAATCATTCAAGTAGGCATTTCGAATGTACATGTGAGCAAGCTCCGCGTGACATGCCTGTGAGTTATCCACAGCATACTAATTACGCTGGTATGACGGTACGCAAAGCGGACAGCAAGATAGCACGCCACAGGCTGTGCAACAAAACCGAAAAAGCCGACATCAGCGTAATAGCTGCTTCATCTCGCGTCGCTCAACATGCAAATACTGCAATAAGTAGTGGGATCGCACTACTTATTATGAAAAAGAAAAAGGGGGCAGTGAGACGCTGCCACTTTTCAAAGCTGTTTTAGTGGGACCGATCGCATACTATCAAAAAACTAATGCATTCGCCCTTAGACCGGTTGCTCGACCGAAAAGCTCTGATAATGTCTCTACGTACACGGTGCGTGCGAGAAACTGGGGACCGCAAAATATCTCTCTCTCTCTCTCTCTCTCTCTCTCTCTCTCTCTCTCTCTCTCTCTCTCTCTCTCTCTCTCTGAAACGGGCCGTCCATTGTGTCAAAACGCTTACTTGAAAATAGCAAAAACGAACGGTTCACATAAGAAAACACACGCGTCGATATATAAAGGACTACAATAGTATACCTTTATCTCATAAACAACGCAACAGTGTACATTTATACCACTCGTAGTTGCGTTTTCTTAGTGCGGGAAAAATCGTCGCATAGGTTCGTTCTTCGCTTGCGGTTTGAGTGTTTGAAGGTTCAGCGAATGTTGAACTTTCAGCGAATGTTGGGCGCACTTTTAGCTTTCGCGCTTCTCTCTGCTGTCGTTAGGAAGGGGCGCTAATCTTTTGAATTGGGTAATTGTTATGCACTACATATGTAACCAACCTGCTACTGCCTCCCAGCTACGGTTACAAGTGACACATTTTGAATACTTTTGCAGTTTTCAACCCGTATGGTAACGTCAGATTCATTTTGCGTTCCTCAGTAATTCGATAGAGCACCTGAGTCAGTTTTTACGTTGAGGAATTCAAGGAATGGAATTCAACTTCCAGTCCATTCCAGGAGTGGGAATGGGCTAAGTTCTGTCATTCCGAGGAATTAAAAGGAATGGAATCACGCCAAGTTCTAATTCCTCGGAATGGAATTGGAATGGAATGGGGATGCCCATTCCGCAACACTGGTGGCAAGGGTGACAGCCTGCGCGGAACACAGTCTGCGCATAGCGAGTGCTCTGTTCAGATAACACTCGATACATCCCCCTCTGTTTGAAAGGAGACAACACGGAAATGGAAACTAACACAAGAAAATGCACTTTGCGTAGATTACGTGGCTGGTTCATCTGTACGACAGTCCCGTCGTTATTAACACAGGTTACACATCTGCTTCATGGCACTTGCACAAAGTTTCTGTTGTAAGTTAGATGGCGAGGGGGTCTACGCTGCCGTAGCGACCTCCTGAGAGCCGGAACAGGTGACGCACAGGTTCGAGCTCTGGAGACTGTAGGCACTGCGGCCCTTGGCACTGGCGATGCTTGTGTTGAACCACCTTCGTCGTCGCATTCGACAAGCTCTGGAGGATCTCTATGAAAGGCTTCTTGAGTGGGTAAAATGTGTTGCCGGTTACGTCGCAGTAGCCTACCTCCCTCTGTGAAGACGTTGTAGGACCGGGGTTGAGCCAGCGGCTCTATGACCTTTGCTTTTGTAGTCCATGTGCCGTTCTTCACTCGTACGACGTCTCCTTTGCTTAGAGGAGCCAGTGGGCGCCTGTTGGTCTCCATTTGGCGGTGCTTGAAGACCGGGGTTCCGGGCTTCCCTTGGATGCATGGCAACGTCGAGCGGAGGATCCGACCCTGGAGCAGCTCCGCAGGCGATCGGCCGTCGGCTTCCAGCGGTGCAGTCCTGTACGAAAGAAGCCCCAGCCAAACATCTTGTTTAGCTTCCATGCTTTTCTTTAAGATTCTCTTCACTATCTGTACCCCTTTTTCCGCAAGCCCGTTGGACTGCGGGTATCCTGGACTGGAGGTAACATGCCGGAACTCGTACGCTCGTGCAAATGCAGCAAATTCCTTGCTTGCAAATTGTGGGCCATTATCCGTACAGACCTCCATGGGGATACCATATCGGGCAAAGATAGCCCTGATTGATTCGATGACCGCTCTGGCCGACGTTTCTGTGAGCATATCCACTTCGGGGAAATTTGAATAGGCATCGTAGGCACAGAGGTACGATTTTCTGCCGTAGTGAAAGAGGTCTATACCAACCCTATACCAGGGTTGGTCTGGCACCGGACGCATCTGCAGTGGCTCTCGTGACTGGCAGTACGCATACTTTTTGCAAATTGCGCAGGTCTGAACAAATTTGTCAATATCATAATTCATTCCGGACCAAAACACTGAACGCCGCGCTCTTAATTTGCTCTTATTCAAGCCAACGTGTCCTTGGTGGATCTTTTCCAAGATTTCCTTCCGCATGTTTGCTGGTATTATAATCCTGCAGCCTTTAAGAAGGACGCCTTTGACTTCATATAGCTCGCCAGCAAATGACTTGAGCTGTCCTTCGATAGGCAGGCCCGCAACAATGCTGTTACGAACAGAGCTTAGATACGGGTCTTTGCTGGTTTCCGATACAAGCCGGTTCCACGTGTCGTCACTGACAAGTGACGACACTAAACTTACAGCGTGCACGTCTGCGTCGTCACTCGTGATGTCATCCCCGTCGCCTTTGATCGAAGCCCGTGATAACATGTCGGCAAGCACCAGCTGCTTCCCTGGAACGAAGCACAAGTCGATGTCGTAACGCAATAACCCCAGGAAAAACCGCTGCAGCCTGGGCGGGATATCGCCTATTGCTTTTTTATAGATGGCAATCAAGGGGCGATGATCGGTTTCTACTATGACCTTGCGTCCGTATACAAAGTGGTCAAATCGTTCACAGCCGTACAAATAGCCATTGTCTCTTTTTCTATTTGAGAATACCGCTGCGCAGTATCCGATAATACCTTCGATGCATATGCCACGGGTTTCCAATGGTTGCCATGACGTTGCAGAAGCGCGGCGCCCATTCCATTTCGTGACGCGTCGCAGGACACTTTAGTTTCTTTTTTGGGATCGAATATTGCTAGCAATGGGTGTTTGCTCAAAGTTTCGCACAGTTGTTTCCACTCGTACGCGTGGTTTTCTGACCATTCAAAAACCGCGTCGTTCTTGATCAAGCTTCTGAGCAGCGTTGTTTTCTCAGTGAGCGACGGCACGAACTTGGCAAAATAGTTTACAACACCCAGCATTCGTTGGACTGCGAGTTTATCGGCGGGTGGCGGCATTTCTATCATACCCTTTATTAGGGAAGGGCTGGGCCTGATGCCTTCAGCACCGATAACGTCGCCCAGGAATTCGATCTGTTCGACGCCAATTGTGCACTTTGCTTGATTGAACGTCAAGCCCGCCCGTTCTGCCGCCTGTAGTGCAAGGCGCAGGCGCTCGTCATGCTCTCTCCTTGATGTACCCCAGATTAGTATGTCGTCAACATATACTTCTACACCAGGGACTGCTTCAAAAATTTCATTAAGCGTCTGCTGAAAGACCTCTGGCGCCGACGAGATACCAAATGGCAACCTCAAAAACCGGTAACGTCCAAAAGGTGTTGAGAACGTACAAATCCTCGAGGTTTCTTCATCTAACGGGATTTGATGGAACCCAGAGTTCGCATCCAATCGTGTAAAGACTACGGCGCCTGCGAGTTCTGCTTCGATATCTTCACGTCTAGGCATTTCGTAGTGTTCCCGCTTTAGATTTTCGTTAATCTTTCGGGGATCAATGCAAACCCGGAGCTTGCCGTCCTTCTTTCGTACAAGAACAAGTGGGCTCACCCAATCTGTAGGTTCCTTGACTTTGACGGCTATTCCGGCTCGCTCCATGCGCTGTAGTTCTTCCTTGAGTGGTTCCTGCAGGGCCAGGGGCACCCGGCGAGTTGTTTGGACGACTGGTTTTGCTCCCTCGTGAAGCACCATCCGGTAGCGTCGCTGAACGCAGCCTGTTCCAGAAAACAAGTGTGGAAAGTCTTTAACCACTTTCTGGGAGCTATTTTCAGATACACTGTGAACTCGTCGGGAAAGAAGTCCTGCTTGTTCACATGCTTGCAGGCCAAGTATCGCTTGACGTCCGTTGCGCACAATGAAGAAGTCCATTATGGTTTTGCGACTGCAAATTTCTACTTCTGCCCTGATAACACCCAAGTGTTTAATCAGACCCCCACCGTACGAACGCAAGACCGCACTGCTCGGTTGCAATGGTGGCTTTTGGTGCATTTTTTTATAAGGTCCGAAGGGCAGCAAGTTGGCTTCGGATCCCGTATCCACTTTGAGTTGCACTGACGCATTGTTCACGCGTGCTTCTACAGTCCAGTCGCGTTCACTGTTGATCTTGTTAACCGAAATCTCGAGGACGTCAAAGTCGTCTTCAGACTCTTCGAGTTCGTCGACATTAGCGCTCGCCCTACAGCAAACTGCAAAGTGGTTCTTTTTTTTTTGCACTTTCTGCATGCCTTTCCGAACGCAGGGCAATTACGCGGCTCGTGTGTTCGCCCGCATTTCCGACACTTGCAGTTTCTGCGCCATTCAGAACGTGCCACAGGGCTTTGTTTGCGCACCGGATCAACCTGCTTTACGTCTTGGTACCAAGCTTCTTGGTGTGCTGCGGATATTTCGGCCGCCTTGCAAGTTTTCTCGGCGTTTTCTAAAGTAAGCTTGTTATCTGCTAGCAGCTTCTCTCTTGATTTAGCATCCCTAGTTCCGAAGACAATTTGGTCTCGGACCATTGAATCAGTCAATGCACCAAAGTTGCATGCTCGGGCTTGGGTCTTCAAATCCCTCAGGAAATGTTCGAAAGGCTCACCCGGCTCTTGGACCCTTTTCCAGAAGACGTACCGCTCGTAGACTTCATTTTGTTGGGCGTCGCAGTACTCCTCGAACTTCTTGACCACCGTAGCGTAGTCAAGGTTGCTTTCGCCTTCCGCAAAGGTGAAGGTGTTGTAGACCTCGATGGCTTCTTCGCCTGCGATACTCAGAAGAAGGGCACCTTTCGCAGATTCCGGGCGAGGCTTCTGGTCGGTGGTTTCGGACGACGCCAGGAACAGGTTGAATTTCTGTATGAACAACTTCCAGTTCCTACTTATGTCCCCTGAAAAACGTAGCGGGTCCGGTGGCTTAAGAAATTCCATCGCTTTTCTTTTCCCGGCGCTCCGGAACGCACATCAAAATCGGTGACACCCCACTTCTGGCACCATGTATCGCGTGATGCGATAAAGCAAGACGAAAGCCTCGGGGTGCTGGAGAACGAACAACTGCTTTTATTCGAGTGTGCTTTGTGGTCTCTCTACCTCACAATATGCATAATCCTAGCATTGCACAAGGCACGCATTCATGCACACTGCGAGGAACCACCGTGGGTTCGGGCTAGTTGAGCACGCTCACGATACTGAAACGCCGTCGCGCCAACTTAACACCGCCTCTGTTGGGCAGGTGGAGAAGGGGGCGACAAAGGAATATGCCCAGGGTACGGAGGGAAGACGTTTATTTTATGCTAACGTTCTAGTCACATATTTTACAGACCCAATTACATAATTCACAGTACCGGTACGTACTTCCCGTTAGGTGAAAGGGGCGATGGGGCGCCACGCGCAAGTGTGCGCGCTTCGTCGGCGCAAAGCCAGTGGGCTCTTCAGAAGAGTCAGGGCAAATTCCGGGGTGCGCGCACGTTGTGCGCGCGCGCATCGCTGTGCTGGCCAGATCAGCTCGCAGCAGTGAGGGAGACGGGGCCCATTCGCTCACAGGCGCGTACCGCATGGCGTGATCGTCGAGTGGTAGGTACGGCCTTACTATATGCAAGCGTAGGGGCAACAGGAGCAGCCTTAGGCACGGGCCGCAGCCGGAAGGGCTGGTGGGCTTTCGCTGGCGCAACAGAGTTGCAGCCGGCTGGTAAAGAAAGCGTCACATACCTTCGGCCAACGCCTTCGGCGTCCTGGAAGCGTCTCCCCGAACGGACCCCCGCGCAGGGCGCGCGTTCGCGTCCTGGCGAGAGTTGGGTTCGGGCATCGTTCAGACGGACCAATGAGGTGAGGTTAGCTCCGCTACCAGGGCGGAGCGCCCGCTGCGTGACAGTGTTTTATCGCCGCAACGGTCTCTGCAGGCTTCACCTCAGGCAGGAGTTTGAGACGACGGCTCGGCTGTGCACAGTGGCGCCGAGACGAGCCGGCATTTCGGGGAGATAGGGAAAAAGAGCCGCGCAACGCCACAAACCCAGTGATCGCGCAATGGCTTGGGCGTCAGGATCCCCACACTTCCCTCTCCTTAAATCCCCTCGCCGGTCTGAGAAGAGTTGACCGGCCATCGCCCAGGCATGCAAAAGACGGCGAAGAGTAGAAATGTATGCATAGGCACGGCGCCCGACTCCAAGCTCGGCCAGATTGTATAGAATGGCATCGTGTCTGACGTTGTCAAATGCCTTGGTGAGGTCCAGTCCAAGTATAACTCTAGTGTCAAGGTCCGAACCTTGAATGGTTGCAGCATAACGTCTTGCGTGGAAAGCTTGGGGCTGAAACCCACCATCGTGTGAGGAAACAAGTGGTTTGTCTCCATGTGCTTGTACAACCTATTCAGCACCACGTGCTCCAGAAGCTTGCCCAGGCAAGACGTAAGAGAAATAGGCCGTAAGTTCTCCAACTTGAGTTTCTTGCCTGAGATCAGTTCTAGCAAACTCCTGGCGCTTCCCTTTCACGCGCCTTGTCCGTGATGTCGCTGCGGATGCCACGCTACCTCGGAGGTTGACTGTACAACATGGACCACGTTAGCACACGCTAAAACCCGCGGCCAAGTCCAAGGCCAACGCCCGTGCTACGAACCCAAAGGAAATGCTGTGCACCTGTTTCGTAACGCGACGGACCCAGGTTCGATTGCGACCACGGGAAGCGTTTCGTAACAGCAGTGCTGTTTAAGTCGACACGAATCCGTCTGGCGTTGACAGAAAACCCCGAGGCCTCAAGAAAAAAATGTGGTTAAGGAGGTCCCGGCATTCAAACCCGGGACCTTTATGCTGTGCAACCTGCAACCGGTAACCTAACCACTGGGCCACCCACCACGAAGGCCCGAGGTGTACGGGCTAGCAGCGGTGGAGAACCATAACATGTGCAGCCAATGCGAAAGAAAAAAAATGAGTGCCCTTCCACTCTGAGAAGATGGATGACCTGCAAAGCTAGACGCAGTCCACGTAGTGCACGAAACAAAACACGTTTCTTGCAACTTGCAATGAAGCATACTTCCTAGCCAATTAGCTTAATGAACCTCTGAAGGATCCAAGCTTTGTTCTTGCAGACACACATGAAGCTGCCTGTCTCTCCTGCGTCGTAATCTTCTTACTGTTTGTGAAAAACAGGAACCCAACCCGCTCTACCAATAAAGACTAAGGAAAAGTCCCATTGGGCCATTTAACGTCCGCGTTTCAACATCGCACCAGCACAACGGACATTCCATCCATCAGTACGGGCATAAAACCTATAGCTGCGCGTGCACCCCCCTCCTTCCTCCCACCATTCTCCACTACGAACCTGTGCATGCATAAACCAGCAACCGATCATGTGCGCGTGCTTAGAAGTGACAGACGCGGTTGAAAACATCTCCTGAAAACCCTCTGAAGAAGTGATATTGAATCACGCCGGCGTTCCTAGCGGACAAGCTGCTGTTCATCGGGGAGGGATTCGCCGCTATTCGATCGGCTGAACTTGAGGCAGTAACGGCGGCGCCAGCAGCTTTCCATTGTTTGTGCGCCCGTTCGCGCTTGTGTTCGGGCCAACGCTTCAATTCTTGCTTTTCCTCCTCCAAACGAACTGCATGCATCTGCCCTGTAACGATTTAAAACCTGGAAGCCCTTCAGCTCTATTCTCGCGTACAAACATGTGGCTGTCCGTTTGCCTTCTCCATCGTAAGCACCTTAAGGTCTGTTAAGATGTCTGTGTATCACATCAACCCACACCCGAACCAGTCGATGTAGGATGATAGCCGGCTAAGCGCATTGAGCCATGTAATTTCGGCATCAAAATCTCCCACCGGCCAAACCGGCATTTCATCGGTAGCGGCATGAAGCCTAGCTGTGTGTGCACGTCCCCCGTTTTCCACCCACAAACCATGCACGGATAAACTGGCAACCGGTGATGGCTCATACTTAGGCGTGAAAGACCCCGGGGAAAGTGTCGCTCGGAAGGCCTTCCAATCTGAAAAAAAAAAAAATGGATTCACGCCGGCGTTCCAACTGACCAAGTTTCCCTTCAACCGGGAAGGATTCGCAGTTATGTGGCGGAGTGGAATTTGGGCGGAAACGGCGGCATCGGGTTTCGGTAGTTTTAGGAGGCAGCCCTTCGGCAGCCGTTACCTGAGCTTCGCGGGAGCGGCGTTTGTTTATATCCGCGTGACCGAGTGAGGGAACGCAGCAGCGACGAAAGAAAGAAAACAGAGAGGAGCGTCTGGCGAAGCGAAGCGGCTAGAAGAAGGAAAGAAATCCTTGGGTCACGTGATCGAAACGTGACGTCACTGGACTTGTTTTTGAGCGCCTAGGGACAACGCCGAAGTAGACGCAGCATTTCCCTGGGTCGCCCCCGAGTGAACGATTTGTGTTGTCTGTACTCAGCGTGTCAGTTTGTGTTGATTGCTATCAAACGAAGCTGCGAATGCGTGAATATACCGTGAATGCTAGTAGCGGTGCGATCTCCCTATCCGATTAGCTGTCTGACATACCTACATGCTACTGCGACATTTCAAAAGAGACTTGCAGCCTGAGCTTAGCCATTGCCTCCTGAGGCGATGGCTCAGCGTAGATCAGCCATGCCTGTCTCCGGCGTTTGCTGTCAGAGTCAGACACGGAAGAGCGGAAAAGAGGGCATCTATGCGCTCATTCCTGCAAGGTCAGTAACGTCGTTATTTTATGTTTGTTGTAGTTTTTGTGTTTATACCATTGTGCTGTGTGCCTAAAGCTGCGTGAATTCTTGTTTGCGTGGTCGCCGCGGCCTCCGAGCTGTCATTCTCGTTCCCGATAGTATTGTGACGCTAACAATTCATGTATAATCTTGAATTCAAATTTAATGTGCGCTGCATACTTGGACGAGGAACAGAGATAGTGGCGCCCAGAAGGGGCCATCACAACGGGAACGGCGTCTTCAGGTTCGTTGTAGAGTAACCAATGAAGTTTCAGGCGAACCTCCTGGTTTGCCGGATCAACGACGATGCAGTGCCAGTCCTGTACGTCGTTCGCGGCAAAAATCTTCACGCGTTCCGCCGACTTGAATGTCACCGCCCAGACGTGACTCATTTGATACGCCCTCGATGCAGCAACATTGGGGAGAAGTGACAGGCGAGCCAAAGTGTCGGGGAAGTCCTCAACACGACAGGGGCAAGCACGCACATCCGCTCGAAGAACCTCGACTCTCTGACGATAAGAAGAGTAAGCGAAACACGTGATTTGGGCGTTCTGATGGATTCGAAACTACGATTCACACCGCATGTTAACTACCTTGCACGCTCATCTCTTCGGACTTTGGGCGCTATCTCTCGTGCAACAAGGGACTTCTCACGAGGTTCGTGTTTCCTTGCTCTGTACAGAGCCCTTGTACTCCCAAAGCTCGAGTTTGCATCGGCAGTCTGGAACTGCATGAGTGCGTCGTCGTCTTTGCGCTTGGAAAGGGTTCAGAAAAGGTTTACGCGCATCTTCTCTCGCCGCTACACCCTACACAAGAAATACGCTTACAAGGATGTCATCAAGCGGCTGAAGCTCGAAGAACTGCAATATAGACGCACAAACCGCGATTTAGTGTTTTTGTTCAAGTGTATCCACTCCAGATTCGACAGCCCGAAATTAGTGAGCTCTGTTCGGCTAAGGGCACCAATTCGAGCTCTCCGCCCCCACCTTTGCTTTGATGTGACCACCTCAGAGATGCTGTCTCCAGTGTGCCGTGTGCAACGTGTATATAATGATGACTTTCGTGCATCTTTGGGCGTCTTTTCCGGCAATGTTAACTCTTTTAAACGCGCCCTGAAAAATGCATGCATTTGAAGCCGCTGTTGCCCATTCAGTATGGTATAGAAGTTATCTCGTGTTCGTGTTTTCCGTTCCCTTCCCATTTTCTACACTAGCACCGTTTGCCGTACACACACTCCCGTGTACCTATGTATGTGTGTCCGCACGTGTGTGTGCATGCATGCACGTGCGCATTTGCCTGCACTTGTTCACCTTCACATGCACCCGCGTGGGCATGCGTGTATGTATGTTTTTTTTGCACTCACGAGCGTATGTGCCGTGCATACATATAAATTTTGCTTTATATGTACTTATTTCCAGTATACATGTTCCCCAGTAAGTTACGACGGCGGATTGTACTGAACTTGCGTGTATGCCAATCTACTTTGTAGTATACCTTGTCACAAGCCCTGTCTCAGCGCGTGCTAATGTACCTGACTGTAATCTTAATTCCTTAAATGTATAAATTGAGTGTGTGTGAGCGTGTGTGTGTGTGTGTGTGTGTGTGTGTGTGTGTGTGTGTGTGTGTGTGTGTGTGTGTGAGTGTGTGTGTGTGTGTGTGTGCGTGCGTGCGTGCGCGCATGCGCGCGTGCTTACGTGTGTGTGAGTGCGTGTGCGTGCCTGCGAGCACGCGCGTGTGCGGTGGTACTATGTACTTTGTGACCCCTGCACTTCATAACCAGTCTCCATGTTTTACCGTTTGTTTATCTGTGTGTCGCCCTGTCCTTTTTGTGTGCACCACCCAAGAAGGCCTAGTGCTGTTGGTGGGCACCACCCAATAAACAACAATAAACAACAATAAACACCAATTGACGAGAACTGGGGCAAAAGAACTTGATAATCATCGGTATCCGGAGCAGAAATCCTGTTACCGCGGGCCGAAACAACCGTCAAAGCCGCTCCTTGGACGGAGCTCACCATCCTGCGTCCGCTCGCGATCGCTACCGGAAGCATGGTCGAAGCGAACGCCAAGTAGCAGGTACCTATTTGCGCCGTGCACCAGAAACTCAACGTTAGGCCTACGGAGTGCACACCCGAGTGCACACCCGAGAAATGTAGTACTTGCCTCGAGAGTAGCGCATACTCGCTCTGATTCACCAACCAACGAATCCATCACGAGAAAGCTACCCGTCCACCCACCGTCGGATGGATGCATGATTTTAACCTTTTATTACCGGACGTATAACATGCCTACTGAAAGGAAGCGACCATTCCGTTTCTGACATCGAATTGATAATACCAGCGTGTGAAAAGAGAATTCATTAAAAAACCGCATATCAGTGCGCAGCGACTAGTGGTAACGGCGCTGCCCTAAAAATATTTAAAAAAAAAATCCAATCAGTTTCTAAGTACTCCTCAGTCAACACTTTCAACAACAAATGTCTGTGGTGGTGAAGAAACAATTAAGCTACTCCAAAATCAATCCACAAAAAAATCACGCCATATTGAATGATGATAAGTGGGGCGAAGCTCCAGAGGGGGAGATCATCGGTAACCGTAACTCTCCCGTGAAAGTTCGCCCATTACATCATTAAGAAAGACGTAAGACTGTGTGCGTACATTGTACAAATCAACTTTTATTTTCGGAGTCAATGCTCCCAGGCCCAGACCTGGTGAAAGACCCCGCGCCACCGAGGACTACCCCGCACCTCCACCACAATTTGTCACGTAGGATGGGACACAACGGTAAAGAAAGAACTTTTATTTAGGGCGAACTTGTGCCCGAACAAGACGAGAGGAAACGAGCAAAGGTCCTTGCGTCTCGTTCGATCTCCGAGAACGACTGCCTGCGTTCGTGGCGTGATCTCTTGCGTGATCTCCCCCTCGCAGTGCACGTGCGCTCGCGCCTCCGTTGGCGAACACAGACAAGCTCGCGCTCCCGGTGCCGAGTTTGCGCTGCCGGTTGCAGCCGGTTCTTGCGCGTGCAACGCGGCCCACTTTGCGACATCTCCGAAAGCATGCGGCGGTCACGTACCACGAGACACAAGGGATGGACAGACCCATGACTTAAGGAGCTTCGCCGCTAAAAGTTCACAGGTGTTCAGAGTGGTAAAGAGTATTTATTATAACCCACATATCAGGGCGCAGCGACTAGTGATAACAGCGCTGCCCTAAGAACAGCGAATTATCCCATCAGTTTTCATTTACGATGATCGTCGGGGCACCGGCATCACTGCCGAACCGCGACGCAAATACTTTCTGATTTTGGATTTCTTTATGCGGCGCAATGCCAGTTTCCACAACATTATAACATTCAACCAAACCCTAAAAAAGTCTTTATCAATGCATGTACGGACGCGAATCGAGTTCGATGGGCGTCCTTGACAAGGTAGATATAAAGCACCGGTGAGACGCGCAAATTCAGCGCAACTAAGTCATTTGATTCAAACTTATTTTGTGAAATTTTAAACCGAAAAGATTGCATCCTACGTATGTTAAAAACTCTTATTTAACTGATGCTATATCTTAAAGCAGTAAATAAAAACAACGCATTGATACGCGAAAGCTGTGGTAAATTGATAAGCATCGTAAATTGTACTTCTGCAGGCGCCGGCACTAGAGTTCCTGTATATGCTCCCTCCCGTAGGGAGCATATACAGGAACTCTAGCCGGCACGGACTACTACTTCCACCTGGTGTAGGCCTCGATAACCAGCAGCGCTAGTGATCGTAATAGGCGCCGTGCGCGCGTATTCTAAAAAAAGGCTGGCCTCGGTCTAATGCATAGAGATAATATACTGTCTAATGTACGGCCTCTGTTCTTCGGAGCGGCTAGAAGGAAGAAATAAATCCTTGGGTCACGTGATCAAAACGTGACATAACTTGACACTTGACTTGTTTTTGCGCGCCTAGGGACAACATAGAGTTTCTTACAGTATACTTACTAAGAAACTCTATGAGGGACAACACCGAAGTAGGTGCAGCATTTCCCTGGGTCCTCCCCGAGTGAACGATTAGCGCTATCAGTGCCCAGCCAACCCAGCGTGTCAGTTTGTGTTGATTGCTACCAAATGAAGCTGCAGATGCGTGAATGTACCGTGAATGCTAGTATTGGTGCGATTTCCCTATCCGATTAGGCGTCTTACCTACTGCTTGCAGCCTGAGCTCAGCATAGATCTGCCATGGCGGTCCGGCGTTTGCTGTCACAGACACGGAAGAGCTGAAAAGAGGGCATCTATGCGCTCATTTTCCCAGCAAGGTCAGTAACATCGTTATTTTATTGTGTAGTTTTTGTGTTTATACCACTGTACTGTGTACATAAAGCTGCGTGAATTCTTGTTTGCGTGGCCGCCTCGGCCTCCTAGCTGTCATTCTCGTTCCCGATAGTATTGTGACGTTCACAATTTTTGCACAATCTTGAATTCAAATTTATTGTGTGCTGCGTACTTGGAAGAGGAACAGAGACAGTGGAAAAAGCAAACCAGACGTTGGTGTGCAAGCGAACACCTGCTTCGTGTAGCCAACGTGCCTGTGGTTTGTCTTTTCCCAGTCCCTGTTTCTCGTCCAGGTATGCAGCACACGCTAAATTCAAGTTACGATGCTATGTCCCCACACACTCCGGCCGCAGTTTCAAGCGCTTCATTGTTGTTCCTTTTGTGTAGGACCCCATAACATTTCTCAAGTTTGATCGAACCGATGGCGTGTACTCCCCGAAGCGCAGTCCTGGATGTGTGCATATCCAGAAATCTGGGACACGAAGCAAGGACGCCCCTGGTGGCCACGACGCGAAGCACGCGCGTTTTCAATGGGAAGAGGCTGTTTTTTTAATTTATTTAAAAATACAGGGCATAAATTGCATTTGTGAGAACGGGGAACGCTTCCAGGAATCACTGCGAACATTTTAAAGGCCACAGCACGTTTGCGCACGCAGCATTAGTTGTTCCCACAGCGAATGAAGTTTAAACAATGGGAGCCTATGGAAGCAGCTAAAATTTGGGGTCAGTTTCAGCCACAAAAACGCTCCTAGTGACAACACAGTGGCTGAAGTGCAAGTTGTGTTAACTCATATAGCTAGAGCAGGGATTTGGCTTCCCTTGCGTGCAAACGACAAGTCATCACGCGGATGATAAAGCGTTCCAAATTGACAATTTCTGAAACACAGTCACCGTTATCGCCTAGCAGCTACATAAACGCACTCTTCCTTCAGCGCTTCTGTGTGCCGATGGCCGAGCGGTTTCGCCTCGGACAGTTCGCGTTGGTTTCATTTTGCCGGGAAGGGATGTCGATTCCGGACCTCGGAGCTCTTTTTTTTTTCATTTAAGTTTGGTTGTGAAAGGACGACATTTTTGGTGACAAACTTTTGTACGTGTACTGTACCTCGCTCGTTGGCTTTATAAATTTTGTCCACATATCCTTTGAAAGCCTATTTTCTCTGCTTATGAGAGGTGAAAGTTCGTCGCGAAATATTTTTAGCACGGTTTCAATGTTTTTTTTTGTGTGTGTATATCTTAAGGTAGCTGGCTCTGATTAGTTTATTAAACGTACAGCAGTTATCAACAAAAAAGTTCAGGAATGGCAAAAAATATTACAAAGTTCAGGAATGGCAAAAAATATTACAAGTGACAGACGTCCCTGCGATAAATGTGCTAGGTAGCGCCATCTACGCAGTTCACGTGAAATAAAAATAGTTGAGGAAAGTTACAAGGGCGGCGCTAAACAACAACTCGTATCATGGGGGTACGTGCGAGAGGGACGATATCTCTCCGTTGTCTGCATTTTGCCTTTAGCTTTGACCGTACAGACGGAAACTATTCCCTGATGCCTGTTGTTTCATGACCCACGTGCAGCGAAGGCGCGCATGTTTTACATCTTGGTGCTGCGATCGCAATTTTCTTTTAGAGGAGTAAACAATCGTGACAGGTGACAATATTAGATGGAAGTCATGGCTAAATATCCTAACCACCTCCACTAAAGGAAAAAAAAATTGGCCGCCACCCCGCCCTGCGAACGTGAATGTCCAGCGAAGCAGTATCAAACACCGCACATGCTGATGGGGGGTGTTTTATTGTTACTTTAGAGTAATGGTAGTGATAATCGCTTTATGGTCGCTGTGGTAGACCGTCATTGGTTCTGCGACCATTTTCGCTACATTCTTATGCAACCGGGAAACACACGCGGGGTAAGGAATGTGCTCCCATTGCCGCAGGCGTGGTTATAAACCATTTTGCGGATTGCACTTCACACGAGAGTTACGAATGAGATCGAATGGTCCTTTCGAAAGCAGCTGCAACCTAACCTTTACCGGGAACGCGTGCGAGGGTGTTTCCATTGTTCACAGGACCTCATCATCAATATTATGCGGTTTGATGTTTATTGAAACGAATTTTAAACCATCATCGTCGGTTGACTGAGGGGCGCATATTTATGTTTAATTACTTGGTACGTCCATGTACCCCTCTCCAAATCCGAACTGCTTCGACCGTGTCGGAATGGCACAATCGCATTGGCGTCGGCTACATATCGCGAGGCACCCAGGTTCGAATCCGAACACGAGAACCGTTTTTTTTTCTTCAAATCATCAGCTATCATCACCGCTGCCACTGAAAGTTGGCTTTTCTGCAGTGCGTTTTGGGTTTACACCATGACATTTTCCCACCAACGAGAAGTATACAGCTTCGTTGTAAAAAGACCGAAGGTTCGTCGAGGAAGGACCAGACTTGCCGTGGGAGCTTGTTGGAGGTAAGCCTTTCGCATGGATTAGATTTATTTTCGATTATAGATGCCCTGTAGCTAGTATTGCCTGCTCTGGCTATTATTTATGTAGCAGTTACGGTAACTTCGCGTTACGTGCAGTGCTCTTTCTCCCCCTTTCCCTTTTTTTCAGACACATGCGTGAAAGCTTGTTCGGCAGCGTGCGACGTATCGTTGTCTGCGGATCGTCCTGGTTCCCACGTGTCAAGTGTTGCGCCCACGCACACCAGACATAATCGAATTAGCAGTTATCAAGCCGCTGGCGGTTTGTGCATACTCAAGGTCTAGTCATACAAAGGGCCGGATTCTGTAAACTGGCGGCCGTCTTTGGGAATGACGGGGTTTTGGCGTTAGAAATGCGTGTTTTCCTTGGTTCGGCAGTCCTGTTATCGTAGACAGACGAAAAAAAAATAGCGCCGCTCCTGACGAGAAGCAAAACGACAGCTCGAAGCGACGCGACACTGGGCGCAAAAAAAAAAGAAAATAGAAACAGAGAGCCATTTTGACAAGAAGGAAACGACAACAAGGAACGCGACGGTGTGGCCTTCGAGTCACTGTTATTTGCCTTTGTAAATATACCTACAAAATTTCGTCTTTTATTGCGGAGCTTCTAGGTGCTTTTATCTACTTTGCGTGCAAACTGAAGCTACTCAATTTTCGTCGGTAGACGGAAATATCGCAATCCTAAACGCCATCGGCATGCTTTCTGCTAGCGCGCGAGAATTGAAAAGCAGGCGCTGGCTGTTTAACGAAGAGCCACTATAGCTGTGCTTGAACCATGATCATCTTGTCCAAAAATACTTCAGTGACAATGTATAATTGATCATTTCCTGAAGCAAACGCCCCATGCAAAGACAGAAAGCGCCGAACTGTTACATGGTCCACCCCCCCCCCCCCCTCCAACTTTGATCTCAGCATATCAATGACAATTATTCACATGTTTAGTAACAGCGTAGTGCGGACAGGATGCAGAAAAAAACATTTTTTGTGTGTTTCAAGTAAGCTCACTGAATGGGCACCCGAGTTGCTTCGTCCAGCCCTGTTACAGACTTGAGTGTGGAAGTTCCCAGTGACTAGGAATAAAACCCTGTAAGTACGCGTCATTTACAAGCTATTTCCTTTTTTTCTTTCATTTCGTTTTATAAATTATGAAAGTCATTTTTCTTTCATTTTTTCAGTCTGAAAGCTCCCCCTCAGGCTATGCTCCTGGTCGAATAATATATGCATTAAAGAAGGGCAGATAGCAGTTTGTAAACCCTGTTATTATGACATGGCTTGACATTTCATGCGTACAAACTGGTCCGATTTTCCACTTGCTATGGGAATCACATTGATTTGCAATGCGCTATGCATAGAAGGAGAAGCTGAAATTTTAAGGATGTGCAATGCCGTCAGGATTTCCATTAGGGCATGAACCTTCCATCTGCTGGGAAAAATAAAAAGAATATTGCCGCTTTTAAGAAAGTGCAAAAGTACAGTTTTAGCTGAGCGGGTTTACGGCCAGCGGAGCGCAGACGCCAGTGTGCCTGCGCCGAACGTTGAAGTCGCCAGCGGTTTCCCGGAGCGGATTTCACGCGCGCTCAACTGCCCACCCAACCGTGTCTGTGCGATATAAACGCTTCGTTTTGTTTCTAAGCTAGGGGTTATTTTTATCCTTTTTGACTGAAATAAGGGAATGTACCGGTCGGATAGGGCAAATAATTTGTCTCTGTAGAGCACCCAGTTATCACTGATGTTACGACTGTAGAAAGATGGCAGGAATGTGGCAGTGTAGAAGGTCTCGATTTTGGCGTTAGTTTTGCTATAGTCACCTTTACTGTAACCGTGATTTTTTTTTCGTTTCAGTGCCACTGAACGCAAGCCGAGTGTTAAGGGTTACTTGATGAAGGTTATGATCGCAAAATCTATCTATGTGTATTACGGTACCAACTGTTTCAGAGGCGGTCGTCAGAATGCGGTCGGGGATGTTAGAACCGCGAGCGGATTGGTTCACCATTTGAGATATAATGGCTAAGGCTAGGTTTATAAACTCAATAGACGTCTTCTTCAAGCTACTAAATTTACTATATTTCAGAAGCCGGTCAAACAAACGCAAAAAAAGCTTTAATTGAAGGACAACGCTGGTATTGAATTGAAATTTAGCGTGCGCTGCGTCCTTGGACGAATGACAGGCACATGTGGAAAAGACAAAGCTTATGTTGGTGCGCAAACTTGCAACTGGTTGAATCAAAGTGTTGATCGTTACATGTATGCATGCGAGGTAGTGGTGGGGGTAAAATGGTGGTGAAACAGTGCTCACGTGTGCTCACGAGACATCGGATTTTTTCTTTAGCATTGCGATCTCCCTATCAGTGCGCGCTATTGTCGGCACGTTTAACACATTCGCCATGTGCATCCGAGAACATTATAACTAAGAGCCTCTACCACCTCCCTCACTCTCTGGTCCCGAGAGCATGACAGCACAGTTGCATTGCATGCTACAGCCGCGCATCCACACCTAGCACAGTGGGCAGCTAGATGGACTGGCGATTGCAGTCGTTTGCAAGCGTTGTTGCGCTCGAAGTCTATCATTGAAACACCGGTCAATCTGGCCGATGTAAGATGCGCCACAGGAGAATGGAATTTTATAAACAACGCCAACTGCGCATTCGGCGAATTCGCTGACATGTTTTGAGCCGCAAGACCATATGACGTTTTGCGTGGATTCCTTCAGCGAATTTACTTTTTTGAACATCGCCTTTATTTTTGAAGGCGCAGAACATACCGCATAAATATTGTGCCTGCCTGCCACTTTTTCAGTATGTAAGAAACTCTGTGCGCGTACGAGAGCACTTCGAGGGCTTTTAAAGCAAAGCTTTCTACCTCTACCCCCCAAGGGTTCTTTCGCGACCGTTGGTGTCACCAGAAAACTCCCGGAAAGAAATATAAGAATCTACTGCACCGCCAGAAATCGAACCAGGAACTAACAGAGTAACAAACCAAGAGCCCGTAGTCTTACCGATTCAGCTACGAGCCCACGCGGAGACGGCGAAGACAAGTGGTGCACTGACCAAGAACCTACGGCTTTAACCCCTGCATTTTCGCTAAATGCTACGCGATAGCGATTAAACGAAGCACACACTGACCCATGGCGTATCACTTCTAGTACGACGCCAATGGGCCTGTGGCTTCCAGTGTTCGCGTAAAAAAATATCAGTTCCTTGTCATCCGCTCTCACGCCAGACGATACCTCAAGAAACACATTCAAATACTCCTTGATGGCCAGGCCATCACTCCATGCCCCAGCATCAAAATCCTGGGCCTACATCTTCAGGACAACACCAAGAGTAACATATCCTTGCAGTGCGTCAAACACGACCTTAATAAATCATACACATTACCCGGCGAGTTACCACCAAGAAGCGAGGCCTCAAGCAATCCGACACCTTTCGATTAGCTTTCGTCTTCCCCAGAATCACTTACGTCAACCCCCTGTCTTCTTCTCGGCAAGGAGGACATAAAGATGCTTTATATAATGATTAGAATGGCGGTTGAGCAAGCCATTTGTCTTCCCATCAGGGCGCCCAGAGAGGCTGCTTAGCACGGGGCTCTAAAAAGCTGAGAGATGGTCATCTTTCTATCCAGAAGCTCCGAATGAGCAGAACTGCGGCGGGTTGCCGAATCTTTCACCAGATTGGCTGGGCAGCACAGAATATCACTCCGCTTGATGTACTCCTGGGCTTTTGGCGACAAGAAAAAAATATGCTCCCTTTGCTTAGAAATATGAACCCCTCAGACGACGAGGGTCACCGACAAGCACGGGCTCAAGCGCTCAACACCACCAGAGGTGGGGATCATGCAGTTATCTACACAGACGCCTCCAAACATAGAGTGCAGCAGTACGTCATCATCGTGTCTACCTCCAGAACCAACCTCCTTGCTGTGCCTCACTCAAGACCGAAGACATGATGGCAGCGGAAGAGGCAGCCATCGCCTTGGCTCTCAACCAAGGGTTTGTAAAGTAGTCACAAATTCCCAACAAGCCTAACGGAACTACCTGTCGGGTTTGGTGTCCTGACCTGCACTGCGTGTGCTAAAAAACCACTCCCCAAATGTTTCATTCAGCTCATCTGGACACCTGCTCACGCTTCCATGGAGGGCAACGAATACGCCCACCAGCCCGCACTTTCACGTCCGGTGCTATGGAGCTGCACGAGGACAGTCACCCGCTTGTCTCATTCAGGGACATAAACCAGAATTATCGCTATCTGAGGCAGACTCTACCTTTGGCTTACTCTGACCTTTCCATAGAAGAACAAACTACCCTACGGCTCATATAATCCGGCTCCTTCCCACACCGGATGCGTGTTCACTTAATGCATCCGAATCGCTAAGACGCTGCATGTAAATTTTGCTCATAAGTAGGAACACTCTGCCACATAATCAGGGTGTGCAACTTTAGCCCTGAGCACCTCCTCTCCTTTTGTCAACTACCTAACAAGAGCAATGGGAGATGCTGCTATCCAGCCCATCTCTACCTACCCAGCTTCAACTGGTGGACAGGGCACAGGCGGCGCGGACTGAATATGGGCTACAGTGAAGAAGGAACCACTCCCCTGGACCGCATTTTGGGCCGTTCAGAAGTACTAATAGAAGTGTTTCCGCCTCCTCCTGCTCCTCCTCCACCGTCTATGCCACCGATCTCATGGCCTCCGTCCGCTACGGCAAAGACGGAGAAGTGAGATCGTCTGACACCGGGTTTGAGCTTTTATTTTATAAAAAAAGTTTCCACTGATGTGCTACACCAATACAGCTCAACCAACCACCGTTCATTCCTCATGCAATAATTTTACCTGCGCAAGAATATCTCTTTGAAGTAATACAGGATGTGGTTAAGTACATTTCACTTCTCTCTGGTTTCAGGATTTGTAGAGCGACGTGAGTGAATTTATGTGATGTCGCATGGGTAATCGTTGAGGGTGCCGTTTACAGCTTTGCTTTCCAACCACATTCACCGAGTGGATTGGCGCCAATTTTTTTTTATCCAGTTTCGCTTTTTACTTTGGTCATGAATTTTTCTGGGGCATTTTTCGTGAAGTTTGAGCTTTCAAGCTGAGCGCCTTAAGTCCAGCGGATACACGAAGCAGGTGGTGGTTTCCGCGGCTAAAAGTGCCTCAGAATACATCATGACAAACCGAAAGGAAATGCAAAACTACACAAAAAAATCCCTCGTACCGCTCCCGTACGTGCACAGAGTTTCGCACAAACTGAAAAAATTGGCAGGCAGGCACAATATTTACGTGGCATGTTCTGTGCCTTCGAAACTAAAGGCGATGTGCGTATGATTTGTCTGTCGCACTGTTCCTGTCATTCGTCCAAGGATGCAGCGCACGCTAAATTTCAATTACAGGCCATACCAACTACCCCTACACAAGCCTTTGTTGGCTTCAACGCTGCTGTCATGCATTTCAATCGCAGTTTTTTTTATTCTGAATGTTATTTTCCAGTGTCGATAGTAAAGCTAACATGCCGCAGTCCGAGGGGATTTTCATTAAATTTAGCTGAACGGGAAGTGGCAAACATCCACGTGGCACAGCCCTCACACCTAACACTCAGGAGGAATCAGTTTGTGAAACCTCTCCCAGCCCCCCAGAAACGCCATCGTTAAGCAGCGTCGGTCGCGACAGGGTCCGGCCCTTATCATTCTCAACCTGGGCTGGAATCATTCATCATTCCACTCCGGCGCAGGCCCATCCTTCTTCTCAACGCCTACTACGGCGGAAGCTTTAAGTGCCCCATTCTGCGAAAAAGTGCCATTGTCGTTGTTCGGTACAGAAAAGGGCCGCCGCTGTAAAGATTAAATAAATAAAAAACACTTGTCTTCCGATGGGATTTCAACCCGGGCCTCCAGCGCCGCAGAAAAGCGCGTTACCAACCACGCTATCTCCGCAGTTTGCCAGCGGTGGAACAAAACTTGTTAATCCTTTCTCCATGGCACATACCCGCTTGGGGTATTGGCCAGGAATCGAGAGCTTTGAGGGGCTTATGTGCCCACTTCACAAAATTTACAAAATTTACAAAAAAAATGGCTGACGACTACGATACTCCCTAATGGGAAATCTGAGCGCATCTGTTTAGCTGGTTCGACTTTCCAAAATATGTTTGAGGCAAATAATTTCGGACAGACGTATATGTATGGTTACAGACCACTTTTATTCTTCACATATTACTCCTTCGCGGTGCGACTGCCACGCTAATCCGGAAATCGCGGGAGGCAGCGAGTGGGTGTGGTCCACAGCCGCGCCGCAGACACCTCCTGGGATGCAGCGCTTTGTTTTCACATTGATATCGGTGGACGTACTACGCATTAGTGATCGCGTCATCGGCGAACACACAACGGCACGCGCTACAGCTTTCCTCTCTCCGGTGTTCTCTTCTTTCGACACACGGCGGCTCGCGGCGAACACACAACGGCACGCGCTACAGCTTTCCTATCTGCAGTGTCTTCTTATGTCGACACACGGTAGCTCGCGATGCCGCTTGCCTCGCTTCGGTGTCATCTTCGTTCTCTCCACACGCGGCGGCTCGCGCCACCGGTTTCTCTTCGGTGTCCTCTTCATTCTCTCGGTTACACAGACGCCAACGCCAACGCCAACGCCGACGCCTACGCTGCCAAACCCAGGAAGCGGACGCATAAGAGCTGCGCTCTGAAATGAGAATTGAACGGCAAAAGTTGTAACATAGTGTGCGCCGCGTGACACCTGAACGTGATGGCACGTGAATACAACAGGTGCACACCAGCCCCACAGAACCCTGATTCCCGGAAAGCTGTGGCGGGCACCAAGCAGCTTGCTGACGTAAGCAGTGAATACAACAATGCGATAATGGTAACGCTAATAATGAACAGTACTTCCCCGATATATTGGTTCGGAACGTGTCGAGGCAGGCACTTCGCATTTAGCGCGTGTACGATAACCAGAAGCTGAAGCAAGAGCAGCTGCGGGCGATCTGACATCGCCTTCACTTTTTAAACAGCGGAGCTGTTTAAGCTTGCAATCAGTTCCATCCGTGCCTGGCGTCGCTCAAAACTCGGTGCAGCAAAGTGGAGAGGAGGAAAGTGCTAGGCCAAGAAGTGTGAGGGAAAATTGCGAGGAGGCAAGGAGCAGAGGAGTGCGCGCCTCAAGAAAAAAACCGCTTCCCCCGGTCGGAATGAAACCTGGGTCCCTGGCTTCATGAAACCGGCGTCTATCCGATTTCGCTATCATCGCTTTCTTGGCGCTCAGCACTTCCTTTGGGTTTGTAGAGTGGGCGTTGGCTTTGAACTTTGGCTGATTTGAAGTGAATGGGCAGACCTAAGAAAAGCGAAGTTAAAGCTAGTGTAGACCACCATCTCCGCTGTTTCCTCAGTCTTCGCATCTCGATCGCGGAGGTGGCCGAATTTTTATCATAATCGGGTTTCAATGGCAAATGTAGTATCGCAGGCGAAAGCACGTTTCCCATAAAATATTGCATGATTGATTGATTGATTGATTGATTGATTGTAGGGTTTAACGCGCCGACGCAACGCAGGCGATTAAGTGCGCCGTAGTGGAGGGCTCCGGATTAATTTTGACCACCTGGGGACCTTTAAAGTGCGCCGAAATCTCGAACACACTGGCGTTTTTGCTTTTCGCCTCCATCAGAAAAGCTGCCGCTGCGGCCGGGGATCGAACCCGCGACCTGGTGCTCAGCAGCACAACGCCTTAGCTACTGAGCCACAGCGGTGGGTATTACATGATTAGAAAATGACTACAGCAGCCTAAAAATACGCGGTGTAGAAATAATAAGAGCTGTGCGCAATGTTCACAGACGCACGCGCACGCTTTTTTCATCGTTGACTGAAGTATTCAGCACGGCGGTCAGTACACCAAATCAAGGCAAATCGGCTTAGACGGGCGGGCTACGTCCACTAGCACGCGCTGAAAAAAATCAGGAAAGACATTAACATATATAATGTAGACGGCGCAGTGGAGGATCCAAATGGGATAGCAGAGGGGGACGCCCCAAGCGCCTACAAAACTAGCCCCATTGGACTGTAATTTTGGCAATGCTCTTGTAAAACGGCCTCCTAATCCCTCGCCCCTTCTTACAATGTTAATTTGCACCGCCTGGTCAATGATGTGCATTTAAGTTCAGGTCAATTCAATTCAATGATGTTTTATTATAAACACAAAAAACATTACACAATGATGCATACAGGAGGAGATCCCAAAGTCGGAGACTGCATTCAACTTTTATTTTTTCTGTATTTTTGTTAACCTTGGCGAAATTCGGGCTACGTTGATCGGAACTTTCTGCAAGCAGCCTCCACATTTCCGGCGAACATTTTTTCTAAGTGAACAGGAACCCATTCCTACACCCTTGTCCCTCTCCTCAACATTTAGGAAGGCGGGGTGGTATTCTACTTGTGACGTTAGGAGGAGCATGTGTGCGTGTTTTTTGTCTAACCAGCCATGTAACTGTAATGACATTCGATTTTGTTAACAATATCTCTGAAATAAATCTGAAGCTTGCATTTATGAAACCGATAGGCTATAGATCACAGACTTGAACAGCTAATACACCTGCGCTGTCTGGGATCCGGCGCAGGTATCTCTCAGTGATAAGATAGAAAAAATACAGAACAGGGCGGCAAGATTCGTCCTGGGACGTAATCAATGGTGGGAAAGCTGTACCTCTATGAAACAAGAATTGAATTGGGAGCTGCTTTCTTCACGTAGAAGAAAATTGCGATTAAAAGTTCTATATTTAATATTTAATATTAAAACTAGAATCAACAAGGATACGTATTTACAGACGCCATATTATTTCTTAAATCAAATTGATCCTTCCTTTAAATTCAGGGAATACCGTCCCAGGGCTGGAATTTTTGCAAATTCATTTTTGTCAAAACGATACATGAGTGGAATGGGCTCTCAAATGTACAAGTGTCTGGTGTGAATAAAAACTTGATTTTTTTCGAACATGTAACCCCCCCTTGTATAACGCCTTCGGGCGCTGCAGGTATACGTTGAATAAAGAATAAAGAATAGCTAACGTACCCGTTTCTTCGCCAAAGTGTGCCTTCAACAGTTCTCGCTTTGCCTTTATTTCCATTTGTACAGCGAACAAATTGAAAACTTGTACCCTCTCTTGGTAAAAGAAAAATAAAAGATTTCATTTTATTTGAAATTACATATTCATCGGTATGTTTTAGGTGGGGCTCCGATATACTTCAAGTAATAATCTCACCGACTTTTCTGTATTATGGCTGTTTTTAAAAATCCGACCATGTGAAATCAAACCCCTGCTCCCCCTCCACGCCAAATACCTATGCTTGGAAGCATTTGTTATAAAAGAATGAAAAACGAAGTAAATATGACATGACGTCATGATAAGCGCAATGTACCAGATGACTTTCGCGTGTACTGACATCTTGCTGCGTTGCTTCGTGCCAATCGGAGCTTTACTTACTAAAGTGAGCTGTGCCTTGCAAACGGCTTAGTTTAAAGACAACACATGTGCAGAGATTTATACAACAAAGACGTCACTGACGCATTTCAAACAGTAGCTATAAGCCGCTCTTCGCATCAATTCACATGCGGCAGGATTTTTTTTTCAGCGTTTACTAATTGTGGGTAATCTAAACAGCAGCTTTATTACAGTAATTAAGGTATCATTTGCTTGAAAGTGAACCGGCATAATTATAATAGAATAGCATGGTGCACAATAGCGTGCCTTTTATGTAACGAACATAGGACGCAAACTTATGCAAACCAAAAATGATGTAAACAAAAACCAGAGGTAAGGATGTTAGGTAAATAAATAATCTGGCTTCATGTAAGTTTTCATAAATCCTTCAACACCTCTTCAAACCGTAAGGAGGGAAAGGTTCAGTTAAGCCTGAAGCTAGCGTTGGCTTTCAGTGCAGGGATTGCTCTCGCTTCCGCTTTTCTACATATGACAAAAAGGCTTACAGATAACAACTGCGAAGTGATTTTATTAGGTGCTTTATATTCCCCAGATCTTGTTCCCGCTGCTGTAACCATCACCGCGTTGTCACGACTAAGTTGTCACTTATCGTTTCCTATGGAGTGCACGGCCCTGCTGGGGCGGCACTGTCCCCGTCCTGAAGGGTGGCGCGGTACGATGGAAATAGACCTGTGTCTTGATACCAGCGCATAATTAACACATGTCAACAGGCGTTCCTCCAGAGCCTTTCACACTAAAAAAAATTGGCGCCAATCCACTCGGTGAATGTGGTTGGAAAGCAAAGCTGTAAACGGCACCCTCAACGATTACCCATGCGACATCACATAAATTCACTCACGTCGCTCTACAAATCCTGAAACCAGAGAGAAGTGAAATGTACTTAACCACACCCTGTATTACTTCAAAGAGATATTCTTGCGCAGGTAAAATTATTGCATGAGGAATGAACGGTGGTTGGTTGAGCTGTATTGGTGTAGCACATCAGTGGAAACTTTTTTTATAAAATAAAAGCTCAAACCCGGTGTCAGACGATCTCACTTCTCCGTCTTTGCCGTAGCGGACGGAGGCCATGAGATCGGTGGCATAGACGGTGGAGGAGGAGCAGGAGGAGGCGGAAACACTTCTATTAGTACTTCTGAACGGCCCAAAATGCGGTCCAGGGGAGTGGTTCCTTCTTCACTGTAGCCCATATTCAGTCCGCGCCGCCTGTGCCCTGTCCACCAGTTGAAGCTGGGTAGGTAGAGATGGGCTGGATAGCAGCATCTCCCATTGCTCTTGTTAGGTAGTTGACAAAAGGAGAGGAGGTGCTCAGGGCTAAAGTTGCACACCCTGATTATGTGGCAGAGTGTTCCTACTTATGAGCAAAATTTACATGCAGCGTCTTAGCGATTCGGATGCATTAAGTGAACACGCATCCGGTGTGGGAAGGAGCCGGATTATATGAGCCGTAGGGTAGTTTGTTCTTCTATGGAAAGGTCAGAGTAAGCCAAAGGTAGAGTCTGCCTCAGATAGCGATAATTCTGGTTTATGTCCCTGAATGAGACAAGCGGGTGACTGTCCTCGTGCAGCTCCATAGCACCGGACGTGAAAGTGCGGGCTGGTGGGCGTATTCGTTGCCCTCCATGGAAGCGTGAGCAGGTGTCCAGATGAGCTGAATGAAACATTTGGGGAGTGGTTTTTTAGCACACGCAGTGCAGGTCAGGACACCAAACCCGACAGGTAGTTCCGTTAGGCTTGTTGGGAATTTGTGACTACTTTACAAACCCTTGGTTGAGAGCCAAGGCGATGGCTGCCTCTTCCGCTGCCATCATGTCTTCGGTCTTGAGTGAGGCACAGCAAGGAGGTTGGTTCTGGAGGTAGACACGATGATGACGTACTGCTGCACTCTATGTTTGGAGGCGTCTGTGTAGATAACTGCATGATCCCCACCTCTGGTGGTGTTGAGCGCTTGAGCCCGTGCTTGTCGGTGACCCTCGTCGTCTGAGGGGTTCATATTTCTAAGCAAAGGGAGCATATTTTTTTCTTGTCGCCAAAAGCCCAGGAGTACATCAAGCGGAGTGATATTCTGTGCTGCCCAGCCAATCTGGTGAAAGATTCGGCAACCCGCCGCAGTTCTGCTCATTCGGAGCTTCTGGATAGAAAGATGACCATCTCTCAGCTTTTTAGAGCCCCGTGCTAAGCAGCCTCTCTGGGCGCCCTGATGGGAAGACAAATGGCTTGCTCAACCGCCATTCTAATCATTATATAAAGCATCTTTATGTCCTCCTTGCCGAGAAGAAGACAGGGGGTTGACGTAAGTGATTCTGGGGAAGACGAAAGCTAATCGAAAGGTGTCGGATTGCTTGAGGCCTCGCTTCTTGGTGGTAACTCGCCGGGTAATGTGTATGATTTATTAAGGTCGTGTTTGACGCACTGCAAGGATATGTTACTCTTGGTGTTGTCCTGAAGATGTAGGCCCAGGATTTTGATGCTGGGGCATGGAGTGATGGCCTGGCCATCAAGGAGTATTTGAATGTGTTTCTTGAGGTATCGTCTGGCGTGAGAGCGGATGACAAGGAACTGATATTTTTTTACGCGAACACTGGAAGCCACAGGCCCATTGGCGTCGTACTAGAAGTGATACGCCATGGGTCAGTGTGTGCTTCGTTTAATCGCTATCGCGTAGCATTTAGCGAAAATGCAGGGGTTAAAGCCGTAGGTTCTTGGTCAGTGCACCACTTGTCTTCGCCGTCTCCGCGTGGGCTCGTAGCTGAATCGGTAAGACTACGGGCTCTTGGTTTGTTACTCTGTTAGTTCCTGGTTCGATTTCTGGCGGTGCAGTAGATTCTTATATTTCTTTCCGGGAGTTTTCTGGTGACACCAACGGTCGCGAAAGAACCCTTGGGGGGTAGAGGTAGAAAGCTTTGCTTTAAAAACGAGCCGAGATTGCTTATCGAACGTCTTTCAAAATTCATTCTTTCCACAGACTATACGCGAGTGGAACCGATACGAGCCAGCTTGGTACTACTACCCTACTACTGCATCCTCTGTGCGCATGTTAAAGGAAATTTAAGCTTACGTTTTCTTGCTCATATACGAATGAGGAATATATGAGCATGAGTCATAGACACCATGTCTTGTCGTTACGCTTTTCTACTTGTTGCCGTCGGTCCTGACGCTCATAGTGCCGTTACGCTTTCATATAAGACTCGTGCAGTTTATCCGCGCATTGCGTGTGCTTGCTTGGTTGGTACTGTTGGCAGCACTCTCATGCAGTATTTTTATATTGTTCTATACTTTTTCACTCGTTTATCATATAATGCGCTTCCTGATGTGCCGTGCGCATGTCCGATGTTTTCTTTTTTCTGCTACAAACTTTTTCAGGGCCCAATACACCCTGTGTTTTCCGGTTGCGCATTGTCTAAATTTCTTGTCTTTTCTGCCCACGGCTGCCCAAGGCCTTGTTCCAATGCTGGCAGAATTCCATTAATAAATAAATAAATAAACACCCCATCATCGTCGCGCTGTGTTCGTCGGCCATTGTATTATCAACTGCGATTGTGTGAGAAAGGCCATATGAAAGGATCCAACGCTTGCATGAGATAGTTCGCGCATTGAATTCGAAGCACGTAAAACGGGGCACCAAAAAGTTTTCACGGTTCCTTTGCCACGCAGCGCAGCAGCGGGCCGCTTCGAGACAGCTACCGTCCGTGCAGCAAAGCGCACTACGCTGAGGAAAAGATTAGGCGTGTGTGTCAAGTACTCTTCCCTGTGTCCGTGTGGAAACCGCTCTGTCTTCTCCTAATCACGTTAAACCAAGACGCCCAGATAGCCACGTTAGTGCATTTAATTTAGAGCGAAAAGAATATTGTATATAAACGAACAAAGAACCGCACACTGTAGGCTAACCCCACGCCATACGCACTTGAAACTGTAGTTCTTGTCGTTTTTCACTTTCACTTACCCCTCTCCCGAAAAAAAAAACTGACCCAGATCCTCCGGTTTAAAAATCAAGTTTATTTATCTGCTTTTTCCCCCGAATGCTGCCGTTAGAAGCAGGCGGTGAAACACAACAGTGGAGGCCCAACTTCGTGCGCAAGCGCTAGCGCATTCGTTTCCTTCTTAGGCGTACATCGTCCAAGGATTCCATGAAGCCGGCGCTATTGCTAGCATCTACGTTTTCATATCGGCTCGGTAAAAACTGAAGGAGGCATGCAGTGGTAGCTTAGTTAACAGAAACAAGTCGTTCGAAATCTACGTGGTGGCTGCGGGGCAAGGCCGACCGCATATTTCGGAGTAGTTTCAAAGAATTCAAGCCAATTTTCAGTAATTAATTTCATTCTCCAAATTTGCCACATAATAAACGTTTACTCTTCCTCCACGTAATTCCAAAAAGGACAATTAAATTGTGAGTAATATCGAGTAATGTCAAACAATTCCAAGTAATGTCAGGTAATTCCAAATAATTTCAACTAATTCAAATTATATCCCAATAAATTCCAAGTACTTACATGTAATTCCAAGTGAGTACAAGTAATTTGAAATTAATAAAACGAATTCTGCAGTATTTTTTCAAAGCCTCATCTAACCCCCCGCGATGGCTCAGTGGCTAAGGCGCTGCGCTGCTGAGCACGAAGTCGCGGGTTCAATTCCCGGCCGCGGCGGCCGCTTTTCTGATGGAGGCGAAAAGCAAAAACGCCCGTGTGTACGAGATTTCGGCGCACGGTAAAGATCCCCAGGTGGTCAAAATTAATCCGGAGCCCTCCACTACGGCGCGCCTCATCGCCTGCGTTGCGTCGGCGCGTTAAACCCCACAATCAATCAATCAATCAAAGCCTCATCTAAAAAAATGAGAGGTTAATTCTGCCTGTAATTTCCTTTCCACGCTGCTTCCGGGCCTCTCAAGCACGAAAGCGATGGTTTTTAGAACCGCCGTGAATTGTCGGTTACGGAAAGCTAAAGCGCGGTCATTTCAGTAACTTCCATGCAAGCGGCGGCGGCGATAAGAAGCCTTTTTGCTAGCTTCGAAAAAGTGATAACGCCGCTCCTCCGGTCGCGGACACGAAACAAAACATAAACATACTTTCGCGGCAATATCGACTACTGGTGCGTGAATTTTGATCGGCAGGCATAGAACAGTTCGTTCCTAAGAAGGCTTCGTTTAGAATTGGATATAAGGTTTGTGGGAGACGTGGTCGATGCCAAAGTCTCGTCCCGTAATCAAAGAAAACTTATGACGCGAAAATTTAAAGTCATTAGGGTCTCGGTATGTGATACATAGCACGGGATGGACGTCGCAATAAAATAAAACATTAATATCCGTGTCTCAGTAGGACGCGAGGCGCATAATTCAATTTTGTAGTGCGCTTGCTTCAAACTTACGGTCAAGTATTTCTATGCTGGCGATGCGGTGAAAACAAAAGATCAAGGGTTAGTGTGTGGAGAGTAGAAGTTTTGTATTCCAAATATCGCCTAGATGGATTACTACCTACAGCATAAACTGGCCCGAGAAAATCTGAAAGACGTAGAACATGGTAGAATCCCCTACCTTTCTACCACTAGTCCCCCCCCACCCTTCCCCCCCCCCCCCCCCCTACCCGAGCGATGGGATATCCTAATGTCCATCCCCGACCTGTCGACGCAGCAGGAGCTTGCGTTCAGGGGCCAGGAGTTATTGCACTCGTATGGGACTCGTGAATAGGGTTCCACCCCGTCTCACGCCTGCGGGCGTCACCTGAAATGGGCTCAATAAAGGTTGTTTCTCCATCTCTATATATATTCTTCAGACCCAAAACCCGTCCTTAATAGTCACCCTGCTCCTGCGAATACTGAATCAGTTTCATCTCACACGATAAATTCCGTCCGACAATATTGTGGTCGTACGCAATATTTCCCGACATACGGAATACAAAAAGTGACACACGAGATAAAAAAAAAAAACGTTGGTATTGAACGTGACAGATCAGCCGAAAATAGGTTAATATTTATTTGCCCCCAAAGTTTTCAACTATAACTTCGCGCTGACAGCTTCCCTGCTACTTGGCCAGGGAATAACAAAAAGATAGAGAACAAAATCGTTTCCGTATTTAAAACCAGCTGTGTTTCACAACGATGAGTTCACTGTGGACAGAAAATGTTTTGGGCGCTCAAGCACGCAAGACAAGAACAATACGGCACAGGAGGACTCCAAACTAAAATTTTGTTGCCCGTAAGCGTGGAATAAATGCGGCCTGAACAGCTAGCAAACCACCGCTGCTCGATGAAAACGACCAAGAAAGATATCCCGTCGCCCGGAACTAGCGTTCTAGATATGCGCTTGTCGCCGCAGCATCTGTGGCGGCCGCGTCATTCATGATCTAGGGCCGCAGACAGCATGATGAACGCAAGGCAACAGACACAAAAAGCGACAACATATAACTATCTCTTAGCTGCCTTATCCCCGGTTAGACATCTGCCCGTGGCCCCTAATGCTATCCCTGGCAAGCCGCGGCCAACTTCATATTATAGCGAAGCTGTATACCTCTACCAACCACGGTTCTTTCGTGTGCCCAGCAAAATACTCCGGCGCATGCGTCGTATGGCGCGTGCCATCGGAAAATGATTATCGCGGTGTCTCTCCTTCTGGACGCCCGAGCCAGCGGGTTCGTCTTGCGCGTGCGCCGTTATGCTGGAAGCCGTAAAACTTCAACGAAAATGAGAGCACGCGGGCGCGCTTAAGAAATGAAATACAAAGAAATGTAGCGCGCCCATTGATTGCGACGCGTTCTTAGCAAAAACATGGACAAAAGGAGCGCGCTAACGCTTTCGCGTTCCACTCTTAAAGGCGAAGCTTAAACAATAAAAACATAAATAAACGAACAAAAGTAAATTAGTAAGTAATAAAGAATAAAATGAAAAGTAAAACAAATGAAAATTAATTCATTCAAAAAATAAATAAATGAAAGTATATCAAAATAAATGAAAATACAAGCATAAAATAAAGAAAATAAATAAAAGTAAAACAAATGAATATCAATATATAAATAAATAATATGAACATAAATGAAAATCAGAAAAAAGACAAGTAAAAGATGAAGGTAAATAAATAAAGCATAGTATAAAATAAATGAAAATAAAACCAAATTGGAAATGAGTATAAATAAATAAAGAAATACTATTTATATGAATGAAAGAAAATTGGGAAGGCTACGCATTGCGCGCAAAGCTTCGCTGGTCATCCACCTTCCCAGAGTGGAATGGCTCATGAATTTTTTATCTTCATCGCCGCTGCTCTTTGGGTGCTCCACGCACAGCAGGTAGCCCGTGGGGATTCTCATTATTCCTTAAAATAAACAAACAGGCAGTAACAAGAAAAGGTACGAGCACAAAATTCTCAGATACTGCTGTGCACTCACAGCACTTCATGATAAACAAGCCGTAGTTCCCGGCCATGCCCGGGTGTGTCAGTACATATAACAATGGATATAACACATACTGAGTACATCGGTAAGGTCGTTATTTTTCCTCAAATCTAGATTCGCCTCAGTAGGTATAGTTTAGAACAAAGTCTGAAATTACCTCGAAGACATTACCTCGAAGACATGAAATTACCTCGAAGAATTTCGGAAAGAATCGTTTTAGTGTTTGAGTGAAACTGGATACCAGTACTCCTCTCCAGCACAAATATTTCAATCGTGTACGGCGTCCATAGACGAAAGCACACAGAATACGCTTTTCGGCAAAGCCAACATCCCCACGAATACTCTGTAGCTCTCAGTCTAACCGGCGATTTTTAAGGGCGAAAGCCTGAAGTACCCCATTGCGCGAACAACCGGCGTTGTTGTTGCTAAAGTTGTTATTATTATCCTGCACTGAAAACGGCCGCCGCTGAAAAGAGTAAACAAAAAACACATTTCAGAGCGATCGGGAATCAAACTTGGGTCTCCGAAGTACGAGCCGAGTGCGTTACCACCGCGCTACAACAACTTCTTTTCTTCTTTTCTCTTTATTGCCTGTCTTCGGTATACACAATACGAACACCAATAAAAAAAGGATTACAAAGCGCGAAAAGACGCCAGCATGTCACTTGCTAGTGTGCGATGGTTGATTGATTGATTGTGGGGTTTAACGCGCCAACGCAACGCAGGCGATGAGGCGCGCCGTAGTGGAGGGCTCCGGATTAATTTTGACCACCTGGGGATCTTTATCGTGCGCCGAAATCTCGTACACACGGGCGTTTTTGCTTTTCGCCTCCATCAGAAAAGCGGCCGCCGCGGCCGGGAATCGAACCCGCGTCCTCGTGCTCAGCAGCGCAACGCCTTAGCCACTGAGCCACCGCGGCGGGTAGTGTGCGATGGTTAAAAAGGCCGATGCCATGCCACACTTGCCAACACATTTAACCAGTCAGGCGGAGAAAGTTGGGCTTTATACACTTCTAAGATCTCCCGCACACTCTGGTAAAACAACTCTCTGCTCGGCCTCACATCAACATCATTATTCGAGATTTCCACATGCTATACAGGTCCAGGAACATCAAAAGATCATACGGGACACCGCCGTAGTTTTCAACGGCCAAGGACCTGATTCGATGGCTATCCGACGGGAGACCCTTTTTTAGTGTTCTCTGCAAAACGTCCAACAGGACAACCCCGTCTCAACAGTCTATGAACGAGTGCTCTACTGTTTCTGGCTTTTTACAAACCAAGCAGTCAGCTGGGCCTCATGTAAAAAATAAACCTTTTTGAATCATCCAAGTTTTAACAGGTAATACTCCCGCGTGTAATTTAAAAAAAAAATACTTTACATAAGGCGGGACAGTCATTTTTTTACACACTGACATACATCTTCTCCTGGCCCTGCACTGTATAGGGATCTGTACAAAGGAGTCGGCAAAGGCGTGTCAAGAAAGTCTCTATACAGCTTTTTTTCTGTGCACGGTAGCCAGATATTCGAAACAACACCGTGAGAATAAAAATCTTGCCGCAAGTACCACCTCACGTAGATAACCATGAATGCCACCGTCATGGACACAGGAAGTGACAACAAATTCGGGCAAAACTCTACCTAGGCACACTTGACACACGGTGCGCAATATAGGGTTTGGCATATCACGTAGAAAAAGAAAGCGGTTCACAACCTGACGTAGAAAAAGGTTCGCAAGAGAAAGGCCCCCACAGCGCACTCGTCTAAACAGGTTGGTTCGACTTATACGCTCCCAAGTGGAACACCAAATAAAAACAGCAAACACCCTGTGCAATCTTTGCAAATTGGCACGCGAGCAATGGAGAACCTGCATCACGTACCAAAGTTTTGACACGAAGAATAGATAACACAATCGCTCGCGTGAACACGGACAACAGCTTACATCCCCCCTTATACACTTTATCACGGATTTCGATGGCTTGCTTTCACCAGAACGGGTCACTGTCATGATAGTTTTCGAGGGGGATGTTTAAGTACTTCACTGGTGTGTCTACCCACCTGATAACTGCGAATGTACGCGGCTTCCACAACCAGCTGCCATGTCAGAAACCAATACGCTAATCCCAATTGACGGAACTACCAGTGTAGAGGCAGAACCTTTTAGGAACACTTATACTTTCGTGGATGCTACCAGTGTCTTGGAAAAACAAAGCAATGTCGTCTGCATAAGCGAGCGCATGAACTACGCAGGACTGTAATGAAAACCCGCTGATTTTCCTATTTTGAAGGGTGTTTGCACAAAACGTTTCAATAAACATACAGAACAGCAGCGATGACAGCGGGCACCCCTGGCGTACAGAACGGCTGACCTGAGCTGAAGCGCCTACCGACTTGTTGACCACCGAGCTTGTACTGCAGTCGCTGTACGCCATGCGTACACCATCCGTAATCATTTTTCCTACGTTTGTGTGCTCAAGAATCATCAATAGCAGTTCGGGGAGGACCTTGTCGAACGCTTTTTCTAAGTCTATTTGCCATTGCTACTTCTTGCTCAAGGCTGTCAGAGCATTCCAGGATGCTACGGGCTACGTGGGTATTGGTCGTAATAGAACATACCCTTAATGCCACATGTTTGGTGTGGTCCGACTATTTCTTTCGCTACTAATTGCAGCCGAGCAGCTAAGACCTTCATTAATATCTTATAGTCGACATTTGAGAGACTGATTGGACAGTATGCTGATACATTCCGAAGTTTAATGGCATCTTCAGTCTTTGGAATGAGAACTGTGCGAGATAGAGTGAAAGATGGTGGCAGTCTGTTGCTTTCGTACGCTTCGTCGTAAACTTCACATATAACACTGCGGTAAGCGTGTCTTTAAAGGCATTGTAAAAACACGCGCCTAGGCCATCTGGGCCTGGCGTTTTACCGGGGGTTAAATCATCAATGGCAATCAAAATTTCATTAACGGTGATTGGCATCTCAAGGATACCCTTCATGTCGTCTCCTATTGTAGGCATTAAGTTCAAGAATTCGTGTCAGAAATTATCGGCGTAGAACTTGATAACAGAGAAAAGGGCTTCATAAAAATCCTTAAAAGCACCCTCTATCTGCGCGTGGTCACTGGTTAGCACTCCACGATTTTCGATTTCGACTATCCTATTTCTACAAGCGTAGCGCTTTTCTGATGCAAGCGCGCTCTTGGTGGGCGCTTCATCTAACAGCAACCTTTCCGCCCTTGCTCTCACCAGGAAACCATGGTTTTTATTCCAGTCTATAACTTCAAGCTCCGGCCTAACCCTTTTAATCTCTTCCTTATTCGACCCTGGCGACTGGCATTCTTCATTAGTAAGTGACGCGAGGTTTTTACGTAGAAGTTGTTCGCTTTGTCTATCACGATACATCCGTGCACTTGATTTTTCTACCGCACTCAACTTTACTTCTTGTTTAAAAATTTCCCACCTAGAGGACCAGCTAGTTTTCCTATCTGGTAAACGCTGTATTTTTTTCATTTATTTCAGTTGTAAATTTTCCTCCTGGAATAATTTACTATTCATTTTCCAAAGACTCCAATTAAACGTGTTTGCTCTTGGCTTGCGCCCACCATGGGTAAAAGTAACCAGGCAGTGGTCGCTAAACGACAAGGGTGTCACGCAATAATCACCGCACTCAGGCAAGTGCTCGAGCGAAACATAAATCCGATCCAAGCGGGCGTGGCTTGCGCCCTGAAAATGGGTGAATTGCACTTGTCGTGCGCCAAGCAGCGCATCCCCGACATCTTCTAAACAATAGTCTGACGCTGCCTCAAGCAACGCCAAGATCAAGTCACGGAATGCGTATCACTGGACTTGTCGCGCGCAGAGCATACACAGATAAAGTCTCCAAAGAAAAACAACTATACGTTCAGTGTCCATTAGTGCACGGATATTCTCAAAAATACTCTCCTTTCGTTCGCTCGTGTCGGCGCATACACAACTACAACACGCCAATCACGCGACAAAAATTTAAAATCGCTTACTATGAACCGCCCTGCAAGACAAGCCGCGACCGATTCAATTGCAACGCCCAAACTCTGTTTAATTAACAGCCTACTCCCCCCCCCCCCCTCCCCCCGGGAAGAGCTGGAAACACCGGGACTCTTCGATTTACCGTCTCGGACTCACCGAGAATAGTCCGCAGGTAGTCCGAAGATTCTCCATGAGATAGAAATACATATGAAAAACGAATGCCGGATTGCTTCTGGGGGAGTCCGCGGTGAGTCCGAGACGATAAAACGAAGAGCCCCACTGTAAATAGTCACGTGGAGTCAGGACGCTCGACTTCCGGTCTGTGAATCCTGCCAACGCCGCCTGGGCGTTGATCCTGCTTATCTTAGGCACTATGGATCCGAACCTTAAAGAACGGTAGCCCTTGCTCTGCCGGCCTCAACGAGTGGTTACAGTTTTCTGTAGCCCTCGGGTTGCCACGTTTTTCAACTTTTCGTCTGCCCGCATACCCCACCCTTGGTCGCGCCCTACTCTTAGCCGATTTTTGGCCGGATAGTGCGGACGCTACGATTTGGATATTTGAGGTTTTTTGCCTTCCTAACTTACTGTCAGGGGCGGCGGAAGGGTCTTGGAACCTTTTTCAAGTATTTATTGATTGTCTTTATTTTTCCCGACTTTTGCTCCGCCGGCTTTGCCGGCTAGGCTTACGACGAGGACGGTTTGTTTAAGTTGCAAATGTGCGTATAACTTTGCGAGAAATGCGCTTACCGAATTGATTTATGTGTCCAAACTATCGGAGCAACCTCGCAATCAAGCGATTATAACCTTTAAGAGGCCATTATATTGCAGACATCCTAAAAGATAGAAGTGCCTGCCACATGCACGAAAAAAATCTTGGCACCGTCGACTCCGAGAGTCAGATGAGTGGTAACCAGACGATCTTTCGGCAGAGCCTGCCTCGTTTTCACATTACGCCAGTCGCTGGCTTTGCAACCAACGACGCAGCACGGGTAATTCATGTCTGTCCAGCGGACGCGGATGCTCGTTTCGGAACTTCGCTGCTGAATCGGAGACGGCGCGGCGGCAAGCGGCGGTCGGTAGATAAGCCCGCACACGAATGGAGACCGGAAACGCACCATCGTGACGTCGCGTGCGGCGAGACGTCGTTAGAAAACGTACAGCGAATGGCTTTCAAATGACGCAGCCAGCGCGGACTGTGGAGTCAGCCTCATCGGCTGAGAAAGGCTATGTTTAAAAATTGCTTACAAATTATACATAGAACGTACGGGGCTCAAGCTTGGCTCAAATGCTCCCCATAATCCGTTCTACCAGCTCTATGCATTTGATTGCCACCTTTGAAACGTGTTTCTGGGTCACTTTAAGTGCACGCGGAATTTTTTTTTTTTTGGTAAGGAGTGTCATTAAAGATGGACCTTTATTAAGATCCTGCGCCATAATAGGAATGTACTCACAAAGTTTAAAAACTGTAGGTGCAGCACTTTTGGGCTGGGCAGTGATATCTCATCCTACCCGTGTTCACTTTCTTAGGAGTGCAATCTCCAAGATCCCGCTCGCTCGTTTGCGGGTTTATTAGAACAAAATCCTCAAGTAGTTCTCTGTAATCCAAAGCATATCAACTGGGTAAACACATATTGAGTAATCCGTGAAAACATGTATTCTACCCCAAACCCCCATATTGATGGTTAGGTGAAAACACTGTAAAACAGCTTTAAGACATTCGTATAGGTTGCCGATATCAGCAAACACGATTTCGATATCTGAACGGGCCGGCGATAAAATTCGGTCAGTTGTCGGTACTTAATTGTTTCAATAGAAATCCTATTGCGCCGAAACTCACGCTGGCCGTTCACATGAGCAAGACGGGCTATTCCAGCTATCCTAGCCCCCAGAAAAAAAAAATAATAAAAAGGATAACGCCCCTCCCCTCCCTCCTCCTTTTTTTACCGTCGCATTTATTTTGCGCAGAGCTCAACAAACGCCGTCCGACGGTGCGAAAAGCAACTTCACTCCAGACTAAGAAGTCGCCTCGGCCCCTATCAAAAGCACCAGCAGTGCTGGCATGACGGTGTGCTTCTGCAGGGGAGGTGTACGTAAAGGAGCACACACGGAAAGGCGATCGGCGATAAAGCCCGATACTGGAAACGTGAATTCTTTTTCTTATAATTTTCATTTCCCACATCACCGAATACGTCAGCGCGGGAAGTTTGAAATCTTGAAGGTTGAGACGCCACGTGGTGCCAGCCAGCTGAACTAGAAGCTTCCTGTCCCAGATTTCTGGATATGAGGTGCAGTGCCTCGAACTTACGTAAGTATGCATATGTTTGATAGCGTTAATCTCGCGAGTAGCACGCATCAGAGTTCTAGCTCTTCGGGTAGTTCAGTTGCGTTGCGGGAGATTAATGGGAAACGTCGCTTCCGTACACAGAGAACGTAAGGATATCGCGGTCAAAGGGGAAAAAAGGCGTGCAACCGTGAGCCAAAAAAGACGGAAGAGGGAGAAAGAAAGGATAGACCAAATGACGGCGGCAGAATCAGATCGTCCGAGGGGCTGTGAAGGTTATGCGGCATTTTGGGCACTTTATGAGGGAGGAGGCACCAGGAGCAACTGTAAGTGAAGTGTACATTGAAGGTGAATGGAAGAAGCTGCGTATGGGACAAATAGTATGTGGCAGGGCATAAAGGCACTGAAAATTTGAAAGTGCACAAATAACGTGTACAGGCAGGAGGGACACACCACAGCCTCGTCAAACAAAGGGTGACACCCACACTTTTTATAATGTGCAGGAAGCTTTGCGCCCGTTCAATTCGTTATCGTAAACAAATGCTCTCCGAGATGGACGCTTAGACAGCGTCCTGTCTGGCCTACATACACGGACTTACATGAAAACATAATTCTGTAAACCATGCCAATCATACAACGAACTAAAGGCTGCGCATAGTTAACACTGCACTCGTTCCTCCCTTTCCTTGGATGATCCTTCTTATTAACAATGCGGCAGAGATTGCCCACTTTTGCTTTTGCAGAAAGCAACACACAAAACGATGCGCTATGTGTTCTTTTTCTTGTAGTGGGTTGTCCTGTGTGGTCTTATTCGACGTCGCCATCTTTTACACATTTTGTTTTTTAAAGATGTATTATTAGATTACCCAACTTTTAGTTGGGCTGACTCAGCATTTAATCGTGTTCCTGCAGCATCTACATAGGAGGGCTTCCAGTGGAAAAAAAGAAGTGCCTGGACCTGGCCCCTACGATGTTGGTGCAGGGCCTGGAGGGCAAGCCTTGGTCTACATCCTTTCTGGGTACCCATGGAAAGCAGGTGAATGCCTCCACAAGTGGGCCGTTTTGTGTTACACTCGAAATAAGCAGCAGCAGCAGCAGGCAGACTGTGTCTGCTCGCAGTGTGACAACCAAATATGTAGCTGTGACCTAGTTACTGACGGGAAGACTTAATAAAAAATCAACACTGCCAATCTGTTCAAACGACAAAAACGGGTGATATGAAGCTTTCCAAAACCAAGTCCGACACCAAATTAACCAGCCCAGTACTGAGCACCTGTTTCATATCGGGACGGTCTGCTTCACTGCAGTTGTGCTCTCTAGAGCTTTACTGATGCAGGCAATCCATGACCTTCCGTAGTGTACAATAATTGTCGTTAGATGGAGGTGTACATTTTCTGTGTAAATTTCCACGTCCATGCAAAGCCAGATTGCTTCGACTGTGCTGGAATGGCGCAATGGGATAGACGTCAGCTTCATAACATGAAGGACCTAGGTTCAGTTGAGATCATGGGAAGCGTTTTAGTGCTTTTTCACTTCACCCTTGATCGTCATTATCAGAAAAAGTTGGCTCTCCTGCAGTGCATTTTGGGTGGACTACAGACACATCATTAAGAGGCTGGAAGCTTCACTTTAGTAAATGAAACCGTGCCAAGTACAGTATGTGCGTGAAGCTTGAGCCAAGCCAGTGAGGAGTGCTTATTGGTTAAATCCTTGTCAAGAAAGATCACAAAAAGTTCAATGTGAATCTCGAAGCTTCCAAACTTGTCAAATCTAAACGTGACACGTTATTGTACCAGTCTTTCATGCTCAGCTGATGAATGGTAGACAGATGGGGGCAACAACTGGCAGATAGGGCCATTAGCATGCAATTCATGTGCATATGTAAATATTTTAAAAAGTACTGGTACAAAATTTCCGTGTTCCATTTTTCCCATTGGTATGGCTGCCTACCAGCCAAGGAATCATAGAATGGAACATTAGATGGTCGACCGCAGGGTAAATTGCATTGTTTATTTGTGTCAGTTTCGGCTTCGACAAAACGAACACCAAGGCGGCCGCCATGAGGGAATGGCCCTGTTGATGTCACTGTTTTCGTTGCATCATGGTCAGACTGGATGCGTGCGCTAGAGTGAGCGAACATGGCCAGGCTCGTGGTTTCACGCGCCTGGGCCACACGATATCAGTCCCAAAACTGTGACATGATACACAAGGCAGTGCAGCGTGCGCCATCAGCAGCCGGTGTGTTGGTTAAGTCACTGTAGCCCTGATGTCGGCAGTTTGGGGCGAACTGCATGGCAATTGAGCCCACGCGCCTTGCTTATGCCAGTGTCAAAAGGGTATTTATTCTGAGATTTCTGAAGCATGCAAACATTACAATTGATTTAAAATATGTTATACTGAACGGTTGCTATTAAAATCTTCATATACAAAGGAAACATTTTGCATAGTTATCCCAGCTTTGATATTTCAGCTCAGTACTCTAAGTAGAGCCTAATCATGTTATGAACTTTAATAGTGGTGCTACTCCTTAAGGTATTTTTTTAGTTGTTTTAAGCTGACGTTTTGAGTTTGGAGTTAAGAGAGGCCGTAACATTCTGGCCGCCCATTTCTGGCCATCAGTATTTCTAAGTCGTTCTTCAAAACATTTTTTGCTCTTCATTTCTCTGAAATGTTGAGGACACCTAACTGAACTTAGTCGTGATTAAGGCATTATTGTGCAAAGGTCAAGCAATCGCTACCCTTGCACTCACCTGGCAGAGGATTACCCTTACATCAGAAAGGGTTTTGTTTTGCTGAGTCTTTTCCACTTAGGACCACCATAGAACTTGCTGCCCACAGAAGAGTCCTCTCCAGCCGAATCAGCCTTAGGTGTCACAGGAGTGAGAGTAAGAACTTTAAAATAGTGTTAGAAAAAAGCACTATACAATAGCTATCTTTTTTTGGAACGTGTTAACATGTCGACCAACCTTATGGCGACTGTGGGGTGTGTTTGTAGACGGGCAAAATCAGAAAAATAGAGACGAGCAAGTACGTCATCGTTGCACGACAGCTTCTGCGACACCTAAGTTGCCTGCAATCAGTGGCGGTCCAAAGGAAGAGAGGGGGGGGGGGGGGCGGGGGGCGAAGGCCTTGCCTTCTGCCCCCCTTTTCCCCAAAGAGGTCCTCAGCTTTTTACTTTTTCTTTTTTTAAGAATCCCACTTGGGCGAGGTTGCACACGTGTTGCGACCGTTAGAAATGCGGTCTTGAGCCAGCCGTTGTAACACCTAAGGGGGTCCAAAAACCACTGTGCCGCTAAGTGATTGCGGAGCAACAGCAAGCGGGTTGCTCCGCATCCGTGCGCATGCCGGCATGATTATCATCTCCGAAAAACTGGTGCAAGGAGGGGAAAAGTTCTTTATTCGCCCCCCCCCCCCACGTTCTGCCCCCCCCCCCCCCACCAAAAAAAATTAGCCCCCTCCAAAACCAATCTCTGGGACCACTACTGCCTGCAATTTCGTGCAAACAAAATTGGATGTCAGATGTTTACAGCTTTATTGCCTGGTTCAAAGAGACTGGTATACAAAATTTTGAGAAAGCTGGAGTTGGCCATGTTTTTATTTGTATTAGGGTTTTTTGTGGAACTGTGCCATTTTATTATTAATTTTATAAATTTATTAACTTCTACAGGAACGTTAAATTGTAGAAGTAGTTCCATGTATTTGGTGTTCTATGTTTATTTATTCAAGCTACCCTTATGGCCCCACGAGCATTAATGAGGGGTGTGGTACCTGAGCAGATTGAATGAAGAATAATAACATCAGAGAATTCTGCCAAGTGTGTACAAGAAAAAAAATACAGCAGGAACGTCATTGTCCATACACATACTAAAAAACGTACATGCAAGGAACACAATAATAGTGTACTTTGTTTAAAGGAGTACTGACACGAAATTTCAAAGCTGGGATTTTATCAGGAGATATCTCCCAGCAAGTTTCAACAGCAACCGTTCAGCGAAACATATTTAAAATCCATTTCAATCTTCGCCCGCACGAGAAAGCCCAGAGCGGACCGACATGACATCATCTGCTACTTGCCCCAAACTGCCGACGTCGGGGCTCCCGTGACGAAGCCGACGCGCTGGCTATGGTTGGCGCGCGCTGCTCGGGTGTGTGTACACGTCATGGTTTTGGGACTGACGTCATGCTGCTCGGGCCTGTGGGGACGGCGAAGACCTCGGCCGTTCTGGGCGGGCGCGTGCGCTCGCTCGCGCGCGCTTCCACAGCGGCAGCGATACGGCAAGAATGGTGACGTCATGTGATACCTCCTGTCATGGCGGCCGCTCGGCGTTCGTTTTGTCGAAACCGAAACTGACACGAATAAACGACGCCGTAAATGAATGTTTACACTGCGCTCGATCGTCTAATTTGTCATTCTATGATTAGTGGGCTGGTAGGCATGCATAACAGCGAAAAAAACGTAACACGAAAATTTCGTGTCAGTACTCCTTTAAGCTATTTGGTCATTTGAATTTTGAATGGGAGGCTCCTAAGGAAATATATGTAGTGCTTGACCAGTTTTCAAAATGGTATTTCTTTTTTACTTTTCAGTGACAGAGATCTCAACGAGCATCTGGATGCACCTACAACGTTTGGCACCTCTGATATCTGTCGTCTTCTATGGCCGTGGAGCTGGGAATGAATAAAACTAAAAACTGTCTCCTTCATTTGCTATATTCCTTTTACATTGTGCAGTAACGTGGAAATAGTGGAAAATAATGTGGAGGACAATACACGAGCACTTGCACGTCATCATCCCCTGGTCTATTATCTGGTATTTATGCTGCAATTTAAACAACGAACTGCCAGGTAGCCAACATTCACAGCCATTTCAAGTTGTACCTCTCAAGCTGAAAAGTTCTAATTCATTTGTCCGAGGAAGGTTTTAAAGGTCCTCACAGGAGCAAATGATTAAAGATTGAAATGCTACACTGCAGGTTCGCTTACAACACCAGGTTCTAAATATTTTGCATATTTTCACATCTTCACATCTTCTCTTGAAGCCTGTAAGTTGGAAGCAATCTAATTCTTGCTGTACATCGGTTACTACAAAGGGCTAGTGTCATAGCAATCAAGCATCTTGCAATAACACAAATTTGTTTAGACTTAGAGCCACTAAATAAGCTACGCCACCATCTATCGCCAATAAATGTGCATTTTGGAATGACCAGATCTGGAAACTGATTTGAAGGGCAATATCTCATCCTGCGTTATTTTTTTTTTTTTTTAGTTTAAAAGTGGCACACTGCACAAGTAAAAGTGATATTGCGATTACTGTTCTCCCCGGCCGGTACGCGCGCGTGCTTCTAGGAAACCTCGCAGCTCTGCACGGAATTTTTCTTTTATTTTCTCATCGTTCTTGAAAGAAGCAAGAAACTTAAACGCAGAGGTAATTCAGTGTGGGAGAAATAATGAAGAAGACGTCCTCCAAGTCGGATGATTGGTTGGTGCGGCGCAGCAGTAATATTAGGGCCACACAGAGGAGAAAGAAATGTTGAAGTTTTTAAGAATAAACGAACCAGCGCAGGACAAACTCGGGGCGATACCATGGACATGGTCAGGCAGGCACGCTCCGCACGCGTAAAAAAAATATCGTCAAGCAAAACACCCGTCAAAACTGAAAGGAAGCGTCAGTTCCAGCCGTTTCTTGCCTCGTGTGCTACTAGACGCCGGCACTCAGCTTCTAATAGAAAATTCCCTAGGAGGCAACGCGCGAGGCCACAACAAGCCTGCTCGCTGCAGCAACAAATTCCCTGAATGTCCCTAAGTTTTGTCCCCAACTGACAGTGGCTTCAGGGGCCAATCAAAACGTGGAATAATTTCCTCCTTTTAGCCGCATGCCTGGCGAAGGGGGACGTGGATTACGACACTTGCGGCTACGGCGTCGTCTCCCTCGCTGCCTTCCCCTAACACATGTATCGTGCGTCGCCACCCGTGGTCGCCACCAAAGAGCGCCCTCCCCTGAGACTTTCCCCAGACGGGGTTCCATTCTCCCCTAATCCATGCCACGTGGCATTTGCGCGGCTGATTATGACACAATTTGCAACAACATACTCGCTGCTCCCTCCTGAGGGGTTATTCCGAACCATTTGACATTTGCGCGGGATGTTCAAACACGATTTCCAACATGCTGGCCGCCGGCGGCGGTACGCTGCATGGTAGCGGCTGAGTAGCGCACGCCCCCGTGCGTTCGCTGATCACGCGAACACTTCCTGAGACAAAGCAGAAATGCGCCGTGACAGAGAAGACTGCAGCTTGCGCTGCGCACAAATTTCATGTTAGGAAGTATAGTATTCGTCACTGCATTTTTTACGCCCATCTCTGCATCTGTTTCTTTTTCGCAATCATCTGATAACCGCACTACCGCCGTTAGCTGCCGACTGCGCAACTTGCCAAAGGGGCATCGGTGAAGGCGAGGGGGAAAATAGTTGTGAAACAGCGGTCAGCAGTGGTGAGGAGGAGCCTTGGAGCGGCGTCGAGTAAATCGGTGTCACCGGAATGAAAACTGGGGGGGGGGGGCGGGGTAGACATATACTGCAAATATATGCAGTAAAACGCTTCCTGTCATCGGAAGAGCCTGGGTTCCTCGCATCATGAAACCAGCGTCTATCCGACTGGGCTATCATCGCATTCCGCCGGTTCTTGGCCGCCAGTTCTAGCGGTCGCTAACGCAGTCCACTTTGGGAGAGATGCGAAAGCCTGCGGTCGAAACGATCCGGGTCTACCAGTCATGGGCAACTTTTAGCGGGAAGTTCAGAAATAAATATGAGATGACGACATATGGAGCGGAAACTTGGCGTCTTACTAAACAACTTGAAAGCAAACTTAGGTTGGCTGAATGGGTCATGGAACGCATAACGACCGGAGTAACATTTACAGGCAGGAAACGAGCTTCCTGGATCAGAGAACAAACTAGACTAGACGATATCATAGTTCAAATACAGAAAAACCGATGAACGTGGGCTTGCCACGAAATATATGAAATTATAATCGGTGGACTACCATGTGACAGAGTGGACACCGAGAGACAGGTCTAGAAAAAGAGGAACGCCCCTTACTCGATGCAGGAAGCAAATAAGAAAATTCTAAGGCGAAGAAGGGACTCGAGCGGCCTGTACAGGAGTGGTTGGAGGTCGATTGGAGAGGCCTTCATCCTGCAGTGGACCTAGTGGGCTGTTGATGATGATGCTGATGCAGCAGCCTGGTCTCCGACTGAGGGAAAGGGTCCGCCAGCTGTGCTGTACGTTTCTCCAGCCTTGCACCACTTGTGCAAGCTGCGCCAATTTTTTTCCCCAATTGGCTGCACATGTTATTGTCCTCCACCGCTGCTAAACCCCTACCCCTAGGACCTTTGGGTGGCCCAGGGGTTTGGTTGTCGGTTTGACGGCATAAAGGTCCAGGGATCTATTACGGGGACCTCTATAACAACATCTTTTAAAAAGCCTTGGGGGTTTTATGTATACGTCGTACGCATTTCTGTTGGCCTAAGAGCTCTGCTGCTGAAAAGTTGAGTTGTGGGATGAGCGAGAGCGAGAGAAGGATCGCTCCAAGGAAAAGTTGAACAGCAGTACTAAGAAATTCCGTATAGGCCGCGGCTAAACCTCACCGCAACCGCACGTTTAATATGAAGCTGCCTCGAGAGGTGAAAGCATTGAAAGGGGGAACAGAAAGCACCTGGCGATGTCGAACTTGGCGGAGGCGTCCGTAAATCCAGCAAGTTCAACTACAGGTCAACAGAATGTCCAACTTGGCTTTCGCTATCACATTCTCAGAAAGTTCTTAAGCTTCCTCTATAGTTTTTGTTTCAATTGAATATTAGGTGTGTGGTAGCTATCTCGTCTCTTGTTCCACGGCCAACGATGCCTTGTTTGCTGAGAAATAAATAAGTAAGGCTTGCCTTTCTAGCGTCGTTTATCTTCCTTTTTTCGTGACGTTAAACAGCACGTCACAAGCCTACCATAGCGAGCAGGGGCTCTTCCTTCAACAGAAGTCTTCCTTAAACAGTTGTTCCCATTTGCTCCTACTTTCGTCACGCAGATTGAGAGCCAGTTAAACAGGGCCTTTTTGACACCATCTTGGTATGATGGCGCCCTGGAAGAGGCGTTCACCAAGCCCCGCCCCTGTCTGGCGACCCTGGCGAAACTTTGCTGAGAGGTACTGCTGCCTGAGAGCAGCTTTAGAAATACACGTGCAATTGAACATTGCAGTTGTTCGTCGTCTCGTTTCAAGACGATTACGCTGCATGTCTCTCATTTTGCCTAGCTGGCTCTTGCATATGTGCGCTCGCGGTAAGCAGGTATACGGCAGGCTCTCACGTTCCCACGCATGCATCATTTTACTGCGCTCGTACGCAAAGTGACCTATTTCAACTCAATTTGAAAGTTAAACAAAGCCTACTACCTGTAGCAAGACATCCTATATTACAAAGTTTGCTAGCTGACGTTTGCGCGTAGACGGCTGGCGGGCCTTAAAATAAGTATCTCCGCAGCACTTCAATGTAATCATTATTACTGACTCCCTATCGGTTTATTCTGCTTTGTCATTATCCAAATATTCCGCTCTTATTCCTGCATTCAACTTACTTGTGCCTTCCCATTTGCGGGACATATGCTTCATTTGGGTTCCTGGTCACAAAGGCTGACTCCTTGGCGCGATCGCCGTTATATGGCCCTCCGGTTGACCTGCCCTATTCCCTTTATTGTAGCAGGAGCAAGGTTTCATGCCTATCAACGCCTAGCAAGAGTGCAGGAAGGGATGGTGTCCAATTTTGAAGATTATGTGCACTTAAAATATAATCGAAATTTCAGTTCTTGTTAAAGGGGCACTGACACAATTTTGCATCTTGTGTTTTTTTTTTTTTTTTTGTTGCGATAAGTACTTATAACCTGTAGAAACCTCATTTGCTTCAGCGTGCGACGGTTGTTTAATTAGAGACATTTTCAATGCGGCCAGTCGCAGTTTCGGTTTCAGCGAGTGCGGCGAAACGATGGATTTTGTGGATTTTGTGTGAACAAAGCTCACCACGTGACCGTCGGAGGGATATCACAGAGCAGAGCCGTCGTAGCACTGTCGAATCCGCATCGACGGCAGTTTCTGCGAATGCCCCCACGTACTGATCTCGTAAGGCGCTTAATTAAAAAGCGACCGTGGATGTGACGCAGGCGCTGCGAGTGCAAATGCTACCGCGGCTAAAGAACGACGCGCGACGCTCGAGACGGTCGGTGGGTGGCAAGACGCGCGCTGGGAGCAGCCGGCCGGTCTGCCTACAGGTCCGCCTACATATGTGTTCGGCTTAGCACTGCGGCGGATATTCGAGTGCCGCTCTCGTAAGCGGTGCAGATGACAATTTTTAATGCAACCCGCCATCGCATCATTAACTCCTTTCTCATGTAAGCCACCATGGTCGGGACTTGGGGACAATTTTGTGCAGCGGTAACAAGCTATCACTCGAGCTACCTGCGCCGGCCTGGGCCACTTCGCGGCCGTGGCCGCCGCCTGCACAGCGACCGTGCGGCTAGCTCAGTGGGCTTTTCGTGCCTCCGGCGCGTTTTCGCATCCAATGGTAATAAGCAGTAATAGAAACAGAGTGCCTGGAATCGCTGTAGAACTTTGGTCGCGGCCAGCTGCCCGATGAGCTGACGAAATCACGGCGCCTCCGCTGCCTCCGCCGCCAACGATCGGGTCGTTCGTTCTCGAGAGCAGAAGCTCCGCCCTCCGGCCCTCCGATTGGAGCGGCGAGCCGGGCGAGCCGGCGAAAAACGCCGGCAGTGCGGAAGCGGTAAACACAAACTCGTGACGTGTTGGATGTTGTTTATTTACACAATAACCTCGGGATGTCGATTGCGCGTGGTCCTCTGCTGGCTGCTCGGTTGCGTTTCGCACACTTTGAAATTTATTTTAAATATGTTCTAGGCTGTATTCGCCGCTGATATTTTGCAGATGATGTATATTTGTTCCCACCAATCTATCTCCGAAGTTATCTCGCCTTCAAAATTTTGTGTCAGTGCCCCTTTAATATCGTCGCGGCGAGGTCACATTAACTAGCTTCAGATGTCGAGTCACCCCACTCAACTTGCACCGGGCTGATCTGGCCTCCTCCTCCCGATGTGCTGTTTGCGGTGAACATGAGACTTTAGAGCTCTGTCTCTTGCATTGCCGCGGTTTGCAATGATGAGGCAATGTCATCTTGCCACGCCATTGCAACGAATTGGTCTTGCTATTTCCTTGCCCGTTCTACTAACTTTTGGGGCCGCATCACTGGGATATTGCCACGTAGGGGTGGCTGCAGCCATTCATGCATACGTTTCCGAGACAAGGCGCCTGCCCTGTTAGCTTTGATTCTTGCATACACTTTTTCCGGCCCAAGAAGCTCATTTTTCTATTCCAAACTCTACTTTCAATTTTCAGCCAATTCTATTTTGTAATAATGCTCTCTTATCACGCTGTAGACGGAGCGAGACGATTATCCTACCACCGTGGAGGCGTGCATAGACCTTCAAGCAGCCCTTTTTGCCCTAGAAAACGCCACCCAGGCCGCATGAATGCATCCCTCACCGGAAAAGTACACTCTACTGCTTTTGGGTGGCAAAGAACTGGAAAGGCAAAAAGTCCATCTTTACCTTGAAAATCACGAGATTCCGCTATCCTCGCAAGGTTGGATCCGCCTTCTCGGCGTTCCTATCAGTCACAAAATCAACGCCACAGAATGGCTCAAGCAGGTCCGCCAGGGCTGGGATGCTACAGCCCACCTTATCCACAGAATCGTCACAAAATTCGGTGGCGCAGGCACCGCCCTCATCCGGAACATCGGTAGAGTCATTATAACTTCCCGGAAGACCTGCTTCAACCTGACGCAAACCCAACTAAATAAAGTTCGAACTTTACGTCACAAACTCCTTCGAGTTATCACCGGACTCCCTCGGCACACCAAACTAAATGACTTCTATACTTTTGCCTCGCTGCCACCGAATGAAGCAAGACTAGAAGCAACGCGCTACAACCATTTCGACCGGCGCAAACTCACCGTTCAGGGCCGTCATCTCATCGCCTATGACGAGACACGATTTTTCAAACTGGGCCCGTCAGCAGACCCTTCTTTGATCCGAAACCCACCTTGGCAATGGGCACAAAAGGTCGACAAATGAGCGCTAAGGGCACAAGCATAAAAAAAAACACCCTACCTCGCTTCCAACACCTATTAGAACCAGGCACATATGCCATCTACGCTGACGCCGCATTAGCATCTGACCGTTTTACGTGCGGCATACACCACATCAACGACATGAGCTTGACAGAGCACATGATGTTCCTTACGCAATCAGAAATCGATCCACTCACAGCGGAACTTCAAGCCATTTGACTGGCCACCGCCCTGCTAAGGAGGGATCTCCAGTCCATCAAGGGAAAACAGAGTCCCTCTAAAGTCGTCATATGTACCGACAATGCAGAGGCGATCAGCCCAATGCACCCTCCAGATCCTCATGACTGTATCTCCAATGCAATTAAACGAACCATCGACAATCTCGCCGAAATAAATGACACCACAATTCTTATAGCATGGACCCCCGACCACCAGTCCAACCCAGGGAAAGAAACGGCCCATCACCTGGCATCTGTGTCACTTCGTACCTCCCAGAACTCTCATGCGGAGCCCACCCCGCTTCCCGAACCTGCCCTCAACAACCCGTTCGTCGAGCGCCGTATCCGAAAAATGTGGCGACGCCGTCACCTCAAGGAAACGACCCCAAAGCCACACCCACCAGGGACCGAGGACATCCCGCGAGGCCTCCAGGTCCTTCTACACCGGGCCCACTCCGGCATAACGGTCCCTACTGACGTCCGCGACCGATGTACCTAGCTGGTACCGGCGTTTCGGCAGAATAAGACCAGGTGGCTCCACACCTGATCCCCCTCCTACCCTTCCCTGCCCCCTGTGCAGTGCCGACCGACGCACCTTTCTCTGAGACTGCCGGACTCTCCGAGGAACGCCGTGGGTGTCTACGTCCTTAGGGATAACGCCTTCGAGCGATGTGAAAGAAACTTTACTGACCCTGTGGACATTTTCTGGACGTACAGGTATAGTGAAAATGACCAAAATCAAGTGGTACGTGTGCGGGGCGGACACGCGTTGTGATGGAACCCAATCCCCCCGCTGTTGTTGTTGTTGTTGTTCCTTCACAAAATGGCGCATACCCAATCAGGGGATCGGCCAAACATCAGTTGCTAATTCGAATGAGATTGCTGCCTAGGTGGATGATTCAAGGAAAGTTAGAAAATTTTTGAAGCTTTTTTCTTCTTGTTTTTGAGGAATCGAGATTGGAAATTAGTCAAAATTGAAACAAAATAAATAGAGAAAGAAAGAAAGAAAGACGAAGAAGAAGAAGACGAAGAAAAAAAAAAGAAGAAGAAGAAGAAGAAGAAGAAGAAGAAGAAGAAGAAGAAGAAGAAGAAGGAGGAGGAGGAGGAGGAGGAGGAGGAGGAGGAGGAGGAGGAGGAGGAGGAGGAGAATGATAATTATTTAAAAAAAACGGCAATGGAAACGTTTGGAGGGCTCTGGTGAGGTTCCAGAATAAGATACGAATTAGGTTGTGAATCTTTTGGAATTTTCTATGAAGCGCAGAAGAGCAGAGCAAACATCCCGGCGGCCATATCCAGTTTCTGAAGCCCCAAATGATAAAAGAACCGGCACTGATAATGCCAACCCCAGGCGATGAAGCGGCACCTCAAGGAGCTGACGTCTGAGGCTTGAAAATCGTCGACAGGACAAAAGGAAGTGGTCCACAGACTCTTCTTCATTACAGTAACTGCACATGGCAGACTGCGCCAGACGAGACCTGTGGAGGTATCTGTTCAACTGGGGCACACGACATCGAAGGCTCGTTACTATCACCTCCAGGTCGCGTGAGGGGCACCAATTCGGTTTCCAGGAGAATTTGAGATGACAGAAATCTCGCAACGACAATAGGACTGATTCATGCTGCCTTTGCAGTTTCAACAATCTACGGAACCTTGCGGCGGCTAATAGAGGCGTAGTCTCAATGACATCGACAACAGGCCCGGAGAGTGCTACCCTTGCCAGAGAATCTGCGGTTTCATTAAAGGTGATTCCCGCATGCCCAGGGACCCAAAGAAGGTCGACTTCAGTAATATGAGGTGGCAGAAGTGACCGAAACGTCCGTAGAAGAGGTGAGTCTTTCGGAGAAGAAAGGGCTAAGCCTACGGATAGGGAATCTGTAATTATGAGTGGAGACGATACCGATATGTGAAGCTTTCGTAGTGTCAACACTATTGCCAAGAATTCCGCATAGAATATTGGGGTAAAATCCACCAGACGAACCGAAAAGTACCAATTTAGGGAAGGGGAAACTATACCTATTCCGGATTTTTCATCTCGTTGAGAAGCATCTGTATAAATGATAGTATCTTGCTGAATTGAGGCCAAATGATCTTCTAGGATACCATTGAGCAGTCTGGCAGGTAACATTTTAGCATTTTGGGGAAAGATGTTCCGGAAGTTGACCGTTATCGTATGACCCCTATCAAGAGATGGAAGTATGTTATTGAGCGCAACCCCTAATGGAGACACCAAGCTTTGTGCTAGAGTAACTTGCGGTCGATAGGACCTGGGCCACTGGGCCGCCAGAAACACAGCTGGCTCAGCTACAAAGATAAATTGTGCCCTGCTAACCCCCGCGCCATAGGCTCTCAAGAAGGTCTCCACCGTAAGTATTCGAAATCGGTGATTCAGAGGGGGAACTCCGGCTTCCAAATAAAGTAACGCATTAGCTGCATGTTTAGGTAGCCCTAAACAGCAGCGCAGAGCCTGGCGTTCCAGAAGAACTAGGCGATGGAGCTTATACGTAGCAGCACCCGAGAATAGAACACATCCGAACTCTAAAATAGGCCGCACGTACATATGGTATATCATCAGAAGAGATTCACGGCGCATTCCCCTCTTTCTATGACTGAGGCGCCTCAATATGCCAACAGCACGTGCTCCTTTAGTAGCTATACGCTGGTTTAATTCCCCTCCGCCTCTTCCTCCCCTTCCCCCGCACGAGGCGTTCGACCTCTCCCTTCTAAATAAATTCATTCAATCATTCATTCTGTATATAAATCGCTAGGTTTATAATTTTCGGGTGTTTTAAGCGGGTGCATTAGCCCTCCTCACGCCCGATTCCTGGCAAATATCCCATGTGGGTATGGGTCAAGTCACCAGGAACAACAACAACAACCGGCCCAGCTGACGAGGATGTGGAGGTCTGCCGGACGAGGAAGCGCTACAAGAGGATTTGGCCTACACGGCTGTGCCGTTGGAAGACGACGACTTCCAAAACGACTTTGCACTGCTGGGGTCCGGTGCTCACTCTCTCCTAGGATCCGCTGTCAGCGTGGGAAGAAGCTAGGCGGTCGACCCCAAGCTCTGCTGTTTCTCCAGCCTCGTACCAAGCTGCTCCAATTTTTTTTTTCTCGTGCTTTCGATGACTATGTTCGAGTATCCCTCACTTTACCTATTCGACATTTACCGGTGTATTATGGTGTCTTGTAATTACCTTATACAAACTTCACACGTAACCACGGGTGGTGCTGGCCTCCCTGGTGGCTTTTCTCGCCGGGGTGAGGTCTTGCTCCTGTAACTTTTCTGGGGATTTCAACGGCGGCGGCTGGACGAGGAACTGCCCACATCCTGCGTGCTATTTACGTCAATTTTCTCTTTATGTCCATTCCTATCGAGCAGGCTGCAGCAGAACAGCCGGTGTAGAGGTGTCCTGCCCCGCAGCGGCGACGCGTGCGGGTCGAGTACCCGCAGTCATCAGCCCGGCCACCCTCCGAATTACGTATCACGGATACAGAGCCCACGAACTCACCCCCTGCTTCAGTTTCTCCGGGAGCTCGGAGTATATCTGCATATATCGTTGTGTATATACCCCGAAAAAATATCTAATACCCAAACTGCACTACTATGTCGCCTTTCTTGTGAGAGAAGTAAGTAAATATTCGCAGAATATTTGAATGTGTATAGCCATTCCTCAAAACTTTACCAGCCGGTTACCATTTGTACAACGCGTAATTTCTGCGTTGCGTAATCATTCGACTCTGTAAGGGAAGGCGTGGCTGCCACGCTTCTACGCTACTACCACGCATCACTTTTTAAAAATCTTGGTTTATGTGTGTGTGTTGCCTCTCGACATCGACAAAACACAGGTCAATAAATGGTAAACGCCATCATAAACGATAAAAATCGAAGAAATAGAAAGTGAAAAATGATAAAATGCAGCAGCAATACCAGGATTGCAGGGCTATGAAAATGGAGAGAGAGAGAGAGAGAGAGAGAGAGAGAGAGAGAGAGAGAGAGAGAGAGAGAGAGAGAGAGAGAGAGAGAGAGATAGGAAACGTTTATTGAGCAGCAAAGGTAGGGGTGCATCCTTAGTTCAGGAAGCCATGTTTCGAACGCGCCGTCGCATCTCGGGTTACAAGGAGTGCCTCGTCCTCCAGCGCCCGCTAGTCAATCAGCGCTTGGCTAGCTAGCTTGCGACAGGCGAATTGGCGCCTGCCGAAATGGCGGGTTGGTCGCTGGGAGCGAGAATAACGCATGGGCACCACCCTACTGGAAAAACGCTCATTCTCAGTTTTCTTCTTCTCCAACAAGGTGGGCCACATACCCCAAAAGGGGATGGGCTATGACTACACGTCATTGTTAAAGAATAACAAACACAAAAATACAACGGGAACATACATCATAGGGTGCAGATATTGCTCTTTTTTTTTCATCGAATGAGCGCAGCACGTGAAACGCTGGCTCGGCCAAGCTCGAGCTCGAGCCTAGCTTATTCGCGAGCGACCGCGACACGCGCAATGCCACGCATCTAGATCCAACGCTGCCGGCCGCTCATTCGTTCGAACGCAACGCGAGATGCTCACAGGCAGCCCTCGCGGTACAACCTATCGAACCTGCTCAAGAAGAGGTCAGCCGTGATGGACGAAGGTTCAGGCGTTTCCTGCAAGTTTCGGCAACCCAGGGAAATCGTCGGCGAGAAAGATGTCAACCCCGATGGTGCCATCGGTGGAGATGCCATGGTCCCCGACGAGGCTCCCCGCAAGCCCACCGCCCAGTTTTCGGTATGTGAGAGTGAGAGCTGCCCTCAAAATGGGGTATGACTGCATGTACGGTGTACTCAGCTCACGGAATTTAGTAGTGTTGACTTTGTTATATGAGAGAATAGGGAGGGCCACAGCTGGCGGCGCTGGTTACTTTCGAACGGGGTACGGTGTGTCGTCGTTATGGTTAGCGACCTAAATCTTATTTGAGCAAACCACCCTTCCGCTAGCACTCGAATTTCGGACGAAGATGAAATTTCGCGTCCGGTATTGGTAACGCGGTGTCCTCACTCCCGCGAGGTGCGCAGCCAATTTGGAATGGTATTTGTGTGGCAGCATTTCCGCATCAGTCTGCACAATATACATGGCTAACATATTATTGGAAGGGTCAACTTTTAAGGCGAAAGCCCTAGATCTGATTTATGATTTATAGAAGGCGTGAGGTACAAAAAATCGTCTTGAGGGACACAGAATAATACACACACAAAAAAAAAAAAAAACGTTGTTGCGCGAGCCGGGGAGCGTGAGCCCGGGATCGGACGCTAGGAAAGAGGAACAGCAGTGTGGGAAGAGTGTCTTCAGAGGGCTCTGGGGAAGGGCGACGCAGCGCGTACCGGCCGCACATGCAATATGATCCGAAGCGTTCGCGCGCGTTGTTCCGTTAAAGGCAATTCGAGCACAGTCACTAAGGTCAGCGCTCGTCTTCTAGTAGTGTAGGCTTTGTTGCTTCACGAAACCACGTCGCAGAGATTTCTCTTTTTTGGTTTTTTACTTTTGTCGGCGTGCAATAGTAGTACCGAAGCAGTGGCGTTCGCAGGATTTCAGTTAAGGTGAAGGTGTGTGTGTGGGTGGGTGAGGGGGGACAAGAAAGAGAGGGTGAAAGGAGAAAAATAAAAAAAGCGAACGACAAGAACTAAAAAGGCAGAGTGAGGAATTTACTATAGTTTAAACAATTGTTGGGATGATGTCGTAATTCACGTAGGTTTTCGATATTTTGCCAATTTTTTTCGCGTTGACATTGCAAAATGGCTGATCATCGTGGTGAGAGCCTACCTTGAAGCGGTATATGGTTGGAGCGTGCACTGTGGCACAAAATAACTATCAGTGGTGATGATTTGATGATAGTCAGAGTTAGCGGCCTCCCCCCTCCCCCCCCAGGCTGAGAAATTTTGGGGGGGAGGGAACCCGCGGCCCCCTCGCCCCCCCCCCCCCCCCCAACCCCCATGCGTACAGCAGTGGTGTTGAATTGAGGGTGGCAGGCAGTGCGCATAGCCCCGCAGCAGGGCTATTCTGCTTGGCTGTTCATTCTGCTGTGCCCCTCTCGACAGGACTGCGGAGTGCTGCGGGAGTGATGTAGGTCTGCGAACAGCTCGGTTCCTCATGGCGCACAAATACCATCAAAACACGTATCCTCCTCCTTCTCCCTACTTTCACAGTGGTCACCACCAAGTGAATATGGACTGGCCGAGGAAGTGCTGAGCGAACCAGCCCTCTACCTGACGGTGCCGAAACGATGTACGTGTGGCTTTTTTTTTTCTTTTCAAGTATATCCGCAAGTAGCAGAGAAACAATCGTGTCTCGGCAGCAGATGCAAAAGCCGCAGCATTATAGCGAGAGAGTAAGAGAGAGAGAGAGAGAGAGAGAGAGAGAGAGAGAGAGAGAGAGAGAGAGAGAGAGAGAGAGAGAGAGAGAGTAAACGTTTATTGAATTAGCAAGAGATGGGCTGACTGAAGCTTTAAGGAAGCGCCCGCAGTCCAAGATGCCTTGAGCGCGGGCGACATAAACAGCCCTTTGGGCCAGCCGAAGCTGGTCGTCCAAGCCAGTGCTCGCCAGGGCCTCTCTCCCAAAGCTCGGTAGTGGAACGGTGGAGGTTGATGAAAATCAGTGGAAAGGCGGGGGTGGGGGTCACACCCATCCACACACCATATGGCGTGGCGTTACAGGTTCCCTTCAAAAAGGGAACAGCGGGGAGTACTGATGGTTGAGAAGTTGGGCCGGCTAGGATGGGGGAGGTGTACTTGTTTGAAGTGCGCGTAAATGTTGTTTGTGCTTTTGAGGTAGAGAATTGAATGAGGGGGAGCTAGTGCCTCATGCGATAGTCTGTAGTGCTGTTTGATGTCTGCGTGAGAGGTCAAGGGCTACATGCGCTGGGGTTCGGCAACGCTGCTGGGTGGGTCCATTCTCGAGCGCTGCCGTAGTAGACTCGTTTCCAGGAAGGCGTTGATGTGCCGGGGCCCCTGTAATCTGGACTGTCCACTTCGGGGTCTGCTGTTGGATGCAATTGGAGGCGTCCCCTAGCCAAATTCCGGTACACCTGCCTGCGAATCGGTGAATATGATAGATGCGTTAGCCCTCATTCACACAGCCGTTTTTCATCCCGTCACGTCCCCGTCACGTCACCGTCTTCCGTCATGGGCGACGGTTTTTCGGGTGATTTTTCGTCGAAAACGGTGCGACGGTGACGGGAAACCGATCTCTACGTTTCCGTTCCGTCAACGCGACGGGAGCATGCCCCGTGATAAACCAGCCAATCAGAAAACAAATTTTTACGGCCAAATCTAGCGAAAAGTGAACACACGTAAAAATCTAAGCCATTTTCTTTACTTTTCAGATTCAGCACGCTCAATTCTAGGCTAAACTGATCACTAGGCAGACGACCCTGTACTCTGACGGAGAGCTCCAGTACGAACGCCACTCCGTTTACGTCTCCGCCGCGGTTTCTGGACGTGACGGTGCCGTGACGGAGAAGGTGACGGCTGTGTGAATGAGGGCTTATTGTGTGCAACGGCGGAGGGGACTGGCCACTTCCTCCGCTCGTTTAAGGTCCCTGGCAAGAGAAAGGCTGCAGTGGTGATTGTTTTTGACTACGGCGGATACCGTTGCGGACCTACCCGAATAACACGCCGCGTACGTATAGGCCGTCGTTCATTGGTTTCCATAGTTCTTATATGGCTTTTGCTCTGGCTTCCCTCCTGTGTACGTGGTGCTCGGGGTGCATATTGCGGGACAAGGGGAGTACCGTGGTGTACTGTGCAGAGAAGGGGGCCATCTTGGTATGACTGGTCCATCTAATTAGGCAACTCTTGACTCCGGAGATAATGTATTTTGTCTCGGCCAGCCAGCACGCCAATTCACGGTCTCTGCCACTGGCGCTCAGCGTTTCAACGATACATACCCCGCTTCCCACGAAATAATCACAGAGGGTTGATGTCTATATCTCAACACACCGCGACACATTGTTAAGCCATTGGCTACTGTACCAGCTTGCTTATGATCATAAATCTTCGTTAAGGGGTCCATAAACGAAATGGCTTGACGGGCAATAAACGTGCTGCAGTAGGAGTGCGATATTAACGCATTGATAATCAATATTATGGGTAACAAACTAAGTTCCGAAGGGGTTTTTTTAGTAATCATGCTAACACACGCTAGATCATGACAATGAGATGCATCATTAAGGCTTGTTGATGCAGAAGCGACCCATGGAAGAGGGGGAGGGGGGGTCAAAGCAGTTGGGCTAGCTGTTCATAACCTAATTGCCGTGAGATGTAGGTAAACGCCTCCTATGCAATGTGCTCGCAACAAACAGTGCTTCTGAGCGGGCACATTTTGAAGCTGAAAATAGAAAAATTTCGTGATGAAGCTTATTGACGTATGTCAGGATGCAGTCGTGAGTGTTGGGACCATGGAAATTGGAATTGTTTAAAGATAACAAATGACATTGCAAAAAATACAATGGGCTCATCTAACAAGGCCGTGCTCATGGTTCTTCTATCAGATGTTGTAGTCGATGTAAAATTATGTTAGGGCAGTGCCAAATCGATAACTTGTTTGCATGTTTGTGTACTGATACTTTAGCACGTGAGATCTATGATTTTTAGCACAAAAGATGACAAAGTTTTTAAATAAGGTATCTCTATAATGCAGGTACCCAAAACGAACGCGAAATTGTTGAAAACTATGAGATGTTAACAGAAAATATAGAAAATACACGCACATATATGATACGCCCGTAATGCGTATACGCGCCGATATAAATGTATATACAGCAATTCCTCGTTATAACGAAGTCAGCGGGACGGCGAAAAATTTCGTTATAAGCGGTATTTCGATATAGGCGACTACTCGAGAAAAGCTAAAGTATATCTGTATAGCTCATAAACAATTATAAAATATATTTTCACATTTCGGGATATATTCAGAATCATGCGTGCAAAATACAGCAAAATCATAGATTCGACATTTTAGCACATGCAGGGAGTCAAAAATGTTTAGAAATCGAGCTACATTTGGGAGGAGTACCGAGTTACGATACAACTGATACACACAAAACGTTATTTCTTTGAAATATAAACGTTCAACGAAAACTGTCGAGCCGAAACTCATGCCGACGGTCTGCATTTAGTTACAGCCGAATGTTTTAAACTTTATAAAACGTCACATAACAGAAAAATGACCAAAGCCATCTTTCCCTGTATTTTTATTCGCTTTATAATAGAGGAAATGAATGTGTATTTCGTCGAAAAATATCGTGAAATTGCGTGGACGTCTTTTCTCAAGTTTCGAAGAGTACTATGCTTACTTGCGACACCAACACACACTCTCTCTCTCTCTCTCTCTCTCTCTCTATATATATATATATATATATATATATATATATATATATATATATATATATATATATATATATATATCTCTGTGCTCTGAGAAAAAATTTTGCGGACCCCCATGGTCACCCTCTTTCCTACTCTCTTCGTGCGTTGATTGGTACGCCCTGGCATTTTTTTTTTCAGGGTACGCTGATGACATCCCGGCCCTTAAAACTACCGTGCGAAGCAACGCGATTATGAACACCACCGCGGCAACTCGTAAACTGTGAGTATTAATTCCGCACGAAGCTAAATATTTTTCGCGAAGTTATGGTTTTTCGCAAAGTTACGTGTGTATACTTCTCTTATACCTCTTCTTGTATTGCCACTCCTGCTTGGGCTTTGTACAGCCTGCAGTATTTAATAAATAAATAAATAAATAAATAAATAAATAAATAAATAAATAAATAAATAAATAAATAAATAAATAAATAAATAAATAAATAAATAAATAAATAAATAAATAAATAAATAAATAAATAAATAAATAAATAAATAAATAAAAATGAATAAATAACGTTCCTTTTTCTTTTACAGCGATTTTGTTTGCTTTCTCGTTGATTGCTTTCACACAAAAATGAATCATTTTTCTGTAAGGCCCCGACACACAGCATCCTCTTTTGAATATGCGGCTTGGCAGCCTTGGGTAAACCTTTTCTTAAAATGGCCAATTTACAGATCGTCGACAAATCGTTGGACTGCCTTGCATGACTGTGTGTGCCCGTTTCTGTCAAAAATTGTACTCTTTAGTAGAGGCGCGTGAGAATAATTTTTTTCTCGAATACGAACACGAGTATCAAAAACTGACTGCGACCGCTTGAACAAAAAAAAATGGTTCACCGCATACAGACAATTACCGACAAAATGACAGGACTGTAGCCATTCCTGTCGTCTCTTGTCGTTTGTGTTGTGTTTGTTGCGTTCAAGTTACTTTGATTAAATATTAACCGAGAAGCTGAATAACAGGCCTAAATTGACAGCGATTCGAATAAGATATTCCGGTATGCGAACATCATTTTTATGGAGCTTCTAGGCATTCATTCCACCTAGTACGTAGCCGAGTGATCTCTATACTTGCTTCTGGACTTCAGTGTCTGTAATGGTCGAAGCCTCACCTCCACCCTCCCAGGGTTATTTTGATCTAGACCTTTAAACTCCGCACCTTGATCTAGCAAGCTCGTCTCGACTGTTTCCTTAAGAACGGTTCATTTTTGAGCCCACACAGTGATACGCATTTAAGCGAGGTCCCAAACATTTTTTCAGTGAAGGGCAGCACTGGTTGGATGTCTTTGCTGATTGTGCAAATTGCAGACTTAATTTTCATTCAATATTTGTTCTATTTTAACTCTCTACAGCTAAGACCATAAATTTGTTCCCAAGTTTTATTCTGAAAACCGGGGCCCAGAATTTCACTGCCTGCAAGTTTTCCTTCGTTTTTTTAGTTTTGCAACTAATTTTCTCAGAACTAGTCATGTTATGCTCTGCACCATCCTGCACCATTCTGCACTGTATAGGAGTTTATTTCAAATAATGCCGATATCAGCTTTTTATTTTCTTGTTACAGATTTTTCAGGCTCACCTCCTTTTTCTCCGTTTGCGTACCTCTACTTTCCTACTATACCTATTACAAAGTTTCTCCTTTAGCATTTGCCTGCCTGCTTTTCTTTTTCTTTTTTTTTTCTGGCTTTAAAGTCTCCCATCGTCATCACCTCCAAGGGGGTTAGCCTGACGCAATGCGGATTCTACATCCTCGTAGAAGCTGTCAACAGCCTTATCCCCTTAGATAGAAGTTATAATTATCGGCTTGTGCCATACATACAACGTGTACATTCTATTTAGCTTAATAACAGCGTTTACACCAATTGTATTCCAGATTCCCTGCTATATTTTGTCGATCAAGCATCCTACTTTGAACTTCTTCCTTTGTCGATGCCTTCGTTAGCAGAGAACGTACGAGCACTGCCTGTTTACAACCCGTTAAATCCTTCGTATTTTATCGAGAATGCCCTATTTCCTTGCCGTAAGAGAACGCCGAAAATACTTCGTATTTATACTTGCTTTTCTTGTTTGTGCTGTTTGCTCTTTACTGCTTGTATTATTGTATAGTTGATTTGCTACCACGTTATGCCCCTCCTGCTTGGGCCTCCATGGCCCGCAATATGTTCTTAAATAAATCCTTTAATAAAATAACATAACGTGGCGTAATCGTATGACATCCTATTTAACGCCGACAGATCGGCTAGAAGCACGGACGAACTGCCCTCGCTCGACAGAGACGTATTTTCAAAGGTTGGCAGGTTCAAGTTTCAGTAGCTTATACCCGCAACAATTGCTAGTTCGATACTTACACCCGGACGGACGCTCTTGTTTCTGTCGCAGGCCCGACATGCCCGAGGTGTCCAAACAGCTCATGGCCATCGTCGGTGTTGTCAAGTGCGACCGCAAGCGCTGTGGAGAGGGAATGTGGAGCCCGAGAGGCTACCAGTATGAAAGGTTTGCGCCTCCATCTTATTTATTTTTTGTACAGCCATGAGCAGCGGTTAGAGCATTTGGTGACAGCAGCACCAAACTTCGTTTCGGTGAAATCGCGCGGGGTATTACAACCGCTACGTTTACCTCTTGTATCCTTCACTTGGGTTTGTTGCATGGTGTTTGTCGCCGCTGTAAAGAGTAAAAAAACACTTGCAAAAATATCAGAATTTGTTCCAAAGTTCGCCTGCGGGTTGATTTTGATAAATAAAATTGATTAGTTTTAAAAGGAAATTGGATGCATAAGAGTCGCTATGGGAATGAAACCCGAATCTCCTCAGTAGGAGCTGAGTGCGTTACGAGCTAACTGCATCCGCACGTTGCCAGCGGCGGAAAAAGACTTAGTGTTGTGCGCTCGGTGCTAATGTCTAATCGCGGGACAGGCGAACCTGACGGCGTGTGAGGACGGGTGCGCCCCAGACACGGCCACCTCTTATTCTGGGGAAGCTCGGGCGTGAAGTATCGCCAGTATGCCTGCCTAAGCAATTTGCCCCAAAAGACGCAGTAACAGAAGCGAAGAAAGAGACGCAAATGCGAAATGGCAGAAAAGAAGTCTTTTATACGTATCGCCAGGAGAAGCCGCAATGAGCAAAATGCCCCGAAGCAGACCTGAATGCCTCGAAGAATTTTTTAGTAAGTCATTGAAAGTTTTGTTGGCGAGGGGCTTCGATGGCTATTAGAATTGAGTGGTCATATAAACGCGTGTAGAAGAGAGTAAAGCCATGCATTGAAAAGACTCACCGCAGTTACCGTTAAACGCCCGCCTTGTCTAGCGTTTTGGTATTAATTCAAAAAATCAAATGTCTCCACATATCGTTATGTTATTGCTTAGTTATCTTTGCGGAAGCTACTAACAAGGATGTTAATGTCGAAAAAAGTTCCATCGGGGTGCAGGATACCAGAGCTCTAAAGCGGAATTTTTTTTCATATGATGTTTAGCATAATTTGCGTCGAAATGCAGAGCCTGCGTGGATATACATCACCTGCATCTATACGTATTGCTCGAAGAACTGTTTTTCCACCCTTACCAAACGATATTCCGAGTCTTTTATTCTGAACAAAACATCTTCGTACACTGTATGAGCTCGGTAAGGCATTCAGTTTTAAACCACCGAATCGGAGCTCTACCTCTGGAAATATGTTATAACCTATGACATTATATAGGAGCGTCAATATGGCCTCACGTATTCCACGCTTCGCGTGCCCCTTCGATATCCTGCTTGTTCACCAAGTGTTCTGGAAACACATTAACTTGCGACCTCCTTGCGAATTTGTTTCCCGTGAGCAATACAAATATAAATTCGCGCCGTAATATTAACAAATGACACCATGTACAGAGGGCAACACCCTTGTCTATAACACAGGTTTCGTACTTATAATCTTATCTTGCCTCAGCCGAAAAACATTTGAAGAAAACTATTGTGTCATTCCGAAGTATTGACCATATATTTTGACCTCAACGTTTTTTGTAGCAAGTTTGAGTCCGCAGTTTTGAGAGATAGCCAGTTCAAGTTAAACTCAGTGTTATAGACAAGAGTGTTGCGCCCTATACTGCACTGCAGAGGGAAATTTTCCCGGTTTTGTTCACCTTTACCCGATATCCGAACGAAGACAGATGTCCCGCCGCCAGACTGGAAGCATTATATAGGCACAAGAGCTCACTGCTCGTTTCAGATGGGGAGATCATTGCGCACTGCCTTGGTGAGATATCCTCCAGGTGAAACAGAAAGATAAGTATCAATTAGGTGAAATTTAGCTTACTTATGGACGCAGCAATGAATAAGTGTAGTGAGCTGGGCTAGCTGGTAATGATTTAGAAGTAGTACAGCGAGAACCAAGACAACTAACAAGGATGGGGAGGACGCAGATAAGCACCATCCTATTCTGCAATGGCTGTTCAACCAACTCTTGCGCAGCAACATGTCCCATTATGGAGCTCGAGAGAGATATTAGCTATCTTCGCATACGTGCCCCTGATGTCCGTATAGACAGCTGACAACTTACAGAAATAATTTGAGGGGCTACACTCGAGTGACTATATATCTGCGTGCTATTTCATACCTCTGTTCAAACAGTGCGAATCGTACTATATTGTTACAGAGCCATTCCATATTAATGCATGAAAAATGTTGCTTGTTCAGCTTGCATGTTCAGTGTACCTGTGCGCTAGCAAAAACTGTTTCCGCCACAGCTATCAAACGTGGCATCCCAAAAACAGGTCGATAAAAAGTAAACCTCCTGTCTGCCCGTTTTTTATTTTCGTGCTTCGTGTCACATAGCATTTTCCCTCTAACAACCACACCGAAACACTGGATGAAGAATCGTGCCTCGCTGAAACTACCATGGAGACAATATACAAATTAGTTTTCCTCGAAAGGCTGGGGGCATAACGGTCGCCACAATTTGGAATCCTTATCAAACTAGTAAAACGTACCAGCGAATTTCAGCGTTTAGTAACCCCTTGCCGAGTGGTGGCATAACAAATTTTGATTCGGATGTTGAAAGCGACAAGAATCGGACGACTTAAGCTGACCTGAACCGCCAGAACCTCGTGAGAAAATGACGTGTGGAATTTGTTCGTAATTTTTTTCAAATTCGCAAGCTATCACGCTGTTGAGAGAACCACTCAAGAGGTAGAGCAAGATCACCGAAGCTTGTAAAGATGCTGGTAGTGTTCGGCTTCGATTTATGTTAGTTTTCCTTACACTATTGCATTGTACAGAGCTGCCAGCGTGGTTTTAATGGTTAGGAAGCCTGGCTAACACCCTGGAGTCTCGGGCTCAATTCCCGGCGTTGATATGCTTGGCTATAGGATTATAATGTTGTCTGGTCCTGCAATAAGTAAAATGCTATATTGGATGGGTGAAACCATACTAAGAAGGCTCCCTGGGACACAAAAAGCCCTCCTTCGCCAAAGCAGAATAATTTTCTTTCGTGCCTTTCCTCTAAACCGAAAACTCAACTCACGGCCCTCAGTTCCCAGCAGCTGTAGAGCAACTGACCACGGCCGAGAGAGGGCTTAGAATCTCTGGGTGAGGACGGGCCGCCATCTTGAGTTCCAAAATTCCTGCGGGAAGGCCACCAGCCACTCATGCAAGAACTACGGCGTCTCTCAATACTCTGACATTTCGCTGTTTCTTTGGCGCCCCGTATTTTCACTTAAAGTAGAAGTTTTCGTGGGTAATAAGGTATTTCTTGTAATCTCGGATGCATCACACCTTTGAGTTGAAAAACCCTTCGGGTAAATTCATTTGCTAGAATGCTATTTATATTCAAGCATTCCCTAATTAATCAAGACGTCAAAAATGTATTCAGGTGCAGGGTTTGGATTGTGGAGCTTGAGTTAGTTACAACGTTGCTTAGTACGAATAGTGCCTTCAAATTCCTATCTCATGTTAGTCTTCAGTCGTTCATATTTGGGTAGTTAATTGGGGAAACAGTTTTTGTACACAAACATGAATCATCTCGCGTAACACCTTTCCTCCAAGAAAAGCCTCGTTTTTTTTGCCTTTAAGAGTAAAATTGTACAGATTTTCTTCCTACTCATTCCTACTCCTACCCGTTTAGTAGTCCGATTGTCAAAGCACAGATTACAACTTTGCTTTGGTGGTGTTACAAAGCAATGCCCTGTTATCTCACACGCTATTTGCGAAAGCCAAAATAAAAAGAATACGATCTAATCCACTTTCCTTTCCCCTCCTTGCTTTTGCTTTTGCTCTTAAAAAAAACGATTTGAAGGATTGAGGTCAGGTGCCCGATTTTAAATGCAAGTTATGTCAGCATGGGCCCCGCGGTTTTACAAGAAATACTTAAAGCGCTCTATAATTACGTACAGTCACGGACAAATCAAATGCGAACACAAAAATATGAACCGGAAAACGCACAATTGAAAAAATACTCTTTGTGGAAGTCCAATAATGGCACGCTTTTGGTGCATTTGGAAAGCCACATTTCCCAATTTTGTTTGATTAATTAAGCCACGCGTTATTTTGACTTGCATGGAAATAAATCGCGCTATTTGTGCTTTGTGTCTCATATTTCCGTGTTCGCGTTTCATTTGTCCGTGGCTGTACCTAATGCGGGGGAAAACAAGATATTCCTCGCGCGATCGCTTGCCGTTAAGTAACGCCGAACTTCAAAACAATTCCGATATGAACAAAGGGGCAAGGCAAAATGTCGTCACGTTGTGTTGCTAAATGTAAGCACTAAAAGAGCTCTGAATTGCCGTTGATAATGTATTGGCCAGGAACAATTTCGCAGGGACCTTGTGACATTCGCAATGTAAAAAGTTTTACTTGCCTTTCTGGCCTCTGCGTAGGTGCAACTAAGGAGCCTACACACATAAATTTCTTTTTAATATTTTCTCTTTAACATTAACAGCGTAGGAAGGTAGTACAATTACCCGACCTTCTTTCTTGCAGGTGACCGGGGCGGCCTTCAAAAGGAGCTGCTAGACGCCGCATGATTTCTATTTTGTTTTCAAATAAACCGTGATTTGCTGCATGGTAAAGGGCTACTGCTTTGGCATTGAAAGCTAACGTTTGGGCCACTTAAAGTCCAGATATTAGGCTCGCTCTCGCCTGCCTTGTCGTGTTCGTAGTAGGCAACAGGGAAAAGTAAAACCACTGAGAGAGAGAGAGAAAACACATTTATTTGTCCAACATGGTTTTGAAGCAAAGGAGGCAGAGCCTCTTCATCCCCCTCAGACGGCGGCCAGAAGTCCTTGGGCTCCGGCGGCGTCTTCGGCCATTTGGACAGCCCGGATCTGTACGTCCGGGTCGCAGCTGCGTAGAACGGTCTTCCACTGCTCCTCGGAAAACCATTGAAGTTCGCTACTCCTCGACTCGATACTGCACCTCCGTTCAGTGAAGAGCATGTGACCGCCACTTTGTTTCAGCTTGGAAGCCGACTCAACCCGTCTCTCCTCGATACGTGTGAGAGAGGGATGACAAGGCGTTATCCATCCGGGAGTCAGTTGTGCCTAGTGGAGGAATTAAGTTACCCAGCGCCGAGGTGATCGCCTGTATGATTTGCAAGTGGAATAGTTACGATTCAGCGTTCAAATGACGGTCACGTCCGCTCGACCATCATTTGGTCTAACGCAAACCTTTTATTCGAGCAACATAGTCCGGCGCTGTCGTTCTTCAGTGTCTCATGTTATGCGCATTCGTTAGAGCCAGAACAGAAGAGTGTTAGTTATAGCTGCGAGTATACGAAACGGGAACACGGCTTGTTTTGACAAGACACAGGAAGGACGGTTTGTTTTGTAGTCTTTACAAAACTCGCCCAAGCCCAACACTAACGCGAGAACAAAAAGCCTTGCGGTTGTGCACCTATGAATATGAAAGCTGTGGTACGTAAACGGATACTCTAGTTACAAAAATTTTAAAGGTGAGTGATTCACGCAGACAAATTTCCATGTCAGTGTTTCTAAATGGGGCACCCCACCTGTGTTGGTCTCAAATTTGTTTCCGACGTATTCGTTGAAAGGTTCCGGAAAACAGTAAAACGAGCACAGAATTGTGCGATTAGGAAACTTAAGCTATAAAGTTTGTGCTACAGCGTGCAACCACATTTCCCCAAGGAGCACGTTTAATTCCTTGGCTTATCCCAGACGCTGGCAGGTCCAATATTCTGCTCTGACGCATATTAAGGTCGTGGAAATCACAGCAGCGCCATCGTCCTCGCTAAGCTGTTGTGCTGTCCCGAGTGATAAAGAGAACTAAGTTGCCTTCAGAGTCCGGCGCCAGCACTGTGTGTGCGTCTTCCTTCTCCGTTGCCTTGTCGCGTCGGCCACAGGTGCCGCACACTTCATAGGCGCGGGCAGCCCGCCTCGTTACGCGAAGGCCGGCCCGCCGTACAAGCTCTTCATTCAATGGCAAGAGTAATTGTCATTGTTTTGCCGAAACGCGGACTGTATGGTTGGCTTCACTGCAAACCTTTGTGTTATTTTGGCATGCAACACGACAGAAAAAGACACGGCAAATTGCCTGTAAGTGGTTTCGCTGATGTGAGACGATCATACTTCGTAATTCTTGACATATTTGTGGCTGATTAAAAACGCCTGCCGTTTTATTCCACCGGAAATTCGGCAAGTATGCTCTTCACTGGAATCTGCGTCGAAGGTTGAGGTCACAATTATCGGGCGTAAGCAGCTTCATCACGAAATACTGGAACAGTCGCCAAAGAGTGTTTCATGTCAAATAAAAGGATGGCGTGGCAGACGCTGATGAATTGTCCAGGCCGTGTCCCTGAATGCGGCATCACAGCTCCTGGAAAGCGGTTTTCTTCCAGTCCTTGTGAGCAAATGACGCCCCAAGCTGCTGCTTATTTTATCACAGATGAATGCCACAATCTTGTCAACGTGCGGTTACCCCACGAAAGGCCAATTTCGTAATGCAAAGACGGATTAGAGTGACTGAATAACTGTGGCCATCTCGGCCCTCGCCCTCTCTTGTGTACACACGCATGCCCGTTAAGCGCACATGCTCGCACACATACACCTGCGCACGAACACGTGCGAAACAGAACTCGCGCGCACACATGTACGCATGCACGCACGCACACACACAGACATGCCCGCACGCACGTCGCACTTTTTGCAAGAAAATGGATATTATGGTCCGAAAAGTTTGCTTTTCTACCATATTCCAGGGTTGGCTGAGGCAAACAGATGGTCATATTTTGCAGCTTAAAGTGTACCGGTCGTTTCTACGCGCGACGGGCGCACACGGAATGGTTCTGCCAAAAGGCTAAATTTACGGCTTTGTGTCTGTCAGTATCGTCATCGGACCCGAGTGTGATCGGTAGCATTGCATGATGGTCACAGGCGGAAATCGAAAATGGTGATCTGCAAAACTGAAAAAATGGCGCAGCTTCAAGGCTAAAGAAACAGGAGAGCTGGCGGCCCCCCTTTCTTAAGTCGGAGGCCCGGCTGTTGCACCTCACATAGATTTCCGAACTTGCCGCTGAAAGGTCTCTATGACTAACCGGCCCGGATCGTTTCGTCCGCAGGCTTTACCACCTATCTCAAAGTGTGCCGCGTTACTACGCGCTAGAAGCTACGGCAAAGTCCAAAGACAACGCCCGCGGTATGAAATCGAGGGGATCGCTGTGAGCTCGAAATTCGATGATAGCTCAGTTAGATAAACGTTATTGTTTCACAACGCTACGGACCTGCAGGTTCGTTTCCTTACCACGGAAAGCGTTGATTTTTCAAGTCTTTCTTTAAAGACTTTTTAAAGTCGTTCTTGGGCTACTTAAACCTAGAAATTTTGCTCTGTCTATGTTTGGCTGTCGGTAGGTCTGTCTATGACTCGATTCAGCCACCCGGCCAAAGTGACACAAAATCGTCGCAATAGCCTTATATACTCACAGCCAAATATAAACGTCTAAGTCCGGTGTCAGTGTTCATACTTGCCAACATTGTTGAACAAGAACAAGACATTACTCAAACATAAGACAGAAATTAATTCATAAGTGATATTTACAGTGTTCCTTTATAAAAAATCATAGATTCTTGATTGCGCATGCGCGCTGCTTGCGCATGCGCAAGCAGCGCGCGTCCTTCCACGCCCCACCGCTCTGCTATCACGCACCTGTTACGCCGAGACCGCGACGGAGCGAACGGGCTGACTACGACGCATGCGCGCGCCAGCTGCTGTTGAGAGAGAGGAGGGAAGGAGAGGCGCCAACACCACCTAGACTTTCAAGGCCTGCGGAGTGCCGTCGTGACGTCACAGGGCAGGGGCGGCCGCGCGCCGCCCGCAGAGCACGGAAGCGGAGGCAATGAACAGGTTTAGTGCCGTGTAACTGCAAAAATTGTGGGGTAGTAGTATTCTGTTTCTGTTTCCGTGCTTGGACATGACCCCATAGTTTGCCGACCATGTAACGCCAAGCTGTGTTGTTTGAGTAAACATATCGGTGGCCACAAAAATCGTTTGCACTGTTGCTCGCGAATACTTTTTTGTCTAACCATTAACCGCACTAAATATATATAAGACAATAGTAGACTCCTCATTGATTACATTGTGGTGTATACAAGGGATTTAAATGTGCTGCACATGCAACTAACTCTCACGTTTTTCAGCTACAAGCGCAAACGAGGAGAAGTTGGACAGTTTAGAAGTGAAGTTATAAGCACAAAACATTAACACACGAAGCACACGAGCTCGTTTTGGATATTTTTTGGGCAGTAGAATGCAATACATGCTAAAAGGCTCAACGTAAAGCTAACTTTGAATTTTACCTGTTCCTATTTTAAATATGTTCTTTTTGTCACGTACTAACAGCATCATTACGAATATTTTGTTGTAACATGCACACCCTATTCAACTTCACTGCCATGAGCCAAAAAGCGCTGTGAGAGCGTAATGCAAAGCAAGACCGACAAATAGGATTATTATACGACTAACTGGCTGATCATTCGTGGACGCCATTATAATACCCCTGCCATGTTCTATTGTGCACGGAGGTGTCTGCAGTCGATGCCTGTAAAAAGAGTGAGTTGGTAAGAAAAATTTTCACCTCAATAACGATTTTAATTTTTTTTTTGAAATCCATTAGAAGCAGTCCTTCACACACTACGCTGAAACTCGAAGGGGTCAGGGCTATTTATCGTATTTCGCAGGAAACGATGCGACCATTCGAACTATTGCGCTTATCCTAAATTTGAGGGCATGTTGCTCCACATTCAGATAAAAGTATCACCACAAAATTACTCGAATTTTTTTATGGACCAGTTCACGTCAATCCTAAGCCATTTACTTTTTGATACCGCGCGTAAAGTATTTATTGGGGAATTAATACGTCTAGATTAGTGAAACATGTGTTATTAGGACTGTCTTTGTGACTTCTCGGCAAGAAACCATTTTTTTGCAGCGAAGCATCCTAATGATGCCAGCTATCTTTTAAAAGCATGCAGATCGAACACTACAAATGCATTTATGATGACTTTAAACGGATTTATTGCACTAAAAGAACACCAGTGCTGCTGTGAACACAGTGACTCACTTGCTCAGCGTTTGAAGCTTTCTTTCTTTTGTTTTTGCGCTAGCGTCCGCGATCTTGTCATTCAGTCGGCAACAGAAGTTCTTAAGCAGAATGTTTGTATTGCACCACAGCACATTCTTCAGCAGGAGCTCACCCTGGAGTTCAGTGTAGGTGGAAAGTCTTCCCGGCGTATTGCACGTATCCATTGTCGTCACTACTCGTCCTCTTGAGGAAACCGAAACACCGGCACTTCACACTCTGGTGTGTAATTTCCGCGACACCACGGAACTGATCACTTGCTCGGCATCACAAATTTAGCGCGCACCATCCCGGCAGAATGACAAATGACAGGCACGAAAAGAAGCGTGGTCAGGATCATCCGCGCAGTACCATGCACGTGGGTGCAGTGAGAAAAAAAAAAAGCTGACTGAGGACACAGCAGTTTCAGTTTACATGCGCTGTCGAAAATAGTGCGGGGTAGGTATCATTCAACCTCCGTCAAACTTGCTTGCAAATAAAGGCTGTAACTTATAAACTTTTACGTTATCTTTGTCCACAATTTACCGAACAATCTGTTCTCATTCTACCGCAAAATATACATCGATATTTGTTGTCACTGCGCGAACTGACACAAACACGGGCATGTTGTGTGGCACTACTTGAACCTCTTTGCCCTGAAGGAAACTTGTTGTGAGGGGTGGCTATGAAAATTCTGGGAAGTTGTGGTTAGTGAACCCTGCCGCCCAGCCACTACAAAGGATAAGCCGGGAAGTTATGCTGACTGAGTGGGCGCGCCTTTTCTTTTCGTCCCCTTCTCGTTGGGCTTTTGTGGGCCCCAACCTGTCTCGCGACAATGGCCGTCTTTCTGCTCCTGCACGTACCTACCTGCGCCGGGACGGGGGACAGAGGAAGGGGTGGCAGGGCCCACGGAAAAGCTTGCAGGCGACGCCAGCAGAAAAGTATTTGGGCTTTGCAGGGAAGACGACCATGTGCTTTGCCAAGAAGCCGACTTTTTCAATCAGCCCCCGCCCGCCCCAGCCCGATGACGTAGGCCGCGTCGCGCAAAAGAGAATTTCGGCTTTATAGTCTAGGTGGTGTTGGAGGCGCACCTGCTGCGGACGCGGAACTGTTGACACCGTCCGACGCAGGAACAGGCGAGGCTAAGAAATGCTCTGCATTTAAAATCGGCTGCAAAACGGGGTAGTCTTGCCTTTGCGCCGATTTGGTTACCGCACTGGCCAGCCCGCATGTACACGATCTCGCGCATCGCGCAGAAGGGTATAGTAGACACGGGTAGCAGCAACGAGCGTTACACAAGGTAGCAAACAATGAGAGTCCAACGGCAGGAATCACTGCCGCGGCCAGATTGTGCCCACTTTTACAGGCACGAGCCATGCAACTGCGCAGCCGTCAACCATCAACCAGTGCCCGCGAGCCACTTCAACTGACAAGTTTTTGTCACGTGAAATTTGTAGCTGCTGCATTTGTTTCGGTTTCAAAGCCTGATATCTATGCTGCTAATCTGCCAAAGCATTTGCACTTTTTTTTCTGACCCCTGCAGTGTTCCTAACTGAGCGATTGATAAGCTGCTGATAAGCTCAGTTCCTTTTGCCGCGGAACTGCGAACGCCGACTCTTTTGCTCGGTACCACTTAAAATTAGTTGTTCAGACAAATATCCATCTGGAATTCACAAGAGAGAGGATGTAAGAAATTGTGTAAATGAAATGACAACTTTATTCAGCAAAGCTGTTGCGATTGCCAGGGGCACAAACAAAAACTAGAAAAATTTGTGCTTGACACGTCCTGTGCTGCTTAATTAAAAACCCCGTACAAGCATGTTCGACATATATACAAAAATGCTCTTCTAACTAAAAGATTGATTAATTGATTATGAGGGTTAACGCGGCGACGCTACACACAGGCGATGAGGCGCACCGTAGTTGAGGGCGCCGGATTAATTTTGACCACCTGGGGATCATTAACGTGCGCCTAAATCTCGTACACACGGGCGTTTTCGCTTTTCGCTGCACTGAAGAAGCAGAGTAAAGCAGAGAAGTGAAACACGGCTTACGCACTTGAAACTCCAGTACGACACTGGTGCAAGCCTCATGGTGCACACCTCCCACTTCGGCCAAGGAGCTAGCAACAAAGCCCACGAGCTCCATAAATATCTCCACAATCGTTGGGTTACTCTATAAATGACGAAAGAACGGTGGTTCAGTGTTCACGTTTTGGTAGGTGACAACCTTTAATAATTAAGACATGAGAGTAGGGTACAGGATACATGTGACAGCCGGCTCCATGGCGGGCGGGCACCGACCGCCTAGGGCTGTCGCTGAACGTCCACTTAACACAGGGTAGGGGGCGCTGGCAGACGGCCACAACATCTCCCCCTTTAAGTATAGCCATAACGGCGCGGTGGACGGATCAGTCTCCCAGATCGCGACCTTGTCCCAGGTCCAGCTGCTTGCGGAGATGGTGGTGCCAAGGGAGCCGCGTTGCTGGGTGTGTCGGTGAGTGTGTCACGCGGGGGAGGCAAGCTGTCAACGGAGACTTGATCTTCCTCGGCACTCTCACGACGATCGACAACCAAGAACTTAGCGTTTCGGCGAACGGTGCCCTGGTCCGTGCCAATGATGTAGGAGCGGGGCGCATCCGCCTTCGCAAGCACTGTTCCAGTGCGTTTCAGGTCCTTGATCCAAACCTTCTGGGCAGGTTGAAACTCCGGTCGCTCTCTGGCAGCATGCCTTCTGTTGTAGTTTAACTCTTGACGACTTCTGGCTTTGTGCTCTGAAGCCTTGAGGGCTGCTGCGTCTGCAACTGAAGGCTTCAGCAGTTCTGGTGCCAAAGGGATGTGCGTTCGCAGCCGACGGCTGAACAACAGCTCGGCCGGGCTGTACCCGTTGTCCAGTGGTGTTGCTCGATACGCCAAGAGAGCCCTGTACGGATCCGATGCCTTCGTTATTTTCTTTTTGGCGATCTTGACCGCAGCTTCAGCACAGCCATTGCTTTGTGCATACTTAGGGCTTGAAGTGATGTGTCGAAAGCCCCAGTCTTTGGCAAAAGCCAGAAACTCCGAACGGAACTGCGGCCCGTTGTCCGTGACCACTTCCTCAGGAATGCCATGCCTTGCAAAGATAGACTTTGTCTTCTGGATGACAGTTTCGGGTCTCTGGTTTTCCAGTAGTGCTATCTCAATGTAGCGCGAGTAATAGTCCGTCACACACAGGTACCACTTCCCGTTGGCATAGAACAAGTCCATGGCTAACCTTTGCCACGGTCTGTCTGGGAAGGGGGTGGTCATGAGCGGCTGGACTGGAGTTAGTCTTTGCTCCATGCAGCTGACACACTTCTCCACGGTGTCAGCAATGTCTCTCGCTATACCTGGCCACCAGCAGGACAGTTTGGCTCGCCTTTTGCACTTCGTGATGCCTTCATGCCCGTCGTGGAGAGAACCGAGCACAGAAGCTCTTATGGCTGCAGGTATGAAGTAGCGCTGGCCTCTCATGATGATTCCGTCATGTAGTGTAAGTTCATCCTTGAACTGCCAGTATGGCAAACACTCCTGCCGCACTTGGGACTTCACCTTCGGCCAGGCTGTTTGAAGGTAGTCCACGATGGCTTTGGAAACGAGGTCTCCACCTTGTGCCTTCGCAAGAGTCTGTAAGCTCACGTCGGGGACGTGCACATGACAGATGAGGGCTTGCTCGAACTCTCTAACCTCGTCAGCAAGGTCTGTGCTTCCATGTGCTGCAAGTGGCTGCCGGGATAATGCATCAGCAACAACCAGGTCCTTGCCTGGTACGTGCTGCATCGTATAGTCGTATCGCATCATCCTAAGACGCAGGCGTTGCAGTCTTGGTGTGAGGTCATCCACTGGCTTCCGAGTGAACAGAGGGATGAGAGGCTTGTGATCAGTTTCAATATGAAACTTCAAACCAAGAAGATAGTCCTTGAACTTGTCCGATGCCCATGTGATGGCGAGGGCCTCCTTTTCGATCTGGGAGTAGCCCTTCTCTGCCTCTGTCAACGATTTTGAAGCGTAGGCAACGGCTCGCAGGCTCTTGTCTTCCTGACGCTGCAGAACAACAGCACCCAGCCCGTAGCTGGACGCGTCTGCAGACAAGACCGTCTCCTTTGTAGGGTGGTAGAGAGCAAGCAGTGGTTGCGATGTGAGAGAAGCTTTAAGATCTTCGAATGCACGTTGCTGAGCGCTGTCCCAGCTGAATGGGACGTCCTTGTGCAGTAGGTCTCTCAGAGGAGCTGCCTTGACAGCTAGATTTGGTATGAACCGTGCGACAAAGTTCACCATGCCCAAGAATCTCTTAAGTTCGGTCACGTCTGTTGGAGAAGGCATGTTAACGATGGTCGCAATCTTGTCTGGGTCTGGAGTCACGCCATCTTTGTTGATCACATGGCCCAAGAAGTGGACGGTTTCCTGAGCGAACACACACTTGTCACGGTTCAGTGTAAGTCCCTTCTGTTTTAGTCTGTCCAGGACTTCAAGGAGACGACTGTCATGCTCGGTTTTCGTCCTGCCCCACACGAGAATGTCGTCGATGAGGCACGCCACTCCCTCCTGGCCTTCTAAAAGCTGATGAACCATTCTCTGAAAATGTTCAGGAGCCGAAGAAATGCCAAAGGGAAGGCGGTTGAACTTGAACCGACCAAATGGAGTGATGAATGTTGTGAGCAGCGTTGATTCGGGATGCAGTTCCACTTGGTAGAACCCCGAGTATGCATCGAGACGAGAGAAGTACTTGGCTTGTCCCAAGGTAGCCAAAATCGGCTCTACGCTAGGGATTGGGTGATACTCTCGTTGTATGCTCTTGTTCAGCGCTGTGTAGTCTACACATATGCGCACTTCACCGTTCTTCTTTGGCACGACCACAATTGGCGAGCACCAGTCTGTTGGCTCACTCACTCTGGTGATGACTCCTTCCTTTTCCATCTTCTGGAGTTGGCACTCAACTGGCTTTAGCAGGGGAACTGGTACGCGTCTTGGGGATGCAACTGCCACGGGCTCTGCCTCTGGCTTCAGCTTGATTTTGTACGCGCAAGGCGCTTTCCCCAAGCCCTGAAATAGTTCTGGGTACTCGCTGACTGGGTCTAGACACTGCGTAGAACAGGCTCCGTTTACTCGTTGCAAGATGCCAAAGCTCTCTATCAGGTCTAGCCCAAGGAGTGGTTCGTCCAGGCCCCTTGTGACGTGCAGGTCTGCTGTGACACTCGTTCCCTTGTATGAGACTGTCGCATTCAGGACTCCAACGATGTCTAGACGCTGCTTTGCTGGTCCAAGAATGAGCTTGTCGGGTTTGAGAAGAGTGATCTGCTTTTCCAGCCTTGATAGCAGACCTGTTGGCACAACCGTGACGTCTGCCCCTGTATCCAGACGAAAGTCAACACTGTGACCGTTGACGGCAACTGAAACTTTCCACGGTTTCTTTTTCATCGTAGCGTTGACTGTTCCGGCAAAGAACTGTTCATCATTTGTTTGCGTGCTCTCACGTTGCTGGATGATCTGTCGTAGTCGCTTGGCTTTGCAGACCGATGCAAAATGACCCTGCTTGCCGCACTTGTGACACTGGGCTTTCGAAGCAGGGCACTGTTGCCTGGGATGCTGTACTGCGTTGCCACACCAGTAGCAGGGTTGTTTCAGCGCTGGCTCAGTCCCCTGTTTTGGCGGACCTCCCTGCTTGGGTTTTCTTCCCTTGTGTGGCTTCACTTTCAGGCTATCCACGTAGGCCGCTTCGGCAGATGAAGGGTCGACCGGCTGCTTCAGGTTCTCTTGCTGCCGACCGACGGTTTCTGTTTGCTTAGTCAACAATACTGCCCTCTCGAGCGTGAGATCACCTTCCATCTGGAGTTTCGTAGACAGCTTCTTGTCCCGGACCCCGACTACGATCCGATCCCTGAGCAGCTCTTCTTTGAGGTTCCCATAGTCACAGGTTTCAACTAGCGCGTACAGCGCAGTTATGAATTCCGCCGCCGATTCTCCCTCACGCTGTGAGCATCTGTTGAATACAGCGCGCTCGTAAACGACGTTTCTTTTTACGATGAAAAACGCCTCGAACGCAGCCAACACGTCGGCGTAGGACTCTTGCTTGTCGGCCGGGATGGGGAGAGTGGGGAAAATTTCCTCAGCCTTTGGACCCATTAAGTAGACGAGAGAGTTTACTTGCGCATCTTCCGGCTTGCCGTTCAGTCCCGATGCGGTGCGGAACCGTTCCCAACGCCTCTTCCATGTCGTCCAATGCTCCGGTAGGAACGTGAAAGGCTCCGGCGGTGAAATCTGGTACGGCGACGGCGTTGGCGACACTGGGCGAGTAGCTGGGGAAGCCCCGTCCATTGTTTCGATGCGCGGGCGGCGTAGGCCTAGCGACGACGCTTGACGAAGACGTCGAACTTCTGATGAGTCCGGGTTTCCAGCGGCTGGCCTGGCGAAGTTTGCGTGCGGGTACTAGTCCTCAACTTCTGACACCATGTTCACGTTTTGGTAGGTGACAACCTTTAATAATTAAGACATGAGAGTAGGGTACAGGATACATGTGACAGCCGGCTCCATGGCGGGCGGGCACCGACCGCCTAGGGCTGTCCCTGAACGTCCACTTAACACAGGGTAGGGGGCGCTGGCAGACGGCCACAACATTCAGGTGGCAACTTTGAAAGTCAATGTGGCCGCTGAGTGTAAGTGACAAGCTTCGGACAGTTCAGTAAGTAATGGGATACTGAAGTTACAGGCGCACTGCAAAGGCACCGAAAGTTCTGGATGAGTTCACGACGATAAAAATAATAAGAGAATCGGACGTTCTTTGGTTAATAAATAATTTTTTTAGATGCGACGCATCTTTTGCTCGCGGGTATGTCCCCCCAGCGTCGTTGTCGCGGCATTGTCCGCATGTTCACTGCACATGCGCAACTCTCCTCCGTTCTTCTCTCCGACAGCTGTGCGCATCACTCTCACTCCGTCTCATTATCATAACAACAGTTGCGCGTGTGCGCTTCGCTGCTCTGGGTGAGCGCATGTGTGCGCACTCTCACTCCGTCTCATTATCATAACAACAGCTGCACGTGTGCGCTTCGCTGCTCTGGGTGCGCGCATGTGTGCGCATGCGCGCGACTCTCCCCCCCGGCTCCTCTCCTTTCAAAAGCGGGAATATAAGCGGGGGAGGCGCCGGATCAGTCCAGCGCTCGCTCTCGCTCTCGCACTTGACTTGACTTTGCTTGACGATACCTCCGTGCAAGATCTTCCGATGAAGACGTGATGGAAGCGGCAGTCCCTTCAGCGAGTGGACTGACGCAATCCAATACCAGCGCCAGTCCAAACTCTTCCCCCTGATGCGTCGCATCACATCAGGGTTCCCTCGCAGGAAGATGGGCGTAATTTTTTTCGGGGGCCGGAAGATGAAAGCAAGGTCCATCTATAAAGTTCCGTGTCACCATCGAACTCGACTTTCTACCCCGCCAATCAACCCGCCTTCCTCAGCAAGGGCCGCACTATATGTTTGAACACTCTGCCATGCACGTCTGCTGTTGCAGGCAGCAACAAGCACTGTGCAGGCAGCAAGAGACACTGCGCGCGACAGTGTCTTCCAGCTCGTTCCCCAGACATTGGGGTGAGCTGGCACGTGGTATTAAAGCACAGGCAGTGAGCTTGAGGGTGCAAAGAACCGGAGCAAGGCGTGAACACGGGGCCCAGTTCCAAGTTCCCAAAGGAGGAAGTTGGTCTGCTTACAAACAAAACACCAACCATAGGATCTCCAAGAAAATTTTAGCCCCAGAATGCTCTGTGTTTAATTATAATTGATAGATTCTAGGGTAATTAACGCGCCGACGCAACGCAGGCGATGAGGCGCGCCCTAGTGGAGGGCTCCGGATTAATTTTGACCACCTGGGGATCTTTAACGTGCGCCGAAATCTCGTACACACGGGCGTTTTTGCTTTTCGCCTCCATTAGAAAAGCGGCCGCCGCGGCCGGGAATCGAACCCGTGACTTCGTGCTCAGCAGCGCACGAAGCCACTGAACCACCGCGGCGGCTGACTGAAAAAAAAAAAGAAAACTCAGTGCAGCTTCGGAGATGCTAAACACGTTTGTCGAAACTTAAGCAAGGTAGGACTCAGTAGGACTCACCAGACCAACTAGATGTGAAATGCACTGATATTTCGCAAGACATGAGGGGGTGGGGGGTGGGGGACGCTTCACTATTGTTGTGTACAAATGCGGAGCGAAATCAAGGAATTAACGTTTTAGTAATCCCACACACAAGCTGCGCGTTCACTTTTCGTTTGTTTTCGAATTTAAACGAACAACTGATCACTCAGCGTACGCATTTTTTGAAGTATACAGTAAGTAAGTATACCGTAAGTTCACAAGCGATAAAAGGAGTCGTTGGGAGAGCGTGGTATCTGATAAAGCCCTGTGATTTCAGCTTGTGCTAGATTCTGCAGGCTCCCTGTGTCATATGACGATGTTTCGAAGAAGCGTTTAATCGCGGAAGCGTATATAAGCCCGTCTCCGCCCTGCTTGCGGAAGATGTATGTAGCAGATGATCGATTGCGAGCGCTGACCTCGCGACAAGACGACCAAGAATTAAATTTTTTGTCGTGTGCTAATTCCTGCGTAGAATTTTGCATTGTCCATCGTACTTATTTCACAGAATGTTTGTGATATTTATATCACATTGTCTTGTCCAGGGTATGTGATCAATATCTGAGGTATGAAGCGTAACTGACGTGGTCAGGTATGAGTGCTCCGCTAGATTATGTAAACACAAAGAACCGATTTACATCGAAGCGTATAGCCGTAGCATGACCATCTGAAGAAACAAACACTGCTTACGGAGATACTGTTAGTGAATTTCGGGCAATGGAATTACAATCAGCTCCATGCATATGCCGGTTTCGCGACGCTGGCCTGTGACACACTCCTGGCGCTTATACAGACCGAATGTACCGCACTAATAATCGCGTTAGAAACATTTACACTCTCGTAAATACACCACATTGGCGAACAGAGTGATTTATTCGCATTAATGTGTATTTAAAACGCATACAAACGGTAAATCTCTGTCGTGAACGTGTCGCAAAAGCAGCGGCGACAGTGGTGAGCGGGCCGGAGCCTCCCGCATGGCCTCCAAGATTCCCCCATGCGCGTTTTGCTCGCGGGGGGATCTCGGAGGCCATGCCTCCCGCGACCTCTTTCGAAACTAGCCGCTAGAGGGATTTCAGTGGCACCCCTACTAAGGTCCCTGAACCCCTACAGGCAGCGCTCGAGGCATATATCCCGCTAGCAAATTGTGCCCCCAGCGAGGCACCCTGTACCACCTGGTATGGGAGTGCCAGCAATCCCCAACCCTACCTATGAGCACTGAGTGGAGCTGCTGACCAGCTCCGACCTCTCAGACCAGCGACGACTAAGCGGAAGGGCACGGATGGCCAGCACGATCCAAAGCATCCTGGACTAATACGCCTCCCACCGGGAGGGTTCCCTAACACCAGCACCTCGACTTATACCATTAAAGTTTATTTATCATCATCATGATCATCCATATGGGTCGGTTCGTGCCATCCCCATCGCCACCGTCAGCACCGTCACTTGTGTAGGCGATACGATCGAGCCACATCAGTAGGCCGAGGGAAGCGGCCGCGGCAGTTGAGAAGGCTTTTCAGCCATGGAGCGGCCGCAGGATGACGCAGACCTCGACGATTCCGACGACGAGCCCGTATACCTACCGCAAGTGGACACGGACAACGCCGTCAGCATCTGGTGCGGCCTGACCAAGCAGGTGAGTGCGCAAGCCGAAAATGGCGCCGCAAATGGAGGGCCTCAAGCTCGAGAACGTTCTTTCGTGGATGTGTATATGTATGTAATGGCGTGCAGCTACTTCATTCGCTTTTAATTGAGTCGATGCGTGGTACGTGGGTGAACTTAACGCTGTTTTATTTTTTACCTCCGGCGAGCGTTGTTAAGGAGGCCCGTGGGAAGAAGGCGCCTTGGTTGGGGCCTCGCCGGCTTTGGATATTTCCTTCCGAGCCCTGCTCGTTTTAACCGAAGCCCTTTCATATAAAACAATGAAAAGCTTATTGGTTGATTTTTAGGAACGCGTTGCAATCCACGTGTTCATGTGGGAATCTTCGTGAACATTTTAATGCCGAACTACGGAAGGCCGAACTACGGAAGGCCAAGAACTACCGCCGAACTACGGAAGGCCAAAGCCCAGTATTATCAGCAGCTATTTTCTGACGCATCCCGTCCTGATCAAACATGGAAAATTATAAATGATGCACTGGGAAAACGCACCGGGACGACGGAAACGTCAGAACTAACTGTTCGTGGCGAGACCCTTACTGCTACAGCACTTTCTGAAAACTTCAACGATCACTTCATCAATGCAAATGCTAACATTACGTCCCCAAACCCCATGTCATGTACTCTGGAACCCCACGTTCCCGAAACTGCTTTCTTGAAACCAACAGACATCTCGGAAGTTAATCAAGCTTTTATGTCACTTAAAAACAGCAAAGCCCTCGACATTGAAAGCATGCAGATTAAACCCGTAAAACACGTCCTGAACCTTGTTTGCCCGTATCTAGTCTTTATATTTAACCTTGCAATCGAGTCGGGTTGCTTCCCGCACAAAATGAAGCGCGCTAAAGTGTCTGTTATATTTAAGGGTGGTGACAAAAACAATGCCTCTAACTATAGACCCATATCTGTCCTACCAGTGCTATCAAAGGGTTTCGAAAAAATTATTTTGGCGCGGCTCGAAAGCTTTTTTTCTAAGCATAACATTTTGTCCGAACGCCAGCATGGTTTCAGGAAAGGCTGCTCCACCGAGTCTGCACTGCTCTTGCAGAAAGAAATAATATTAAAAAACATAGAAGCCTCCAAACTTACACTTGCAATATTTATCGACTACAGCAAGGCATTTGATTCTCTGCATCATGAAATTCTTCTGCAAAAGCTTCAAAAGTATGGAATCCGTGGTGTCTCGCACTCGCTTATGCAATCCTACATGTCGAATAGGGAGCAATGTGTTGTGCACAATGGCTACCAGTCTTCATTCAGAAAGATATTGTGCGGTGTACCGCAAGGAAGTGTTCTGGGACCGGTTTTATTCAATGTTTATGTTAACGACGTAATTTCTATTGATAAACAAGCTGAATTTGTGTTGTACGCAGATGACACTAGTTTATTTATTAGCAATGCTGACGCAACCCGCCTGTTTTCCGCCGCCAATTTTACCTTAGCCCAATTACACGTCTGGTCGAACGAAAACTGTTTAAAAATTAATGCAAAGAAAACCAAATGCATTTTATTCGCGCCTAAAAATAAAAATGTAAATATAACCGAATACTTGATCTTGGGGGCCTCGCAAATCGACATTGTTAAGCAGCACAAAGTGTTGGGGGTGGTGCTCTCGCACCGCATGACATGGGACGCCCATGTTGAATTACTGGCCAAAAAGCTCTCATGCGCAGTGGGTGCATTGAACCGATGCCGCGATTTCTTCCCGCTGAACATTAAACTTCAAATATACCATTCGCTTTTTCGGTCACACCTTAATTACTGTACGTTAGTTTGGGCCACGACAACCAAGAAAAATATTAACACGTTACTGCTGTTAGAAAAGAAAGCTATGAGATGTATAAATAACGTACCGTATCTTCATCCGACTAAGCAATTGTTTGAGCAGCATAGAATAATCAATATTAGGCAGCTTTATTCTTACCGTCTGATATATCAGTTACACTTTTCAAATGATAAATATAAGAAATTCTTAACACAATTATGCGGTCTAGATCTACGAATTAGCACTTATACAACTCGTGGCTCGGAACAATGGCTCGTTCCACGCCCACGAACCAATTATCTTTGGCAGTCACTGGCATACAACATTCCAAGCATATTAAATAAATTACAGGGACTTAGCGACAATTACGGAACACTAACACGGGCTTCTTTACGTGATGCGTTTGTCGGAAATGATTGTTTTTGAATTCCATTTTCCATATTGTTGTGTAAATATGCGTGAATTGTCTCGTCTGTTCTTTTTACCTGTATATGATTATGTGACGCCGAACCAATGCGTTAAAACTCGCTATACAAGTATTTTAATGTTTTTATTATTTTTTTATTTTTTTTGTGATGTTTATCGGCCTTCTCAGAGGTACTGTTATGCTGTATTCCTTGTTTTAATCGCATTGTACAGTCGTCATTGAGCTGCCAATTTGGCTCCCTGGCCCCGACAAGCTGTAGCAACAGCTTTCTTGTCAGGGAGACCATCGACATTGTATTATGTTGAGAGAAAAAAATTAAATTAAATTGAATTGACAAAAAAAAAAAAAGACTGCCCCGATGCGTGGGCTTCGCTCCCGCTTCTGGAGCCCGCAATGCGGCGTTTCTCGCACGCCGTTTATAACCGCAACTAAGTACCGCACCAACCGTGCTTTGCATTGTGCTTGAGTACTGCTGTGCCCAAGGGCGCGGCGTCGATGCCGGCAGCGGTAGCCGCTTTTTAGATGGAAGCGAAAAGCACAAACGTCCGTGTGTCGAGATCGAGATTTCAGCACCCGTTAAAGATCCCCAGGAAGTCAAAATTAATCCGGAGCCCCCCAGAGACACCGTAATTAGAAAACGGCCGCCGCGGCCATGCACTACTTTCATTGGACGCGGCTGTTGCTTGACTATATTCGGGTACAACTTAAGAATGGCAACGGAAGTTGCCGCTGTGCCTCATCACCTCAGCCGGATGTTACTCCACGCGGCGCCAGTAGTGCGTTACTGGAAATATTTTGAACATGGTACAAGCCGTTTCCGTAATTTTTCGGACTTCATATGCTTACGAACGACTCCAGCGACAACAAACAATGTGAGAAGAGGCAGACGATATCACGCATTCATGGCAATCTACTTTCAAAACGCGCGCTTGTTGACATCCTGGTCCGTCTCTTAGGCGGAGTGATACCGTACATGAGCTATTGCCGTTCTTAACTTGTTCCCGGGTATAAACGGCCTCGTATTCACTTTTGAGGGCTAAAAGTGCATGAACGGCTGCCCATAAATGCAAGGATGGATGAGCACTCACTTTTACTAAAGCATGAACCCAGGCAGAAAAACGAGACGCGAGAGCTTCGGTTTGCACTAGCAAGGCCCAACCATGGCGGCCACACTGGCGACTGGAACGGCCGAGGGTCCGAAGAGTTCGAGAGCTCCACGCGCTCCGGGCTGCTGTTGCACCCGTACCGACACGAGCACGTGCTCTGAGCAGCGTGCGGAGGCCGCGATGGTGCTCCAAAATAACTTGAAACACGGAACATCTACTGTCGGTTGTTCTTGATATAAGCTGCTGCTTGCTGCGAACCTTGCCCACATATCAGCGGTGAATATATAATAAGAACTTTACCGCTGGTCTTGGTTGGTAGGGGCGTTCGGACAAACAGCACCAGGTGAACTCTTGGTTGTCCCTATACATTTGTCGGCATTAAATGCCGTAGCATGGCGCACGAAGGTGTAAGCACGTTTTGAGAACTTGGTGTAGGTTTTGAAGAATTCACGGGATGGTTTCCTCTCCCGGGTAGATGTGAAAGGTAGGGCACAATTTGAAAAAGGGAGAATTTCGTCAGAAAAAAAATCCCTCTAAAACAGGACTGGTGTGTGAACTCCCCGCCACACGATCGTGCTCATAATATTGACTGGGAATGAAATTGAGGCGTTATTGAAGGGTCGGAGAAAACCTACTCGACATTTGCAATGCTAGGACATAAGTGAGATTAACCAGAAAACCTAGAGGGGCCGGAGGAGCCCTGCGCGTCAAGAGCATCTACTTTAGCTACCTAGGCGAGAATTCGCAGAAAACATCATAGTCGACTATCTCTCGGTCCCTTCACTGTCTCTTGTGATCAGCTGGATTTAGCCCCTGATTGGATTGTAGGGTTTAACGCGCCGACGCAACGCAGGCGATGAGGCGCGCCGTAGTGGAGGGCTCCGGATTAATTTTGACCAGCGCCGAAATCTCGTGCACACGGGCGTTTTTGCTTTTCGCCTCCATCAGAAAAGCGGCCGCCGCGGCCGGGAATTTAGCCCCTGGGTAAGGCAGGAGCGGGTTGACCGCTACTACCTTCTTATGAGCACTATCTTGGCTTTTCGGAACCGTCCCCTTAATGATCATGAACCTAAACATGAAACCTTCACGTTAAAGCGCCATCTTCCCCTTAGTGAGCTGCACATGACAATAGCCTAGAGACGGCCGGGACGTACATAAATTTATGGATAATTTTTTTCTTTCAGTCGGGAATTACGTGATATTGTAAGAAAAAATCGCCCCCTTACGGACGTATACAAGGAAGTATCAGCGAAGCTCATAAGAAACTTCTGTAGCGTCATCACTCATGGACAGTCAGTCTACAATGCTTTTTGGATAGCCGCTAGCTGTATGGCGGAAGGCATATCGAACGGAATAAAGCTTTGTATGGAGGCATATAGATGGTGAAGCATACCTCCGTCCGGATTAACTGTACGCCGGAGCCAGGCATTCAACACATTGTTTGATGAAAAGCCAAAAAGGCATCCCACGTTGTTCGTGTTCTCGATGCGTTGCTCCGCTTAGACGTCGCTGGTTGCATGTGAGGTAAAATCCTGGCGTACTCGTAAAACATTGAATACAGATTATAGACTGATTCGCGACGCCCATCTCCAGGTCACCTCAGACAGCCAAAATCTCTAGCATTCGGAAACAGGAAGGGGAATGCATGGTTTTTTGGAGAGCAATGTTCAGCACAATTCTCGAGCCTGCAGGGGAAAACGTTCGCGTCTTCAGTACAGTTGAACTAAATGCCGTTGAAAAACCTAGCGGCACATTCGGTTCGAAGGCACTCGAGCCGCCAGTGGAGCAGGGGAATAAGAAATAGCGCAGTCTATGAGCTAAACAGCACCTGTACATCGTATACTATTTATATGGAACGCAAGGTTCACTATGTCGCCGCACCAAAGTTTGTAACCCATTTCTTTCATTTATGTTGAATCTGCGCCATTTATCTGCGGGTTTACGCGTCCTAGAGCAGATACTGCTACCATTGGACAGATTTTTAAGGATGAAGGGAAAAAAATCGTCCTTGCGGCGTCCTCTCAGCGTTTACGGGATCCATAGACCCCGGTATTTTTAATTAGCATTGTATGAAGCCCGCTTCAACGCCATCTTTCGTTCATCATAAAAAAAAATTAACTCGAGCCAGCTTTCACGCCGTTATATTCGCTTAAGTGTGGGTATTGTCGTTTTAAATGTCTCACTGCTCGCAACGAGGACACTGCGCAGCTTCTCAAAATACGCATGTACAATGCTTAAATGCGCCCTTAGTTTGTCATGTTCCATTCATGGAAGGCTGCTGACAAGTCCGATCGTTTTATTGAACAGCGCAAAGCGACGCGTTTCGCAATCCGGAATTCTCGCCGCTTTCCCACTGTCATTTCCGATAAGAACACACAAATTTAGTTGTGTAGTGACTTGCTACAAATCCAATAAAAGAGATACGAAAGTTCAGCATCGCGTTTCCAGACAGGGAGCTGCGGCAAGTATGGCTACCGTGCATCGGTCATTCAGCGTCGGACAAGCGAAATGTCGCTGCGTTTGTTGACACTTTGCTACCGACGTTCATAGCAGAAATTCAGGGGTGATACAATATAGCTGAATCTTTAGCAATCACACCAAATGCAAACCCGACGCTGCGACATCGCTCTTTACCGACGATCCACGGATTGTATCTTTATCTGCGAGCACCCTGTCGGAGTAATTATATGTCCCATTTGCGTGCACAACAGATGCCGGCGCCATACGTTCAATGTGATAGAATACACGATACAAGAACCTTCTACCGGTAGAAATAGGAGTTTTCTAGAAGAGCTGTCTTTCGTCGAGTGGCCGTGACACGAATAAGCCTGTTACCGTACACTTAGACGTTCCGTAGCCCTACGAACGGTTTGAAAGAGAAGGCTACAAGAGCTCATAAGCACGCGCTCACTTGATATAAGGTCACTCCGTTCTTAGTTAAATTCTTAGCACCCTCTTCTGTATCGCTGGTCTGACCACCGCCGTGTACAGGTGCTCTACAGCTGCTGGGGACTGAGGGCCGAGAGTTGAGATGGTTAGTCATGGGAGGTGGCGGCCAACTACTACACCAGAGCGGCCAGATCATTCACTGGTGAGGGAGTGCTGTTTATGTCCCTAAGAGCCTTCGTAGCCCGGTTGAACCTTTCTAGTGTAGCCCCCTAGGTATCCGGGATGATGGTTACTTCCGAAGCAGGAAGTCTCTGGGTCCCAACCGACCGCCTTGGGGAGTTGACTCTGGCAACGTTCAACGCACGCACCTTGTCTAGCGAGGGGAGCTTAGCTGTACTAGATCTCTCGGACATTAAGTGGGATATTATAGTGTTAAGCGAAGTTCAGAGTACAGCACAAGGACATGGAGCTCACTAGCCGGCATATTTTATGCTGCAGTGGACTCCGAGAGAAGAAAGAACACGGGGTAGGATTTTTAATCCACAGAGAAACAGCAGCAAAAGGTGGTGGAGCTTTTCAGCATTAGCGGGAGAGTCGCGGCTGTTGTGATCAAGCTAAACAAGCGATACGGGTTAAAGACAGTACAGCCCCATGCGCCAACAACCAGCTATGACGATGAAGCCGTAGATAGCTTCTACGAGGACGTCGAATCAGCAGTGAAGAAGGCAACAACATAGTTCACGATTGTGATGGGAGACTAACGCAAAGGTCGGTGAGAACTAAATGGAAGAAAGGTCAGTGGGAAACTTCGGAATGGGAAATCGCAGCAGCCGAGGAGATACACTGGTGGGATTTGCAGAGAGAAAGAACGTGAGGTTGATGAACACATTATTCTACAAACGAAAGAACTGGAAATGGACATGGATAAGTCCCGATAGTACAACCAAAAACAAAATTGACTTCATTTTAAGGGACAACCCGGGTATCGTGCAGGACGTAGAGTTGCTAAGTAAGGTTGGGGACAGCGATCACATGATGGTTAGATGCAATCTAAGGCAGAATCTGAGAAGAGGAAGAATGAAACTCGTGAAAACTAAGTATCCCGCATGGAGTCAGTCAGGGTCAGGTCTTACGAGTTTAAAATAACTCTTCAAAACAAATTCTTCTGAACCAGCAGAGAGAGGTCAGTGCAGAGGATAATTGACACACTAACATCGGCACTCACTGAATCAGCAGCTGCTGTGGGAGAGGCAACATGTAGGAAACAAACTGGAAAATTAACTACGAAAACGAAAGAACAAATTGGCAAACGTAAGTAAACGAAAGGGTCAGGTATGACGGATCGGGTTGAATTAGCCGAGCTGTCGAACTGATTAATAGAACCAAAAGAAACGACATCCGTGCATATAGCATGGTAGTGATCGAGTAAACGCTTCAAATAGGCGGAAGATTCAGAGCAACTACGAGAAAGCTATAGCCATCGGCAAAGACAACATACGCGCACTCAGAGATGAGCAGGGTAACATTACGCACAACTTGGACGAGATAATAAAAGTATCAGAACGACTCTACACCAAGCAGTATCCCAACTACGTTATACCCGGGGCGTGGCCTCCGCGATCGGCTACCGGCGGCGCGCCGCCGGCAGCACATCGCGGAGGCCACGCCCGGGGAAACTACTGAGAGTGCAAACTTAAATTGCGATGTCCTACTAATAACAAAAGAGGAAGTTGGAAGGGCGCTCAAGGGAATGGAAATAGGAAGAGCTGTAGGTGACGACGGTATAATCGTAGATATTTTGAAGGAGAGAGGAGATATTCTACTGGAAAAGCTTGCTGTACTATTTTCGGAATGCTTAAGGACTCAAAAAGTGTCCACAGACAAGAAAAACGTTAACATTCTTCTGAGTCATAAGAAGGACGATCCAAAAACCTCAAGAATTACAGACCCATCAGCCTACTCTCAGTTGCTTACAAGCTGGTCACCAAAGTCATAGTTAGCCGCAGAGGTGACAACCTGGATTCCCAACAACCAACAGATCAGGCTGGGTTTAGAAAACGGTACTGTACCATGGATCACATCCATGTCGTCAATCAAGTGATAGAAAAAACCGCATAGTACAGCAAACTCCTTTACATAGCATTTATAGATTACGAGAAAACGTGTGATTTCGTACCCACGGCAGCCGTTTTAGCACTGGAAGACCAGGGAATACTAGAGGAAACCTACATAAGACTTCTAGAAGACATATATAAGGAATACACGGGCAGGATAACCCTCCACAAGCAAAGCGATTATTTCCCGATACGAAAGGGAGTACGACAGGGAGATACCATCTCGCCAAAACTATTCACAGCGTGGCTAGAGGACCTATTTAAAAAGTTTGAGTGGGAAAACACAGGATTAAGGATAAACAGGGAATTCTTGGCCCATTTGAGGCTTAAGGACGACATAGTCTTGCTGAGTGAGACTGCAGAACACATGCAAACAGTTCTTGAGGAATTGCAACCAGAAAGAACGGCAGTGGGGCTAAAAAAAATGTCACCATCTTCCTGTAGGGGAACCATGAGTAGTATGCAAAGCAGACATGGGGTCGATTCAAGTGCCCATTAGTTTTCAGTTCGTCGTTTCCGTTAGGTTGAGGTACGTAGCTGCCGTTATATTTACAGTTTGGTTCCCATGATAACTACCCCACTTTTCACTTACCGGAACTACGAAATGGGAAATTGCGTTGAGCCCATGGCTGTTTCGCATACTACTCAGGGTTCCCGTACGGGAAGATGGTGTAATTTTATTAGATGCGACGGGGCTATGTCCCTCCCTTGTCGTTGTTGCGCCGTCCACACCCCCACTGCGCATGCTCGGCTTGCTGAACGCCCGGTGGTGTCTTACCCTTTAATGGCTCCTGGAGGGACAGTGTTACCGGTGTCTTCCTGGGCCGGCCCGAGATGAGCCGAGCATGCGCAGTAGGGGTGTGGACGGTGCCACAACAAGGGAGGGACATAGCCCCGGCCATGAGATGCTGGAGTGACAGTGTTGCCAGTGTCTTCCTGGGCCGGCACGTGACGAGCACGCTTCCCCTTAAAGGGCTCCTGGAGCGGCAGTGTTGCCGGTGTCTTCCTGGGTCGGTGGATGGACGGACGGCGGACGACGGACGATGGACGACGTAGCCGAGAGCAAGAGATGCTTTGCATCTAAAATAAATATGAATAAATAAAGTAATGGGGAATAAGCATGCCAAAAACGTCATCTTCAGCTTAGGAAACGAAACGCTGGAAGAAGTAAAAGAATATAACTACCTCGGACAGATGGTTAGTGCTGACCCCAACCACGGGAGAGAAATCCGATGCAGAATAGGTATAGGTTGGGGAGCACTCGGCAAGCACTCCCAAATTATGAAAAGTCAGCTACTTCTGTCACTCAAAAGAATAATCTACAACCAGTGCATACTGCCGGTGATGACATACGGAGCTGAAACTTGGTGCCTAACTAAACAACTATAAAGCAAACTTAGGTCAATCGGCTCAACGGGCTATGGAACGAATAATGTTAAAAATAATACTCAGCGCTCTTAATAAAGAAAGTCGTAAAAGGGTAGTAACGGCCGTATTTACTAACTCCTTACGTACTTTACCCCGCGGAACGGCACGTAGGCTCTGCCACTAGCAATTGCATGGTTAGGAAATTCACTAGGTGCAAGAAGTAGTATACACTAGATTAAAGTTGTGCTTATGACTAGGTTATGCATCGCCAGTTAGTAAAAGCACGTAGCTCAGAAGGGTGTTATCGCTAGGACTTTACTAGTGAAGTTAGTGGGGCTTACTACCTGCTTCAGTAACCCTGACTGTAGTGCTACACTTACTACCTCCACTTACTAAATACTTAGTGTATACTGTGACAAGTAACTTGTTAGTGTTCCGTTAGTGAATGCCACAACCTTTGTTTAAGAGTGGGGGACAGGAAACGAGCTACCTGAATCAGAGAACAAACTAGAGTAGAAGATATCATAGTTCAGATAAAGAAAAAGAAAGACTTGTGCTGGCCATGTAGTGACACGAACCGACAGCGGGTGGACAGTTAGGGTAACAGAGTGGATAACAAGAAAAGGGTATGGAAGAAGGGAAGGTCAATAACACGATGGAGGGATGAAATACGGAACTTCGGGGGTAAACTGTGTACTCGAGCAGCGCATGACAGGAGTTGTTGGAAATCAATGGGAGAGGCCTTCGTCTTGCAGTGGACCTGAGTAGGCTGATGATGATGACCAGAATTTTACAAAATTATCGATAGGGTTGATTAGCTGTGGGGAACCCTATGCGCCAGCGTAGACAGAAGAAGCTTGAGAGTCCATCTTAAGACGCACGTCTCCTTCCGATACTCGATGCACCGTATATGCGGGATGTGACATATCACCGGTACAGCCTTCGACTGGTTGGCTACTTCTTGCATAATTGAAGCCTGCAAGCCTCGTTTTATTTCTGCAAGGACAGCTGGATATACGTTGCAAATGATGTGTGCGCATGAAGCTAAACGGAAGCACGATGTGGCGAGATTACACGCTGCTGTCCCTAATGATGATCCCGCTCCCATAATCGCTTCAGCCGCGGAAAACAGCACCATCGCGAGGAGCGCGGTCTCGCTCCGCATTAGGTGCCGCAGGTTCGGATGGGGATGGGGAAATGCCAGGCGTATAATCACGCTCCTTATTACGCCCCTCCGCCATTCAGAGGACGTCAATTCTTATTCCGCGATGCATCCGTTCAATGCTTCCCGCATTGCGTAGCCATATCACTCGGAGGAGGAAAGGGCCCCTCTTTCTCGATTCTTCAGTAGTCTTCAGTGCTTAGCACTAAAGCCGAACGTACTACGGTCTTGTTTGCTTTTTTAAAAGAGAGCGCACAGACTGTGCAAATCGCTGCTCGACCTGCGCCAACTGCTGCCACCTAACGCAGGGTGGCCCAAGTGCTTGGATGGCGGCAGTCGAGGAGCAGTCGACGAGCCACAGCAGCGACTTCTACGACGTGGAGGACGAGGAGGAGGACGAGGAGGACGAGGAAGACGAGGAGGAAGACGAGGCCGAGGGTGAAGAGAGCAGCAGTGAATCGGAGTCCAGCATTCCCACCGAGATGCTTCACCAGTGGAAGCGTATGAGGGAGCGCTACACAGAAAACCAGGACGTCGCCGGGGACATACTAGTCCAGAGGTGCGCATAAAAAAGTATCCCGTTGCCCGCTGCCGCTGGTTGTCTTTGTTTTTTTTTATTTGAACGTGGATAGTGCATGGAATAGGCACGCACTGTGCAGATCGACTGAGCTCAACAAACACTTCACTCTGGCTGACGTGACTGGGATGCATAATCTAGGTTTCCGGTTTTCTGTTTCTCGTCGTCTCTGTAGCATGACTATCGAGAGATGTCTATCTTATGGCGCCATGTAGGGCCGCCATTGTTATAGCGTGCTGCACGAGTCAACTTTGAATAATTGTGCTTCAGGTTCCTTGTACTAAACACTGCAAAACAGTATTCTGGAACATATCTTCTCAACAGAGCACTGAGTACCACCACAGAAAAATAGGAAGCTCAAGGCGAGATATTCTTCCTTGTGATCCTCTTTCCCCCTCAACTTCTCTACTGAAAAATTTATTACCCTCACATGTATGTATGTATATATATATATATATATATATATATATATATATATATATATATATATATATATATATATATATATATATATATATATATATATATATATATATATATATATATATATATATATATAATATATTGCCGCGAACCATGTACGGGTTTGTTTGTTTATTTGTTTTTAATGCCCGGCCGCGCCCGGCTCTGTTATCGGTGTCCCATGCGAAGCGCGTGTTCCATTCTTTATTTTTATGCCGCACGGGCTATCTCATTGAGATAAGCAGACTGTTTCGCCCTAACGCCGCTAGCCCAGAATAATCTTCTGTGATCTACAATGTTCTGGATGTAAATCGATGGTTCCAGAAACACTCGCGCCGAAAGATAAAAGCCTGCAGAGCAGACTCCGCGGCATTCGGTTCGACGACACTCGCCTGCGCAAGTCACTTTGTTGACCACTGCTTCGCCGCCTCTGCATTCTTTTTGAGTTGTTAGGGGCGCACAAGTTCGCTCCAATAAACTTGTTTCTCCTTCAAGTCAACTGCGTTGTCCTTGGCTTCATGACAATATATATATATATATATATATATATATATATATATATATATATATATATATATATATATATATATATATATATATATATATATATATTTCCGGTTTGAGAAGTTTGTTCTAATAATGCGATCCAATCGATGCTAGGCTAAGCAGGAAAGTTTATCAGCTTTTCCCTAGTTCGAAAAGTTGCGTGAGTTTGCAATGACCAGTTTTGTTCTCGTCCGCTTTCAAACACATTTATCCGGAGCACGGAAATTGTCGTCCTGCTTAACGGGAATGTTGTTACATTCCATAAATACGACGCCTAAAAAATTAGTGACCTTCCACTCTGTGAAGACGCATGACCTGTGAAGCTGGACGCAGTTAACGGAGTGGAGAAAGCACGTTTTCTTGTAATTTCGTACTAGCCAATTAGCCGAATTAAACTCACAAGTACTGGAGCGGACGGACATTCTAGCGGTAAAACATCGGGCTGCTCGTTTCCCACCCGCGTCGCAAGCATTCCTGTCTATGTAACACACCAACCCAATCCGCTCGACCGTAGAGGACATCGCTCAGGTCGAATTGGGACGTTTGACGTTCACGTTTAAGCCTCTCGCCAGCACAACGGACATGTTCAGTGATGGCATGAAACCTATAGATGGTATTCACAAAGAAGCTTAGCGGGCGATTTCTTCTCTTGGCAACACTGAAATCCGCCATGACCGTGTCCATCATGTCTGCGCATGCGTCCGCATGTCGCAGAAAAAAAAAACAGACCACAGCGTTCGTCGTCTGCGCTATTATCACGCCATTCTCGGCCAGCGCGTCAGTCAAGAAATGAATAATCGCAGCGGCATTGTGTGGTGATTCTCTACTTGCCCCAGAGAACTCCGCATCACAACCGAAGAATACAACCGCGGTTGCGAGAAGCGGCACGACGCACGAAATGCTTACGCCGCAGCACAGTTGCCTGCCAGCACGAATATAGACACAGGTGTGCTTGCGCCAACTGCACAGTCGCTGACTACAAAAGCCAAATAATGCTTTCGAAGAAATTGTCTGGTTCACGCGAATGCCGATAAGATACCGCGGTAGCAGCATAGCGGCGTAGCAGTGAGTGCACTGTCAGCTGGGAGACTAGCGACATCTATCGACGAGTGGCCGAACGGCCGAAGTGGAAGCGTTCCGAGAGAGCTTAGCAATCTGTGGCCGATACCAAAGCACGGCAGCTGGTAATCACTTCCCTCGTGTCTTGCGACAGGTAGGCTGTAGGGCGCTGCGCGAAACAGCAGTTAACGTCGAGGTAACCCTGTTGAGCTCGCTGGGACAGTCGCATGGATGCGCCGCCATGCCGGTGCCTGCGCGTCCCCGTTGCTAGGCGTCCCACATGGTTGCCGGCATGCGCGCCACGCCGGTGAATACAACCTGTAGCTGCGTGGAAACGCCCTCCATCCCCACACCCCGCCCGTGCTAACATCTACCGGCAAGTGGCAACCAGTTTCGTGCGCGTGCTTAGACGTGAACGACACCGGCCAAAAAGGTCGCTCTCAAATCCCTTCAAGCTGGACAAAAAAGGTTGGCTCACGTCGGCACTCCAAACAGGCAAGTTGCGGAACTTGAACTTCGCCAACGGCAGTGATAGTGACTTTCCGTTGTTTTCGCGCCCATTCGCGCTTGTTTGGGCCAACAAATCCCTAAATTCTCGCTCTTCTTCTCCCCCAAAAATGGCATGCGTCAGTCCCTTAGCGACGGAAAACCTGGCAGGACTCGAGCTTTATTCTTACGAACATACGTGGGACTGTCCTTTTCCCTACAGCGTTGTACGTGTTTTACTGCTTGTGTAACACAACACCCCAAAACACAAACCATGAGAGCTGCATGTTTAAGTACTGGCCTCACGTCTAGCTGTGTGTGCACGCCCCGTCCTCCCACCCCCAACCCATGCACGCATAAACCAGCAACCGGTGATGGGCGTGTGCTTAGGCGTGAAATACACGCGGGGAAAATGACACTCGGAAAGCCTTTCAAACGAAAGAAATATAATATGGTCACGTCGGCTTTTCAAGCGGGCAAGTTGCTTTTCATCCGGCAAGGACGCGCAGCTACTCGATGAGGTGGAATTTGAAGCCGGAACGGCGACAGCTACACGTTCGGTGGCAGCGGCTTTCCATGTTTTTTGCGTTCATTGGCGCTTCTTTTGATTTTCCGGAATCATCTGATAACGGTGCTTCTGCCGTTATCACCCGATAGCGAAACTTGTGAAAGAGGCATCGGTGGTGGCGAGGTGAAGAATAATTTGAAAGAGGAGGCGGTGGTGGTGAGGAGAAGCGCTGGAGCGGCGCCGAGTAAAGAGTCTTCACCGTAATGAGAACTAGGGGGTTAGACATATATTGCTTCGAAGTAAAAATTAAACCCAGTTCCACCCAGTGTGAAATCTGCTGAAACAGCGGAGCCGTGCGTTGTATTTACGAAGATTCTTTTTGGCTTCGGCTTCTCTCTTGCGCGTAACGTTAGATGCGTCTGAGCGGCCAACTGTCGTATAATTTGTTTCGAAATATCGAACACAAGTGTTAGAGCCGTTTTCTATAATCGTACTCCCGCCGCAGATGCCATGCTTCACTGCGCAACAGGCACAGGCAATGTGGAAAAGCCAACTTACAAAAAACCAAGCTTACACTGATCGCCCAAAAGTTGACTTCACTCTAAACACGTGTGTATTGCTAAGAAACAATTGCTGAAGGGGTAATATCAGCCGTCCTATATCAAAATATGATGGTCCTACGCCTTTCTTTTAAATCGTTTTATTTTTTCTATACTAGGAAGCGGTTTTTGCGGGCGGAGAGAGAGAGAACCACTTTATTTTGCGGAACGGAGAAACCTGCCCCGGAGAGAGCATGACAGGATACCAGGACAGACTGCCATCAATCCCAGACCTAGAACAGGGCCGCTGTTAAAATGCGGAGACAATTGTTTTATTTCAGCGGCAATTCTGTTTATTAAGCAGTTTCCGGTCGCCCATATCTCGCTCTATCGCAGAGTATAATTGGGAATAAGGATATCTTTGGGTGAACGTATGAAGGAAAGCGAACAGTCAAAAGCGCGGAGACGGGCATTATGCTTTTTAAAGACGTTAGTATTTCTCGGGCTGCCTCAACGCGAAAATTTTGGTCTGTCTGTACACCTGTCACTAGATTGAATTACCTGGCCAAAAGTTAAAACAATTGATCGATAACACACATACACACACACACACATATATATATATATATATATATATATATATATATATATATATATATATATATATATATATATATATATATATATATACGCTAAGCTATTTTAAACTATCAAAGCCACTGGCATGAGTCATACATGTTCGCTTTATGCAGCGCCGAAGAAACCTCAGGCGTGTTTGCGGCAAGATATCAGTATACACATCAGTAAGGCAACGTTCTTTTAATTAAGGGTAAGCATTACAGTGGTCTGTACGATAGCAAATTAAAAATACAATAACGCATTAAAAATGAAGGCAAGTTCCGCGTTGTCGCACTAGATAGCGCAGGAACAGTGTAAGCGAGGGGGAATTAATTGAATTAAGAGCAGCGGCATTGCATTCACCATGGGAAGAGCAAGAGAGGAGGGTGACATGCTCAGGGGAGGGAGTGGGAGTGCGTGTCACATTGCGAGGGCAGTAGATCATCTTTCGGCGACATTTGCGGCGGAGCAGGCAGATACACGGCCAGTTTTTGTTTTGTGTGTGTGCGTGTGTGGTGCGTGTGCGTGCGTGCGTGCGTGTGCGCGCGTGTGTGCGTGTGTGTGTGCGCGTGCGTGCGTGCGTGTGCGCGCGTGTGTGCGTGTGTGTGTGCACGTGCGTGCGTGGGAAAACAAGAATTTTGAAGTGTTACCTACATGAGAAAGAAAATGGACAAGAACATGCGCCCCAGGACGCATCCGTACCCATCTCCTAGTCTTTCAAATATGTGCATGCGTGTGTGCGTTCGTGTGCACTGGTGTGTGCACGTGTTTGCATGCGTGCGCGTGTGTACGTGTGCTTGAGTGCATCTATGCGTGTTTGTAGTATGTGCGTGCAGGCATGTGTGTGGGGCGTGCGTGCTTGTGCGCATGTATGTGCGTCTGTTTTGTATAGCTTGTTTGACGGCGAGACGACTGCCTTCTGTATACGACGTAAAGTCCAACTGCCGAATTCTTGACTCCCTAAGCCAGTACTCATGAGTTTGTGTTTTATTACGCCGTCTTGGATCTTGCTGTAAGAGGTGCTTAGCTAAAGTATCCATAACCTGTCACAAGGTAAAAGGGCTGTCACAGGGTAAAAAATGCGAAGCCGCGACAGGTGGTGAAAGACGAAATATTACATATTTAAATAAAATATCCAGGTATAACCTAAAACCCTTTTATTGATCAACAGCTCCTGTCGGAGTTTATATTGTGTTTAAACCGTCAAAAATGGCGATTCACGTCTGCAGCCTGAGCGGCAGCCACTACGGAGCGCGACGAGTTACGTCAGTTGCCATGACCGAGTAGCCCGTGGTGTTATAAAACACCACTGCTGGAACAAATCATCTTTTATACGACAGAAGCTATCTCCCGCGTATTGGCTGGATATAAAAATATCCTCAGATTATGGCCGTCTCGTATACTTGAGCTTATGGATATGGTTCCTTCTTCCCGTTTGATCAGTAAAAGAGTGCCGATATGTGAACATGTGGCCGAATGTACGCTTGACCTGTAGGGTCTTGATGTACATGGGCCATCCCCACTGGCGCAAGAGGGACCCTGCATCGTTCTCGCCAGCTGGTGACAGCCGCCAGAGCTTGAACACGATTCTGCAAGCCACCATGGCGGTCAGGCTGGAGGACCTCCGCCAGAAGAGGCTCCAGAAAAAGGCTGCCCGCAGGAATCTCAAGCACGACGCCGGGCTCGCCAGCCTTGTCGCGTACGAGGCGCTGCGCCAATCCGTGCGCCAGCTCAAGGCACGTACACCATGCGCTCTGTTTTACATAACGGCTAAGAGCACGTATGTTCACACTATTCGATCATAGCAGTCAGGTACGTATCCAGGAGCCCCCCTCCGAAAATATTTACCGCCCCGAGTGTACCGCTTAGAGCAAGTATACGCGAAATGAAACGTGGTTTCTGATCGTTCATCACATATTTTCACATCCCTACCATAATCTCACCTTCCAAATTCCGAAACTGCTGCTGAGCACGAGGTCGCGGGTTCGATTCCCGGCCGCGGCGGCCGCTTTTCTGATGGAGGCGAAAAGCAAAAACGCCCGTGTGTACGAGATTTCGGCGCACGATAAAGATCCCCAGGTGGTCAAAATTAATCCGGAGCCCTCCACTACGGCGCGCCTCATCGCCTGCGTTGCGTCGGCGCGTTAAACCCCACAATCAGAATCAGATCAAATTCCGAAACTAGCAAGCCGCCATTATTTCGATGCCAACGACTGAACATAAACAAAAAACGACTGCATGCCGGGAGGACTCTGGCTATCCACGGGCCACCACCCAAAACCCGCGGCATGACCGGCTCGCGTCTCACAACTTCCCTCTAATACACACGAAAATGGCCCCTTTCTGTTTGTCGGGAGCCGTCATTATCCACAAAATGAGAGAAAAAAAAGAGCCCACTCAGAAACTTCCCCAAATTAAAACCGAAGAAATATACCAAAGCTGTTCTCGTCATCATGCTGTTTTTAATGCGTACACATTTTTTGACGCGTGACACCCCCCCCCCCCCCCCCTCAAGCGCCTACTGGGTAGCGGCCTCATTTGCACAAAAATGTGTGATTGGCGAAGTTAACCCATTTAATAGTTATAACAGCGTAAAGAGAAATAAATGGTCAAAAGGAATATAAATACAAAACGTAAAAAATAAATTTAATAAAAAATATCCCAAAAGAAAAATATCAATTAAAATTTTAAAAGGCACCGAAAAAGCTAATCGAAACACGAATAAAAAATCATGAAAGCACCATGTAACGTCATGCATTCGCACCAAAATTCATATTTAGACAAGTTAACACATGTAATCATTTAACAGCGTGAGCAGAAATAATTTGTATAAGCTAGGACATTTTTAAAACCCAAAAGCGCGAAAAAACTAAAAAAAATGAGGATGGTTCAACAAAATCAAAACCATATATAGCTTGTACACCAACCTCACACAACGAAGACAAAGGTGAGAAAGCCCCGAAAAAGAAAACCGAACATGAATAAAAAAATCGTGAAAAAGCGCTGACTACGCCTTGCATTTGCATAAAAATACACAACTTGCAAAGTTAAGGCCTTCAGTCACTATAATAGTGTAAATCTACGTAAATATACAGTTGCCGTCAGAAAATTGGAGCACGGGAGCTGTGTCCGACCCGCATAGGAGCGTCGTGTAGCTACACTACACTCTAAGAAAAAAGGGTAGAAAAAGGGAGGAAATCGAGGGTTTTCTCCCCCGGACCAGAGAGGTTCTCCCTTTCGCTCGTTCCACGTAGCGCCCTCTGTACGGCCTCTACGAAACACCGAAACGGGGGAGGAAATATTCTCCCCTGTCGTCTGCAATCTGCTGTCGGCGCCGACGCCGAAAACGAAACCGTTCATCGTTGCACTGTGGCTTACGCCTATCGGGCGCATACGACGACTACGAGCAACACCGCCCCTGCGGTGTGCTGCTTTCTTGTTTTCTCGCCGTTTTTTTGTTATTATTACCATCTGCTCGCCACGCTAACGCACGGCTCGCCAGCCGTGTGTTTGAAGCACATTCTGTGGGCACCGCTGCATGCTTGCTGTGTGCGACTCGCCTGCGTCCTGTTCAACGTTACCACTGCATTTGTGGACGTTTTATACTGACGCCCAAGGGTAAAAGAGGTCAGCGATGATAGTAAACTGCCCCTTTTTTTCGTCAACGAGCACGGACCGCAGCATATTGACGCATCAGTTACCAACAACAAAAGGCCCCCATTCGGTAACATCTTGGCTGCATGGTTGCCAGACCAGCGGTGCGCTCTACGCTAAAAGAGCAAAGGCGAGGCAATAAGTGTCATTACCCAAACATACCTGCCGTACTGTTTCGTGAAACGTTTTTTCTTCTTTGAGCTATTTTACTGCTTCTTACAAAACCTCAAATTAATAAAAGTTTGCAATTGCACGGGTTACATTTGATGAAATAACAAAACCCACCTAAGGCTTACGCACTGCCGTGGGTTATCGAAACAAGCAACGATCTCACTGTTCCTACCTGCATTCTCGGCGATCAGGGTTATAAATACTTTGTCGCTGTTTCAATGTTTAGTTGTGGCTTGTGACCATGCGGACATGTTAGAAGTGTACTATATGTGGTGGTGTATACGTGTATTTTATGCTTGCGATGTTGTGTGTTGCGTGTATTGTGCGTTGCAGTGCATTTAATGAAGTGTATGTCGCTGTGTTGTGCTATGTTTCCTCGCAATAACCCGCCGCGGTGGCTCAGTGGTAAGGCGTTGCGCTGCTGAGCACGAGGTCGCGGGCTCGATTCCCGGCCGCGGCGGCCGCTTTTCTGATGGAGGCGAAAAGCAAAAACGCCCGTGTGTACGAGATTTCGGCGCACGTTAAAGATCCCCAGGTGGCCAAATTAATCCGGAGCCCTCCACTACGGCGCGCCTCATCGCCTGCGTTGCGTCGGCGCGTTAAACCCCCACAATCAATCAATCAATCAATGTTTCTTCCCAATATGTGCCCGCCCACATGCGGCCTGCGTGATGTTGGCTGTAATAATATACGTTATCCATGAAGGAAACCAAGGTAGCGCCTTGATGTGCCCACTGATGGTGATGCTTAGTAGGTGCCCCTCCCCACCCCTACTTTTTTTTCATTTATCGGTCATAATTAAACGTTTACGATTGCTTTACTTCGAGCACACTAGAGGGCGAGCATTGTCGAGGATGCGACAGCGACGGATACGTTTTTCGTGTTGCCTGCATTGCCTTTGCGCTGAGATTTACGATTGCAAACGATCCGCGTTTTGATGCGTCGGTTGTAGCAAGGTAAGGCGACTAACAACTGGTTGTTCTCAAGCGGCCGCATTGGATGTTTGTGATCTCGTGTGCGGTGAACGGCGGGGTTACGAGCCTTTCGGAAATAAAGGTGGCATTTTGAAAGCAATCGGTATGACTTCTCTGTGTTTACGGCGGCGCGTTCGCTCTGAACGCGTAGGCGGGGTGCGCAGCGAGACGAATGCAAGAAGTTGCGCATATACGATTGGCGACATCGCTTGCTAACCGCAGTTCTGGTGCTCGGTAGGTAATTTCTTGGTTGTTTTAGCGCATTTTAAGCGCACACAACCACAGTAACCTACGTATTTGTACTTCCTTGATCCTCAAACCGATCAGTTCGCTAGGCCTTTCTCGCATGACAAGCCTTGCTTGGGTGACGCTGCCAGGGGAGGAACGCTCCTCCATTAGCTCAAGAAAGGGGGAAATCTTCCTCCACTCCTATAGGGGTAGAAACGCGCTCCTCCCTCTTAAAGGGAGAATCTTTCTACCTCTTAGGGAGCAATATATGATACATTCCTGTTTCACCCTTAAGAGAGAAACTACCACACCCTTTTTTCTTAGAGTGCGGCGGTAAACGAAAGGAGCAGAACACGCATGCGCGCCTGCCGTCGGTGGTAGCCCATCTATACTTCTCAAACCACTTCTTTTAACGCGGCTTCGAGCATTATTCGCAACATACTGGCCTCAGCGATGGCGCTGATAGCAGAGGCGGTATTTGGCAGCGTTGCTCCCACACTTTCAGCGCACGCGAGCTGCTGGAGAAACGTCGCAATTGGGATCTGAAGTGACATTTTTTTTTTCTAATATTAGATGCTAAACATCTCATGGTCGGGGCTATGTCCCTCCCTTGTTGTTGTTGTTGCGTCGTCCACACCCCCACTGCGCATGCTCGACTTGCTGAACGCCCAGTGGTGTCTTACCCTTTAATGGCTCCTGGAGCGACAGTGTTGCCGGTGTCTTCCTGGGCCGGCACGAGACGAGCACGCTTCACGCGCCTTCGACGTTTCATCGTCGGCGGCGGCGGCGTGCGTCGGCGAGTCTCGGCGGGCCGTGATTACAAGCAGCCCACAACCATCCGGAGGATGTGCATCGACCTCATCTTCAACAACTTTAGGGTTCATCCACTACAACAGCCCTTGACTTTACATTTCACAGACCATAAGGCGGTCATAATCAAAGCGGAACGCCAACCACACCTCGACGTCATTTACGTTGAACATGATCATGATAATGCCTAAATAAAGACAAACTCATACCACGTACAACGTCTCTCTCTCTCTCTCTCTCTCTCTCTCTCTCTCTCTCTCTCTCTCTCTCTCTCTCTCTCTCTCTCTCTCTCTCTCTCTCTCTCTCTCTCTCTCTCTCTCTTTAATCCCTCTCCACTCTAAACTCCCCCCCCCCCCCCTCCAATAAAATTACACCACCTTCCCGTAGGATGCTTATGGTCGAGCCTGTTCCCTCCCTTGTTGTTTCGCCGTCCACACCTCCACTGCGCATGCGCGTCTCTCCTCTATTCTCCTCCTCACAGCCGTATAAACCAGGTGTGCACACGCGCTGCGCGCTACTCCACTGCGCATGCGCGTCTCTCCTCCATTCTCCTCCTCACCCTACCCACGCTTCTCCTTACTTTCACACCACACACCAACTCTACTCATACTACTTACTTCAACTCTACTTACACACCAACCAACCCCCACTGCTGCTTCGCATCATCCTCAGGGTTCCCACCACGGGAAGATGGTGAAATTTTCTTAGGAGGGTCTGCTATCAGCGCCATCAGCGAGACCAGTATGCTGCGAATAATGCTCGAATAATGCCGCGTTAAAAGAAGGGGGTTGAGAAGTATAGATGGGATATCACCGTCGGCAGGCGCGCATGCGTGTTCTGCTCCTTTAGTTTACCGCCGGTGCAGCTACACGGCGCTCCTATGCGGTTCGGCCACAGCTCCTGTGCTCTAATTACTTCTGACGGCACCTGTACATAATTGGCAACCGAACGTATTACGCCAAATCTGGCTATAAAAAACTCACAATGAAGACAAGCGGCGTAAGAATGTTTGCGCAAGGGGAAACAATTATCTGAATTTTCACACATTTTTCGTCAGAAAATTGTGGGGTTCTACAAAAGGTGCCAGGCATTAGCGTCTTTTACAAGCTTTATAAATAAATTCGCACCCTATAAATTTTCAGTAGTTAATAAAACGACGCTTTACGTGGATTCAGCAACAAAATTCATCCGCAAATACGTGTTTAACATATTCATTTTAGAGGTATGTATTTTGTCGCAATTTTAGAATCTGCTGTTACGTGTGATATTATACTGAGGCAAGCTTTACTGCATGCTCTACTCGGGACATGTAGGACACAGCTAAGCAGCCAGTTAATAACTAGCCAAACAAGGTCGGCGCTTGTATTTTTATTGCCCCCACCCCATCGTTTTTGTTTTTGTTTTTTTATTCGAACCATATGCGTTTTCCCAAACCGAGCTGATTGTGCTGGCGTGGTATTGTTCAATGCTGCTGGGACGACTGTGTCCCAGAAAAAGACTGTAGCTCGGATCGTGTAACACACTGGACCACAACTCTACGTGAATTTGAAAAACCTTATCGTTTCCGAATTTCACCTCATTTCCTGTCATATCCTTACAAACTGCAGTTTCCAAACGAATACATAGCCGTTGCGCCTACCTGATTGTCTCTTAAGTTGCATGGTCTCTTAAGGGGTTACGCAGACAAAATGCAAGTTTGGTTCATTCGAAAGATCGCCTCGTTAGAATAAACTGACATCACTTTTAACGCAAACCTCACTCAAATAAGGTATATAATGGGGAAAAAGGAGAATGGCCATGCGACCCACTAGCTCATTTCCCGCACAAGAACACATGATGTATTATGGGCAGATGTGCGATTGGCTGCGGCCGGCAAAATCCAACGCGAATTAAACAGGGGTTATGAGCTTGCAGAACAAGCCATTTGCGTTTAAATATAATGCAATTTTCGTAGCAGGGAGAATGGTGGGTAAACAATGAAAGTTACGAACGCACACGTAAACATAGAAGCACTCAGCCGTCCGGCGCGTTGAGCTTCGCACTGGCCAACTGGCATAAGAGAGATTGTCTTATGTGACTCTGTTTGTTGAGTGTATACCCAATGTTTCGCGAAACGAGTTATATCAATTGTAACAAACATTATGCCAAAGGAAAACAAAGCGAGGGCGGACAGCGGTCCCGAGCGGTATGGCGGCGCCATCTAGGAGGACAGACCGCAAACGAGGCATTCCTTACGTTCACTTCTGTACTTGTTCTACATACGTCATCGCAAACGTCACGAAACACGCGATTCAGCTGGATAATCAGCATTATGGCTTAAATTGTTCAATTTCTCAGTGAATAAAGCGTCGTTTGGTGCCGGGCAAGCGCTATTGGCACTAGCACCAAATCGTTCGATTAAGACAAACCTCTATTCTTTCTGCATGGCTCCTTTAAAACGTATCGCAAAAGAGATATATCCCACCACACTGCACTGTATAACAGAGATGAGTTTCGCATGCTTTTTTAGGTTCGTTTTCTGTGCACCGCTTTCTAGTGAAGACCCTTCTAAGATAGGAGGAAACGGCCTCGAAAACTCGTAAACAACGAAAAAGAAGTCATGCCGCGCTTGTGCTACGCTGAAACGACTCTGTAACCGTGCCAAGACTCACGTACTTCTTAGCGAGAGATAATAGTTATCGGAATCGCAACATAGGCGCATCCAGAATAATGCAACATAGGCGCATCCAGAATAATGCCTTGGAAGGGGGGCGGTATGATTGTCTGGAAACCGTGGAGCATGGCAAAGAGCTCTTATGCAGTGATACTTTCTGGGGAGCTGGGGGGCTCTCGCTTTGCTGATGAACCGCATTGCTGAAGCACGAATGGCGCAGTTGCTTCCCTACCACTTCTGGCAGCCCCACATTGCTCTGTTAAGGCGATAAATTGAGTTGTTTTTCCTGTAGCATATATCACGTACAGCTTTAGGAAATAGGTGTTAACTCACCGCGGTGCTCAGTTAACTGCACTTTAAATTGAAATCGGAAACTGTCGTAATTTAGTACGGCACACCCGTTTCATCCCCACGTCTACCCGTTCACCTTGCATGATTGATACACATCACTTCAAAAGCAGTCGACAACCACGCAGTCTTCCCCTTCGCTTTCGGACCTTTCTCTCCGAGTATCCTTGGCTCAATACAACACGTCCCATCAAATGGGCCTAGTGCAATCTGAGTGTGAAATCTCTTGTGTTCACAATGCATGGCAAGACGGCACAGCGATTGTCACCGTTTGTTTTGCAGGGTACGGCAGTGAGCCTCAGAAATAAATAGGAATGTAAATTGCTCCTGTATTTACATAACTTTATCCCAACACATGACTTACAGTTAAGCTGTTACATTAAATAACTTCATTTGTCCCTGATCAGGCTTTTTTCCTCGTGACCTTGCTTATTCCAGAAGGAACTCGCCTCGCTGTCCCACAAGAGATCGAAGGCAGAAGAATCGGACGAGTCTGCTTCGGCAAAGAAGCAAGATCCTGCTACCGGCAACATGGATCCTTGAACTCCTTCACCAAACGGCCTTCCTGCGCTTTTCTTTTTTTTTTTTTTTACTTCCAGCCGCTACTACTTCCTTGGTTGGCGTTTCATTCGAAGTCTGGTGTTTCGTTCTTTTACACTCTTCCTTTTTTTTGGTCAAGGGACTCAGGAGACGCGGTCGCGACCTGCCCAATAAAAAAAAGCCCCGGCATTGCTTCTAATCGCAAGTTCTTCGTGCCATGCAACCCGGTTCAAAATGTGAGAAGTTAATAAGATCTACAAGGTCCTCGTGGTGCAACATGGACAAAGATATATGCCACACGATCAAATTTGTTTTCTTCCAAGCACGTGGTGACAGGGCGTGAGCTTTGAAAGCTTATGAGACTTGCAGAGCCTGTAGGAACTGCTCCTTTGATGACATGCTTCAACTATCGTGACGCAGAATTTTCATGTTCATTTAATCAACTTTCCTCATCAACAGCTCATACTCCCTCATATATGCCCTGTGGAAAAATAAACTCTATAAAAAAAATTGTGCAGTACAAACTGGCCAAGCCTAAAATGCTCCGCTGAGGTACAGGGGGAATTAAAAGAAATGCGAACAACGGAGCACACAGCCTCCGACGCATGCCGCACCGTCTGGCTGCACTGTCAGTAAACTGCGCGCATGCGTAGTTCTTTAAGAGCGTTTGAGAGTGTGGCCTACTGTTAGGGTAAAGGCTTGATAAAGAAGCGACGCCGGTAATTTATTTTCAGGCGCCTTTCTATGCTCTGTCGCCACTGAACATCCTGTTATCTACTGAATTCGGGAGCCAAGCGCGCAGCAGCTAGGCTGATTGCAGCTAGCACGATGCCGTTCAACGATCATCCCGCTCAGTGGCGACGCAGCCTGAAAAGGCACCTCAAAATAAACGACCGGGGTCGCTTCTTGATCAAGCATTTCTCCTAAATGTAGGCCACAATCTCACACGCTCTCGAAGAAGTGCGCATGCGCGCAGTTTACTGACTTTGCAGCCAGACGGTGCAGCATGCGTGGGAGGCTGTGCGCTCCGTTGCTCGTATTTCTTTTAATCCCCCCTGTACGTCTCTACATCGATATTAAGTAGTACTGGCATTACGCACCATGCATCACGTACTGCACGCATAACTGCGGAATATAAACTATGGCAGCTCATAGGAAGCCGCAGCTTGCGCCAGGAATCATAGTCGGTACGAGTAGCAAATGTGCAGTGCGATGGCTTTCTTAGAGCGCACTCTCACGGCAAGTTCAGAGGCAACGTTCAGTTTCGCCCGCTCCTTGTTTATCGCAACTGAACCTATAGAACGCCGGTTCAAGATTTCCAATTTGATGAAATGAACATATCCAAAACATGCAGACGTACTCCTCAATGCAACAGTGCAAATACTAGTAGTACTTCGTATTCCGGGAGGGCGGGGGGGACCGTAAAATGCATAACATAAAGTATACTGCAAAGGCCGGCGTGTGCCCAGCATTGAACCAGTACTGCACAAGAATGTGCAAAGGCAGACGAGGGACGATAAAATAAAAAAGTAAGGTAACGAAAAAGGTGTAAGGAAATAAAGGTAGGAGGTTTCCGGAAGGGGGGAAAGGGCGTGGCAGGAAACAACGGGGAATGTAAGTGAAAAATTGAGAGGGGCGGCGTGACGACTGGACCTGATAGCAGATGTCTTCCTTGTGGAGAAGGTTTCCTGGCAGGGATATTAATGCATAAGCGTTCTTCGTCAAATACCCCCCAGAAAAAGCGCGACGCCTTGAATCTGCAAAATAAATGCATAACTGGTCAAGCTAAAACACGTATTTGTCATAATAGTGCAAATGCAGATGATCAGTGCCTTCAGAATCAACAAGGAAGAATTTCAAAAATAAACAAAAAACATGGGACACGATGCGCTGAGAACGCATTTAAGTGTATAGTAGTGAAGCCGTCTTTAAAGGGACTCTGTATAGCGCTTTATACTTTTAGACCATTTCAACTTCTTCGTCTTGGGAGCTACTGTTTTAACAATGGGCTGTGCTAGCGGCCCTATAATTGGCGCAGTCGAGATGAATATGTAACTGCGCATGCGCAACACAGCCCAGGACATGTCCTGATCTTATAAAAGTTTAACGGAATAAATGGTTCATAGGCATTCATTCCAGGGCAATACGATGGTTCAGCTTCACCACAACGCATTCAGTTGACCAATGCATCCAGCTAACGATTACGTTTCGGCGAATGGCAGTGTCGAGCATACGATTTGGCTCGGTCTGCGATGTGGCATCACGCGACGCAAGCATGACGGTTTCCATTGCGCAGTGCACCACAGCGCATATCACATTTTTGAGCCAGATCATGCATCGGTCACTCGAGTGCATTACGGTGAAGCTGAACCACGGGAATGCCTTAGAGCAGGGGTCGACAACCTGACGCCCGCGGGGCAGTAATACGCGACCCCCAAAACGACGTCAGACTCCACCCTCCCTTGCCACTTTTTAATTGAAGACCCACGTGGCAGTTTTGACCTCAGATGGGGTCAGACAGGAACGAAGAAGGATCGATTCCAGTTGGCATTGCCACCATCTTCGATTTTTGTACATTATTGTCATTTTGCCGAAATTTTCTCCCACCCCCCAATTTGCCGTCCGGCCCCCGCCGAGTCGGCTTCATTGAAATCGGCTCTCCGCCTCAAAAGGTTGCCGACCCCTGCGTTAGAGTGCACATGAGGCCTTCATCAATATATGACCACTTACATTGCCTGGGGTAAAATGTCTTTCCTGCAATGCATTAATTTTGTATAAAGTGTTACAGTCGGTAAGGCGTTCCCTAACCGGGATTCGCCGCCTCCGTCATGAAGAGGTAGCGTGGTGGTCAAGCGGACATCAAAAGTTGGTGCCTTGGAGATGACGACGAAAAGCCGAAGGCAACGCTTAACTGATTTACTGCATGGACAAAAATGAACAGCGACGGTACAGGAGCATCACCCTTCCGGGAGGACTCAAACAAAGCGACAGCGGGATCTGATGCTGTTAATCGAATGCGTTCTGCGCTCGGAGGAACCACGTATTTATCCCCGTAGCGCTATAACGGTCAAACAGCCTTCCTAGTGCTTTGCGCGCGGCACGAAAATAGTGCTGACACACCCACTCTTTCTCGAGTTCGTGAGGGCCGGCAGATAGCGGCGCTCGTTGAGTCTGAGAGAGGGTGGACAGGAGATATCGGCCAGCGGCGTCCGCTGGCAGATGCATGTATCTGCATGAACAGCTTGTTTTTTTGTATTTTGTAGATGCAACGGCTTGAGTCACCGCCAGCGAGGTGCCCGTGTGGCGGGCGTTCTCCGGCATGCTGTAGCACGTTCGATAAAACCGGACTTTCTTGCACAGCACAGGAGTACTTCGCCACACTACACCAACTTGTAGCACGCGCGAACAGGGTAGCGGCGCGCTGAATCGTATCAGCTTCTCGCCCGGGGATTCCGAGGTCCCGATGGACAAAGGTCAGCAACCATATTGTTCGGAGGGATGGTCTTGAAGAGATGTGCTCGACAGGCGGTCGACTCCAGGCCTGGGTCGAGCGACACTGTGCTGGAGCTTCACCGTTCCGGTCGCTAGACGAAGAGTTGTTCCCCAGGAACGTTTCTGGCTTGGTCAGGCAAGCGACAGAACAACACACAAAAAAAACCGCATCGCCGACAAGTGCGAAGACAATCCACACTGAAGCTTTATCAGGCTTTTAGTTGCGACAAAAATACGCAAGTAACTGTACCTGTTACATTTTAGCCCAGCAGTACTTCAGCCAAACGCACAAATCTGGAAGGCTGACATTTGTCCACCGGTTGTCGGTTCATCTCACTACATGACCAGCCCAAGTCTATTTATTTTTCTTTAATTGAACGACAATATCTTCTATACTCTAGCTTGTTCTCTGATCCAGGCAGCTCTTTTCCTGTCCCTGAGTGTTATTCCTAACATAATTCTTCCCATGGCCCATTGAGCCGACCAAAGTTTGCTTCGTAGTTGTTTAGTAAGGCGCCAAGTTTCAGCTCCGTATGTCATCACCGGCAGTATGTGCTAGTTGTTGATTTTCTTTTCAGTGACAGAGGTAGCTTACTTTTGATTATTTGGGAGTGTTTGCCGAGTGCTCCCCAACCCATACCTTTTCTGCGCCGGATTTCTCTCCCGTGGTTGGGGTCAGGACTAGCCATCTGTCCAAAATAGCGGTATTTTTTTACTTCTTCTAGCGTTTCGTTTCCTAACCTGAAGAGGACGTTTTTGGCATGCGTATTCCTCTTTGCTTTAGATTTCTTCGTATTTATTTTTAGCCCCACGGCCGTGCTTTCTGATTGTAGTTCCTCAAGAATTGTGTGCGTGTGTTCTGCAGTCTCACTCAGTAATACTATGTCGTCCGCAAACCTCAAATGGCTCAAGTGTTCCCCGTTTATCCTTAATCCTATGTTTTCACGGTCAAGCTTTCTAAATACCCCGTCCAGACATGCTGAGAATAGTTTTGGCGAGATGGTATCTCCCTGTCGTACTCCCTTTTGGATCGGAAATTCATCGCTTTGATTTTGCAGGGTTATCCTACCCGTACATTCCTCATAAATGCCTTCGAGAAGCCTTATGTGGGTTTCCTCTATTCCCTGGTTTTTAGTGCTTCCAGCACGGCTGCAGTGATACGGAATCAAACGCTTTCTCATAATCAATGAGTGCCATGTAAAAGGGTTTACTGTACTCTGTGGATTTTGCTATACCTTGATTGACGACATGGATGTAATCCATGGTTGAGTACCCTTTCCTAAACCCGGCCTGCTCTATGGGTTGTTGGGAATTCAGGCGGTCACCTATGCGGCTAACTATAACTTTGGCTTATAAACAACAGCTTGTAAACAACTGAGAGCAGGCTGATTGGTCTGTCATTCTTGAGGTCCTTAGGATCTCCCTTCTTATGAATAAGAATAATGTCGGCGTTTTTCCAGGCTATGGACACTTTTTGAGTCTTCAGGCATTCCGAAAATAGTGGAGTAAGCCTGTTCAGTACAATATGTCCTCCCTCCTTCAATGCCGTGGTCACCTGCAGCTTTTCCTCTTTTCATGCCTTGAAGAGCCTTTCCAACTTCCTCTTTAGTTACTAGTGCGACATCGCAAGTTGAAATTGTACTTTCAGTAGTTTCCCCTGGTCTAACCTCGCTGGCATACAGCCTGGTGTAGAATCGTCCTGCTACCTTTATTATCTCGTCCAAGTTGTGCGTAATGTTATCCTACTCGTCTCTGAGTGCGTACATCCTGTCTTTCACGATGACTAGCTTTCTCGTAGTTGCCTTCAAGGTTCCCCTTATTCGCAGCGTTTTCTCGATCACTGCCCTGTTATACGCACGCATGTCGTTTGTTTTATTTCTGTTGATCGGAAGTGTAGCGCACTTAAAACGTATACGGCTGCAGAGCCAGACTCCAGAGTAGGAGGCGACCGTTCTTTGAGGACATCGTGTGCAACCACGTGAGAGGACAGTTGTAAGTCTCTACTCTAAACTTCGAGCCGGCGAGGTAATATGCCAGTTTTTGCACCGCCCAAACGAGACACGCACACTCCTTTTAGGAGGCGCTGTACGCTCCTTCGCGAATCGTCAGCTTCCGGCTTGCGTCGTCAGCTTTTTCGCACAAAACTACGCCCATCCCTCGGTCACTAGCATCACGCTGGACTACGAAGGGCTTCGCATACTCTGGCCAAGTCAGTGCCGGGTGGCTAGGTAGCGCATTTTTAGGGCGGCAAACGCCCACTCTTTTTTTCGTCCCACTCGACTGTTAACGGTTCGTTCTGTTGAAGCGCATCGGTCAAATGGCTAGCCAGCTCAGAGTACCCTCGGAATGTACCTCTGATAGTAACCTGCGATTCCCAAGAACGACCTGATGTCCGTCTTTGTTCGAGCGAGGCTGCAGAAAGTCTCGGATTGTTACCGCTCCCTTATCCACAGATGGTCGTCGAAGACCCCCCCATAACGTGACCAAGGTACGTAACTTACGAGCGTGTCATTTGGCATTTGGGCACCTTCATTGTTAGGCCAGCTTCGCATAAACGTGATATCACGGAGCGCAGGTGTTCCAGATGCTCTGGCCACAAGGCGGAATAGATAGTCACGTCGTCTAAATACAGCAACGCAAAGTCGTCGAACCCCCGTAAAACTTTGTCTATGAGGCTTGAAAAACAGTACGGTGCCTTCTTGAGCCCAAAACTCAAAACTTTTGGCCGCTAGGTTCCTATGGGTTAAATAAAGGCCGCGTATCGGCTAGCTTTCCCCGTCAGTGGAACCTGCCAGTAGCCTCGCACTAAATCAAAAGTGGAAATGAAGCGCGCGCTCATTACCTTCTCGATACGAGGACTCTGTGCTTGGTATCGGGTAGGTTTGGTCTCTGGTGATAAGGCTTAACTTCCTGTAGTCTATATATGGTCGCAGATAGGAACTTCAACTACAGATCAGGGGAGAAGTATAGTCACTTTCCTAAGCCTTTAGCACAAGAGCCAACATTTTCTGGATTTCAGTCTCCAAAATCTCGCGCTGTCGTGGTGACACTCGCTACACCTGTGAACGTACGCACTGGGAAGACGTAAGCTCTATGTTCTGCCTCCTTCATCCGAAATTCAGTCCGAGACCTCTTCTAACAGCCCCTGTAACTCGCGATTTTGGTCAGGTTCCAGCTCTACTTTCGTTACTAGGTCGCTGACGAGTCTACTGTTGCTGTCATTAGTAACAGACACCAATTCCTCAACCTCGGAGGAAACCTTCTCGGGTATGTTAACCAGCATTTGCACCACCGCTTCTCGCTGCCTGTAGGGCTTTAGTAGGTTGCTAGGGCATAGTTGCTGCAGCCTGCGCTTTCCAGGAACGCTCACGACGTACTAGTTGGTATCGGGTAACTTTTGAAGGAATTTTGCCGGGCCTTCCCACTGAACTAGTTTGTGGCGTTGAGACGACCGCAAAACCATTGCTTGATCGCCAACCTCAAACTGGCGTGCCCTGGCCCCTCTGTCGTAGTAGAGTTGCGACTTTTTCTGGGCTGTACTCATTGCGGTACCTGCTAGCTGTTGTTCCCTATGCAATCGGTCCTTCAGCAAGAGTACTACGTATTCTACAACGATCGGGTCTTCGCCCCTACATTCACGATTCGCGGAAAATGCAGGGGGGGGGGGGGGGGGGGGAACGCAATGAGCGTCCGTAAACAAGTTCCGCTGGCGTCTCGTGAGCAGTTCTCAAAGCAAACAGCGGCAGGCAAACACAGTTCCGAGTCAGCCTTTCGCGCGTAATATATGGCTCTTAGAACGCGCTTCATTACTGAGTGCAGTTTCTCGACCGAGTTTGACTGAGGGTGGTACACGGAACTATAGATGAGCTTTATCACGCACTTCTCGAGAAACGTCGTCGCTAATGCGCTCATAAAAACGGTACCCTGATCTGACTATTTCTGAAGGGAAGCCAACTCTCGCGAACACTGGCAGTAGTGCGTTCACAATTTCCGCGGAGCTCGACTCCTTCATGGGTTCGGCATCGGGAAACTTAGCAGCCGGACACAGCACTGTCAAGATGTGACGGTAGCCAGAGGTCGTCGTGGGCAGTGCACGCCAACCGTGTCGATCACGAGCAATGCCGACTGGAAATCCCTTCGGTGTTGTGACGAGGCGGTGAAAGGGCTCCGTAATAACCGGCAGAAGTTGCATGGGCGCTTTGGCTTTGTCTCCCGGCTTTCCCACTTTCTGGCGCTCATCACAAGTGCGCACGAAGTTTTCGACACCGCGAAAGCATCTTGGCCAGTAGCACTCCTGCAATAGGCGGTCTTTTGTTTTTCGTACGCCTAGGTACCCTGACCACGAGTTTCCGTGTGCGAGATGCAAAAATTACTGACGATAAACCTGCGGTACAACCACCTGGTCATACTTTAATCATCTCCGCTTACGATACTTGCGATAAAGTATCTCCTCCTTCGTATGGAACCTTACATTCTTTTTTCGCCACCGTTTAAGTTACATTGTCCAGTAACTTTTCCAGCGTGTGACCTTTTCTTTGCTCCGCGCTCAGGGCACGGTACTACTGACGTGCAGAAACCGCTCTAAATTCTCCGGCGTCGATGCCACAAAAGGCTCCGCCAGATAATCATCTGTTTCAGCGGGCTGCTGCTGCTCGACGCCTGTAGCCTGATGTAGAGGATAAGGACTACCAAATTATACTGCCAACACTGCCTACCGGAGGAATCATTCTGAACACCGTTTTTCTACATGCCGACGTGCGAGGACGACCGTACCACGTCGAAGATTTCAGCGACGCACTAGCTCAACGTGGTATGCTGACTGAGGTTGTTTCCTTGGGGACGCATCAAATCAGCCATGTCTGGGCCGTTACCTTTAGTGGTCCCGAAGCAACGAGGAAGATGCTGGAAGCTGGCGACTTGCAAGAGAAGGGACGTTGCTGCGTCGTCGTCGACTCTCAAAACCAGGAGGTGAGGGTTAAAATGCACTGGCTTTTGCACAGCGTTACGGATGAGGACATTCGAGCCGCACTCGTGAACTACGGCCGTGTCAAGATAACAAGTCAGCGGTGGCGAGCTTCCTGGGTGAACGAGGACGGTGCTGCTCAAGCTCAAAACGGGGCTGAAGCTCGGCGACCTGCCCCGCCAGCTTCGGGTAGCTGGGGAGATGGCACTGGTCGTTGTACCAGGAAGACCCATGCATAAAGCGACCATATTCCTCGGACCCTAAAGCGGGACGGAAGGGGGGGGGGAGGGGGTCCAAGAAAGAACGTGGCACATAGCTTAAAGGGACCCTAAGGCTCAATGCTATTTTGTTTTAACTCTAAGATCATTCGTTTCGCAGTTCTCTCAGCCTTTGTTCGACGAGAAACGATGCGCTATTTGCTGAATAAGTAAATAAGTACTGAAGCACGTCACCCGCCATTCGTCAAACGCAGAAGGGTGTACTTAACGGTTTGTTGGTACACTGTAACTTCAAGAAAACAGCTCAGACATTGGGACTAAGCAAGAAACACACAACAGTTTCTTGCTTAGTTCTGTCGTGTGCGCTGTTTTCTTGAAGTTCCTCAGACGGTTTCTTTTGGCTCTTTCATTCTTCCAGCTTTTCATTAGTGGCACTTTTCATTTACATATCTCTGGCCGAAGGCGGTACAAAACACCGTCCCACAAGCGGGCTGCGGGACAGCGGGACCACAGCGGCAAAACCGGGACGTGTCCCGCCTAAGTCACTTTACCCATGCAGTGTCTGCGGTACAACGGAGGCGGTCATGTCCGGCGTGAGTGCAGGGTCTCCAGGTGCTCACGGTACCGACGCTTTGGCCACGTGGAGGCCCAATGTGTGCCGTCATACGCGAACGTCGTGGGGCCTGCGAATGCCAACGCGGCGAACGGCGACACCATGGATGCCCGGGAGGCGGAGGAAGCTGCCGAGGGAGCAGGGGATATTGACCCGACGGCTCCGGGAACCGTCTCGTCTCGTGACACATGGAGCAGTGGCCGAGGGAGACGAGCGGCCGCCGGCGGGGGACCCGACGCAGGGAGACGGGAGCCAGTCAGCCACCCTCGCCCCGACAGCGACTGAAATCCAAGAGCCGGGCAGCCAGGACAGTGCCATGAAGACGACCACCAGCCCTTCCACTAAGCGCCGTCATGAGGAAGCTCAGACTGAAAGGGGGCGCGTCACCGGAGACAACGGAGAGCCCCCAGCGAAAACGACGTCTACGCGCCGTTCTGCGCCGCGCCTGAAACCAAACCTTGTTTCGGAGCCGAAGGCTCCAACCGGGCGCTCACGTGGCCGAGAAAGCTGGGTGGACGACGGCGGCGCCTAATGAAAATAACGACGCGACAACAGGTAAACATCATACACCCGGTTTCTTGTTACTAACGCCAAAATGTGGCCTCAGCCGTCTCTGAGCATAGCAACCCTAAATGAAAGCAGAGCCAAGTTTTCCGCCTGCTGACGGACCTTGACATCGACATTTTGTCTGTTAGGAGACGAAAGTGGAAGGGGAGGAGGGGACCGGGGGCATGGTGCAAAGATTCGAGTCACGATATTATGTGGGCGTCAGTCATGCAGTGGGTTTGTCGGCAGGCTGTGCACTGTTTTTGAAAAAGTTGCCAGGGCTCGTAGTTCTAGTGTGTATTCTTGCTTGTCCGGTAGACTTGTACGTGATTTCTCGCTGGGAGCATCTCAGTGACGGATTGTCAGCCTTCACGCGCCGAATGAGGTTCAGCAATGAAACAAGTTTTTTTCGAAGACATGAGCCCGTACTTAATTAGAGAAAGGCGCAATAATTTTGGGAGATTTTAACTGTGTCTTATCATCGCGTGATAAGACAAGCTCGAGGCCGCACAATGACGCGAGTACAGCGACGTTGACTCAATAAGTTCAGCCGACTTAGACGATGTGGGGGAATGTATAAAGGGCGGGAGGGAAGTAATGTACACACAGTATACATTACGAGTCAAGCACGGCTCGACCGAGTCTATGAGTCTTTTAATCTAATCGACAAGTTCGAGTACTTACTGCAGGGTCAAGCCTCTATCCTTTTCCGACCATTGTGTGGTCTTGTGTAAATTCGGGGTGAATAAACGAATAAACATGTTTAACTGGGATTTGTGGAAATTAAATAGTAGGCTGCTACAAGATGAGGATTTTATACAAGCAGTTACTCCAGATAGAGAGAGAGAGAGAGCAACTTTACTGTGTCCCCGGTGGCGTCTTCAGCCATCCGGACGAGTTGGACTTGCCCTTCGGGATCGGAGCTGAGCGGTTGTAATCTCTAAGAAAGGGCCTACTTTCTGCTGGACCTGTTTACTGTTCATGGTACACGATCAAACCATGTGCTGGAGGTCCGCTTGCCTCTAAAAATTTTGCATTCAGCCGTGTACAGCCCCGGGTAACAGCGGCTGTAGGCTGCAGTGTTATGGAACTTGTTTGTCTGGAGCATACGCCAAGCCACAGATTGCCGCTTAGTTAAAGTTCTGTGTGGTGCAGGGTATCTGGCTCTTCCAAGCCTGTAATGACCTAGTATGTCCCAATAACACACCAGCCTGTCCCGCCCAGGCCGGCGAAACGAGTGCGCGTCGACGGTGGAATCGTCAGCGTCGGCTCAGTTAGAGACCTCGAGCCGCGTCGTGCGCGTTTACGTTCCCCGGGAGACCGCAGTGGGCCGGCCCCCAGACTTTGGACCCCCTGACCCGATCGGCGCAGAAACCGGCCAGCAGGATTTTAAGTGCTTCCGACGACACGCGCTCTCTCGAGAAATTTAGGATGGCCGACTTGGAGTGGCTCACTATAAATTTGTATTTGCTGATGCCGTCATTGCAAAGGCAATGGCCGCCTCCTCCGCGACTTCCGGCGACGTCGTGAGGATCGTGCCGGAAGCGGCTGAATCGCCCTGTCGATTTACCATGGCTACGGCCATGGCGTCACGATCGTCATTGTTAGCGGCATCCACGTAAACCACGCCCTCAGACCTCTCGAATCTTTTTAAAGCAACGTTTCTACCCCTACCAGCCAACGGTACTTTCGCGGCGTGCGGGACAATAAACACCCAACGCGGCGGAGGCGGCGGGGGGGAGTGAGTCCGGAGGGTTTCACTCACGGAGCACACTGTAGATGGCGTGGCAAATTTACCCAGCGTTCCCCGCGCGGAGGTTCCTGCTCGCCGGCCGGCGCGTCGGTGGTACGGCTTTGTCGTCTGCTTTAGCGACGGTTGTTTTGGGCCTGTTTTGGCGCAGCTCCGCGTCCATTGCGCGCTTCCTTAGAATGGCTTGATTAACTTGTTCGACAGCACCTCCTGGGTAACCCGGATCCGACGGAATTAAGCGGTCGTACGGCAAAGATACGTTAAGGATTGCTTTGAAGGGCGGAGTAAAGATGGTCCTGTAGTTCGTTTCCCCGCAGTCCGGTGTCGATCAGGAACCCAATCGCCCGGGCTCCGGTTGACTTGGCAGGAGGCTGGCAGGGCGATGGTGTTGAAGTTCTTGGAGATGGCGGTCGAATCAACGAACTCGAGGCGTTGGGGTTGATTAAGTGAAACGAAGGTTTATATACAGCTATTTACAGTAGGATAACTGGGTACATGAGTAATAAAAGGAGAAACTTCAAACTTCAGCTAGACGCTAGCTCCGAGTGCGCACAAATCACTCGAGCTCCTCAACTTCGTCTAACCTCTCCTATTCTCGGAGCCTACACAAACCGCTCGAGAAACGACGGCCGAGACTGTCTTGCCGCAAGATCCGTCTAGTTGCCCGGTACGGCGGTGCACCCTAAACCTCCGACGCGATCTTAACCTCGACCCCCCCCCCCCCCCCTCACAAATCCCAACCTAGCTTTAACGGTCGAGACTCCTTGTCCCGCCGGGAACTGCCCAGCTCGGCGCTCAGACAAGAACGATTTCCAACGGCCAAGTTCGGCCTTATAAAACCTCCAGATCGCCCTCTCTCGGGAACGCCCCTGTAGCTTTCGTACACGCTTAAGGGAGTGCCCAAATTCACGTAGACAGCTGTCACTCAGCACAACACGGAATATTCAATGAGGCGCCGCCATCTTTGGGTCAACGGCACGCTCGCAGACGAGCAGGTGCGTGCGACCCCGCGGGGCGAGAGCGAAAGACGGCGACAGTGCAGTGTGCCGGCCAGGGCGCGTTAACAATGGCGTCTCGCGCGGCGCGCGCTTCGACGCCGGTAATCCCACCACCTCCGCGCGTCACGCAGACGGTTCCCGGAATCTGGCGGCGCTGTCTGTTTTCTCAATGGGGGATTATCCCTGCGGTATGCGGTGGGCCAGACAATCCGTCTCCCGTGCGCGCCGTGACGAATTGGCGACGGCTGCAGCGTAGAGTCTACAGTGCTGGGCCACCAGACAGAGCGGCGGGTTCTCACACGCAGCCCGGGCGCCTGGCCGCTAATCTCATAAGTGGACCTTACAGGCGGGAAAACAAAATGTAGAGACCACATACAGACATCTGGCCGCTAGAGAAACGTTACGTTTTGCGTACTGCTTGCTACGAATGGAACTCCGTTTTCTAAATTGATGAATACCGATTCGGTTGTGTTTTAAGAGGTATTACAAAAGGCGGAAGGAGCAACTGGTTCTGATAAATAACGATTATAAATGTTCCCTCAGCTCGTAGTTCTCAAACTTACTAAAGTAATTAGTTTAAATCGGCATAAATGGGAATAACTGAGCTCACATGCCGAATTGTTTCGGTGTCTACGCTTGTGTTGCGCGGTGGTGTAGCCCCGAGCTAGCACATCAGGATGGCTAGGTTCCGTTGTCTCTCCCTTCGAAAGACGCTCCTCTCCGTTTTCTATACCCCGACGCGCGGCCGGGACGGCGGCGGCGTCCACCATGCACTCTAGCCTGACCGTGACCGACGCTGCTGCGTTCGGGACGCCGCCCCCGCGAATTCCAAGTAACGGCTGGCAGAATCTCTCGTTTCATTCTTTGTAGAGCCACGTGTGTGAATTCAAGTGACGTCGCATGGGCAATTGTTGTGGGAGTCGTTGAAAGGTTTGCTTTCCAACCACCTCCAACCATCCGTGACTGGGAATCCCTGAATGCTAGTGAGACGATGGGCTTGGTCTGTTTTCGACTGGCTCAGGTTCAGGAGATGTTTGGGAAGGTGCATTGTCCGTATCATCCCCAAATTTCCACGCACCTGGTCGCATATTTCGCCCCATTCATCCTGAAATAGTCGTAGTGTGTATTTCTGAACGTTCGTTTACAGTTCTGCATTTCACAGCGTAACCTGTGGTTATGTTTGTTTTTTCTATGACGTTTTGGTATGCTCTTGTATGCATGCCACGGGTGTTGCAGGTAGGGATCTATGGTCTCCAAAGGTATGTCTGGGTCGACTGCTTTGGTTACGGCTCGCGTGTCCGTAACCAGTTGCTCAACCCACTTTTGCAGATCTAATGGGTTATATGCTTTGTGGTCTTCTCGACAACTCCAGAACTCGTCCGACTTTGTGAGGTGCTGCTGTCGGGGGAGAGTTCTAATGATGTGGGCACGGGTAAGATCAGTTTGGATGATGAAATGATCACTTCCAAGGGTGCCCCATCTGGCGTTTTTTCCGTCTTGACTCTAATGTAAAATGGTGGATCTGCGCCTGGTACTAATGGTCTCTTCATTTTTTTTGTGCACTTGGAATAACCCCACACCATCTGCGGTGCATTAAATTCGCCCACTACAATTAGAGCATTCGGGCGAGCTTCTCTCCTGGCCAGGGAAAACAGGAGATTGAATCTGTTATTCTGGGCCCGTGGGTTACTTTATACGTTCAGGATGAAAAGTTTAGATCCTCCCCTTTACGGGAAGTACCGTATCGTGTGCGTGTGTGTGTGGGGGGGGGGGGGGTTCTACATCATCTGATTGGGTTTTATGCGCCGGGATGTTTCTTAGGATTAGGACGGCTGTTTTCGGATCCGCTTCGTTTTGGAAAGCTTTGTAACCGGTAAGTTTATTGCTTTGCCCGGCTCCTGGATGGCCATAATGTATGTAGGGGTTTTAACCGACTGGATGCGTAACTGCAAGTTGCTTCGTTTTCTACTAAAGCCCCTGCAGTTACACTGCCAGACTCGGACGGCCGCGGAGCCTTTATTCGAGGGCTGGTTCATATTGGGCGCCCATTTGGGGAACGTGCCCAGATAGGTTGTTGACGCTATTGAGGACCTCTGCAATGTGTGTGAGCAGTTAAGTGCGGAGGTTATCTATGCTACTGTAGAGCGCATGCCACGAAGGCATTGAAGGCGAGGACCAGACCACGTAGCAAAACCGTTTTTTTTTTTTCGAACGCAGTGGGGTCTGGCGGGTGAGCGCGCTCGTTGGCCTATACGCCACGCTGCTGCCGCTGCCACTGTAGCAACTGTAGCTTGCCACTACAGGGCTCCCCCCAGGAGAGGAGCTGGTGCGATGCTCTGATCAATCCAGCGTACATGACGGTCGCGGTGGTGTGCAGCCACGGTGGGAAGAGGGTTGATGTCGGCGGCGGTGACATATGCCGGCTTCAGGCGCTCTGTGGCTATGGTGTCGTGGGAGCCGTTGATATCGATGACGTAGGTCGACGAGTGTCGCTCGACCACAGGGAAAGGGCCAACCACGATGGGGCCAACGTAGTGTGGTTGCAAAGTGCGGCGCACGGGTCCGTACCGCACAAACACATGTGTTGCCTGATCTAGGTCCGGAAGCACATAAGCTGCGCTGGGTTTTCGTTCACGTGTAGGCTGTGGTCGAAGGTCAGGGGGTATCAATCGTAGAGATTTCACGTAGTTCGCGGCGGAAGGTGGATGAGACGATATCTCGAACAGGTCGGCTGGTAGTCGAAGGAAGGAAGGAATACATTTTTTTTCGTCCATCGGGATCAGGTATTGGGGGTGGAGGAGGCCCACAAGGCCGTGCATGCCATAAACGAGTTCAGCCGAGGAACGTACACGTGAGATCAGCCTTACAGGCGGTGAGTATGCCCAGAAGTGTGAGGGCCGGGCAAGCGCTGGACCCACTGAGTTGGGCAATCGTGTGCTGTGAGCGTGGCCTTAAGTTGCCGGTGAAAGCGCTCGACGAGCCCATTTGTTTGTGGCCTGTACGTACGCTGCAGACTGCAGTGCGTAAACGAGTCATGCCGAGGTGAAGAGCTCGGCGAACAAGGTAGACTCGAACTGCCGTCCGCGGTCGGTGACGATGGATGATGGGTATCCCAAGCGCGCTACCCACGAATGCTGACGCTACCGTGGGCGCGGAGATGTCACACGCTGGCTTCAGGGCAGCATGTGAACCGGTTCACACAAGTAAGTAGGTATCGGTAGCCATCGCATAGGGGCAATGGACCGACGAGGCCGATGTGTACGACGGCGAAGCGCTCATCATGTTGTAGGAACGTCTTTGCCGGAGGAACTGGTAACCGGTGAGCCTCTGCGCGCTGTCATGGTGCACAGACGCGGACCCAGTCGCGAACATCGGCGTTCATGCGAGGCCAGACAAAACCGAGCCGCGATGAGTTGCTGCGTGACACGAATCCCAGGATGGGCCATGTTGTGCAGGGCGTCGAAAAGCTCACGATGGCAGGTTTTGGGTGCGAACGGTCGTGGCTTTCCGGTCGAAAAGTCGGAAACGATCTGTTGTCCGTCGAGTGTAATATCTTTGAGTTGGAGAGCGCAGTGGGCGATGTGCGAAGGCGGAGCAGCTCCATGTCGCCTGCTTGCTAAACAGCCAGTCGGCGAAGATCGGGTGCAATTAAAAACGGCGAAGTGGAGGCAATGGCCTCCACGCAACTTAGAACATCCGCAGGTGTGTTGTCTACGCCACTGACATACTTGATATCCGTCGTGTACACGGACAGGTAGGCAAGCTGCCGCACTTATAGTGGCATGTAATGGGTGTCGGGCCGCCTGGTGGCGTACGTCAAGGGTTTGTGGTCACTGAGGATGGTGAACTAACGACCCTCTAGAAGATGTCCAAAATGACGCACAGCCAGGTATATTGCCAAAAGTTCACGTCCGAAGACACTGTGCCGGGTTTGCGGTAGGTTCGGCGTTTTGAGAAGGCCAAGGGCTGTCACGCACCGTTTACGTGCTATTGGAGGACAGCTCCCACAGCAGAACTCGAGGCGTTCGTCATCAGTGCGAGTGGACGTCCTGGATTTGGGTGCGTGAGGGGAGCGGCGTCGGCCAGCGCACGTTTGTGGTGCGAAAGGCTGCCTCAGCACTTGCGTTCCAGTCCAATTCGGTGGTAGAGCGCTCCCCGGAAAGCAGGCGCTCGAGAGGCTCAAGCAGAGTGCCGCAGTTCCTGATGAAACGACAGTAAAGTTTACCAGACCCAGGAACTGGCGAAGCTTGGTGAGCGACGTTGGTGTTGGGAAGTTGAGAATCGCCTGGACCTTGTTGGGGAATGGCCGAATGCCTGTCGCATCCAGTCGATGTCCCAGGAAGTCGAGGGCGGGAACACCGAACTCGCTCTTCGTTGCATTGATGATAACGCCGTTGGCAGCTAAGCGTTCGAGGAGAATGCGGAGATGGTGAAGATGCTCCTCTAGGGACGTACTTACTACCAGCAGATCGTTCGCGTAAGCATATACTAAGGGCAGTCCACGCGTCACTGTATCGATGAAAGGCTCTGTATCGATGAAAGGCTGAAACGTTCGGGCAGCGTTCCTGAGGCCGAACGGCATTTGGAGGAACTCGAAGAGGCCGAAAGGTGTTCTTATGGCCGTCTTGTGTACGTCCTCCTCAGCGACGGGGTTCTGGTGATACGCCCGCACAAGGTCAGTTTTTGAAAATATGGTGGCACCGTGCAGACTGGCGGTGAAATCTTGAATGTTGGGAAGGGGGTACTGATCCGGGATGGTAGAGAGGTTCAAGAACCGGTAGTCGCCACAAGGTCGCCAGTCACCGTTCTTTTTGGAAACCATGTGAAAGGGTGATGCGTAGCGGCTGGAAGAAGGTTGGACGATGCCAAGTTCCAGCATGTGCTCGAACTCTGCACGGGCGATCTTGAGTCTGTCGGGAGCGAGTCGTCGCGGACGAAAGAAAACGGGTGGTCCTGTAGTTGTGATATGATGACGGACGTCATGCGTCACGGGCTGAGTCCAGTAGGGGGGGGGGTGACGTCACGGTGGGGAACTCCTTAAGCAGGGCGGCAAACGGTCCTCCAGTAACACCTGCGCAGTGTTGTGCCAGAGCGCCTGGCCCAAAGGCGTTGCACGAGGCGACGCGCCGACAGCGAGGCTGAGTCACGCCTCTCCCTTTGTCGCTGCGGCGCGGCCGAATCCTGCATCTCGAAACGCTGCGGCGCGGCCGACTCCTGCATCTCGAAACGCTGGGGCGCGGCCGACTCCTGCATCTCGAAACGCTGCGGCGCGGCCGAATCTCTCAGCGGAGAACGACCCAAACAAGAGCATGTCGCTACGCCCGGAGGCGAGGTCACGGAGACGGCGGCGGCATCGCTCTCCCTTTCCCCATTGGCGGCGCAGCTGACTCGCCGCTTCGCTACCATTCGTCGGAATTCAAACTTCAGGCAGCGAGAGCCCTGATTGGAGCATTTCGAACTTCTTGGGGCCACAACGAACTCCCGGGCTATAAAAGAAGCCCGGAGGCTCTCATCGTCGGCTTTCCTCGGCAGCTTCTCTCCGGCACCAGTCTCTTCGGAAGCACCGAGTGAAAAGGGTGCTGTCGCCTTTGTGCGAGTTATGTAACGTTTGCTTACCCTGTACATACTGTATATAAATGTTACTTCAAGTTTTCGTCGGCTCGGGAACTTCTTCGCTCGGCTCTGCGCCGCGTCGATAGCGGACGGAGCAAGGCAACATCGCTACATCGGTGACTGCGCTCGGGTGGCCAGTCGCAACAGCGGAGACAGCGTCGGGATGGCTGATTCCCAACCTCGGTGACGAGCAGGAAGGCGAGTCACAACCTTGGCGACCGCCCTGGGATGCTCATTTCCCAACCTCGGAGGCAACAGTGGGATAGTCATTCCCAACAGTGGTGCCAGCGGTGGGATCGTCATTTCCCAACAGCAGGAAGGCGCTACGTCAGCAGCTGCTGTCGCTACGACGCCTTGAACTGAGAGAAGGGTTGTTGCGACGTCGCCGTCGCTTGACGTCGACTAGGAGGCCATGTTTGGTACGAAAGTCAGCACCAAGGATGGCAGAGCGAATGTCCGCGACCGCAAAAATCTACCGAAAAGTTCTGCGAAGACCCAGGTTCAAAGTCAGGGATCGCTGCGCGAACACGGGAATGTCCGTCTACGCAGTGCAAGCAGAAATGAGAGCTTGACAAATTCACTTGGCCCCTTTAAGAGAGGTCGTACTTCTGGGAACAATATTTTCCTGTTAGGACGCCGTCACTACAACGCAACAGCAGGCAGAAACGATAAAAGGTTTTCCCTCCAGTCTCAATAGTTCAGGCAAACCTCACCCGCCGTTATAAGGTAACCAATTCAGCATGAGGTCATCATAAGAGGTGGATGGATGGTGGCCTGAACGCTAGTAAATGGCTGCAAGAGCGTGAACTTTTGCTATATGTTTATCCTATACCCTCAGGCTTAGTGAATGAATGCATGGGAGGGAATTGGATAAGGTCTAGGAAGCCAGGTTAAAGTTGCGGGTGTAGTCCCATAAGGCGCAGTGGAAAGGACCGCGGAGCCGCTGATGATAGTCTGCGTCTTTAATTAACCTGCGGCTTTCATGTGTTTTGTGCTGTATGCTACTGTAAAGAGGCTGCTTTACCCGGCTAGCAAGCTAGAACACGAGTCGAGAACCAAAGCCGACATCGCGGCGCTAGGACGTCGCTGAGAGTTTGATTGACCTATAGTGGAAGGTGTTGGGAACGCGAACTAACTACGTTTTATGCTATACCAAAACTTGCAACAAGTACACTGCAGTGGCTGCGCAAGCTTGGACAGTGACATTGCCGCCACGATCTCGGTAAGCCATCCGTGGCCGCCGACTCAATTGGTCCGTCCCTTAATTGGGGACTCGCCTTGTTCTCGTGGTAGAGGAACAGAAGTTCCTTGGGAGACCAGTGCAGTACAAACCATCGAGCAGAAAACTCGTGAGATGTTTTTGCAGCACTCGTCAGCCCTATTAGGCGAGAATTTTTCTCCAGACTGGGGCGCGACGCTCATGTGTCAACACCCACCATCTCACAACGGTAAGGTCCTCCAAAGGGGCGGAGTAGGATGCAGACGAGATGTCGATAGGGAATGTCACTGCTCTTGTATGCGTCAAAGCAGCCTGCTTGGACAGGACGCACGCCCAGCCAATAGGAGGCATTAGCACACCCTTGTCATCGAGGCTGCATGTATACAGGACAATCGGTGGTGCCGGGCAACACCACCTAGATAATTTCAGGGGCATCTAACCCCAACGACGCAGCAAAACAAGGCATGGGGACACACGTCACCACGTCAGTGCATTCATTGTCGGTAATGCTGGCATAGTCAGTCACTCATATCACCCAAGTACGTTTCATGAGACTTTGCTGTGGAAATGGTAGTTGCGTTGGCGGATGAGTGGAGCCTGGGCGCGAGGTGCAACACAATGTTACAATACAAAATATAGGCGGCATGACCCTTTGAGCTGCAAAGATGAGCGTGGATGGTAATTCGGTGTTGTGAATAGTGATGTGTACACACGCCTGGCGAAAGCCCCGACAGAACTTTATTTTCTGCATTCGGATTGCGCCACGCACCTTATTGCGAGCAACTTGTGACAACGGTATAAAAGAGTAGCCGCGGACCAGTTGGCGCATAACGAAAACAAGGAAGCGTTGACAGCCACGTGCCAATTGAAAATTCCTTTCGGATATATATATATATATATATATATATATATATATATATATATATATATATATATATATATATATATATATATATATATATATACACACACACAGTAGAACCCCGCTCTTACGTTCCTCAGTGCTGCGTTTTCCCGGCTGTTACGTTGTTTTTGTCTAGTCCGGCGCAGCTTACATGGAGCCCCATGTATTAAAATCCTCACTGTTACTTCATGGCTCAGAGTACGTTCCGGGATCCTTTGTCGCAATCTGACTCTCCGAAGTCACCCAGGAAATATGCGCGGACCGCCATTTTGACGTTTGACAAGCCTAGCTTGGCTGCGAAACTGAAGTGCATGAAGTCGCATGCGGGTGCGGTTCGTTACCACCATGGAGGAAAAAAAAGCTTAGGAGAGGCCCCCAGCTATCCCCGCGCATTGGCAAAAGTGTGGAGGAAGTCACGTGTTTTCGGCGGCCATTGGAAGTCGCGTTAGCAACGGCGTCCTAGCAACGGCCCGCCCGCCGTTCGCCAGTCATGGAGGAAAGGCAGCGCCTGCCTTGTCGTCCGATTGCGAAGATTGCTGCTTCGCTTTGCTGCGCTGTGGTCTTGCGGAACTCGAAAAGGATGCTGCGAGTTGCGACAGCTGCGCCGATGTGAATATGTCATTTAATTTCTACTTGCAAGTGCACCTTGTACCGCGTCAAGCTATTGCTCCGGTCGCGATCACGACGCGCCTATTGAAGTGCAGATATCGTGAACGCGCCGTCCCGTCGTACGCGCGGACACCCGCCTGGTAGATTTTCGGGAAGTGATACACGGTGTGCAGTACGTAGGCGACTTGCAACCGAACGATTCGCAACTCAATTTTTTTGGTTATCGCCGCTGCAATATACAGTTTGCTATGCCGGCAATGCGCGGCAGTGCTTTTGCAAGGTAGATTCCCAGTTGATATAATTCCATCGTCCTATTACCTTAGTAGGTGTCCGTCTGTTGACTGGAAGAGTGCTGGATCTGAAATCTGGATCTTTTTGTGGTCTCGCTCTGGATTTCGCTTTTCAACGCTTCATACTGCGAGGTTAGTGTATGAACGTTTTCAACTGATATCACCTTGAATTTATTGACACTGAGACAAGTTGAGACTTGGCGAAAAAAAGTTTATTGACGCCACCCACCCTCTCATTTTTTTTTTTTTTTTACTCAATAAAACGTTTTGCCTCCTCCTCCTGCTCCTCCTCCTTCGCAAAAAATTCTATCGAAGGCACGCGAACAACGGTAAAAACATTCCACAATTTTTTAGCGTGAAATCTGCATGAAGTACTGCTTACCTATATATATAGAACGGCCGCTTAATTGACTAGTCATCTCTGGGATTGGCAGTGAAACTGCAACGCAAACTTGGGCACTTTCCAGTCCGGTAGCCGCACGGCGTTCGCCCACTGTTTGCGGCGTTCTCCATCGCTTGGGAACCTATAAACGGCGGCGATTGCAAGCAAAGGATGAATGCACACCAATGTACAGCAATATATACTAGTCAGCGGAATGATGCATTCACCGGTGGAAAGTGACGCCCAATTCCTTGGGTACCGATCGCGACTTGCAGCCTGGCACCGAGCATTGCGGCATTGTTATAAGAGCGAGCCGCTTCGCAAAACTGCTGCGGCCACACTGAAGACGTGTAACAGTGTAACCAAGGTAATGGAGGCGATACAGGACGGAGGAGGCGGAGAAGGTGCACCGAGAGAGAGAGGCAAAAAGAGTCCGCCAATGTATAGTGCCTGGAATATACTGCAGGGCCAATGGTCCGCCATTCGACTTACAGAAATGGCGTTTCCGGCTGCGCTGGGTGTGACGTCAGGGCCTCTCCTAAGCTTTTCTTTCCTCCATGGTTACCACTTTGCCCTATGTTACCCTATGCTATCACCATCATCACTGCGCTTACAAGAGAAGTTTCACCTCGGAATGCCAAAAGTGCGACCACCGCAAGAATAGCACGCGCTCTCGTCGTCATAGTGCGCTTCAAGCTTTGAAACACTGTTAAACTTGCAACCGCGAACTTTGTCGTACCTTGATGGCGTCGCGAAAACGGGAGGCGCTTTCCCTCCAGGAAAACCTCTACGTACTAAACGCAGTAGACAAGCAGCCAGCCCGGAAGAGAGCCGGCAGCGCTAGGCACCTTGAATTGCCACATGCGGTGTTTTCCAGCGATCGCAAAAAGCAGCAATCCTACATTCTCGAATTTTTTAGGTTCGAAAGACAAAGTTGCAGAACTACATGGTTAAAAGTCAAAGCTACACTGTTTTCGTTCATTGTTGAAGGTTTCCTCACTGCTGCGTTTTCCTGGTTGTTACGTTTTGTTTTCTCGGTCCGGTGAGAAACGTATGAATGAAGCTCCACTATATATATATATATATACATATATATATATATATATATATATATATATATATATATATATATATATATATATATATATATATATATATATATATATATATATATATATATATATATTATAAAGACAGAAATAAGGGTTGGCAGTCAAGAAAACCTCGGAAAGCAAAGGGGAGGATATGGTAGGTCATTGAAACAGATAAAGAATTTGGAAAGAAAGAAAGTGGAGAAAAAATGCCCGCCAGGTGGGATCCGAACCCAGAGCTCCAGAATACCGGTCTGGTGCGATAACCACTACGCTACCGGCGGGGCTATTTTTCCTTTCCACTTTTCTGGCCGCTGGCTATTTTTGTTCTTTGTTCTTCCGTCTACTATATACAGTAAAAGCTCCTTAATTTGAACTTGAAGGGGATCATAAAATTGTTTGAATTAAGCGGTGTTCGAATTAGCGGGTCGGCGCTAGAATGAATGGACTTCGCGCCACACCGCGCCGGTAGAACACAAAAAAGCCACCTCTGGACTCGTTATCGCGCATTAGGCGCTACTAGATGTTTGTGGCAGCTGATTTTGTAAATAATGTACACAGAACTTGAATAGCGAACGGCGCCGGCTGCGCGGCGTCCGCTGCGGAAGCGAAAAAGGCTGTCACAACAGCGTAGCGCGTGCGCTACGCTGTTGTTTTTGTTTTGTTGTTTTGCATCTCTGGTAAATTTGATTTGGTTTAGATTTGCAACCCATTGCAATTACTCTGGACCGACTTCATCTGTGTAGAGCGACTGAAACCAGTGGATCCCTGTTCGAATTAACCGCTCTAGATAGCGAGAGTTTTCCCCCATTGAAATATACAGAGCGCTGCCGGGACCAGGGCGTCAGTTCGAATTAACCGGAAGCTCGAATTAAGCGAGTTCTAATTAATGAGCCTTTACTGTACATTGAGGACAAATGTGCTTCTCCCGTTTTTGTTCAGCGGTATTAAAAATCTACAAGTACATACCAATCCAACTCAATCCAGATTCCAGCAACCATTCCCTCCCTCCTTGCCTTCGAATACTTCTAGTTCACTGGTTCACAACACCTTCGCTACCTTCCCCTCCCGGCTCTGTGGCTGTAGCTTTAATCGCTACAGTGTATATGAGTGAATGAAAACGGCTTTCCTTTCCGCGTGAAAGCTCTAACGTATATAAACGTACTGTAGGCTGGGGCAGGCTCGTATTTCCTCAGTGCCGAGAGCCATGGCCAGCTGTGACGAATGTTTGTGACCGTTCCGTGCCCGGACTTCAGCGTGTTGCTCGGTCGCGTGCAGAGACATAAAATCAGAAATGCTAAGGTGCGGGATGAGTCTTCGCTAACGTACGCGTAGTGCCCAGTAGCGAAATACCGCCTTCGGCGTAGGAATGGAGCTCCACAGTATCTCATGGTAACCAAAGTCGCTTACGTTTTCAGGGTGTGCGCATCACTCTCAGCTTGCAATGGACTGCGTGTACTGTTGAAGCCGCGCCATCACGTAAGCAAGACCAATTCCCACGAAAGTCATTCGTAGCGAATATTTTTAGAGCTGTTTGTGCAGCGACTCGTGCTTTTCTGCGGTGCTGATGGGTGGAAGGTTACTCGCATTCAATTCGCAGGTGCAGCTGACGCATGGCGCGAAGCGAGAAGCGAGCTCTTGGCGCAACCCCTTCACCGTGTTCGGTAGGAAGACCCCAGAGGCGCACGCTCGCTGCGATGGCCTGAATCCATCCCAAGACCGCCTCGTCTACTCGAGTGGGCTGCACGGTTACATGCTTCTGGCGAGCATCGCTACGACTGGTCTAGCTGCTGGCTGCGTTTGTTACGTCGGTTATTCCCGCTACCTGTCGTGGTCTCCTGCGACACAACGAAAAGGCACGAGAGATGTCATGTGGGGCGAAATGTCGTCTACTGAAAAAGGGGTTATGCAAGGTATCACTGCTACGTATGTGCTCTTTTCTCTGTACTTTTTACGATGTTTGCCCGTACGCATTTACTACAATAAGTCACAGCAAGTGTTTCGTATGGTGTTCCAAGGCATACTGCCTGGCCTTCATACAAGTAAGAACTTCAAGCCTGGAGCGCTTGAGCCTGTGCGTGGAAGCGCGGACTCGTCAATCGCGCATCTTCTCGGCAAGCTGCGCGTGAAGGGTGGCAGGCAAAGGTTTATCATATTTGAGGATCGATTTGCCATTTTGGCGTTTTACAATGTTCTGGCTGGTTATGACAGTGTGGATGCACTGCCTGACTAGACTGTTCGGAAACTTCTAGTTGCATCTTGATGTGTGCATAAAACATTTGGCCAGCATATGTGCAGACTTTTCTTTCTCCATTGACGGCTGTATGCAGGCAGCTGTGCTGCGCTTCCCGAAAAGGAGGTGCACTCAAAAGTGCTGCTTCTCTCAGATGGCAGCACCTGCACCAATCTATCCTGAACTGGTTCAGGTTGTGCGCGGCAAATTGAGGAAACCTAATGATGCTATGACAAACACAATACGCCAACAGTTTACATCACAAAGCATGCAAGTGGCACAAACTCCTGCAATGTTTGAGTGCCATTCGGCCTTCCATTTCTAGCGGAAATTGAATCCTGTAATATCAAACTCATTTGAGCATCTTGAGCCATTTCAAAATTGTATCACATGAAAACTTCTCACAAAAGCAAGGTTTTCTACCTGCCATAAAATTGTGTCAAAAAAAAAGGCAACAAGAACTTGACACCACAAATTTTATTACACCACGCCACATACTAGAAATGGCCTGCAATGCAGTAACAAGTGCAAATAAATATCTAGAACTGTGCAAATAAAAGCATTAAGTTCTAGTATAAATCAGTAGAAAAAACAGGCAAGCACTAAGGCTTCAAGATTACGCCAACAGCACTGAAATTGAAGAGGTTCCTTTAGCACAATTGTTAGAATACACAAGGGACTGTGGATACAATGTATTTAGAACTAAATTGAGAGAACGGCATATTAAGAATGGTTCTTAAGTACTAACACACCTACTGATGATATGCGAGAGGCAGGATTTCCACTTTCCTTGAATGTGCTGCAGCTGCTCAGGCAGGCTAACGCAGAGACATGACCAGTTCTCCACTAGAACTTGATGTGCTAACCTATCTCCAAGCAGTAATCCAGTGGCTAATACCCTGTCACGCAGGCAATTCAATGACTACCCAGCCAATCATAGCTGACTAGTAGCCGTCACTACTGAAATGTTCCTATGACAGACAACGCTCAATGGTCACCGAGACTGCCTGTGTGGCAGAGGTACTATATTACTTCCACAAAACAGCCCTAAAAAACCTGTAAAGGTACATGGAAATTCAACCAGCCTGTTTAGGCGCAGTTGTGTGGTCAATCTTTGCAACATCAAAGCAGACGGTGTAGAGCTATCCTACATATGGTTAAGTTGTAATGCTAGTACATTCAAACATAACTTTATTTATCTGTCAATGAAGTACACATTGGTTGCAATTTTTGTGAAACCATGCAAAAGAACTGTCTCCTGTAAAAAACAGTTGTTTTTGTTTTGTTTTCAAGCTAGTTAAAAAGTACCAAACCCTGAATTATAAACCCTGAAAATATAAATTGGGGCTTTACATGCTGAAGCTATCAGGTGTACTGGCACAGAGCTACAAATTAATTTTAAACAACCTAGGCACCTCAAACATTTGCCAGAAGATCATATTTTTTCCACCCCTACATCGATGCAGTGGGTCAAGAAAAAAAATGCACATGCACAGCTAGCTCTACAGTATGGACAGATGTCCCCGGACTAATATGCAAAAGGAAGAAAAAAAAAATCCTGCGCCACTATTCTTTTAGGGTCAACAATTAGTAAAAGCAACCACATAAAAAGTACTAGCTTAGCAAGGCAACGTTATGTTGGTCCTCTCATGTTCGAAGCTGGAACTCATTGGCGGATCCAGAGGAAGGGTCCAGATCCAGAGGAAGGGTCCCCCCCCCCCCCCCCCCTAGTTTTTGAATTTATACCCCCAAGATGACGACCCCTCCGCACGTAAAAAAAGTTAGTCTTTTATTTCTTGTATTGTTTTTTTTTTTAATTTAGGCTAATAAAAAACCTACTATCCTTCTCATCATCATCATCACCGATAGACGCCGACTCCCCCCCTCAGAAAAAAATTTGGATCCGGCCTTGCTGAAACTAATGAAACCTGCCTTGGCAATTTGTACATACTTTGTCGTAATATTTTTATTTCAACGAAAACTTGCAGACAAAAGTAAAGCATGCCTCTGCCTTTTGCCCCATCTCTTTAAATGCAAAAAACTTGCCAGCTGTCGCCGAATTTTTGTTCCATGCATATGAGCCACCGTTATTGGCCCACAACTTGCAACTACATACGGGCGACGATGGTTGCAGCAAAATTGCCTCATCGTAACGGTTGCAGAGGGAGGCAACAAAGGGAACGAACAACACTAAACATTTCCCAGCAGGGCAACAAACACAACGTGCAGGAAACTCAATTAGCTGCCCCGTGCTCAATTAGTGCACATAATACAGTCCTACACAAACAAGCAGCCTGAGGCATTTCAGTGCTGAGAACAGGATTGCACATAACAATGACATTTTCAATTCTAACACTTCAACAAAACTGGTGTCTGCCAGCGTATCATTGCACAAATCACACTTGCTGTAAATGCAAAAACACACCTGCTGTAAATGCACACACACACCAGTGTTTTTTCCTGTAGATGTGTTTCCAAACTCGGCTAGGTACAAGCCTTACACATGAGTTCTTAAGAACATGTTCTTTCGGAGTAAAGCAACACACGTTACAAGAGAAAAAAAGAAGAAACAGGCAGCAGCCTAATGCTGTATTATAAAACACTTAGTGTGACCATACTACCCAACTGCTGCACTCGTACAGTGGCCTGTGACCTTTCAATTAACGATGCAGGGACGCCACAGTCTGTCTGCAGAAATTGTTAGCAAGTAGTGAGGCAGTTTTGAATTTTAACATCTCGCACAGAATAACGCTACAACTGAGACAAGGTATGCTAATTTTGAGAAGGGCAATACATACCATACAAAATTTTTTTTTCTTCAGCAAAAAAAAAAAATTTACAAACTTTGTCCAGATGTAACACTGGTCCATTGGAGCTGGATAACAGCAAATGCCAGTGAATTCATGCATGGCGCATCTTTGCTAGGCAACATGCTGCTGTTTGGGAGGGGGCTAGCAACTACACTGTAAAAAATGAACATATTTTGAGGAACGAAACTGCACTGCCACAGACAGCCAAACAGGAACCGCCTAGCTATTTGCAACACTAAATTGCAACTTACACAACACCTGTGTGGACAGAATTGCATTGCAACAGCAGCACACCTGCTACAACAAACGACACAGTACACCCATAAACTACAGCACCATAGTTTGGTCAGAAAAACAAGCTGCAATACAACAATACAATGCAGGATATAATGCACCTCAGTACTGAACAGCTGAAATCAGGAGCAGTTGGCATTACACTCATTTTTGGGTGACCGCATTACAGTGGAACCCCGTTGGCCTGTTTTTTGATACTTTTTTGAGCCCGTCACGCGGTGACGGATTGGTGCCACTGCAGCACGTGTTTGGATGACAGGTTTTCCCTGAATCATACCTGTTTCTTTTATCGCATTTCCCTAAAGAATGTATCCATGGGTTCTACTGTAAACACTAGCTTTACACACAAAGCCACACAAAATACGAGCACACACGTGTACACAGTCACTAACCGGCTGAAGTCAGCTTGCCAAGCAGTTGAAACAGGTAACAAGATAAAGCACCAAAATTTCCACTAGCAGCAGTACACTAGTATCAAATCACAACATGGAAGCTCAAGCCACTCGCACAGTCTATTCCTCATAATTTACTGCCTCCAATGTGGCCATACACAAATGCTGAAAGACTGCCCAAGTGAATGCAACTGTACCTGGCACTGTTGAAGTTGTAAAAAAATGCCCGGCTTGTTCCCAAAATATGGAAACATTGACACTCCTAAAATATCGATAGCACTGAAAATGGATACTACCGGTTGTCAGATATTCAAGCTATAGGTAAGGACACTAAGCACTCTAGGCGGCAAATCTCGTAATAGGGCGACTCCACTTTCAAGCACAGCTCTTCAGCACAGAGCTCACCACACAAATGAAGAAAACGGACCATTGGCTCCCAATGCTGCAAACTGTGAGGCTATGCAGGGTGCAACAACATACAGTAAGCTAGCTGCACATGCACGAATGAAATTATTTCAACTGGTTTCAAAATAGAAACAAAAATGCTGCATGTATTAGGCAACGTCCCTGCAGCATAGCTGTCACAGTAGCAAGACTGCCGGTAGGAGCACTACGCTTAAGAAAGAACTTCTCTCCCTTTGTTAATAAAACAAAGCTTTAAAAGCATTGCATGCCATGCACACCAGCTCTACGTGGAAATGAACGGAGAGGAATGGAGCAGAAGCAGTGTTAAGACAGAGAGTCAAGGTGCTTCCTTGGCAAGGCTGCACCCGTGCCACAGGGGAAGGCTACGGACTAGTCATTTGCACCTTGGTATTCTGCCTCCACTAGAAACATCCTCTGCAGTTGAAAATGGAATCCACAAACTTTCCAATTTCAGCGTGTTCGATTTCTAAGTCACTATGCCACCGTGGCAAATACAATTCAGAACTTAACAGTAGTACGAGTTTGCCATGACTTTTGTATAAAGATTGGCACAAGGAAAGTGTGCCCAAATGTTAGATTTGGTTTTACACTGCAATAAAAACAACAGACTTTTCATTATTCACACCCGTTTATCCTTGGCTCGTTGAGGAGTATGCCGTACTTGATACGTATCATCGCTAGCAGTGAAGCTCTCCCAAAAATCTCTCTAAATCCAATCGCACAGCTGCTGGACCTTTATGAGGAGGTAGCAGGGGAGAGCAGCTGCAGCTCTTCAAATCTACAACAAAGGCATGACTGAAGTTCTCTAGGTGCTGGCCACTTAAAGCTTTCATCCCCAAAACACGCACAGCCTTCTCTGTCATTAACTGGGCTTCTTTCTGTACTTGGCTTACACAACAATCAAACTGGCGCCCACATAATCGTAGGGAGTGCAGTGGGCACGTGCGGCAAAGCTTGCTACATGCAGCTTGGCACACTCACCGGTACCTTCCACAGTCGCCTGAACTTCGCACCAAAATGGAACGGCTAAAAAATATTTGGTGAAGAGGACGGCTACAGAAAACATCGAACAAAAGTAGGAAACTCGTGTGGTGACCTCTTTCCGTGTGAACAAACACTTTGTTTGCGCATTTTGACTCGAAAAATAGCATTGGTATGTACATGTAGTTCTTGCAAAATGAAATGCTCCAAAATATCTGTGCTCAGTGGCTGGCAAGAGTAGCACACTTAATTGACACTGACACAGTTAACTCCTCAAAGGCATTGATGTGTAAAATATCACATCAAGTGTTGCGTAACAAAGTAAATATACAGAATATTATCGGAAAGCTCTGGTTGGCAGGCTGTCTCTTCAGAGGGCTGAAGGCATCCGACGGTCTTCAGTGCGCTGAAGGTATTCCGAAGAGCAGATCATGTTGGCTGAGATCTTTCCAGTTGCAATCTGCGAGAAAGTCAGGGTAATAAGACGGCAACTCAGATATTAAATCATTTCTGTCCAGCAAATGTTCCAGACCGACAACATTCCAGCTATTTAGTCAGCCACCATTCAATCCTGCACTGCAGTCAAAGGTGAACCAAGGTGAATACGAAGAACGTACAAGGCAAAAAAAAAAAAAAAAAATCTTTTCTAAAGACTTCCAGCTCATTTAAAGGGGCTATGCAGACAAAACAAAAGTTTGGTTCATCTGACAGATTGCCTCGTTAGAATCATACTGACACCACTTTTAACACACATTTCACTCAAATAAGCTACATAATTATGAAAAAAAGGGAATGATCATGCGACCCACTAGCTCGTTTCCCGCAACAGAACCTATGATGCCATATGCCCAGCTGTGCGATTGGCTGAGGCCGGCAAAAGCAAATGCGAATTAGACAGGGCCTATAAGATTGCTGAACAAGCTATTTGTGCTTAAATGTAATGCACGTTCATTTTACAGCAGTAAGAATGGTGGGGCAAACAATGAATGTTACAAAAATAGATGTAAACATAGAAGTACCGATGCGCACTGCTGTTGGTACTGGGTGCACTATGCTTGTTTTAGCTGTACAGCAGTCCGCCGCTTTGGAGCATGACGCTGGCCGACTGGCGTAAGCGACGCTGTCTTACGTGACCCTGTCTGTCGAGGATACTCCACGATTCACAAAACGATTACTTCCTACCAAAACAAAAACAAGCCAGGTGCAAATACGGTCAAAAACAAAGCAACGGCGGCCAACAGTTCGTGGCTGATTATGGTAGTGCCATCTGGGAGGACTGGCGGTAAGAAAGGCTGCAGAGCCTAATGACGCACTGGAAGTTCGTTTGAATACCCGCCCTCATGACTCAAATGTCACGAAAACACACGACTTGGTGGGAGAATCAAAATTTTAACTTAAATTGATTAATTTCTCAGTGAATACGGCATCAGTTGCTGCTGGACAAGCGCTGGGGGCACTATAAAACACAAAATCTTTCGAATAAAACAAAACTTGTACTTTGTCTGCATGGCCCCTTAAAGGTGGCCTTCCACAAGACTGCACCCTGCTTAGTCAAAAATATAGTCGCAGAATAACCAACAAAAACAAAATCTGGGTGGGGGCAGAACCTCGTTACTAGTTTTAATGCAAAGCTGTAGTGGCGTGTCGAGTGAGTGAGTCTCACTGTAGTGTCAGATGCCTTTGTTTGAGCCTCGTGGGACAGTGTACCTTAGCCCAGTAGAGGGTGAGCTCCATTATTTATCAGCTACTGTACCATGTAAAGGCACTTACACTCATTTTGGCGAGCAAAGTTTTGGTCACAGTAGACTAGGACACAAACAAACATGCAAGGAACCAACACAGTGACATGACAGGGCAATGCATGCCTTCTAGTTTTTCACACCACTGCTGGCTGAATTGAGAAAAAAAGACAATGAAGCACATGCAAAGAATATGCCAATATGGTCAAGTCTGCAGCAAGGACCTATTAGTAAAGGAGTGTAGTGCGTTGTCAGATCTAGAAGGCAATACAAATTTTGTTACCTGGAAGCAAAGTAGATGCCTGCCTGGCAATGACTAAAGGAACACACTTTCATGCCTTAGTTTACAAATGCGCACAAAATGCACCTCAGTAAAGCAAGCTGCTTGGTATCGAAGCAATTGTGCGAACAGCTGGTTGCAGTTAGGCGGCTGCTGTGCTTTTGAAAAGAATTCCACATGAAACTTCGTGAAACATTGGAAATTTGGTTTACATCAGAACGCCTTTACTTTTAATAAAATTTTTGTATGAATTTAGATCCAAATAAAAGATTATGATAACTGTAATCTGCAACACACACCACAAAAAGTTTTACACATGAACATACTACCCCCAGTCAGAAGAAAAACACACAGAGGTAGTACTTTTGGTCCATTAGGGGAAAGACAACGAATACGTCTTAGTTTGCTGCTGTCCTGCATGGTATCACATTAGGCTGCACAGAAAAAATAATGAAAAGTAGACTATTTGGGTATGCTAGGGGCTTTTTTTGCCAATTTCCTATGCCTTTCCCATTCCTCAAGGAGGGCAGGTTGCCATAACAGCACAATGCACTCGAGCTCAATATTACCACCCTCAGAAGGGCTACTAACATTCATCCAGGCACTCTTATGCAGATGACTTGACAGGCCCTAGGCATGGGCGTCGGCAGGGGGGTACAAAAGGGGCACTTGCTCACCCCAAGCCAACCAGCACTTGCCCAGTCCCCCCCCGCCCCGCCCCTCTCCTTCTCCCCCCCCCGATGCAACAGGTTTGCCCCCCTCAACACAAAATCCTGCCGACGCCCATGGCCCCGGGTGCAAGTTTGTGACCAGAGAGTCGCAACAAATATCGCCGAGTAGAGCATTTTCTTTTTCCTTTTTGTGTCTAAAGCCACACTTTGCTACTTAAGCTGCATGCACCTGGGTCGCTCGCTCCTGACCTTTCCTCAGCACCAATGCTTTTTCAGCCTCTTCACAGCCCTTCTTCCTCCTTTCTTGGCACAATTGTCCTAGGAGCATTAGACCGCTGATAACACCCTCAGGACGACCCCCCTCCTCTGGGCAGCCTCCTACAACCTTTCTCAACACCACCTACTCCACTGGCTGGCTTGTGTGGGAGCAGCATCTGCCTTTGTTGTGCTGCGCATGCCCATGCTTTTTTACTGGCAGCCGAAATCAATGATACTGCTGTTTTCCAACAGACTCTATGGTCACCTGCTCTGCCAGTGATGTCATTCGAGTACTACCTACACCAAAATAACTGTGTCGACAGCACAGTAGCTAGCATGCCTACCTCGTGACCTCGTCTACAAGAGTGTACCCAATCAAATCTCTGGCTGAAAAGATGCACGTGCAGTCGAACACCACATGAAAGCGAGGAACACAATGTGTCAAGCACCACAACGGGCCACAAACCTTTGGCATCGATGTCACTAAAGTGCAGTGAATGTGGTCCTTCAGAGAAAAAGAGAGAGGAAGAAATAGAAAGGGCATGACATCAGTGGACCCGCGGCATGCCAAGCCAGAACAAACTTCCACAATTCGTGCCCACTTACAAAAACAAAGCAAAGAAAACGGAGAAGCTATCAGGTGCAAAAGATTACCGAACATATAGAAGTGTACCTAGGTAGCTGGTTAATTAGGCGACTCAACTGCAGTGCAAAATAAAGAGTACGACACGAAAAATGCACATGGCATGGGCATTTCACATTTATGTCGTGGCCTCTCCACTGCACCACTGTTTCATTATGACCAATTTGGAATATTATGCTTTGCAGCATGCAGGCCACATTCACGTGAGCCGTACAGTTGGGTGTGCTTGACCTGATGATAGCCAGCTAATATGTACAAAAAAGAAACATTACCAGGTAGCTGGTTTCGGAGGGCCAGCTACAGTGCTACCACAAGCTTGGTAAAAATGTTACTCAATTTGTAGCTAAAAAAAAAGTACCCCTCCTGATTAAAATTCGGGTTACTTTTCAGCTAAGGTTTTTTGTGCATGCCCAGTAGTTATATGCATGCAGGTAGCTATGGATAGAAATTATATGCCTGATACACTTGATAAGCTATTTCTTTTTAGTATTTAAAAACTGCAGGGTACGAAAATTACCCGCACATGTAGACACTTTCCAAAAAATACCTATAAAGATCTCCATGGCAACATTGGCTAGCTATTGTGTACCACAGCACATACCATTGGCATGTTGGACAAGAATTAGGCAAATGCACCGTGCCCTCATGCAGATGCAGCCAATGAAAATTTGTTAGTGTTAGTATGCATATCAACTGCCATTCTGTTTACAATCAATTATTGCATAACAATATTAGATAACAGGTTGCAGTGGGCATACAATAGGAGAGAGGAAAAGACTTTCTAGGTGCTTAGCACCAATCAAGCAGCAAGTGGAAAAAGTAGAAAGGAAAAATGCACGTATAGTGGCACCACTGGTTCGCAGCCAATACTGGTGAATTTTGTGGGCGCATGCTTTGGTATGGCCAGCAAGTTTTGTTAAGAAACGAACAGCGAGTTAATGCTGGATGTGTGCACATGAGAGGGATTGCACATGGCCAGTTATAAAGCAAACAGCAAGTTAGCAATGGTTGTGCAAGTTTACACATGTGTGAGCCCTATGTGCAGGCCCCCTCATACATGCACTTTAATTTGCCACAGCATGCTCTTTACGTGGTGTTTCAAGAAATAAGAACTCCAGTTCAAAAATATGCATCTGTTCTGAAGTGACCACCCAATAATCAATCATACTGCAGATCTGTGTGTGTGTGCGTGCGTGCGTGTGTGTGTGTGTGTGTATATATATATGTTTCATTTAACTTTAGCCAGAGTTTAAAAATATGTCGATGCATAAGATGATGCAACCAAATGCATGTTGCTCACTTTTGTATGTAGTTTCTCACGCTACTTTTTGTATCTTGATTAATTAGATAATTAGTCAATTTTAATTAGCCAACTTTCCAGCCAACAAAGCTAGGCAAAAAATCCCAATTAGAAAGTTGCGGAGCAGCTTTCAAAACGTCCGAATAAACAGTTTCTGTCTTTCTAGCCATCAAGTATTAGTGTTTTTCAGCTTATTGAAGATTCCCGCGAAATACAAACCACCACCACGTGACGTGCCGGCTTGTGCGGCTTGATTGCAGTGCTCCCAAACGTTCCCCAAACGTTTATACTATATATATATATAAAATCCAATCTGAGGACTGAGTTTAGAAGCAATAGGGCTTCCTTGCCTAAGCCAAAGTTTAGTTCTGAAAGTAGTCCTCTCTGCTTTCGAATAAAAATCTCTATGATAATTTTATTGGCTCAGCTGTATTGCCATTACACTTGCACGACTGAGACAAATGTTTGCAGACAACACATGAGCAGCACTGTTTCCGGCAGATTGGCAACCACTGTGTGCACGTGATCCTTTAGTCCGAAACGAATGCTTTGTGAAGGCACAAACGCACGACACGCACGCACACACACACAAGTGCTTGATAATTTGCAAGACAGAACAGGAACCTAATGCCACTAACGTTCCGTGGGGTTCTGTGTGCACCTGCACAGTCTAGCATGTTTATATAGATCATGGCGAACACAGCGCTTGTTCATTACACCCTAAGCCGTGAAGACTGCAAGAAGCATCCTGACACACTTAGCAGCACAGTGCCAGTTCAGATTACTTTTACAGTCTCATATTCTCCTCATTTGCCATTGCACGCACGACATTAAAACCCATTGAGAGATGCCTGGATAGCATTCTTTCTTTTGCACTTTGTGTATGCACACCACTGCCGTAATCACTCTTGCCATTTTTAACGGTCACAAGCACTCTACATTCACAATGGGGACTTGGGCTCGTTTGTAGTCGTTCATACCGTACTCGAGTGCGAACAACACAAAGGCAGAAGAGTGCTGCAATGCTCAATCCACTGTTTGTCCTTTGCATCCAACCCTTCCCGTGTGTGTTTGGCTGGAGTCTTTGTGCAACTTTACATGAAAAATTACATAGCTTATGCACATACGTTTTATCCATGAAGCACCACTACTGCCTCAAAGGGGTCCTTAAACATCTTTCAAACATGGTGAATAAACTCATGAAATCATGATGTTGCACGCCGCCACACGAGATGAATACTGCCTTTTCGTCAACATAAGAAAGCTCACAATTATGTCGCAAAGTTTGCCAGCTCTTTCGTGCACTTATTTCGAATTTTCGCAACTTTTGGAAGCAATTATGCATCATCACCATGTTAACGTATTCCTGAAGCGCTCTTTCCGTGCACCTCTGGCAATGCGCAAGCGCCCTTGTACCGTCTGCTCTCCGTCAAGTTTTAATTTTATGGAAGTATTGCCTGCAGCACAGTTATGCACTGTTATTTTCATCTAGGTTGATCCTTTTTTGAAGTGCATATTATTATACATCCACTACGAGGGTACGCTCACACCTTGTGGAAAGGAATTGTGTAGGCTGCTAAAGTTAGCAGCTCATTTGCAAATCACAGCAGCACGCATCCAGACATCTCGAGCAGTGTGCATATATACTGAAGTGGTTGGTGCAACTGACTTTCCACTTGTTACTGTGCTGCCCCAGAGGCACACAAGGAGTGAATTAGTCGAATAAATTTACAAAAAAGACAAACTCGTTGTTACTGGTAAGGAGCCTTCATTTTTACATTGCATGTACGCCACACATCTCAGAAACTGAAGTGTTGGCTTGACAGATGTATCGATTGTGACAGCCTTTATCAGGTGGCAGTAGAGTGAGGCACAGGACCACCAAAATTCTACTGAGGTGCTCACCATAGCATGCATTGGTTTTTGTTTACGTTCAAAAGTTCTGCCAATATCTTTAGCACACAAGCGCCGATTTCAGTAATTTTAGAGCTTCACAATATGCACATCAGATGCCCCATCATCCCGAGGTGCTCCAGTGAAACATCTGTGAGACGAAATTGCCAACTGGTAGTTGTGCAAAGTGAACAAGATCAGGCCAGTTCATGACCCCAGCCAGCGAGCTATAACTTCTACAGTGTTACAAAGAACGTGAGAGGGGAAAATAACGAGGTGCTCTTTTGATATGCAACAACTCTGTTAGTAACGATAGCATTAACAATACTACCGTGGTGCAGGTCATCAGACTGTGTTTTGCAGGGCGATATTCGCATCATAGCATAATTTAATGCATACTGTGATAGTCCTGCAGAACTTAATTCATGACAAGCAGTGTTCATAAAGGTGGCTGTTAGATACAGGCTCGAGTGGACGTTTATTGCCACCTACCAGATGTGGTAGGTACAAGATGTGACCAGCTTTTGGTTGGATCTTGTAGATACCGAACAAGATTAGCCAAATCTTAATGAGTACAAGCCTCACCGAAACATGCCCATGCACAACTTCATACGTTAAGAAAACCATGGCTCATGCTCGTCCAGAAGAGAAAGGCAACCTCTAGACGCTTCTGAACACCTGCTAGAACGTGCCACGCAGCATGCCCCTTTGGTTGCCTCACAAAGGGTCTTCAGAGCTATGGGCACCACTGCTGCTTTCCAGATTGAACGACAGAGTTGGCCCAAAACATTTTTTTTCCTCATAGCCCACAATCCAGTTCCAAGTAAATTGGGCCTAACAAAAATGGGGGCACAGAAGCCCTACGAGTTTTTTTAAACATTTAAACTCAGTATTAGCAAGCACTCGCTCAAACACTGCAAAGCAGAAGCAAATTTCACCTTTGGCTAATAATGTCATGCAAGCTAAGGATACATGACAACGCACGCACACATGGGCGAAGCGCCAGCATGACTTATACGAGCAGCATCTCTTTCACCCAAGCAAGCTGCAACTGAGTGCGGCCTCATTAAGTGGCAGCAGCGGCAAACGCCCTCACCTGCGCTCCTCGTGCTTCGTGCGCAGCTGCTCCTGTGTGCTGCTGAGCTGCTGGCGCAGCTCCTGAGCCTGCTGCACGTCCCCTCTGCGTTCGCTCTCCTCCAGAGCCCGGTTCAGCTCGCGGCTCTCGTCCCGCAGCCGCTGGATGAACACGTATGCCTCATCTTCCTCCTGAGGGCAGCAGAGGTCGCTTTGTAAGAGGCACGCACACCCAAAGCGCACAACAAAGAGCCTCCTCCCCAGAAGCACGTTGCCGGACATACCGTATTTTCGCACGTATAGCCCGTACCAAAAATGCGAAAATTTCAGAGGCAAAGTAGAGGTGCGGATATTACGCGGTTTTTCTTTTATTGCAGCTTCACAGCAATGCACGTTGTGCTGTGAAACTCCTATGCAGTAACACTGACTCAGCCTTCCACGCCAGCGATTACACAAAAAATACAAGGACAAGGAAGAAAAAACAAGGACGAGCGCACTCTAACAACTCAATTTTATTAGTGAATTGCGACTTTTGCCTTGCAGTCAGTGTGTTCTGCTTGCTAAATATACACTTTTTCTGTCTACATAGTATGTGATGTGTTGCTTGAGCAGTAGCTTTGGTGTAGCCTTTCCTGTATCAAATGTGCAGGCAATACACGAGGATTTTTTTTTCTTTTCGGCGAGCTGAAAGTGGGGGTGCGCATTATATGCAGGGGCGGGTTATACGCGCGAAAATATGGTATGCAATTTACGTAGCATTGAATGCAGCAATAACAACTACAACAAGAGTACTGTTTTGTTTATGCTACATAGCTAATGCCGAACAAAGTGTGACTTGCACGGGACCTTGCTGTTCTGATCAAAGCTCGAGAAGGACCAATGTGCTCAGTATGCTGCGTTGTGAAATCAACTAGGCACTATTATTTGGCTGAGCTTTTTTTTCCCCGTATTTTATTTAACATGACTTGTTACAGTTGCACATCACATGAGTGTTACAGTGTGAAGTTCACTGTCTGTATGATTGTGTAAAAAGAATCTAAATGATGGCCCAGTGTGTGACAAAGTGTCTAGATAACATCGCACAAAAGGCTGCATGTAAGATAATACAATGGAACCCCAATAAAACAACCCCGCCTTTACGACGACCCGCTTATTACGAAAGATCACCGCAGTCTTGGCAAACTTTAATAGAAACAATGCAAAGCCCGATACAATGCTTGGGTGCACTCGGCGGTCCGCTTCATACGACATGGCCAATGGTGGGGATAAACCATCATTTTTCCCACCCACCACGGCAGGCCCGATCACTTGGTCAACAGACTCGAGCAAGCATGCAGGCACTCGCGGGTGGAAGCTTAATTTAGCCTTCAACAGCCCGATGCGGCAGCAGCGCGCCAATGCACCAGCCGTGAGAAGTCCAGGCGGCCGGCGGAATTTGATGCTCTCATTGAGCCAACAAATGTGAAAACCAACTCCCACTTTCCTCATCAACTTGATTCAGGTTTCTTCGACACTCTCCGTCCCTGTTCGTTGTTTCAACCACCTCCGCATCGTCCCAGGTACCGTTTTTTCTCTCCCGTCTTTACCGCTCTTTCCACTTGATCTCTGCTTATCAGTGTCTTCCAAAGCCTCAATGTCACTTTGTTTTTTTCTTTCCCGCATTCCATCGGCGCCTCGTAATATCGTTCGTTTCGCTTCCCCTTCCGTCGCACTATAGGTTCGTTGCTGTCTCCTCCTGCATTTTTTTCTTTCTCGGCTTGCCTCGCGAACTTTCCCGCACGCACCTGCCAGTGCTTGTCTTCTTTGTTTGTCGCAGTCAGCACCGCCTGAAGTTCTATTTTCTTTCCAGAGCACGATGCCACGAAAACATACAGCACTGACACTTGGTGACAAAATCAAAATAATCGAAGAGGCAGAAAAAAGACGTGGCGCTACGAAGGCCAGCCTCACCCGGGAACTGAATATCCCAAAACTGCCATTGAAGGCAATTCTGGCCAAGAAGGACGACATCTTCCAAAAAGCAGGCAAGTTTGGACTCAAGAGGAAAGTGGCAAAGGACACGAAGCTCGAAGAAATCCCCATGAAGTGGCTCCAACAGGCTCGTTCTACTGCGATAAATGTTGATGGCACCATTCTCAAAGAAAAAGCTGGCATGGTGGCGTTGCATCTGGTCCTTGAAAAGTTTGGAGCATCAAACAGTTGGTTGGACAGTTTTAAAAGACGCCATGGAATTGTCTACAGCTGGACCTGTGGAGAAAGCTCCTCAGTGGAAGCTTCAACCGTTGACAACTGGGTACAGTCCCTTCCAGAATTGATCGAGAAATACAGGCCCTGCGATATATTTAATGCGGATGAGATGGGAATTACAACTTTCAGCCTGAACAAATGCTCACTTTCAGGGGCGACAGCTGCCATGTTGGCAAGTGGAACAAAGAGCGAGTGATGGCACTTTTCTGCACTAATGACGATTGTTGGGAAAAGCTCCCCACCCTTGTCGTTGTAAAAGCCAAGATGTTTCAAAAATGTGTAGATGCTGCCATGCCAATATAATGCCAACAAAAAGGCTTGGATTTTTTTGCGTATTGCCCGCACATTTGATACAGGAAAGGCTGCATGCACTAAATCTACAGCTCAAGCAACACCTTACATACTATGTAGACAGAAAAACCGTATATTAAGCAAGTAGAATACACTGACTGCAAGGCGAAAGCCATTTTTACCGCCTTTCTGCAGCAGTTGGATGCGGAAATGGGCACCAGAGGGAGGAAGGTTTTGCTCTTTCTGGACAACGCAACGTGCCACCCATCCAACACTTCATACTTGTGGAACATCGAAGTGGTGTTCTTTCCACCTAACTGCACAAGCCAGCTCCAGCCACTGCATGCTGGCATCTTTAAAATGCGTCAAACACGGCAGCTAGAAGCTCTTGGTCCAACTGCGGCTCACAGCCACGGAGCACGGAAACCACGATCAGAAGGCATCACTGCTGGGCGCGATGCACTATGCCGCCAGCTCATGGAGAACAGTGTCACAGGCGACCGTGTGCCCCTCCTGCTTGGGACGAAGCAGGCACGATTGGGGACCGCAGCGTTGCAACCGACGATCCCGAATTTGAAGCACTAAATCTTGCTTCTGTAATGTTTGCTGAGAACGTTGACGCAGATGAGAACGTTGCGGTCTGTGAAGAGATCTCTTTGGATCTCTCGTCTGATGGTGATGTCGATGCCACTTCGAATGAGGATGAAGCTGCGACTGATTCTGTCGTTCCTGTGCCCACATTCGCCGAGGTGGTACGGAGCATGGACAATGTCCGATCCCCTGGTGACCTCTTTACACAGGTTGCCGCTCTTGAAAGGCAAGCCCGAAAACAGTGCCGAAGAAGTTGACTGACTTCTTTTGAGCAGGATATTTATCTCCGTGAGGGTACGGGCCAAAAAAGACATGTTTGAGCGGCCTTTATTGGTGGAGTAAACTGGATGTGGAATAAAGTGTGATTGAAGCCTGCACTGCATTTCTTTCGTCATTCTTCAACAGGCTTGGTTTGTAGCTGCACAGAGAATTCGCTAATCGTATTTATTTGCATAATTTGCGCTCTCTCGTTTTAGTTTTGGGGCAGCAGGAGGTGGGTGCACAAATTGCAAGGAGATTTTGCGAACTATGCACAGAAAAGCGACGCGAGTCCCAGAAACGCTCGTTTATGATCTTGCATTCAAGTTCTTCTGTTTTCGCTTCGCCAGTAACGACTTGCCCTCCCCTGTATGACTTGCTTGCGGCCTAGACAGTTCTACACCCTCTTCTTATCCACCCTCAATTTGTTCGGCCGCGTTGACCTCTCCCAGCTTATCTCGTGCGCACGAGGCGCAGGGCTGGCAGGCTAGCACCGGACCGCATGGGGGTTGCGTGGCATGCGGCGCATGGCTGGCAGGCTAGTGCCGACGCCATGGAAGGTAGGATGGCGCAGATAGGTGTACTTAGGATTTTAGTTAAAGCTTTGCAAATTAGGCAACAATGTGCTAAATATAGTAGTTTAAATAAGTTCTCAGCCCACTTGTGTGAGACAGTCTACTAGGGCGGCATTTACCCGTACCCCTGTCATATGACACTTTCACGCGGTTCTTTGAAAGTCGTATTATCGGGGTTCCACTGTAAATGGCGAGTGGCGCCTAAGTACGTCTTGCACTGTGGTTGCTGGAAAGAAAGCACCACGAGGGCATGGTTCTTTGTCGTGACCTAGCCTTATTAGTTGCGTCACTCACAGAGTACATACGATTCTACGATTTAATTCCAGAGTACATACGATGACCACTTTGTAGTGAAATTCAACTATGACAAAGGAAGCAAGGTCAACTGAGAGTTCATTCAATGGCTGCCAAGGCTGTTCATGATATTTACACCTTTGGACAACCAATTTTATGAGTCAATTTAATCCTACCTTGGCTGCTTTTCACACATTATGCTTCAAGAGTGTGTGCACTTAGCTTTTGTTTGATACTGTTAAACTGAACTGTGATGGAAGCTAACAATTCTTCTTATCTTCACTGCAAAAAAAAAAAAAAAAAAAAAAAGAAAAGAAAAGAAAAGAAGCAACCAGCTAATTTACATACCTAATAATCTGCTTGAGATAGTGCATTACAAAGGTCTCAGCATGTTTCTTTTAATTGGATATCATACCACCAGAGCAACAACAAGTAGCTAACACAAGCAAAAACAGACTGATTCTACTGCACCAAGCACTTTGCCTGTAATAAAAACCTATAGTTGTGTTGCAGCCATATGTAACTAGTGAAAACAACAACAACAAACACTCGTTTTCGAACAGTCGAAAACCATTAAACAGGTGGAACAGCTGGGGCAACAATGCCACCTCATAAAAAAACATTATGCTCGACAACAAACAGCACCTGCCGCCGTGGTCAACCACACAGTGCATTTGGCTTACAGGCAAAGCGCCTTGCTGTTTTAGGTCTAAAGTTTAGGTAATCAGCGAACACACTTTTGCACAAACTAATTTCACAACATAAGCTTGGCACGATGGGACTTGTGTTGACGAAGACGAAGTCTGAAGCTCACAGGCCATCACAAGTTACTACAGGCAGGATGCGGGTTAGGGGGTCAAAGGAAATTTTTGAGCTTGAGGGGGTGGAGGGGAAGGGGAGGGAAGATGGACAAGGCCCCCAACTCTGTCTATCACCAAATAAGAGTACTGATAGCTGTGCACTAAGGTTACAAGGCTCCGATATCTGCTCTCACCACAACAATCAGCCATTTCGCATATAAAAAAAAAAAAAGAACAAAACAATCGAACTGTCCTGTAGAGAAAGCTTACATAATCTCGAAGTTTTCAATTCTTTTTATTGACTCAATGTTGAAAATTTTTGCTGTTCACTTGTTTGTGTAACATCCTGCCTATGCCACAGACTGCAAGAGACAGAACAAATGACAACACAGAGAAAACCAACCTACCTTTGTTGCATGAGTCTCAAGGTGCACCAAGAGGGATGCCAGTTCAAGCTCTTCACTGTACTCATTCTTCAAAGGAATGCTGCGGTAACCTGCAGGGGTGGATGACCAGGGCAAAAAAATGTAATTTTCTACTGGAAATGGTTTTGTACAGAAGTGGCATCAGACATGCCATGCAGCTACTTCAGATATAAAGTAATGTAGGCTACTTTTACACCGCTTTCAGAAGAGAAAGAAACACAGCGATAGTTGCAACACAGCAGCAACAGACCCCATTGCATTTCTGGCTGTATATGCAGTGAATAAGCTACAGCACTGCCTTTCCAGTGCCAGCTTCAATTTTTATACCATTTCAAAATAGGAAGTGGACACAAACAGCAAAGGCACGTGCATGTCCACTCTCTAAAAACACCTTTAAAAATGTTGCATAGCAACAAGCTAACTCGAGCACTTACCAGTAATTTTTGTCAGCACTAACACCATTGTAAAATGACCATATCAATTACATTAGAAGCTGAACAAGTGTAAAGGAAATCTTTCACGTGGACGCCTTAGAGATTTCGCTTGGAAACCCTCCTGGTTAGCTGAGCTGTACAGCAACTGACATGAATAGGCAGTGGGGTTTAGTTTGCTTCCTGAACTATTAATTGATCTTCCACATAGTCCCAAAGGTTTGAAGAGCCCAGACACCTTCTGCGTATTAAGTTATCTCGTCTCAATTTCATGATAGTCTTCTTTTGAAAAGAAACTCCTCAGTTACGTTGAGTGAAAGAGCAGAGACTTGCCTGTTCTTAGGCAGCATACAGGGTATGTGACTTGGCCGAGAAAATTTGGATCCCCAAACATGTCTTCATCTTGCACTACAAACCGCAAAAGTGCCACACTGGGATTGCAGATGTCAAACATAAATGCTTCGTTCCACACGGGGTTCAAACCGTTGTCCGCTGGAGAGAAAAACGGGGGAAACCCAAAATCTTTGTCAATCATCAAAAGAAAGGCAAGGCATCAAATCTACTTTATAGCTGCGACTAATAAAGCACAAAGAAGGTAAAATGCACAAAACGTTGTAGTATAGCATGCAAACCCAACCCAATTACTGTACTTACATAGGATACCTATCAATAATGGCATGGGCATAAGGACGACCTCTGCCACAGATAAACATAATTTTTACTACTTTGAGTTTGCAAGAGCCAAATTTAATTACAATGAAACAGCTGGGAAGACCCAATTTAGACTACTAGCAGAGTGAAAATGTAGTACTAGTGGGAAATATCTTCAAAAGAACAATTTCTTGATAGCCTTCTCGGCATTGGCGACAGTGTGAAAATGCTGCAAGATTTTCAGGAAATACTGCGGATTCCCACAGTTGCAAGCCGGCAAACGTGTCAGTCCCACCTGAGGGATGCAGCAGTTCAAATTTTGCCTATACCTGTCAGAGAAAAAAACGTTAAACTCATGTTGCCATTTTGGCAAAATACGCAATAAAGAAGGTGAATAGCAATGTACGGAATGGTTCTTCAGGTTTATAAGCAGCTAACATGTTGTTGACTTTCTTTTATCCCCCACGTTAAAGAACCCTAAAAGGTCTAAATTGCCATATACAGTAAAACCTGATTATAATGGAACAGGATATAACTAACTAATGGATATAACGAATGATCATGGTTGAGCCGTTCTGCGTGAAGTAACGATTTTCTGCTGTTTTTTCACTTGTTTTTATTGTTTTCGCAGGGTGCTGCGAGTTTCGGTGGTGAGTACATCCTCTCATGCATGTAAATTGTTGGTAGAAATGGACATTGGCTACAACGAAGTAATGGTTATAACAAATTAATTACGATCCCCTTTGACTTCATTATAATGAGGTTTTACTGTATAAACTGATATATACGCTGAGATTTTTTTCAGGAACACAGATAACACACATACAGAAGTAAACCCTCACCCTATATAACGGTCATTGGCAGTACATAAAGTGTAGTCTGGCAACAATAGAGAGTAAGAAAATCGTACTACCACTATCGCCATATTTCTCAGTGTACAGATGCACCTGCACACCTGTGAGCTTCTCCAAAGCTATTTCTTTTTCGTGAGTTCTTTCCCTTTCATCGTTCTTGCATTGTGCTGCTTCCAGAGCTACCTCTACTCCCAAGACAAAAGAAGGCAGAGCTCAAAAGTTCACCACAAAATGAAGGTCAGTAAGTGACCAGCAAAATTTACTTCAATTTTATTTAATGATACCCCTAAAATAAAAATGAAAGAATAAATGGCTCACGGATTGTTCCCGTTTTGTATTTACAGTTGTCATAGTCAGCGCCAACAATCTCAATCTCCACAAATGGGCTGACGATGCCGCGACCAGATTTCATGAGATGCCGTGCTGCTATGACCTAGAACACACACATCCAGAGAAGAAAATAAAAAAGATGAATGTTTAGTGACAAATGAAAATTTTACGGATGGCTTTAGAAACACTCTGATATGGTTTGCTCTTGCTGAGTTTTAGAATAGAAGTGAAAACAGACAATATAGAATGTGCTATTTTTAGCCTCTTAAAGAGACCATGAAGACAAAATACCAGTTTCGTCATTTGAAAGACTGCTGTGTCCAATAACAATAAGTCCAACTGAATGCAAACATCAAACAATTAATTCAGGTTGACAGCCGCTGACAAAAGCCACTGCAAGAAACGACTGCGACTGTGGTGCCGCTAGTCCCGTTTTATCTTGCTGTAAGCACAGCACACTGTTATAACTCTGTTTTTAGTACTTCACCCATTGTGTCACTCCTGATGTTGCTTGGTGTGAAATTTGAAACTTGTTACATATTTGTTATCTTATTTTTATGATCAACTTCTTCGAAAACCAGAATAAAATTTTCTGAGTTAACAACCCCAAAAAAGAAAAATCCAGGAAAACGTGCAAGAAAGAACTGGATTTTTATTAGTTGTGAAAATTTCTCAGATTTCTTAAATTTCTCAACACACAAACTTACAAAAACATTTGATGAGCAATTTTAACTTCATTCATAATCGATAATTTTAAATGATAACAAAAGGGTGGCTTCGTTGCCAAAACTTTTTGGTAAACTGACGTTTAGCACATTAGCACAAAAAGTAACCTGAAGGAAGTGCAATAATGAAGTACATATGAAAAGAAAAAAACGATGAGTACAAAAAAAAATTTAATTTCAGCTTTAAAAATGCATGCATTTCCCATTAAATCAAACAAGGCCCCAAATTTCTTTCCCAAGCTTTACATGTTTTGCCGGTTTTTTTTTAATTCGAAATCATGCACATTATTTAAAGGGACCCTGCAACACTTATCATCGCCTACTCGGAATGTATTTTGGGGTAAAGTCTATTGTCCCAGAAATCTCCTTCCTGAAGAATCATGAAAATCCGTTCACTATCACCGAAACTACGCGCGATGAGAAATGGCGCATAATAGTTCCCTCTCAACTCGACCGCGGACAACGCGACGAAAGCTGCGCGCTCTCTCCCGGAGAGGGGAGCGGCTTGCGACGTTCTTTTCGCCGGCCTTCGATATATCACATGCCAGGGAGTGTTCTCCTTTTCTCTGCAATGTCGAGGGGCCTATTTCCGGTCTGGTGCCACAAAAAAAGCAGGCATGGCTGCCTGCTTGCAAGCACACGCTCAGGCTGGTAGGGCGTTTTTGAAGCAATAAACGTTTGTTGTCAAGTGGTCTCGTTGAAAGGGGAGTATTGAGTCCGTCACTCAAACTCCGAGGGCCCTCAAAACACAAAAGAAACACCAAAACTATGCGTACAGGTTCAGGCATAGAAGAGGTTGGTACACAGCGCCGACAACGGTGTAATTTTCACAGGAAATGCAAGAAGTAAGCCACGAAGTTGACCAGCGACAGCCATCAGCACAGCCATGGCTCGAATGATGTCGTTTAGGGCATGCTAGGGGTGCATGAGGAGAATTGAAGAGAGCGCGGTTGGTTTTTCCGCATCTTTCACAGCGATTTGCACGCTTACCGCTTCACGTGCACGTCTAATATTTGGCTCAGGTATACCTGGCAGTGTAATGTAAACGTCGCACAGGTTTACTTGCACTGCACAAAGAGTGTTGCAGGGTCCCTTTAAACAAAATAGTTGGAACTTTACACTTACCCTGAAACTTCAGTTTTTGTCTATTTTTGCTACCGTAGAACGAAGGCATATAAATATAATCTCACAGAAGCGATCATAGCCATGCACTGAGGTTCAATATTAAAGTAACCACTGTCAAATTAATTGTACGCCAAATAAAACTCTGTACATTTAACCCAAGTGCAAAACAAGCGAACATTCAGAAAAAATTCACTGAATGCGAAAGCGGCGTTGTGTACCAGATTCCTATGGCCCGTGGTAAGGAATATATAGGCCAGACAGGCCGATGCTTGAATGAACGGCTGAAAGAACATGACTACAATGTCTGTCGGGCTTCACAAGGCCGCGTGTGGAAGCACGTACGTGACTGCCTGCTCTGTGCTGGTCGAATCCCTGTGTTCGATAACACAACAGTAATCTTTAAGAGCAGGAACCAGACCACGAGGGAACTTGTTGAAGCTGCAATGATTGAAAGAGCTGGTGATAAATGTGTTAGTGTGCCCTCGTTAGCTATCACGCCAAAGGAAATCGCATTCTTGGAGGCCAGAGAAAAGTGGATGTGGCGATAAATTCAGTGACGCAATAATAGTTTGACTGGCTGGGCATCCTTCTCTTCTTCTCTCTTTGTGCGCACTTGTTGCATTTTTTCCCTGTGAGTGGGCTATTTATTTTCCGCAGCTTGCAATAAAGCCATCAGTTGATAGTCAGCGCTTGTGGTGTGTAACTCTGTCCGTCCTTCGTATCTGAAAACCACCAACTAGCCCAATATGGCACCCTTTTAGATTAGGTTAGATTAGGTTAGATTAGTTTGGGCATCCAGAGTTCTCTTTCTGTGCCCCTGGCCCTTCATACTGTGCTTCCCTCCAACCACCCTGGATCAGCCCTCTGAGCAAGCACCACCTCACACCATTTGTCTTCCCTATGGAAAAGGTAAACGTGACAACAGCCTTGTTCTGGAAGCGACACATACAAAGACAGACAAGAGTACTGACAAGAAATTTTTGAGTTAGGTTTTTTCCACTGCTATGGGTGCCTACCATCCCACTAATCATAGAATGGCACATTAGACGGTCGATCACACTGTAAACAATCATTTACAACCTCCTTTATTTGTGTCAGGTTCGGTTTCGGCAAAACGAACGCCAAACGGCCACCAGGACAGGAGAGCGCTCGCGACGTCACCATTCTTGTCACTACTGCCGGTCTGGAGGCGCGCACAAGCGTGAGCACGCGCGCGCCCAGACGGGCCATGGTCTTCACTATCCCGACGCGCCCGGGCACCATGATATCAGTCCCAAAACCACGACGAGATACACACGGCGCAGCCAACTGCAGCCAGCGCGTCGGCCACGTTACGGGAGCCCCGCAGTTTGGGGCAAGGAGCAGATGATGTCATGCTGGCCTGCTCTGGGCTTTCTCTTGGGGTCAAAGATTAAAATGGATTTAAACTATGTCATACTGAATGGTTAATGTTGAAACTTGCTGGGAGATATCTCCTGATAAAAAGGAAGCATTTTACATAGTTATCTCAGCTTTGAAATTTCGTATCACTACTCCTTTAAGGCCTTCATGTAATCTGCCTTTTGTGCTGCTCACAAGTTATGCACTCCCCATTACATTTACAATTTGCTTAGTTGGCATAATGAGTAGGGACCGGATATTAGGCAAATGCCTATTTTGTTCCTGGCACTCCTATTCTACCCCACTTTGATATATGAGCATGAATTAGAGGTGAAGAAGGGCTTTCACGGTGTTTTTATAGTGCCTATAAATGCCTATTTTGGCACTGGTGCCTAAATCTCAATAAATGCCTGTTTTATAAATCGGCACATATATGAACACTATTTAGCCTCAAGTTTTGCTTTCGTCAAGTTCAATCAATTCCAAAAAACAATCGCTTGCCCCGGCGGAATGGGACACTCATTCTCAGTGACAAGAGGCACCATTTTGAGTCCCAAAACCTAGAAATGGTCGTAATTTGCTATTGTTTTTCACAGTGATTCTTAGACTACGTTTCCGCGTGCTTTCCAAACTGATTTTTTTCAGACATGTGCAGACGCATCCTCGTTTCTAGAAGCATATTAAAATCCAACTATTTCCAATGCAACGGTTGAGAATCCAACACGCCTTTATTAGTAGAGCACCCCTTTACTGGAGAGCCAACGGTGGAACACCACTGTGAGGTGGAATTTCTTTAGACATTAAAATTCACACTGCCAACGGACTGTAAGACACGCTTTTCCACCAAAAATCTGTTTGGCTCTTGAGCACTTTTTGAAAAATGTTCTTGAAATGCATGGAAGTGTGTTTGGCAGCGTTGGAACGCCTTGCCTGCACAATTTGGATATCACCATTGTATATAAAAAAATTGCCAGAGTTGTACCTAACAGTCCTTATGTAAGAACATGTCAATTTCCTAATAAATTGTTTCACTTTATTATTAAATTTTTGTGTCTGTTTTTGTTGTAATTTGCTTGAGTCAGGCAGACAAAATAGCGTTTTTTTTTAAAGCAGTATTCCCAGCTCTCAAGTATTTTTTAGCATGCCTGTTTCACTATATGCGATGCTCGAACAAGAGGCAGTGGCCATTGAACATGAATGTGAGCAGTGCACTTGTTGAATGAGGCCAATGGATCGTCATTATTGAGCAGTTTTATGGGACAATTTAACGGCTATGTTCAACTGTTTGGTGCCCTTGTGCCATCATAAACAATAGGATATTGTTTTCCTGTTGTAGATACAAGTTGCTAACGTCTTTGTTTGAAATTATTTGCATTTATATAAAACTTTACGTTGCCTATATTTTTGACGTTGAAATCCTAAAATGTTGTTTTCCCTGCCGGCTTTTGGCACCTAAGACGCGCATTTTTAATACCTAAAAATCCGGCCTCTAATAATGAGAGAGGCTACTGCCGAACCACAAGTGTGCCAATAGTTGTGTCCAAGCAATGAAGTCAGCAAATTAAAAAAAAAAAAAAAAAGAGCAGTTTGAAACAAATTACCTTGATTGACAGTGTGACTGGATGGACAGACTTCAGGGTTGTCCTGTCATAAGGGTCGTAACCATCATCATGCATAAAATCAGGCCGAAGAACGTATCCAGACCTTCAAAGAAATCAGGAAGCATTCACAATGTTTTAAAAATGCATTGGTTAGTGGTGCTATTCCGTTTAAAGTATACCATTGTTTTTTTTCATGAAATTTATGACTTACATATATTTAAAAATATGATTTTGGGGGTTTAACACCCTGAAGCTACACAAGCGCTCTGAGGCGTGCCCTAGAGGAGGGCTCTGGATTAATCCTGACCACATTGGTACCTTTACCGTGCACCGAAATCCCTACACAGGGCATTTCCGTTTTTTGCCACCATCAGAAAAACAGCCGCCGCGGCCAGGATGACACCCATGTTCTTTGTGGTCAGCAGCACAACACGTTAACCACAGCGCCGCCGCAGTGGGTAGCAACACGGTGAAAGCATCAGACGAAACCTCGTATTAACAGTGCTAAAAGCACACACAGGATATGCATGCCGTCGGAAGCTCACATACTGACATCAATCCTTATCCCCTCTCGTGCACATGTTGCAGCCCAATGGGCGAGGGCCCCTCATGACCTCCTCAGTCCATAGAACAGTGCTAACAGTGACACATTTCTTACGTAGGAAACATTAATGGGCACAAGCCATATTGAAACTTGGTCGTTTCCCATTTTTCAAACTCACAAAATTTTGGTGCCAATAAAAAATCCAGATTATCGCGACCACAAAAAAAGAAAAAAAAAAAAAAAGTAGACAAAATTTGAAACCAGGAAGCAAGGGTATCCAGCACTGCAAGTTTCATTCGCTCCCATTATAAAGGGAGACCGACATGCAATAAAGCCACTCACTTTCCATTCTGCAAGAACCTGCCTTGGTTCAGCTGCATTGGTCGGTCTGCAAGACAAAATACAAAACACAAGAACAAAAATCACTTATGCTTTCTTTCATGAGATATCTACTATTCTGGTCAATACAAGGACTTCACCAATTCCGAGGCTGCCACCTGCAGCCAAACAGAAAACCAAGGGGAGGTGGCTAAGGTAAATGACTCAAAACCTGCCAACCATGTACTTACAGGGACATTGAAGTGAAAATTTTCCAAGTCTTATTTGCGGTTGCATTGCACAGTCTAACCCACATATTTTATTATTTGAATATTTACAGAAATTCTAAAGCCTTAGTTTATCCGCACTTTGTGGCAGAACATCAGTGCAACATTTTCCGCCGCCACACCAACTACCATAATGACATCACATTAATTTGCAACATGTTACCATGCTATGTCAGCCCTCGAGTTTTTAATCTTCAAGCATTTTGCAGTTAATGTGGACTTTTTGATGTCCATGCACAGGCTGCAGAGGTTAAACATACACTGGAAATCTGCTAAATTTAGCTCTGCGGATTTGGCCCTGTGTCGTCAAAGCAGCCGTCAGCAAATTGGCGGAAAGGATGGTGCAAAAGGAACGGCACTTTCGAAAGATTGTTGCGAAATGCATGTATAGCAGCTGAGAGAACTCAGAACATGGTCTATGCATTCTAGACTTTACTCTGGTAAGGTAGTTAAACAATGTTTATAGCTCACTCCAACGTCCCTTTAATCCCTTTTCATTGCTTCTCACTGCAAACAATTAGTCATGAGTGCAGAGCTGTAATTCTACAAGCTGCAGCCCCCAAGCGTACAAATCTATTGCAGCGAGAAATTGCTAGAAAAATGCATAATAACAAGGAAGTTGGCATGATGGACAACATGTCACAGCTCCAATGCACAGTTACTTTTAAGTGTTCAGTCAGGCCCTCCCCCTCTCCTTCAAACCAAAGAACAAAAAAGGAAAGGGGGAGGGGAATACCTGGTTTAGGGTTCAACAGAAAATCAGCAGCATGTACAAAAAATACAGCCTTGTCAATCAAAATCTAGACAAATGGCAACCCTGCCCTCAGTTCACCACAAATGCTTTTCAAGTACCAGAGACGTTTGCTCCACACTGATACCCCATGGACATGCACAGAGGTCTGGATTATAGGGTGGCTAAAGTGTTTCGCAGCACCTTCCCTTCCCCATCCAATACTTCCTCAAACACTACAAAGTGGCTGAAAATGGCTGAAAATGGCTGAAAATTCACAGAAGGGAATGTGACACAAGCTCCGTGCCGCCCCCAGGCTTCTCCTGCTCACCTGGTGTCTGGTAGTTGAGCGCCACCATCTGGCAGCCGCAGTTCCACAAGTGCACAGGATCGTAATTTGAGGAGTCAATACGGCTCCCCTTGGGGTACACTCGGCTGAACTGTAGTCGGTGGTACGTGCAGGTCGGTTAAGGGTGCACTCAAGTGCATTTGTGGAAAACTCCTTCCTTATGGGTGCACTGCAGTTTCAACGGTATGCAACAGTTTTGCATACTGTATGGCTCACTGCTGAAGGAAACACAGGATAGCACTGCCTATGCTTGCCAAATGCCTCCTCAGAAGCACATGGGCCACTGCAATGAGTGCCTCTGGTCATGCCAAAGGCCATATTTTGAGGCACGGAATTCTCCAATGAATAACTAAACAAAACCCAGTGAACAAATTCATCATTACATACTTACCCAACTAAAAGCATCAATAATTTGGAAGTTCCTGGACAAAAACTGAGCATTTTGCACCACTACTCCTCCCCCAAAGTCCAAATAGAGTAGAAACTGAATAATGAGGAATTTATTTCCAATTTCTGCCGTGTGAGTAATAATATGCAGGCTATATTGTATGCCACAACAGGACACTGAAGCACAATGAAGCGATTTCAAAGTGCCCAGTAAAGCAGTTATTCGAGGAAAAGGATATTTGAGGAAGAAAGAGCAATGCTGAGGACTCATCCACTTCTCAACCTTTGTCTCAGGAAACGATGACATTTCTGTGAAGTTCCCAATTCCTAAAGGAAAAAAAAAAGGTAGAGTGAAGTAAAAAAACACGGTCACTTTGATCCACCACAACATGGGCCGCTGAGCAACAACACCCTGCCTACTTACTTTCAGGGCAGAACTGCACAGATCTGCAGTAGATGATGAGGTTGGACAGTTCCTTAGCAAGCCTCAAACTTCGTTCCATTTCTCGCCTTTGTTGTATCTGAATCAGCAAACAACATGTCTCTTTTAGCTGTGTCACATTACAGAGATCCAGACAAGGCATCACTCGAATTTCTCCCCAGACATGCAGTGGTTCTCGACAACCTTGGCTACACATCTTTGTCCAGGGAATTAGGGTAGAAGCTAGCGAGAACCCTTATTCTGACAGGCACATGCAGCCTGACACTCCCACACTGTGCGGGTCTGACCATGTCGTTTGCAGACTGGGCCGTCTCCCGAATCTTGAGCACCCAGTCCTGCATCTCTTCCCTTGAAGGGGCCGCAATCTCAATAGGCACCAGCTGGGTTGGGGACACGATGCGGAACACCCAGTCCTGTCCTCTGCCGGGCCAGCTCTGCAGGATGTCTGCGCAACCATTCAGAGGAAGGTACAAGGTTAGTTAGTGCCCGACGCCCACGGCAGGAAGTGGAATCAACACTGGCAGCAGTCAGACACCTCCCAATTTCAACCCTTTTGTATGACCAACTAGAACGCCATGGCTAGCTTGCCCAGACTGACTTGACTGTTGCTAGCAAGCTGAACAATAAAATTAAAGGGGTATGCCGGAACATGACTATTTTAACTCTGCGCTTAACAACCTAAAGAAGCTACATTATTGCTTTCTTTCCTACACATTTAAAATGTGCCATGCGTACCTTTCAGTCACTTAACTCTTTCATTACCACGCCAATTCAAATCGATCACCGGTGATCAGTGATTCATACTGCCTATTTCGGCATGTTTTAGTCGTTTCTCGTACACCTTATGCGGCCAGTGGTTAGTCTAGGCATTTCACTTTTAGAATCAGTTTAAATTTTCCCGTTCCGGCGACACTGAGATTTTTGACAGTGTTTTTCACGAGCTGAGGTGCGTGTGTTTTTGAGGAAGGGGACGTGGCTGCTGCACTTGACAAAAAAGGCTGCAGATCGTGGTTAGGCTGCATTACCATAATATTTTTTTGTCAACAGGCTCCTGGCAAGTCAAGTACCAAATAATGTTGTCAGCTTCGTAATCCGACAGCGTTGAGAGGTGATAATTACTTGAAAATGACCCCACCTATTCACTTTGGTTCGGAGAAAGGGCAGCCTTATCCCGCCAAAAGTTATTTCTGATGGTTCCCCGCATGTCTAGCAAGTGTGCCTGGCATTTTCAGCAAGTTACTAGCAGTTTAGGTTTTGTTTTTGCGTTGCGAAATTCATATTTGGCACTACTGTTGTTGTTATCAAGTGCTCAAGTGGAACGGTTTGACGGTTTGTGTGAGCATGGATAGAAAAGCCTAGGCGCCTATGCTTCCTGCGTCCGAAAAATCGTCGCTAAAAGCTTTGGCGCCATCTTGAGATGGCGATGGGCGGGACGAAATTTTCGTTGTTTCGGCAGTTTCGGTTTCGTATCCGATTCTAACGCGCATGCAATTTTTCGACCTATTTTTCCGGAAAAAAAGTGCGCGTTAGAATCGGGTAATTACAGTAAGTCAAAGTTAAAAAGGTTCAGCTGGTTGATCATGTCAGAAATTGTTTGAACATAACCTGCCCCCCCCCCCTTTTTTTATGAATGATAAAAAAAGGTAGCCACAGCACGAATAATTTCAAGTGCTGTGGAATCACCTGTAGTTACTTTAAAAAACGTACAGTATACGCTCAAATATAGCACTATTTAAAAAATAGCACGACAGCAAATATGTCGCACCTGAGCTCAAAGAGTTCAAAAACCAGCTTAACATAAGAGAAGGCTGCCCGTGTATGTCAAACCTAGGGAGATTCCGAAAATTCCCCACTTTATCCCTTTTTAAACAAGGGAAAACAGCTAGGGTCCAAATTGGATGAGAAGACCAGTATGTCTCCTGTGATGCAAAGTGTCCCAGGGAAAAATTACTTAAAATAAAGAGAAGAAGCAACAAACAAAACAAAACAACAAGAGCATGGAGTAAGAGGCATAGGCACCTCAGGTGCTTGAGGGAAAATAAGGCTTGGAAGCGGATTAGTTGCCATGTCATAAAAGGGAAGAATAAAAATATGGAAAACAAGACAGTCAAAGTGGCCATCTTACCTGACCAGTTTTCATTGTTTACATTCTATTGTGGCATTCAAATAAGCATTATAAAAACGAAGGAATTAATTTTTGACAATACCACTTGCGCTTTTTTCTCCAGCGCCTGAAATACTAGTTCACTCAAACTTCGTTATAACGAAGTTGATGGGGAGCCGTAATTATTTCGTTATATCCATTATTTCGCTATGTCAATTAGAACAGTTTACGGCAATGTATGCTTGGCTGAACGCACAACTATAAGCATGCAAAAAAGGAAACCGCCTCGCAGACTGCTGTACCGCTACGCGACCACGCATGCGACGGAAAATGAATAGAAGACAAATATTTTGCTTGCTCAATGTGCACACTGCCTATTTTGTTGACCTCTAGACATAGCTGGAAAAATGTCCATGGCGCTCCTTTGTTTCCGACAATGCAAGCGAAAGACTTTCTTTACAGCGGTAGCCACTGCGATGATGCCGTTTTGATGCTCGACATGTTCGACGTTGATGCCATGCACACACGTCGAACATGTGTGCATGGCAGACCACGTTGTCTTTGTTGTCGCTTGCGTAGGTTTGTCCGGTGATATCTGTGACAATGCATTGTCGGTCGGCTCCTCCACAGACGGGGTTCATCCAGAATTTCGTTTTTTTTTTTTGGAGGGGGGGAGGGGGGGGTGGGGGTGTTTAAATCCCTGGGCAGACACAGTGCCCGTGGTTGTGGAATCTTTTTGGCGGGGCATCGAAATCCTTCTGTTGGGGGGGTGTATATAAATCCTGGCTCCGTAGTGACCGCTTCGGTGTTGGTGTTGACAGAATCCCAAAAATGTCATTTGCCGCAACAACACCAGCGTCACCGAGCGCGTCAATGGAACAACACTGGTGTCACTGCCACACCGGCGTCCCCCGCCCGCCCACTTACTCGCTCCGTCCCACTGGCTGAGCCATGGAGAGGCGTGTATATTACACGAGTGCATTCTTATGTAAGTAAATCGGGTACCATCTTTATGCGTGAAAAATTGGCTGGCTGATGTGAAACTATTGGGTGTGTTCCAGGACAGTGTAGACTAAGCCACAAGATGTAAAAGTACACAACAGCGAACGTGGGCGCATACAGGAGCCATCGATATACGAAACGCCACTACCCTTCGTTTGCTTTGGCACTCCCACACTGTGGCTGCAAAGTGTCAGCTGTTACCGAACTAGTAAGAGCAGCAGCGAAGGCAAAAGAGAAACTGGAGTGCCAACACTATGTCTCAAACACTTGGCACATGGATGAGGGACTGATATACTACAAGAAACAGTTCGAAATATAGAAAATTGGGAGAATAGGCACTGATGCACGCCAGAAAAGCTAGCGCAATAAACGAAACACTGGAAAAAAAGTAGGCCGACGACATGGTGCTTGTGTCACCTGCCTTCTTTTTTGTGCTAGCTTTCCCAACGCACTATTGTTCTTCTATGCACACACATGAAGAACGCTGGTGCTGGCAACTGCAAAGCACACACTAAGCTTGAGCGGCTAGTTTTGTTTCTATCAATCCTGAAAAGCAAGGCTTAGTACGGATTCAGCATAGATTACTTAATAATAAAAGGTAGGAGGATGTAGCAGCACATGCCTTCTGCGCAGCCAGCACAGCAATCGAATCCCTGTAAACATGACACGTAGGTACTCATTATTTCCCCCCATTTTTTTTTTTTTCCCACTCTTTACCTGCACTGGGTGCTTTTTGCCTTTTCCCAAACTAATCCCACCACCACATATCCTGCCTGACCACTAACTGCATGCATCCTTCAAACAAGTACTAGCACACATGCAGACAAACACTTCATGCAATAAGCAATAGAGACTACTTGCCTACTGTGCACCCAGCAATGTCAATGCTGCCTTTTTGCAAGGTACCCAAGGGCATTGCATCTGCAGACTAGACAAGGAAGGAAACGTCACAGGCTGGCACTCAATGGACAAACGGGCCTCGTCCACAAGGCTGCAATAATAAGCCCACCACACGGGGGCTGCACGTCCTCACCCCGTCGTCGGATGTGTCCTGCGTTTCGAGCACCTCGACATAGTTTGCGGGAAACCAGTGCTGTCGCTTGCCCCCGTAGTTGCCTTTCCACCAGCCTCCGTCTTGGCGCACCACATTGGTGATGATGGCGTGTTTGCAGAAGGAGAGCTCGTCCTCTCGCTGGGCCCGGTAATCGTACAGGGCCTTCACAGTCGCCCGAAAGGCGCCCGAAAAACTGTCCGGGTCCATGTAGGTGCCCGCAGGGCCACCCAAGTGCAGTGGGCTGTCTTCGGACTCCTGGGCCACAGAGGGATCAAGCTGCTTTGGTGCCAAGCAGTCCTAGGTGGACCACAAAGAAGCACATAGCGGTGAATATAAGGGGCCCAAACAACCTTCATGTGCACCACCCCCAGCAGATGGAACATGAACACTGAAACACGAACCTTAATCAAATGCAGAAATTTTAATAGGTATCCTTACATAAAATTCACATAATAACACAGCTCAAATAAAGTGATAAAGTACGGTCTCCAAGCTTCTAGATGCACAGAACTGTGTTATTGTGCGACCTCCATAAGGAGTACTGTATTTATTCGAATATAAAGGCGAGGTTTTTTTCCCAGATCCGCAGTTTCAAAGCCTTATATTCGAAGCTCAGTATGAATATAAGGCAATTTTTTTTACTCTACAAACTGCACCCTCGCCTTGTAATCAAATAAATATGGCAATTTTTAAATTTGTGTGTTCAGGTCCACTTTGTGCAAAAGCTTTGCTTGTTGCTGAATGTACAGCCTTTTTTTGACCAGTCTAAATCGGGCAATATTTTGCAACAACTATGAATCATCTGCAGTTGACTCACGATACTTTGAAGTCGCTTAATTGGAATTTTCAGTTACCTACTTAAAAGTGATTTTCCGTTCCTGGCAATTTTACATGCAATTCAATTGAAGAAATCACTCGATCATTAGAAGTTAAAAGCCAATATATTGGTTAATTGGAAGTTATTTCAAATAAAAAGCATCAAGGTGGCCGTCACCTTTCGATAAAATTTAAAACTTTTAAGCGCCAAAATATCGCCGTGCCCTGCACTATGTCGGCGCCATCGCAACTGAGGCAGCGCACGCTCGTAAAGGAGCGGGTCAGCTGAGACTCGCGCCAGCGTACGCCTCTCTGTCTCTCTCTTCAGGTCCGCAACTTTCTTTGTTGCGCACAGCTCCGTGTGAGCAGTTTGTGCGGTGTACGCTCCAGGCTTCGAATTGAGCCATAAGCCTCAACTATCCGGGCAAACCGCGTCGTATGCTCGAACTGCTGACGAAAGTCAAGATTCTAGACAAAATCAAGGAGGGTGACTTGTTCCGGTCTAATGGCAATGTGCTTTCTGTTCAATTGGAAGTTCGGTTAATTCTAAGTTTTTTGCTGCCCCCGTGGGGTGCCCCCGTGGACTTCACTTGTACATTAGGAGAGAGAGATTTCTTTTGGGTGGCACATTTAGGTGGCCAGTGTACCTAAATTGAGATTTCTTTTACATAATCTATTCTAAAGGAGCACCCAGAGGGGGGGGGGACGGACTTTACCCAAATTATTTAAATGTTGTTTGGTTTTTTGGCACAGCCACAGGAGTGCCAAGCAAGCCTGTAAGCCCAAAAGCACGCATTCCCTACCCATTCTGACCTTTCCTTAGGGGCCAACCAGTTCTTAATCCCACTTCATAAGAATTTAATCTTTGACGTCGGTGCCAAAATCTACAAAATGTATTTCAAGTGAATCATATAAGAACTACGTACTGATGTTCAAAATTGAAATCAGTTAAACAAAACAATTTTTTAGCCTTTTTTTTGCAATTACAATGGATGATGCAATTCTCGCCTGTAGCATTTACACAGATCTAGAGATGAACTGATTATCATTTCAAGGATAAAAATTAAAGCTCACCGTTCCTATTCGGCGAATGATCTCCTCGTTGATAGGATACTTGAGCTTCACTTTCCGATACAGCGGGTGCTTCTCGTAATAATTTACGAGCTCGACGAGGCTTTCAAACTGGGATGTCCCGATGACAAAAAGGCGACCCTCCTGCTTGATACGGCAGTGCTTCAACTTATTTTCTGCTCTAAAAAAGAAAAAACATAGAAAAGGTATTCTTAATAACAAACATTAACAAAAATTAGCACTGACAGGAGAAAAAGTTCCAAGGACAAATCTTTGATGCAAAAACAATTTATAACAAGGAAAAATAAATAGCCAGACCAGAATTACACCAAGCATCTTACGCTGATTTCTTTTTTAAAATTCTTTTTAGTGAGCAACCGAGCTACGTTCAATCCACAGTATCACTTTCTCCTCACGTTTTTGTAGCACTGCTGGAGTCAGTGAAAGATAAAAATTGAACCCAAAAAACCCTAATATAAAGAGATTCGACAAAGTAAGCTAACATACTTCCAGCTGGCAACTATTTTACTTCAGCCTAATTTAACAACGTATTACAATTAACCTTGATTACGCATGACAACTTGACTCCTCTTGGCCCCTTGTTCCCTACACTACCAATGGCTTGTGCCACGGAGAGCATAAAGTAAAATGTATGCGTGTGTGTACGGCACAAGAGTATCCAAGGCCAAAGAGTGCCAAAACTAAGTTAGGTGGTCATCCATTTTGTGGCTAAAACATGCATGGCATCAGTATGACATTACTAAAAGCGCTGTACATGTGTATATGTGAAAATGGTAATAATGGTGGGTGAAGTTGACAAGCGTGAAGGTGTGAAGGCGTTTGGGACCCCCCGGCATGTTGTGGCTCTTAGTGCACACGAAGAAACCCTCAGGACGTCCCCCAACACTCAGAAGGCCTGAGGTTGTGAGCTGTAAGAAATGCTTTAAGAATCTAATATCAGCAAGGTAGGTTGAAGACGTCTGTTTGTGAACATTTCTTGGTCTGTTAAGGATATTACGAGGTGTGGTAGTGGAAATTTGAAAGTGTAAATTCCAGGGAAGTGTCGTCTGGCATCCTCGCAGGATGCACACTTAACACATTAAGTGCCAAAAGCTGTTCTCCACATGTCACAAACTTGTGGGGTCGTGAACATTCTTAAAGGAGCCATGAAGAGAAAATGCAAGTTGGTTTTATTCGAAAGATTTCGTGTTTTATAGTGCCCCCAGCGCTTGTCCGGATACAAACGATGCTTTATTCACTGAGAAATTAAACAATATAAGTTAAAATTTTGATTTTCCCGCTAAATCGTTTGTTTTCGGGGTCTGCAATGACATCACAGGAACCGACCACTTTGCAGCCTAGAATACCTTCATTCGCGCATCCACCGTACAGGGTAGAGACACGTATACGCTGGCGCCGCCATTTTGGGTCGCTCGCTCGCCGCCGAAGCAAATCATTGTGTCGAAACCGCGCTAAAATTATCGCCGCAACGCGGTTTACTGAAGAAGTTTGAATCATATTGTCTGTTTCGCGTTGCTAGGTCTCGTGGGAAATGAAAAGAACAACGCGTTGAGCACGTTGGCCCAATTGCGGCGGCACGGGATCGTTCAAAGGTTGTCTCCACCCTGTACAGCGGTGTTGCTTTGTTCCCGCGTTTCTTTACGTTACCCGAACCTAGATGGCGCCACCATACCGTGGCAAGCGTTTGGTTTGTTTTTGCCCGTATTTAAACCTGGCTTGTTTTTGTTCTGGGAGAAAATATTCGTTCCCTGAAACAGTGCTCGCTCGACAAATGTGGTCACGTAAGACACCGTTACTTGCGTCAATCGGCCAGTGTCGTCTGAGACAACCCCAAGCCCCATAGTGCTGTGCAGCTAAACCAAGCATGCTGTGCGCAGTACGAACAGCAATACGCATCAGTACTTCTATGTTTACATGTGCTTTCGTAACTTCGACTGTTTGTCCCATCATTCTTATTGCTTTGTAAAGAATGTGCCCTAAATTTAAGCGCAAATCGCTCGTTCGGCTGGTTTGTAAGCTCTACCTGATTTGCGTCTGCTTCTGCCGGCCTCCGCCAATCGCAGAGCATTCTCGAGTGACATCATAGGTTCTGTTGCGGGAAATGAGCTGGTGGGTCGCATGGTCATTCCCTTTTTTCCTAATTATGTAGCTTATTTGAGCGACGTTTGTGTTAAAAGTGGTGTCAGTATGATTCTAACGAGGCAATCTTTTGAATGAACCAAACTTGTGTTTTCTCTTCATGGCTCCTTTAAAGGGGTACTGACACAAAATTTTGAAGGCGAGGTAACTTCGGAGATAGATTGGTGTGAACACATATACATCATCTGCAAAATATCAGCGGCGAATACAGCCTAGAACATATTTAAAATCAATTTTAAACTGTGCGAAACACAACCGAGCAGCCATCAGAGGACCACGCGCAATCGACATCCCGAGGATATTTTGTAAATAAACAACATCCAAACACGTCACGAGTTTGCGTTTGCCGCTTCCGCACGGCCGGCGTTTTGCGCCGGCTCGCCCTGCTCGCCGCTCCAATCGGAGGGCCGGAGGGCGGAGCTTCTGCTCTCGAGAACGAACGACCCGATCGTTGGCGGCGGAGGCACCGTGATTTCGTCAGCTCATCGGGCAGCTAGCCGCGACCAAAGTTCTACAGCGATTCCAGGAACTCTGTTTCTACTTTTTATTTACACTGGACGTGAAAACGCGCCGGAGACACGAAAAGCCCACTGAGCGAGCCGCACGGTCGCTGTGCAGGCGGCGGCCACGGCCGCGAAGTGGCCCAGGCAGGCCGGCGCAGGTAGCTCGAGTGATAGCTTGTTATCGCTGCACGAAACTGTACCCAAGTCGCAAACATGGCAGCTTATACGAGAAAGGAGTTAATGATGCGATGTCGGGTTGCATTAAAAATTGTCATCTACACCGCTTACGAGAGCGGCAATCGAATATCCGCCGCAGTGCTAAGCCGAACGCACCTGTAGGCAGACCGGCCGGCTGCTACCAGCTCGCATGTCTCGAGCGTCGCGCGTCGTTCTTTAGCCGCGGTAGCATTTGCACTCGCAGCGCCTGCGTCACGTCCACGGTTGCTTTTTAATTAAGCGGCTTACGAGATCAGTACGTAGGGGCATTCGCAGAAACTACCGGCGATGCGGATTCGACAGTGCTACGGTAGCTCTGCTCTGTGATACCCCTCCGACAGTCATATGGTCAGCTTTGTTCACACAAAATCCATCGGTTCGCGGCACCCGCTGAAACCGAAACTGTGACTGGCCGAATTGAAAATGCCTCTAATTAAACAACCGTCGCACGCTGAAGCAAATGAGGTTTCTACAGGTGATAAGTAGGTCACTAGCTACTTATCGCAACCAAAAAAACAAGATGCGAAATTTTTGTGTCAGTGCCCCTTTAACTCTTAAAAGGTGGTGTGCCCTTTAAAAGTTAGGAATGTGTTGCTTAAGTGCGGCCTATTTCGCAGTCTGCACATAGATACTTCAGTGGATCTATTCTGTTTGCCTGCGCAGTATTTCCCTATGTGTGGATTTATTACATGTAGTTTGTTGTGTGCTTGTCCCATTCTTGCTGCCACTGTTGATGCAGCCCCTGCCGTTAAGGCAACTTCATATCCTCTCAGGAGATCAGTGCATCGTTTTTCAGCCCCTGAGGAGCGCAGCTACAGCAGCATTCTGTTCAGTAATTTTGTTGCCCGAAATGCCGCTGCATCCAGGCATTCGATACCCACTATAGTGAGTTTGAAAGCATACAATGACATTCGATCGATAGTAGGGTTTAACGCGCCTACACAACGCAGGCGATGAGGTGCGCCGTAATGGAGGGCTCCGGATTAATTTTGACCACCTGGGGATCTTTAAAGTGCGCCAAAATCTCGTACACACGGGCGTTTTCACTTTTTGCCTCCATCAGAAAAGCGACCACCGCGGCCGGGAATCGAACCCGCGACCTCGTGCTCAGCAGCGCAACGCCTTAGCCACTGAGCCACCGCGGCGGGTCATACAATGAAATTACCACCTTAATTAGTTTACAACCACGCTTTTGCTTGGTTTGCGGGAGCGTAAAGCAGTGACAACGCTCAGTCTGGGAAGATGACAAACTGTGACGTTTTCATTTGTGCTACGAGTTCCAGCGTAAATTAAAATGCCAAGAGCTTTAGCCGTAAAGGTACTAGCATTTTGTTTCAAAGTACCCGAGCTGTTAAAGTGGGGGCCATGCATAGTGGATGACACAGCAGAGATATACTTTGAGGCATCCATGTAAAAAGTGGTATATGGGTATTAATGTTGCAAATGTAAAAAAATGTTGTAAAATAAGTTTTCTCCGTCATTTCATTTGTCAATTTCTCCACAATATAGGTCACAGCCCATTGGAGTCATTTGCAAGGAGCAATGAGGTCGGTGTTAGCAGTTCTGTAGGTTTTGTGAAAACGTACCTTGACGTCATCATCTTTCCTTTTCAGTTGTGAAAAGAAAGGCATAGATAGTTATAAATGATTTTAAAACAAATTCTTGGCTGCTGTGTCTTTGATGATAGTGGGCATTACTGACAGCATTTAATATATAAGCTTTGTATGGGGCTTGAGCAGAGTGCCCCAAACACAAGGTGTAGCCCCAGATGTAGCTCTGGGTCAAACATCTTCAAAACTATCTTTGAGGTAGACCCATACGAACACTCTTATAGTCCATAGGCACAGTCAATAAACTTTCAAAAAGGATAAGTGCATTCAGCAGAATTACATTCAGCAGAATTCCCAAAAACTTTTGTTCCTTTTTTTACAGGGGCGGCTACTCCATTAACTCGAATCACGAGTTTCGGCCAGATGACATGCTGCCTGGAGAACAAAACACAGGCTCTCATTTCAGGACTAATTTTCAAACCATTCTTATCAGCCCAGTTGGCAAGTTTGTTTGCACTCAGTTGTACCTGCCACTTGCATCTGGCAAAGTTAGAAGATTTAAAACCGATGTAATTATCATCCACATACGTAGGTATCGTAAAAATTGTGGGCAGTAGTGCCTTTCAAAGTGTGTTCATCTTGACGATAAGAAGTGCTCAGCTCAGTACTTTGCCCTGCAGGACCCTGTCTTCTTGAGTTATGTTCTGGAAAGTGCTGCACTGACTACTACACGAAATGTTCATTCAGACAGGTAGCTTTCTAGTGTGTTCAACATGTTTCCAGATACACCACAAGATTCGAAGCCACGCAGGATACCATATCACATAGTAGTGTTGTATGCCTTTCCCAAGTCGAAGAAGGTAGGTATACAGTGTTGCTTGCAGACAAGAGTGCTTTTTCGCAAGTGACCCACAGCACAAAACCTGATCGCTTTCAAGTGTGCCAAAGCAGCGGGGAAGCACATTTGCAGAGTGGCTGAAACCAACAGCTGAAGGTCATTTTTATCATAATTTATATACAGAGGGAAGTAAGGTTTGGAATCGAATGCGAAAACTTTAGGAACACAAAAAACGTACCCCTGGTCAAACTGGCCAGTCGTGGATCTGCCCTACTTAGCAGCTATCGAGTATACCACAGTATTGCAGAACACGAGTTTTCAATTCATTATCTTTTTGAACAACTTGCTCAAGCAGCTCAGGGGAATTGGCCAATAGCTTATAGGGGACAAGGCATCCCTTCTTTGCTTTAGTAGAAGTACAACAATTGCTTCCAGGCCCATGGAAAGCGTTTGGCACACTGCCCAGATGTCACAAACTCGAGCGTACGACGTCTAAAAGTACCTTATAAATTTTTCATTTTTATTGTACAGCGCCTGATTCTTCTTGCAGTCGTTCGATTCATTCAGTTCAGTTCTATTCGCCCGAGACAGGGCTGGAACTTTCTCGAACGAAGAGACGGTAACGCGATCACCCGCCGGCTCGCCGGCAAGAAAACAACAAAAATAAAACCCCCGCCGCTCCGGTTTCGTCGAAGCTTCCAGTACTTTCGAGGAGGTGCGCGTGGCCTTGCCAGTGCTAAAGAGCGGCGATGATTCTAGAAGGGAGAAGAGTGAAGTTATTCGCTGACGGCGGCAGGCGCGTTGTGTGTTGTGCTCTCCCCCTCCGCGCCGGCACGGTTATAAAAGGAGGAGCCGCGCCTAAACAAACCAGCTACGTTTGGACGTCGTGATTGACAACTGCACCTGCCAGTTTGTACATCACACCATCGGCGACCCGCGCCCTGGAGGACTCCAACGTGCTCCCGGGCCTCGAATGACCGTGATCGTCTCGGACGGCCTGGCCTACAGCGAAGCCACGCTTCCCAGGTAGCCGACTCGCCTCCGACAGCGGTACATCGTCCGGCCCGGTCGGTGAATATGCTGGGGACTCTGTCTCTCATAAGCATCGAACTGTTCATTTTCTTTTAGTTAACTGCTCCGATTCGTAATCTTCCTTTGTTAACGATCCTGATTGTATAATTTTGCCTGATATTGAACTGTTGCTTGATCTAGAGAATTCGATCTAAATTGTCTGTCACTATCGATTCATTACCTCGTGCTTGTACAGTACTTTGTCTGTATAAATATAAGTCGTTGTGCTGTTTTTTTTTTCGTTCAGGGCTCTTGCTCATTCTTGCCGCTCTGGTCGGCGAAAGCCGCACATCAGACGGCCACCCCCTTTGTCACCTGTGCCCTGTGGATTCGGTGGGGTTTGTTGGCTCTCTGGAGTCGACTCCCCATATCTTCCGACAGTGCACCCTAATTTAAGGAAGCGGGTGACAATTTCTGGCGTCCGCGACAGGACGTCTGATGAGAGCGGTGGGGAGGAGAAAGAGCCTGGAACTTTTTTGGCATAGGTTGCTACTGCCTTTATAAGCGGGTGCTCTTGTAAACTTTCTCTGTGTAGATATACCTAGCTAGAGGCTAGAGTATTGTGGCTAGATTGCGATACATTTGCAATCATGGATTTAGAGAAAATCGTAGCGTTGGGCTGTCAGCTGGGCCTGTCAGGGGCCGAACTACGAAAGTGGGTTGCGCAGAAAGAAAAAGAAGAAAACGAGAAAGCTGAGAGAGCAAGGCAGGCAGCGCGAGAAGAGGCAGAAAAAGCACGAGAAGAGGCTGAGAGAGCCAGACAGGCAGCACGAGAAGAGGCTGAGAGGGCTGAAAGAGAAAGAATTTCAGAGACAACTTCAGTTGGAGCGAGAGAAAGCGGAGCTAGAAGAGAAAGCCCGCCAGGCAGAGGCAGAAAGGGAGTGAGCGAAAGCGGAGCGAGAAGAGAAAGCACGCAAAGCTGAACTCGAGATTCTAAAAAGGCGACTCGAGATACAATGGTTGAAGGCGGAATCCTCATCATATGAGGAAAATGCGAGAGAAGGGTATAGTGGCCTAAGTGCTAACCCTGAAACGATAAAGGAACGCCCGGATATCTCTAGAAGCAAAGAGGCGGATTCATCCGCGATCCGCAAGGAGGTAACGCCTCCAGATATGTGCGAAAGCGCACCACTTCAGACCTGGAAGGACGATGATCCTACAGGTGATGCGGAGCTTGAGGATGGAGATAACATCCCGGTTGTGGATGCCATCACGATGTCGGGGCCGAACCCTCTAGACGAAGGGGTACCCGATATTGCGGGGAGAGTGCCCGAGGAAACCGTTGTCTTTCCGAAAGAAACGGATAATTGCACGCTCATTGTGCAGGAAGACCCAGTTCGAGACTGCGAACTCTCTGGGCAGACTAGCGCCGCATGCGTAACTGCCAGCTCGAGGAGCAAAGAGACTGACTCTAAGGTCAAGTTTGAAACCCCCTTGCGAAGCGGAGCCGCACTCCACGGAGGGAACGCGCCGTACATAAGCGTCGGCGACGATCCTGTGACTTCAGCGGTGGGAGAGAAACCACCCGCTTTTTCGAAAGAAGAACCCCGATGCGATGCCTCGGATCGAGGTGAAGCCGTGCCCGTCGCAACTCCAGCACCGGCAAAAGCGAAGCCAGCACGGTTCCGGCTCTCAAAATCTGCGGCCCCTGTGACGGTGCCGCTTAGAAGAGAAAGGAGTGCCAAAGAGCCTGTAAAAAGCAAGTCAATTAAAACCGGCCTCCCAAAACTCGGCAAGCAGCTGAGCTGCCGAAACAAAGAGTGCAGGTTTGGGCTCAAGCGTAACAGCAAACGTGCGTGCCGGCATTGCACACATCGGGCAGGTGTAAAGAAACACCGGTCAGTTACTGCACGAGGAAAGGCGACGGAAGGTCAAGTCGCTAGACGCTCCAACGTTCGCCAGACGAAGGCCCAGACTTCGCAGGCCCGGTATCACGGCGCACACGATTTTCGCGGGCCCGGTATCACGGCGAAAGAGTTTTTCGCTTCACGCGACATTTGGAAAGGATCTTTTCCGAAGAGAAGAATTCCGCAAGCGCAGTTACGCAAGCGCCCGATAGACACGGGCTAAGCATGAAGAATGCAAATTTAGGCATGCACGTGGGATATGAGTGGAATTGTGTAAAACAGAGTTGTATTTTCCCGTCGAGTACTCTATACTCGAACGTTGTATTCAACGTTTCTCTGTCGTACTGTACGCGAACTTTGTACTTATTTTGTCACTCTGGCTGTACAGCGTATATTCACGCACTAGTTGCTTCTTGCGTGAACGCTCGTATTACCTATTGTACAGTACATTTGCCGTGTATTGTTGGCGTTACTAGTGGTGACATTCGTGAACTTTGCGGTAGCATGTTATTGTTTTGTGAACAACATATTAGTTATGGTTCTGATGCGTTTCATTGTATCAGTGCACTGTATGTATTTCTGAGTACTGACGTACACTCATTGTATTTGAAGCCAACGAGACCTTCGCACTGGAACGCACGCTGTATTTTCATGAGTTTCGCACTTGTAATGACTACTGGACAGACATTATTATGGGCAATGGCTTAATTCGAATGCTAGAACTTCATTGTTCTTAAACTTATGAGTTGTCCCTAGGATGTGTATTTGTTGAGAAATCTGTGCCAAACCGCTGTTCTGTACGCGAATTCTGTACCTGTCATTATTCTTATGAAGAACATTGGGCTGTACTTGATTTTGTGTTAGTAGGCACAGCCTCTTTTGTTCACTAACTGTGAACGACGCGTACGCACGACTTTGTGAGTTTTGGGAATATTATTGCATAATATTCTGAAACTGGGGGGCTGTGTCACAAACTCGAGCGTACGACGTCTAAAAGTACCTTATAAATTTTTCATTTTTATTGTACAGCGCCTGATTCTTCTTGCAGTCGTTCGATTCATTCAGTTCAGTTCTATTCGCCTGAGACAGGGCTGGAACTTTCTCGAACGAAGAGACGGTAACGCGATCACCCGCCGGCTCGCCGGCAAGAAAACAACAAAAATAAAACCCCCGCCGCTCCGGTTTCGTCGAAGCTTCCAGTACTTTCGAGGAGGTGCGCGTGGCCTTGCCAGTGCTAAAGAGCGGCGATGATTCTAGAAGGGAGAAGAGTGAAGTTATTCGCTGACGGCGGCAGGCGCGTTGTGTGTTGTGCTCTCCCCCTCCGCGCCGGCACGGTTATAAAAGGAGGAGCCGCGCCTAAACAAACCAGCTACGTTTGGACGTCGTGATTGACAACTGCACCTGCCAGTTTGTACATCACACCATCGGCGACCCGCGCCCTGGAGGACTCCAACGTGCTCCCGGGCCTCGAATGACCGTGATCGTCTCGGATGGCCTGGCCTACAGCGAAGCCACGCTTCCCAGGTAGCCGACTCGCCTCCGACAGCGGTACATCGTCCGGCCCGGTCGGTGAATATGCTGGGGACTCTGTCTCTCATAAGCATCGAACTGTTCATTTTCTTTTAGTTAACTGCTCCGATTCGTAATCTTCCTTTGTTAACGATCCTGATTGTATAATTTTGCCTGATATTGAACTGTTGCTTGATCTAGAGAATTCGATCTAAATTGTCTGTCACTATCGATTCATTACCTCGTGCTTGTACAGTACTTTGTCTGTTTAAATATAAGTCGTTGTGCTGTTTTTTTTTTCGTTCAGGGCTCTTGCTCATTCTTGCCGCTCTGGTCGGCGAAAGCCGCACATCAGACGGCCACCCCCTTTGTCACCTGTGCCCTGTGGATTCGGTGGGGTTTGTTGGCTCTCTGGAGTCGACTCCCCATATCTTCCGACAGTGCACCCTAATTTAAGGAAGCGGGTGACACCAGATAAAAGCTTTCTATCTACATACACTACACATACATTTTATTAAGAAAGAGGAGAATTTTGAGGGCATCTCTGTGGTGGCATTAACTCATTGCGTATGTGATGGTCTGCATCTGGCAGTCTTACATGCACCCAGAGCAACCTTAAGCTTCTTGAGGGAGAATGTAGAATTGTAGAAGTCGTGTGATCACTTTTTTTTTTTTTTGCGATAGAATGCCCTTTGGCATAAAAATCACTTGATGTCCTGAATAGACTTGTGCTTAGCAGACTTTTTATACTGCACAAATGTGTGTAGTGTGAAGAGCTGGATGTATGTCCAAAGTGCTTTGCCAGTGCATTTGACCTTTACAATGGAGGGAGGGAGGGAGAGAGAGAGAGAGAGAGAGAGAGAGAGAGAGAGAGAGAGAGAGAGAGAGAGAGAGAGAGAGAGAGAGAGAGAGAGAGAGAGAGAGAGAGAGAGAGAGAGAGAGAGAGAGAGAGAGAGAGAGAGAGAGGGAGGGAGAGGGGGGGGGGGCTCTTTATTAGAGGAGAAAGCTGAGATGTTTGCAGGAATCAATGGTCAGCCCACTGGGGATGACCAGGAGTAAGTTGTTTGTGTCCTTCAAGTTTTCTTGTTTGATATCAAACCTTACTTCTGTCAGTATATGAATTATTTGATGATAAAGAAAAGACCCCCAGCTGTTGGTTTTGGCTTCTGCAATTCGCCACAGCTTTGGTACGCTTGAAAGACATCAGGTTTCATGCTGTGGAGTGCTTGCAAAGGTTATCCCAGGCGTTGTTCTATCTACACTTTGTGCCTGTGTCTACACACTTCGTTACCAAGGGCCACCTGGGGTTTTGTGTAGAAGTGTGCAAATATTAGAAACTTCAAATACTTCACAAATAGCATGTGCCATTTGACATTCGCAGCACAATTTTACCATTCAAAGTATCCAATGTTTTCCAATATTCAACATTTACAAGTACTAACAGAGCAATAAAAGTCGGCTTACTGCCCAAGATGCGAACTTTCAAGCTCCACTGCACGGTGGCACGCCCCTATGGGTCGGCTTCCCCGCACCACAGCAAAGCTATGCCAAAAAAGCTTGGCACGTGTAAGAGTTACACAAAGCACCAGAACGCTAACTCTGGGGTATGTTAGCTGAAGTGGACCACTAATTGCGTTTCAATATATGAGCCCAAAAAGTTTCCTATCAGTATGTGGCATTAGTGAGGGATCAAGAGTTATCACTTGTTACTGCCAGCCACTAGCATGCCCAGCTTCCTTTCAATGACTGGAGGGGCAAGACAAATTTACTTCCTGCATTCACAGCATGTTAAAGAACCCAAATTTCTTCACAGCACTGTATCAAAATTTTTGTTCCACTGCTTTGCCATCCTGTCTCAACATATGATTGTTACATTTTTGTACCATATGCTAATCAAGCACTAGTACATGAACCTGCTGTGTTGAGAACTGAATGCCTAACTAAACTGTTTTTGTAGTTGTGTTTTAGAATCTCTATACACACTAAGGCAAATATATTTATATTTGAAAATACTCGATTCGATATGGAGACAATTTTTACTATTTGTATTTGAAAACATTTTATTCGATTTGAGTATTTCACTATTCATATTCGATTCACAGTCCCAAATTTGGTAGGTGCACACCTTAGTTCCGTCAGGTACCAGAGGTCTCAGGAATAGAGCTCTTGACAGCATCAAGAATGTGTGATGATGCTACAAGCTTAGTGGATACAAGCACAACATTCTGGTAGGTAACTTCACGACGTAGCGGCTCATTATCTCCATAGGTGGGACAAACGAAAGGGTGGCTGTCATTATTTCATGACTCCGAACGTTTAAACATGGAAGGAGGTGCATTACTTTTTCCTCCTCGCAGCTCAGTGAGAGAGGAGAGGGGAGCGTGCACCACGTCAAATGACTGGCTCCTCCATTTATTCCTCCAGACACCGCACGACACACCATCTGCTCCAACTGACCAGTGGTACACCCCCCTCCCACCGAAACCCCACCGTAAATGGTATTATGCTTCAGGCAACTACATTTTAAGTGTTATTCTAAGACATCGGGTTCTGTGGGAGACAAACCAATGGTCACAAAGAACCGCATTTTTTCTGAACCCACACTGAAACTGGTCACTAAATATACATGGCCTCCACCGTAAAGTTTCTCTGCTTTGCAGTAGCGAATAACAAACTTCACAGTACCACTTCGACATTGTTCCAACACATACCTGAAGGAAATAGCAAAGCAGTTGTCCTCTTTTTCACTTGGGCGTACCAGGAACATACCGTCACACTTCACACGCTTCAACAGTTCCTCTGCCTGAGTACGTGTCAGGTTTGCATGGTACCACCTGTACACAGAACAGCAGAGTGAAACAGTGAGCAAATAAAGATTGCCAAACAGTGCATCACATACAACATCAAAACACCATTGATTTCTACTAGTAAAAAAAAAAAAACGAGACCACAGCCACGTTTTAAGGGTCTACGAGGAACACGGTAAGTCTTTTGGTAGTCGACAGAGTAGCCTGAGCTGGGCAACCAAAGCTAAAACAGAAATCCAAGGGGTTTTTTTTCTCTTCCTTTTTCATTTCACAGCAGCCCCCAGGGACAATTCAAGTGAAATAAAGACATGAAACAACAACAACTACAATAAACCACATAATACTAGTTAAAAGGGCCATGAAGACAAAATGGCAGCATCTCCACTCCGTGGATGATGGCGAGGGTGCGGAGTACGGGGACTCGAAATGACATCCAGGTTGCGCCCCGAGTGACATCCGATTTGTGCCCGGCCGTCATTCTATTTGAGCCGTGAGTTGCACCTTGATTATTCCACAAATGAAACTGCAACTCACGGCTCAAATCAAATTTCGTTTGATGGTGGTGTATGCACGGATGGATGCAGACGGACATTGGGAGGTCCTAAGGTACTCCGCGCCGTTACAGGCGAGGGAGTAAGCCGTTTGACTCTCGGGAACTAACTCACGGTCGTAGCCCAATGGGTAAGACGACTGACACTAACTCTGTCTGGTCTACCAGACACAGGCTCGAATCTTGCCGGTGCCCGTGTGATTTTTTTGCGATTGTAAATGTTATGCGCACGGATGCGGACGGACATTCTGCGGTCCTAAGGTACTCTGCACCTAAAATACAAGTTTAGTTCATTCAAAAGACTGTTATGCAGCAATAATAATCATGCCAATTTTAATGCAAACTTCAAAAAATTTCAGCTAGATAATTACGAAAATAGATGAAGTATTGGCGAATCACCAGCGACTTTCTGGCTCACCCCATATGACACCGCAGAAAATAGCTTGTACAATTGGTGCCCGCCAACAAAACCCACCCATAAGAAACATAATTGCGCAATTGTAGTAGTGCCTCTAGCGCTGTTCGATTGCACTACCTGAATGCTAACATGATTTTAACATAATGATGATTCTCCCTTTAGTTTTTCTATATTTGTTATCTCTTTTTGGTAAAAAGAAAACACTCTTTGGAGCAGGAATAGAATTTAGTGGGTTTCAAAAGAAGGGTTCTTTTAAATAAAGGGTTCTAAGTAGCCCACCCCATCCACCCATGCTGTGTCACTCATGACATAGTTCCGTGCAAAGAAACACAGCAGGAACTTGGCTTGCTTGCTTGCCCACATATTATGCAACAAGAAAAGAAAAGCAATATTCCCGACACAATCCGCGGAGACGTTACGAGGAGGGGGAGCCACGCACTCTTTTCCCTCGTGCTTGTTGGGCTGTGGCACTGGCTCAGTGAGGTACATGTAGAACTCCTGGCTGCGCAGCGGGTGCGTCTGGTAGTGGCTGATGAGGCTGTACAGCGTGTCGAATGCCACAGTGTCAATCAGGTAGTACTTGGTCTGACCTCGCTCCTGCTTGGACTTGATTCGGCAGTGGTTCACCTTGCCCTGGCGCCTGCAAAGAGCCAGCGGGCATGGAGTGTTCAAACAGCCTACAACATGCACCCACGCTGTGCACCATCGGTAGCCGAGACGAGGTCAACTTCAGAATAAGTGGTACATGGTTCAGTGTGCCTAACACGTAATAAAAGTCACAGCTTGCCCATTTTCAGCCCACCCTTTGGTGCCCTGCTGCTTCCATTGTCTCCCTGTTTGTCCTGCATCAGCCTACAAATATGGATCAGCTAATGCTCATCATGGCTCAGTTTAGGGGAAATTACTCTACCCTTTACTCCTCCATAGAACAGTGGGAGACCGTTCTGCTCAGCTTTACACCGAAGCCACAACTCACAGCAGTCCGGATAGCCGAAGCCGCCTCTAGGATCTAAGGAGTCCCGGCTGAAGGCTGAGGGAAGGAGACCTCCCAAGACGTCTACATTTTGGGCATCAAATAAAGTCATCTCTCTCCACCCTTTTTGCATCCTTCTAATGCAATCTCAACTGCAAATACTGGCATTCTTGGGATGGCATGCAACACACAAAGCCTGTCACTGACCAGAAGGAGAGCGAGTAGTCGCCCACGAAGGTGTCGCTCTCGCGCACCAGGAAGGTGCCATCGCCCAAGTGAGCGTGCTGCTGCAGCAGCTCCTGGGCCTTCAGACGGCCCCCCGCCAGCTTGCCATGGAACCACTTCTCCCCAAAGTGCAGCTCCTCATTGGGCACGCCCTGCACAGGAGAGGGGGGCAGCAGGTACTTGTGAACAAAGCCTTCTAGTACCAGGTACAAGCTGGCATTGAGAAGCACACTGGTAGCACGCTGCCATGAGCTTGTCACCTTTCAATGCCACCTGTATATCACTGCCTGCAGCATCAGCCAAAGATGGCCACCCAGCCACCTTCTTGTTGCTCTCTCCAGCCCTTTCCTGTGTGCTCCTGTGTGCAGCCTTTGCGTGTGCTCCCATCTTGGGCATTCACCCACTTGGCAGCACCGCCTCGCGAAAACTATATCAAACAATTTACAGCTTGTTCATGCTTTGCAGAGTGGCGCTTCCAAACTTCCATGTTTTTCTCATGTTGAATTCCAATGGCAGATCGGGAGCAGTCACCGAACTCCGCAGCGGAGCACGCTGCTTCCTCAAAGAGAAGGTGCTCTGAACCTGCCTTTAAAACACATGCGCTCCCAGTGGAGAAAATGCCGAAGCATGACAGGAACAGGAATTTCCCGGCAGCCTTTACATACGGGCCCTTCCAAAAACGTCTGCAAGCGTTTTCTTCTTGCCAGGTCTCAACAATAAAGTCTCTTCATCGGCTTTTTTGCCGATGAAGGGACTTTGGTAGCCTTGACGGCGTCCAACGGCGCCCATGACGAAAGTTTTGTCAGGCTTTTCGCAGGCAGGTGAAAAAAAAAATGCTGAAGGCACATTTTTACGCCATGCCCACCCAGTGGTCGTTCAAGCTGGGCTCCTCGTAACTTCATTCCGTGTTTCAGCTGTCGCACTCGCTTTCCATTAAGTAGCACACACGAAACGTGACACGGCAAGCAGCACCTATTTTTCTGTTGTGACTGTGGCCGTTGCGCGTAGTTGCCAGAGCCGGCGCCATGGCGATTCGAAAATGAGAGTAGAGTGGAAGCAGACGCCGACGACGTCACGAGAGAAGACAGTTCTGGCCCCGCAAGTGCTGGCACACTCCGCCGGTTTCGAGGGAGCAAATTTTCTTGCTCCACGGAGCGATCTCAGCTGAGACAGCGCTCTCGTTCTGCCATTGGAACAGGGTTTGGTTGTTTCTGATCTGCCATTGGAATGTGTCTGCTCCAGACGGAGCAAAAAAGTTGCTCCAAAAGTGCTCCGCATCTGCCATTGGAATTCAACATCAGTGTCTGCCTGTCAAGCTCAAACAGTGTTGAAGGCTGTTCTCATTGGAAAGCGCATGATGCGGCAGACAATACTGTAAAGGCAGCGTTGCACATTTTCACCTCTTTTTCATGCCTAAGTAACAAAGTCATGTTCGCAGCTCATAAAAAAATATGGTACTACAGACTGTACAGCACAATTGTACGCATTCTGCACCAATTTATGATACTGACGCGGCAGCGGAGGAACTATTCACAAGCTGTACAAGGAATGTATACAGCAAAGCGGCAGCAGCTGACGCAGCTCCAAAGTCCCAGAAGCTCTATGACCGTCTTGAAAGTCTCTATGACGTAACAGAATCTTGTTTGTGCAATTGGCGGCCGCCAGCCCAGGCCAACACCAAAAAACATGACTGGGCGATTGTGGTAGGGCCTCTAGTTCCGTTCAATCATGTCACTTGATAGCTAACGTGCGGCTAACCCACTGATAACTATGTTTCTAGTGCTGGCCCACATTATGTCACTCCTGCCCTGAGTGACCAAAGGCTAGTTCTTCCAAACTGAGCAAAGTCGTATCTTGTCTTCATGGCCCCTTTGCCTTTCCCACATTTTGCAGGCCCGTACTACACAAGAAATCTGGTGGCAGGCACAAATTTCCATTTAAAAAGTTGGGGAAATGTCCTTTACATTTACATTAATTAATGTGGTTGGGAGAAGAAAATGGATCCACTTATCACAAAATCTAAAACTGACTATTACCCCAAACTGGAAACAAACCTAAAGAAAACTAGCGGGTGAGCTTATCCTTCAGTGTGTGCTCAAAAACTGTTCAAGGCGCTCTAATAAAGAAAAAAAGAAAAGGAAAATTACACTAATTACCACAGTGGGCTACCTAAAGGACATGGGGCATCTTTCGAAATTGTTATTGTAATTCTCACACTTCAATTTTTAGTACTACTCAAGGAAACTAGATCTAAACTCTTTTATTGATAGTATATAGCATCTACACTTTGTAATGCACACTAAAGCATAAACGCAATATTGGCACAACCATTTACTTAGTGCACGGGCTTGCAATAAACTAATGCAATAAGCTAAAAGAAAACGTTTGGTAATGAGCGCCAACCTGTCACGTGTCTATTGCAGCGGCTGTTTGTGCAACCCACCTCGCGCTGTTGGTGCAGCTCCATGCCCTCTCCATCATCGTCTTCATCTTGCATTTGCTCTTCGGCGTAGTACATTCGATTTTGGGTCAGCATGAAGAAATGGGCTCGCCACTCCTGAAGCACCCAACAAAAAAAAGGGGGGGGGGGGGGCTGGGTGAACAAACATTGCTTCCCACTGGGTGAATAACACATGTACCTCGCACTTGCAAGAAGAATTCAATGCAGAGCACATAAATTAGGGGAAAAGAAGCAAGTACAATCGATGCCGATTCCACTTTCTCTCTCATCTCAACCTAAGAAGCTACGCTAGAATTATCACAGACCAAAGCAAGCTATCCGCTAGTGTGACTGTGCTATTGCAGAGGTGCCTCTAGTTTGTTTGACCGCATCACTTGAATGCCAATGTGGAGATAACACAAATATAACTCTTTTTAGTGTTCTGCCTATTACATCCTTGCTAACAATGCATAGGACAAAATTTGAAAGTTTTGCAATATTTCTTATCTTTTTTGCAGTTAAACACACAGTTTTCGGGGCTGGAAGTGAGCTACCAAAGACTAGTTTTGGCAACTTTTTGAATTGAACGAAATTGTATTTTGTCTTTATGGCCCATTTAAGGTGCAAGACCAAAGTAAATTGCTTTCACTTTTGGTCTTGTAGCAACAATTCCGCCATCCCTGGCATCCCTAATTACTTTCTGCATGTCGAGAAGGGGTCCTATCTCTGCATGACCGATTACTGTCCAGAGACCAGGACATCCTTTGCAACATTAAATCATTTTATGAGTGCTGGCACAGCCACAGAATACACAGTCAAGCCCCTTTATATTTAGCTCGCATATTTTTAATTACTTCTTGCACTGGGTCTGAACTTCTCTTGAAAATCATTTGCACACACTGGCTGCTTTGAACACCAAAATACTGCTTATATCGAAGTGCCTTACAAGCACCACCAAATTCAATATAACTTGGTTCCACCGTATACAAAGAGCCTTTTTGAGATTTTTCATTGCCAAGTTCTCTCGTGAACATAGCCAGCACAGAAGTACACTAGGTTCATTCATTTTGCTGCAAATTTAGTGCTAACACTTCAGTGTAGCATATGGTATTTAAAAATAGACAACACATACCACTGCTTGCAATTTTGTTAAATTTTCTGAGTGCTACTACATACATAATTTCTTCACCCATTACCCTTTTGTAATGCTTCATAAATAAAGCATTTCATTTCTCTGTCACGCACATTGAACGGGAAAAGCACTGACCTTATCAACAGGGTCTTCAAGATAAAGAATCCCATTCTTCACAGCATTGCTGACATCAGTTTCCTGGCAACCTGTATGAAATAGCATTATGCAGATTCAAAAATAATTTCATACAGCAGATGACTGATTACAAGCCTGACTTTACAGTCCCTACCCACCTTCATCACTTCTGCTGACAATAACTTTGTCTTCAGTGCCTTCGGGAAGCTTTTTATGCTGGATGTCAGAAAAAGAAAAAAAGAATATGTACATAGGTAAGCATTTCACTGCGGTAGGCTGATTAGATGCACCCACTTTGATGATGATTTTCCACTTCAGTTGGTCAGGGGACGGCATTTTTGTACCATCACGTTCCACCGGCTGGGTCAGAAGCATCTCTGCAGTTTACAGGACAGTCAAAGAGAACGCCACCATCACAAAGATAAAACAGGAGAAAAAAACTTCAGTGAACCCCTACACCTGACAAAACCTTTTTTGCTAGAATTACTGACCCATAAAATTCAGCAAAAAACTACCAATTACCAAAAACATGGTAATTAGAGTACACGCTGAATTCAGAGAAGCAGGGTAAATTTAGCAACTTATTAGGGAAAATTCATCATGAGTGAACTTCTGTTGTTTCCTCAAGATGATGTGAGCAAAAGCTTTCAACTGAAAAGAACTGGTGAAATGCTGTGGGCCCTCAACACTGTTGCTTGGGAGAATATGTCAAAACAGACATTGAACGAAAAAAAAAAAAATCCACAAAAGGTGGTGCTGACCTCCAAAAACTTCCTGAAACAAATTGGCCATTTTCCTTTGCTGAGGCAAGGTGCAGTGATTTTCAATGGATAGAATCACTGGGTACCTGAAAAAAAAGTTTCACAAAATTATTATAGCATTCGTGGTGCACAAGTATACTTTACACGTAATGAGTTTTCATTTGCAACATGTATTCAGGGTGCTCCAATGATCCTCGCTTAAACTGTTCTTTGCCTGCGCTAGGGTGCATCCCCTCCCAGAGGCTACTGACTTATGTTAATAAATTTTCACAAACCAAGTGAAAATTCCCACCTGTGAACATGCACATCATGGAAAGGGGGTTGTACACAAAAAGGAGGTTGAATTTATGCCAAAATTTAAAATAAAATTCAAATTACCTCAAAGTTCACTTGCACAACAGGACTGAAAAAAAATTGCCCGATAACTATTCAAAGCTTGCTCCGATTGACAGTGGCAGCTGGACCTCAGTTGAAAGTTGCTTTTTAAGAAAATTTGCTTTTGGAAGATGTGTTTTAGAAACTGCAGGTTTATGTGGAATGCTTTTAGTAGATGTCCTTTCAGGGATGTGCACCTTGTGTTAATGATTTTAGGAGGGGCATTCTCTAAGAGAATTTATTTTGCTAATAAAATACCGTTAGGGCATGCCAGTGTGCTTAAATGTGCTTACAGAACATGCTTTTGGTTTACAATACGCTTCTCAGCCCTTCCCCAAGAGTGTGTGTGCGATCAGGGTATTTTGTTTGCAAACAACAAACAGCCGAGTTTATCTGTATAAACTGTAACGCTCAAAAATGGTGCCCCAACATGCACTTAATTCCAGTGTTCATCTTCGCATTTCTGACGTACTTACTGTGCTACCTAGACTCACCAAGGAGGGAGCCACTCCCTTCATTAGCAAGTACACACCCAGTACCAAATTGAGCAAAGGGCAATACCGTGGTTTAGCGAGTGACATTTAGCTCATTAAGCAATCTCTGTGAGGCTATGTGCCATGGAAGTGCTCTGTTTACAAAACAGCAGCCCTGCTGAGATTTTCACCTGAAGTCTTGCTAAAAGCAGATGCTGTAACAAGATTCTGTTCGCAATTTTCCATTTGATGGTCTAGGCCATCATGGAATACTGCTGACGCCGCACATGGTACCTTCAGCCCCACAGCCCGAAAGGTGGCAAAGACGCTTCAGAAACAAGAGGTTTACCAGTCGATTACAGGCATCGGATCGCCAGAAAGTTGTATTTCTATCACAAAAGTTTATCTGCGCATGTGCACAGCAGTGCTTTGTCGAAGAGACACATGCAACATGCCACGCTTTTCAATTATGACAGCACATGGCATGAGTGTGGCACTGACACAACCCTTTCCATACGAAGCATCACCACTAGGACAGACATGTCCATTTTCATTAAATTTAGAACAATGTCACATCAGTGGGAGGAGGCCCCATATCAAAATATTTTCACCTGGTTTTTTACTTGGAAAGCCTGAGACCTTAGAGTTCATGGTCTTTAAGACAGCTGTTCCTTTTATAAACTGAAAATACATACTTACTCAGATGTCGCAAATGCATGGTCTTTGATCGCCTTGATGACGTCAATGAATCTGATCTTTGTCGTCAGGGTGTGGCCATGATAGACATACGGCATGCCATCAGGCCCATCCCAGCAGTCCACTGGGAAAAATGCAATTCCCCATTAAAAATGAAAAAAAGAAACAGCCACCAGATACATGTCTTAAGGTTCATATGCAAAGGCAACAACTGCCCAATAGTGTGGCACTACAGTGAAGGGCTCTGGATTAAGTAATTTATGACTAGGAATACTCAAAAATGCATCAAAGATCACCTACAAAAGGTGCGTCCTGAATGCTGCCTTCGTTAAAAGTACAGCCACCATGTTTAACCCTTTGCGGTTAAACATGGTGGCTGCAAAAAGTGGCCGCACCGCCAACCAAAACTGCGGAGATATCAAGAAAAAATACCAGATGGGCGAACTTTCAGCTCAAGTGCGGAAAGGACAAAGAAGTGATCACATCAACGCATGACTAGATTATTCGCGTTTATTTTGTTCACTCATCGGCGCTAAAGACATCGATTTTAGGGGGTGGGCGATCTTTGGGGTTTTTTCGTAAATTTAATATTCCACCCCTAATGGGGGGGTGGGCGATGTTTCGGGGGTGGGCGTTTGCTCGGAACTCTACGGTACTACACCTCAGCTAAGGCTTAAGCAGAAAGTAAAACATGTGGTTAATTTACCGAGACTAATAAGACAGCATCCCTACTTACATTCGATGCAGCGGCAGCCCATAGTAAGGCACCTTGCATACGCTTCAATAGAAGACTCGCTCTTCACCTGATCTCCAGTGAGGTACCTAGGCACAGACAAGGTCGCAAGTTAAACAAAATGACAGATATATTATTCATGGGGCCAAGTAATGAAAAGTACGAAAATACAAGTCCTACGTGTTGTGTGAGGAGGATACCCAGTAGTGGGTCAGCGGTCGGGTCATGTCCTGGTTGACTTGGTTGTGCTGGCTGTCCCACAACTCATTTTGCTTCGAGAATAAGTAGTCCAGGAACTGGAACAGTTTGGCACGAGCATGCATGGCACATTTAAAAGCTGCATGCACCACTCCCTATTGCCTCTCTACACCCTGTTAAGGTGGCCAATGGGGCACCCAACACACAGTGCACCCCTCCAAGCAAGTAAGCGATTCCATCTTAAGCTAAAATCAGACTGTTCACCTACACAGCTTATCACTTTGAAGCCATATCTGCAGCTGAGCTTGTGCTATTTTTCAAACTGAATTACACCATACTGCATACTATTCTTTCTACATGCAAATTCAACCAAAATGAGTATTCCATGGCACTAAACTTTGAAGCAGGAAGGGAACAAGTCACAACCAAGACTAGCCACCATAACAGTGCATCAATATCAAGATTGCTCTGCCTGCTTTCCTCCCCACCCTGGCTAGACCACGAAGAAAGCTCCGAGGAAGTTTTACACTGCATGCACAGAAGAAAAGACAGAGAGAAAAAACAAAAACAAGTGCAACTAATAAGTAAATAGGCTCCTAGAAGCCTGCTGAACTTGTTTAAGTTGCCACAATACCATAAACATGCATGTTGAATTGCAACACTTGGGTGGGTAATACACCACAAGATGGTAATAAAGAATTTACCCCACCAAGCGCGAATCAAAGCTTATGACAGTATCGTACTTCCAATATAATGTTGCTTCAAAGAGAATAATGCTCATGTGAGAATCTTTAAAAACATGCTTCTGCAATTTCAGAGCGATGCTGAAAAGAAGATAGTAAGCCTTCACTTCCTGCTTTCAACAATATAGCAGTTAAAATAGAGGAGAGAGAATGCACTGACGAGAGTGATCACTATTATGATGTGGCATGCACTGCAATGTGGCTGCAGTTCAGGCCAAAATACCTGCATTATGGCTTTATAAAACATGTCCCTGCCCCTCTACAGAGACATTGTGATTCTAGCCCTCACTCTGCTCTATGACAGGTCACTGCCCCTTTCAGGAGGGGGGATGGTCAGAACCCCGCTGCTCAAGATGGCCAGTGACACGTCGTTGTATACACCACTCATCCGCTACCGCCTCTTATGGGTAGTGGTTTCTCCTAAGGATCTCCTATGAGGCACCGGGGGATAGTGATCCTACTCCTCACTAACACAAAGGGTAGGTCATTCCCTATGAGTGAGGAGCAGGTCACGATGACGTAGGGGGTTGTGAGAATAGTCCAGACAAATTTTCTCTTAAAGCCAGGCATATACTGCACTCTGCGATAAAGTCACGCCAGGATGTTTCAGCCCTTCTCAGGTTGTTCTTTGTCTAAAATCTAGTCAGGCACGCCCCCAGCCCTTTATCCTGTTCACCTGTCAACATCCTTCTTATACCTGTTAGCACTGGATATATAAATCTCACATGTAACAAACTCCTGATGCCTTACTTTCCTCCTGATTGGATCTGCGTTGACTGGCAACGAGTCTCAAAGTTCTAGTCACCTTGATCTCCACACACTTGTGCTGCATGCCACTAGCAAAGATCACCTCACAGGTCAGCTGTCGGCATGTAGTAAGAACAAGAAATGAGGGGAAACGGTGCTTCCTTGGGCGACCAGAAAATGTCACAAAGGTTAAGCTAGCAGCATCTGTCGCATGATAAAAAACGGCTTGGTAACCGTGATTGGCATTTCACTGCGCAGCTCCGGAATGAACTGTTGCAGCTATCATTTCATAATCAGGTGCCGCCACTCTCTCATTCGCCATCGCAGCTACGAAGCTTTGTACTCTGTGTTGGTTTTCATTGTGACATTATCTGGTCACTGTAAGTGACCAGATAATGTCACTTGCCACAATGCTTGCCACAATGGGCCAGTTTGCCTCCTATATATATTATTGCTCTGTGGCTGTTGGTCAGTGTTCTTTTCAGAGCCACCAACGAGTTTGGCTTATGGTCCCCACTAGAGTGATTTTTTTTTTTTGCTTTGAATAATTCGCGAATAGTATTTGCTATTTGATTCAAAGCGAAGTTTCAGCATACAAAGTATTGGAAGTTTCTGAATATTCAAAGCATACTATTACAGAGCAGTAAAAGTTGGCTCTGCCACACGACTTGCAAACTTTCATGTTTCACTGCACGGCTCGCCCTTTGGGTTGGCTTTTCTGCACAACGTCAAAGTTGTGCATAAAGGGTTCACACATACAGGGTGTCCCAGCTATCATGCACCAAGATTTAAAGCTCATTTATTCTGACTGATAAAGAAACCACGCGAAACATGAAAAATACCACGTGACAGCACTCCCACGCACATCATAAAGTAGTGCCCACAAACAGGCTGCCTCTGAGTTAGCCAGAATGAAATAAAGAAAAGAAAGAAAGATGAAATCACGACTAAGTTTGTGCCTCATTTGCCACACAAACCCCGCGAAACTTGCTGTGGCTGCTCCTTCCATGCTTGCTATTATCAAGGTAATGCACTTTCTTCAGTCGTGTGACAGGCAAAGCAATTGCTTTCAACCAGCTTATTTGAGGGTGCTGGTTTAGGCAGCGAATGGGAGCGCCATCATGTATCTTTTCATAATTTGCGGGGTTTCTTTGTTAGCTAGAATAAATGAGTATGCAATTAGTTCATTGCTGAAAATACCACAGTTAGATGCCTCTCGTCAGTACTTCCAAGTGCCTCATTGACACTTTAATCATTAGGACAGTACTTCTTGAGTTAGATAATTAATTACAATTAGTTAATTAAATCTCATTAACAAAAATATTACTGGCCGCTACTACACTGTACTGGAAACGTTATGCATTAGGTTTTCTCCGAGTAACGCCATTGCTCTTTTTTAAAATCTTGGTGCATGATAGCTGGGACACCTGTATACTGAGCGTTGCGGGAAACAAGTGTACGCTAGCCGAGGTGGAAGTGGGACGCTGCTTGTGTAAATTTTACAAGCCAAAAAGAAATTCCCCCTGAATACAGTGGCATGAGTGAGGAAGGTTACTACTTGTTGGCAATGCTTTCAGTAGATTACTGGTCATACCGTCCACTAGCATGACTCTCTTCAATGACTGGAAAGACTGCAGCCCATCAAATATACTTCCTGCATCCACATCATGTCAAAAACCCACATTTCATCATGCCAAGCTTTCGTTCAACTGCTTTGCCATCTTGTTTTAACCTTTATTTGAAGTTTTTGTACCATTTTCTTATCAAGCACTAGAATATGAACACTCACCCAGATGTGTTAACAACTTCCTCTCCACGCCTATTCAAATTGATAGTATACTATCGACACTTTCAAGTTCAAATTTTGACGTTTTCGCATTCGAACTTGGCACTTTTTGAGTGTGCTCTGAGAGTTAGCGCCATCTACTGAGTAGTAAAGACACTTACATTCTCTTTGGTATTTTTTTTTTTCTCTGCGCAATTTTTTAAAGGCCCGCCGCTGTCATGTGACGGGCGTTTGGATGATACAGAGACAGTGTTGACATCGCATGCTGCGCCGCGGAAACATTGCATTTTTAGTGATCTGGACGATCCTACACGCAACTTTTTGGATGACATTAGCAGCACAATGACTCCGAGGGAAATGTTCATCATCGGATTTCAGCACCAAAAGCGACAGTGCGCCAAACCGGCCCAGAACCTGATACTCCTGTTCAATGCAAGCCCCAGAAAATGCGAAGTATCGAAACTGTGAACTGCGCTACAAACAAAAAAGAGTGGAGCAGAAAACCAATGTTTTCTGCAATGCATGTGTGGCCAACCTATGTTTCGAGGAACTGTTTTGCACAGTGGCACAAAACCCAATAATAGTGCTAACATTTCTTTTGTGTGTCAAGAAATTTTACAGATAGGCGTTCTATATTTTCAGGAGTTTTGCGCTGATAGTATATGTACAAAATGTATATCCTAAATTTTTTGTGTATTTTTTCTCTATGAAGCAACACCGACATTTTTTCTTATATTTTTGTTTGTCCCAAAACTTGTCGTACAGCTTTTTTCTCTCCCTTTTTTCAAATAAACATGTCTGTTTGAAACAATCATACCTGCAAAGGAAATTTACTCTGCTACAAGTCGATATCATACACTTATATGTTGCATATTTTCTCCGACCGGAAAAAACTTTTCTACACGACCCAAAATCACTGTTTTTCCTGTGGGCAGGAAAGTGTTAAACCCTGATTACCTAAGCAATTTCCTTTTTTTTTAGCCCTGTTTTAGATTCTGTACACACTAAATGCAAAGATTTTCATATTCAATATTTGATTCACAGTCTCAAATTTTGTATTCCCACACCTCTATTTACTACTTCAATATTAATTTCATACTACAAGAAAGCCTTGATATTCAGGTGCATCAAGAATTCGTAGAGTTATGAGAACACAGAAGAGCATACAGAGATCAGCCAAGCCATGGTGCCCCGTAACAATAATCTGGCCTTTGGCAGTGCTTCCATAACAAGCTCCGCATGGTCCCTATAATCATGCAGAATCACGGCAGTTGTGAACCAGCCCTGGCTGGAAGCAAAATGGACAGACTGTCTAGTTGTAAAACTCATTCAATATGGTAACACGGGCACACGACAACCGAAAACAAGTCACAATAATAACCAACAGCATGGGCTCGCATTTTGGTTTGCCCTGTACAAACAAAACCAAAACTAAAAGCTGAACCTGTATGCCCGCACTTTTCGCAAGCAAATTTTATGCAAGAAACTTGTGAACAAACCTCAGGCACAGTGAAATAGGGCTCCTGGGCGTCCCGCAAAGGGTCTTGCAGATAATCTCGCATGAACTTGCTCACCTGCCGCTCATCGTCCATCACTGCTTCCTGGTGAATTAAAAGCAAATCAGTTGTACCAGCCTCGACAAGGCACAAATTATGACAGCAACTTCCGTTTGCACTGCTTCTGATAAGTGGCAAAGACGTCTCGATATAAACACCCAGCGGCTTCATATGTCAACACATGGCCACGCCTCAATACGTCCGAGACAGCAGACTACATGGTTATAGAAAGGCCTTGTAATGGCCATATAAAGAAGCAGCTCACAATGAAATGTCGAATTTCATGCTAATAAAATTACAGAGCTTTCTATGCCAGGGGTTAATTGGGAAAGTTCAAAAGTGTTGAGACGTTCATGACACTAAATCTGCCCTATATACTTTCAAGTGCCGACACTTATAACTAGCTATCCTGCCTAAAGAAGGCCACCTGCACACTAAGGAGAACTGAAAGCACTGAAATAGCAGCTTCTCTAGAAAAACAAAATAATGACAACATGGTCTTAATTTACCAGGTACATTTCTGTGTGCCAGCAGCCAACCTGGAAGCACTGAACAAGCTGGTGACTGGCCCCATAACTCAGGAACTTTGACAGGCTCGCATATCAACATTGAACTAATTCAAGAATAAAAATTAGCGCAGGACAGACAACACGAGAGAGAAAGATGGGACTGGCGCTTCTTGTTTCTCTTGTGTTGCCTCTCCTGGGCTAATTTTTATTGCAAATGCTAGAACCAACTAGCCCAGTAGCAGGTTTTATTGAACTAATTCAAGCATTGCTTTGTTTGCCGTTCAACTAAAAAGAGAACTACAATGTGATGGGGCTTCACCCCAACTTGCATGGTGTGCGTATAAATGCCCCCTTGTATAAGAACAACTAGAAAATAAAAGGTTCATGTTGCCACTCTGAAGACATTTTTAAGGCAGTTTAAACCAGCATGACTTAAATGGAAGAAAACTGTCCTTCCACCACGACAGTAAACTGCAAGTCACCAACGGTTCCTGGCCAGTATTTCTGAATGAAAGGCTGGTTAGGATGACACAATGCATGCTACAGGACCAATGCAGCAAAACTAACAAGACTTCCATTCGAAACACTTCGAACAGCATGACAAATTTCACTCTTACAGCAAAAAGACTAAGAATCGATTGATTGATTGTGGGGTTTAACACGCCGACACTTCACGGGCGATGAGGCCACTGCAGTGGAGGGCTTCGGATTAATTTTGACCACCTGGGGATTTTTAACGTGCGTTGAAATCTCGAACACACGGGCGTTTTTGCTTTTCGCTTCCATTAGAAAAGCGGCCGCTGCAACCGGGAATCGAACCCGCAGCCTTGAGCTCAGCAGCGCAACGCCTTACCCCCTGAGCCACCGCGGCCGGTAAAAGACTAAGGGCCATATTTTGAGTCCCTCCTCCGCTCCATTTGCTCCCTCAACTGGGCTGAAGGGAAGGATTCCCCATTGCCTATGCATGGGGAAATCGATTTCAAGGGCCTGCTCCACTGGAGGTTCAAGCGGAGGAAGGATTCAGAATACCTTTCAGTAAGAATCGAAGTGAGCACTGGAACAGGGCAGAGCCACTAAGTAAAACAACCTGCAGCTGGCTTTATTATGCACCAGCACAAACTGCCATCCAGAGCTTTTTATTATTAAGTATTATGCCCCAGGACTGAAATGCAATTGCCTATCGGCAAAATAACCAAACCTTTTGCTCCTGGGAGAGGAACTTCTGAAAAGCCTTTAGAGCAACTTTTCCATTTTCGTCGGCGTACGACTTGAAGAAATCAGTAAAGAGCTGCAAGAAAGAAACAAAAAGAATAAATACCAACTGCAAAGTTAAAAAAATAGAGACAAGAAAAAGTTAACAAGCCATCCGCTAACAGTTGTAGTACTAACTGGAGGGCTGGTTAGTTTTAATGCATTTCAATGTAGAACCAGCACAAAAGCTGTGCCATTTGTCGCATTTCCGTGCCCGCATTTTTTGCGCTGTTTTCTTTACAGCTGACAACTTGACAATCTTTCCACCGAGTGGGTCATACTTGGTTGGCAGCTGCGAAATATATCCATCCTCTAGACCTCCCTGTGCTTCCAAATGAAGGCAGCATTGCTACAGCAAAAGCCTGCAGTCCATGCCAATCCCACTGCCGTAACGTCATGACATGGGTCCATGCAGGCCACAGGAGGCGAGCCACTCACCTTCTCGTCGTGCATCAGGCTGTGATACAGCGATGCGAAACCTTCAAAGCCAATTTCGCCAGCTCGGTTAGTGTCAACCTCCTGTGGAAATAAAGTTGAATCAATTCCCAACGTACACTAACTCGCACTGCCACGTAATGACATTCAAAAGCGGGCCATGTGGATAGACACACGAAAAAGAAGTAAGAGGAGCAATGCAACAGGTGGCTTGCTGATGACTAATAAGAGAACAACAATAAAGCATGGCTCCACGTACTACTTGCTCGAGCTTTAACAGTGTGGCAACAAGATATGCCCAACACACTTACTTGAAAGTACTCTTTCAATTTGTTTGTTGAGAGCTTGCAATTGACTTTGGGAAAGAATGCCTTGAGGTCCTTCAGGGTTATTCTGAAAAGCACGAAAAATATAATGCACTTGTGGTACCATTTGAACTGCAGCTATTTTGGAAGAAAGCAATGCAAAGTTCAACTTTTAACCCCTCCCCACAATTTCAAACCAACATATATAAGCTAATACATACGTCTCGCACACACAAAAAATGGTTGAATGAGAGTAAGTAAGAAGTCACTACATCACAAGCACAGCATGGACTACAAAAGATTTGCCGCAGTGGAGGGCTATGAATAACCCAGACCACTCAGGGACTTCATACGTGCACAGAAACCCCCAACACAGTTGCTTTTGTTTTTGTACCCTCCTGCAGAAAATTATGGCCACCATAGCAGGAAACTGAAGCTGCAACCTCATGCTCAGTATCGCAATGACTTAGGCATGGAACCAGTGCTGCAGTGGGTCAAGCACACCAAGTGCCCCTAAGCTTATCACACATGCAGACCACATTGTATGAATGGCCCATATTATTCACCGGCTTCTGAGTACATGATACGACCTAGAACATAGGTAAATGTGTTTATTTGAGAGTAAACGTCAGAGCCGTATTTCCCAAACTAGCTCAGCAACCCAGACAAAAATTACTGGTAAATAAAAAAAAGCTACTTGTCCCACAAAAAAAAAAAAGAAACAGTGAACTCTCGTTAAGATGAACTTGAAGGGACCATGATAATTTGTTCGCCTTATCAGAAGCCCCCTCAAAAAAATAATCGACAACAGCCCAGCTGGATGCGAATATCTTGCTTCAAGACTTACAATTGAGAAAAAAGACAAACAAAATCATTTAATTTGAGTATGCAACTTGATAGAAGACTGTCTTCAAGTGCTCCAGCCTGGTTTTATCCCTTCCAAGCAGCGACGGAGAGCGTACACCCGCTACCTCAAGCGGGTGTACGCGATGGGACTCGCAACGCGAACTAACTTGCGCAGACTCACATGCTCCCGCTGAGAAACGGCATTGGTCAGGAGAGCTGGTACATTCGCGAACAGGAAGTTTGTTGTCACTTTGTTTTTTTTTTTACTTTTTTTATCTTCCTAGTTTTGAAGAGAAATGGTAGCTTTACCTGCATGTCTTTTTTTCTCGCTCCCTCCCTTCCTCTGTGGCGCGAATTCACTTAGCACTGTGGTTTTATTTTACTTTTCTTTCACTCTGGTCGCATGAATGCCCGCCGCACCCCACCAAGACTGCCATGTTTGCTACCCAGAATTACCAGCAATGGTGGTCACCCCGAAAGTTGTTTGTCTTAACCAAAGAGTACATGCAAGGCTGTTCATCTTAACCAGATTTTTTTTGCATTAGGTCTATGGAAAGCCAAACAAACATTTCCACGTTGTTCGGCATAAGCGCATAAGCGGGAATTCATCGCAACCGAGTTCGTAATGCGAGTTCACTGCAGTTTAAAGAACGAGAAGTCAATACAATAACGCATCACAGTACCATTCCACTTCTTTGACAGCTGGCTGTTAAACCTCCCTTTATCAGTTCCTACACCTATAGGTATTTTCACGCCAGTGGCCCGTCCAGAAGTGGGTTGGCTACAGGATGTCATGTGCAGCATCCAGCTAGAGGATCTATTCCTGCCAACGTTGCACAACTGTAAGGTCCCTGATACAACCTTTTTTGGACTGGTGAAAGCAATGGAAATGCCCAGGCAGAAGTGAGAAGTGAGGAGGGGAAGGGTATGTCGGCAAGAAACCCAAAATCAGAACCATTTTAAGTGCGAATGCACTTTATAAGCGACCCCGAACCTTCCGCCGTCCGCATAGCAACAGCTGCGGGTGCGCGCGCTTTTCGTCTTCCTTAGCAACGGGGGGAGATGGGCGCGCACTGCCTGGCCGCTGACATGGCACATACCCACGTGGGAGATTGGCCAGGAATAAGTGCGAATGCACTTCTTAAGCGAGCCTGAATCGTCGCGCTCGCATAGCGCCTCCTCTCCCCCCTCGCCTACTCTCCTAAAGCCCCTTTACTACTCTCCAGCTCGCAACACCCTCTCTCGGCGCGCCAGCCAGGCCATTACACTATATAAAAAAAAAACAGCATCCGGCGCGAGGTTTCGATCTGCGGACTTTGCGGCCGCAGCGCGACGCTCTACCGACTAAGCCACGGACGCGACGTTGATGTCAGTGTTAGTAACGCGCCTTATATCTTTAACGCATTCAAACTACGTCGTCAGCGGCGTGCGTTGGCGACTCAGCGGCGTTATAGCGGCTTGATAACTGCGTGGTGTACACGTGATACTACAAACCCGCTAGTTCTGCATTCTCTCACGTGACTGCGCCTCCTCTCCCTTCACTCCGGTCGGCGCTTCGCAGCTGCGGTGCGCTGCGGTGCGGTGCGCTCCTCCTCTCGAACATACACGTTAATTCACCAAGATTTCCGCAGAGGGACAAACGAGGCGTGTTAAGCCGAACGTGATCACGAGGGGGTGTTAATGTAACTAACGGGCAAAATGCCACCAAACTTCAACAAACTCCCCCTCATAGCATCACCCCGTGCTTCGCACTTCCTCATACTCCCCTTCGGGGAAATGCGGGGGAATTTTTTTTCATGTACCCAAGATGCTGCCATAATATTTCTTTGTGTAGCATTTCCACTGTGTAAGACTTCATCTGCTCCTTTGCCCACAAGCATGGTACTTCCCATTAAAAACAGCCACCCCAACTTTGGCCTACAACATGTTAAAGACCAGCACATTTTTTTTGCTAGGTGCTGCTCAGATACTTCTAATTTTTGCATGCCTGCGAAACTGTTTTCAACTGAAACCAATAAAGTCGTACAGAGTTAAGATCAATCATGGCTAAATGGTATGTACGCAATAATAAATGGTCTATACTGGCCACTGACTGGCAACAGCATACTTACACGTTGCGCAGATTTTGCATGCCGTAAAATTCCTTGCGAAGCCACCGCTCAACTTGAAGGGGGTAGGGTGCAGACACTGTATCAGCCACCAAGTACTCAATGCCCCGAATCCACTGCTCACAATCCTTGGGCGATGTAGCTGTGTTTCAAAGTGAAAGTTCAAGTTAAGCACAGTAGAAGGGGAAAAAAAAAAAAAGGCTATAAGTGGTACTGTCACGTATACTGAATGCATATAAAAATGGACAAAATCACCATATCGTAGTACATTTCGAAAAACGACATCTAATGCCCCGTTTGCTTCCACAACCAATAAAATGGGTGCTGTACATGCACTTCCCCCTTAATAATCATGATGGAAATTCAAACCAATTTTTTTCAAACCATTCAATGCATTGGTCACATATAAAAAAAATTAATGCTTCACGATCTGTACTCATAAATATTCGGGTCACAAAGGAATTGCCCCTGCTTGCTTGCATTTGAGAAGACACTCAACAAAATGACCAGAGCAGGCAGAAACTCTAAAAAAAAATAAACGAGCCCCAAAACAAGACCACGAAATTTGATATGAACAACAGAAGCAAGCCCAAGTGAGAAAAGTGGGAAAGAAAAAGAGAAAAACAGCAAGCATAGTAACTGAAGTCTTTGCCCTTAGCCCTTTCAGAGTCAATGACAAACATGTACGTCCCCTGCAAACACCTTAAAAATGGTCAATGGTGTACATGCATGTCATCGCTTGTATGTTTAGAAAGCGCGACTTTTTCGATCATCTCTTTCGCTTGGCATGTGCTGCCCCGATGCAGAAATAAGTGGAATTTTTTTGTTGCACTGATAGCTCTTTTCTTTTTTATGCTTTACTACAGCGGTGTGTTGGCTATTGCTTGCGCATCCGGTCATGCGCGGGCATGCAGCGGCTAGTTTCGGTTTCGTCCTCCGGGCGCTTCTCACTTATTGTGCCCGCAAAAGTGATGGCTACCTGGCATCATTTTTTAGAAGTCGTATTAGGTTTTGTAGAATTTTTCTTGTGTTACTCATGAATAAACCATGTGTATGTAGCAACAATAATGATCTTTTTGTCCCTTTATGGTCACCCTAAAATATTACAATTTCGATTCAATAGAGACTCGTTTAAAGGATTTAAATCAGCAATAAAAAAAAATCGACCGTGGGGGATCGCAGCTGGTGAAAAAATTTGATTCTCAAAGGGTTAATGCATGCATCATGTTAACCTTGCTCCTTTCTGGTAACTTTACGGCGAGGCAAGCAAGTTTTTGAAGATCAACCTTCCCCATTGAGCACCTGTAGGCTCCGACTGAAGGTTTTAGTCAAGAGATTCGCCTGCAAAGTTTTGACCAATCTGTAATGTGCCTTGCAAGCAATTTGAGTTAAGCAGGAAGAAAAGTCTGTTGGACTTTTTCAGTGACCCACAAAGCTTTTATATTTACCAATGTTTGAAGAAATAAGAGTACCAGTTAATGTGGCTTTACTGCACCGAACATTTCTGCATACAAAGCTTTCCGCTAGCAGCTGTCCTTGTAACCGAATGCCTCAGGGAACAGCGACCTGAGCTTTTTGGTTACCATATGCGATGCACCCCTGGCCACATAAAAAGTACACTAGTTGACCAGTCTATGATGAGCACCTTGGTTTAAATGCATTATAAAACCTCGCTACGCTGCACCTGGCAGGAAGTTTAGACTGGTATACAAAAAAGTTGTGTGGCTTATTCAGTTATGACAAAAACTAAACTTGTAATGCTGACTTGGGGGTTTGACATGACTCATTACTCCAATTACGACTTAATTAAGTGGATAAGTACTGACCATGTTCCACTGCAGTTAAAAGTTGTCATTGTACAGGCAGGCAACCTGCCACAACCCCTAAACTGCAGTCCGCAACTTTTTTCAAGCATAACAGTAAAATTTTGTGTGAAGACAGGATGCACTGAACGGGAAAAAAAAAAAAACATGGGTGCTATCCTGTCTTTGCATCATTTTTTACCATGTAGTTCACATCATACCAACCGTCCTTATTTATGAGGTACACCACACTGGAAGGCCCACTTTTTTTTTTTGACAGCAACAGTTTTGTAGTCAGGCATTTTTGTATTTAACCTACATCAGAAATGCAGGTGGTGGGATAATGCCCATGACAAAATTCTGACGAGTTTTGTCAGACTCCTAAACAGATGGCACTCCCAGCATCTGGCTGTGATGCACACCTTGGCACAAAATAAGTGCATGCAAGTATAAGAACAAAAGCAATGAAATTAACCTCAGTTGCCTGCAAGAGATTGGTGGACAGCAATGCTGGTTTTTGTGTGGTGTGAAAAGCTACACGCTTTGCTACTAAGGAATCAAATTCTCGGTGAGTAAAGCAAGACTTCCGTTTCTTACCCACACAAGACAAGGTCTTGAGCCGAAAGGCACTGCCATAAAATATAACGAAGCATTGGGCTGCATCCCATTTCCTGGCGTCTTCCGGCCACCTATCAAAAATCTTGGAGTTGCGCCCCAGTCGAACTTCTTTCACTTCTCGGAGATCAACTGAAACACGAAGTTAATGGATTAGTTAGAAACCAGCGAACAGTATGCCGTAATAGACAATATCACTGTCTAACATTTAACAAATGCACAAGTTTCACAGAAAAAAACAATTATTTGCTTTTAGTTTCCTCAGATGCTCAATTAGAGGAACGCGTATATAAACATACCGTAAATTATGTACGACAATTAAACAAAACAGTATTACCTGAAATCACTATTGAGTAAATAATTCCCCGCCCTCTGTAACGGTTTACCATAAGCCGAGAATCTAACGCTGCGCCACTGCGAATCATGCTATGCAGCAACATCACGTCACATTACAAAAAGGCACAAAATTATCCTTTCTACACCAATTAGCTGCGGATTAACTGTCCCCTTCAGCTCTTCATTGCACCCGGACGGGTCTGACACAGCAGTCCATAAGCGCTAGTTGGGTACAGACAAGAGTTTCGGAGGTCGTTTCAGCATAGTGAAATCTTGACAACCCACTATTGGCAGCAGCAGCAACAACAACAACAACAAAAAAAAAAAAAGAACGAGGCCGTAAATGAGAGAGCAAAAGTCGCTCACCCGCCCCTTCTTCCGCTGTTCGCCCAGAGACTGGCCGCCCCCAAATAAGCTGCCGAGTTTCCAGCTTGATCGAGAAGGTCCTCTTCTCAGGCCTCCCCTTCTGGTAGAACTTGATGAGCGACGTCCCATGCTCCAACTTCCGAATTACTTGCTCGATCTGGGGCAGACTTGACGAAGCAACAGGTACGCTGCCGTTTTGATGCAGAGAAGCAGCCATCACGGCCGGTGGCATTCAGTTTCGGGGACCGTTCATCAACCGAGACTGCGACTACAACGCCTGAAATGACGGCCACTCTTGAAGAAAAAAAGGTGCACACGACAATGAAAATGTTCACAGCCCCCTGCAACAGCTATTCTCGGGAGTTGTTTAGACTTTGCGTCCGGCTTGGTCATGGCATCGCCTCGCAAATGTCCGTGGGTGCTGCTACCCCAAGTTCGACTAGATAAACCAGACTTCAAATGCGCAATTCTAGGGCACTACATCTCGTAAAGCTATTGAACGAGTAACACACATGCTGGCGTACTGCTTCGGTCTGCGCCACATCGGGACTCCAAGGCACTCGCACCGCAGGGCAGCAGCTCTGCGCACGGCTGCTACCAATAACCCCTAGCAACATAAACAAAAACATAACGGGCACAGTGTTGTTTTCACCTTTTAAAGTTCTTAAAGAAAAAAGTTCTTTTTTCCTTTATTAGGTATATCAAAATCCTTCAACCGATACCAACAGAGCAAAAATTTACCTCTTAAAATAAATAGAGATGAATATTGTATATTTAAAACCCTATGCTGCGCAGCTATTTCGCGCGAAAAATTTGAAATCGGGAACATTATCTCCAAGCAAAAAAAAAACGTTACTCATTTTCGAGTAACTTAAGGAACGCATTTTTGAGAAACGGATGGATTTATTGCGCTAATACTTTAAACGAAGGTCGCATTCTACTGTCTATTTTTTTGTGCAATTGTTTTGGGAAAGTGAAACTTTGCCAAAGTGCAAAATTCGTTGAATTGAGTTTCAACTGCCGTATTTGCTTTGTGTACTACGTCCTGCTCATTGAGAAACTTGCCCGGTTCAGCCAGAACTGATTGCGCGTCACTGGTCTTCACGCACTTCGCTTGTTCTATGTCAGGTTTTAGTCCTCAAGCTGCATATAATATAAAGCTGATTTAAGTGGCACACCTAGCCTACAGGCAGTATAAATAATTTCATAACATTTATATAACACTTTAATGCACCTCTGATAACATCGTCAATTTTAGACATGCCCTCTGTCCGTTTTTTAGGGGCGAAGCCCCTTAGGGGCTGGGGCTGTTGGCGTCTCCTGTCGTCGTCGTCATAATCGTTCATCTCATGTAGTCACGGTATTAAAACACTGGGAAACTCGTTTACGCCTCGCGCTAGAACGTAACGCGTACTAAAAAAACACCGACACACTCATTTACGCCTCGTGCTGGTGCGCTTCGTGCTTTGAAGACAAGAGACTTGTACAGCAAAGCTGTATACCTCTAACCCCAACGGTTTCATCTCCGTTGGCAAAAACGTCAAGACGCCAAGAATACACTTATACACTGCATGCTTCGCCCCTCCCCGGGTTTCACATTAGTGGAGATGGCCCTTTTTTTTATTATTTATGCCCTGCATTGCTTGAAGGGAATTGGTGTGTGTGCAGTGTACGCAACCAGCCACCGGAGAGGGGCTTGCATGAGTGCCTTGCATGAGTGCCTTACGTGTAAACAGACACTTTGGGTCTCTACTTCGCTCCGTAACAGACACTTTGGGTCTCGACTTCACTCCCTGCAGACGTCTCTTTCCTGCGCTCGACTGGCTGGCTGGCCGCCAGTGCATACTATACCCGAACAGCATAACAGTGTGCTTACGTCCAAAACTATTAAAACGAATCCTCTACACTTTTTGTAAAAACCTACCTAGTTGTTAGAAATGGGTAAGCTTAAATTCACCAAGCGCTCTGCTACCAAACACTTGCACCAAAAAATGTCAACATTCTGTGTCCCATGGGCTGCTGAGCATTCAAGGCAATCGGCTACGTGTGAATATAAATTTCGAATTGTATACGCAAGAGTATATTGTTGGGCTCTCCATGGTGATGCTTAATGCAATTAGGCTGTAAAGTTCTTTCGTTGTCTGTTCCGAACTCACTGTGGACTGTCTGAGATGCCGCCATTCACTCTCCACATGTATCCAGGGCTAAAGCGAGGATAGCCCAAGGGCCATCTGCATATTGCCTACGGCAAGTCTAAGACTGATAATCGAAGAGCCCCAGGGCATCATTGTCCATTTGACATGCCATTCAAAATGCATACTTTAGCCTGTGCACACTGGTACATTGAGCTTCTTTTACACCTGCCTCAGTGCAAAAAGAGGGGAGAGAAAATCAGGGTGGGGAAAAAAAAATGTGGCTTAGGTGGTGATAGCGCATGTTCATTAATTGAGTGGCTGGCACGTTCTATCGTGCTCATCAAAAAACTGTGGTGTCAGCGTGCGTGCTACCCTTTATACTGCCGTTGCAGTGACGCACACTTGCTGAATGGCCAGGCACTTGCTTTGATGCCTCTAAAAGCAGAGTACTTTCCCTTAGCTGCTCTGCACATTTCAATCAGCTGCTCAGCACCATCCCGCTGCACGATATTGCTTGCCCTAGTTGCGTGGCCGAAGTTCCAAAGTTTTCTCGTGTGTGTCATCTCACACAGTTTGACAGCAAGCAAATTTTCTGCTTCACCAATGCTTTTGCCAGCCCACTGTCCCAAACCACCTGGATTTTAAGGGGGGACACTGGTCTTGAGGACATTTTTGTTATTTTTTAGCCTATGTGCTTGAGCCCAGGTGGTCAAAATTAATCCGGAGCTCCATTATAACACGCCTCATCACCTGCGTTGCATCAGTGCGTTAAACCCTACAATCAATCGTATGTGCTCGAGGCTTACACATTTTGTGTATTTTAACATCCTGAGCACAAATACACAGTCTGTTTTCATCTAGGTGGTGTAAGTTCAGAGTTGTGCAACATGCCATGCCATTCCATTTCGGTCAATTTCTTTATTATCTACCTATGAAATACTCGAATACTTTTTATTCCTTTGTCCTCTAGAATGACCAGGGAGTGCAACTATACCACAGCAGTAATTTTAAAATTGCTTCTGCAATTGCAGTAAACAATTATGAAAAGTCAGGTCATTAATTTCCAATGTTTTCGTGAAACAAACTACATGAAAAATTGTTAGCAAAAATAAATTCCATATTTTTGTGCTTTTATTGCACTGTTCGGTTCCTAAGCTTTCGAATGCTGCAAAAAGGATACAAATCTGACCAGTACGTCCCAAGATACTGCACCCGACAGTTGACCTCGTGGAAAAAAAAAGTGGTCCTGAGAAAACATGGCATGAAGTTTGGAAACATAGGTGAAAATGGTCATTTAGGCAACTTAAAAGGGCAACAGCTTTGTAAATACTTGTGTTAAAGCCATAGTATTTTGCAGGTACATTCTTCTGGACCTGTAGACAGCAAATAAAATTAATACAGAAAATTGATTTTTTAGCAAATTTTTGGTTCTCAACACAAAAACATGGCAGGATTGCATGATTACATGGACCCATCGAGGAGCCACCGTGGCAGGTGTCAGCATATAACAAACCCTGGGATACCATGGACGGCGTCGTGTGGAGAATTCTCAAAACTTTCACCAGCCAAGTTTCTGTTGAGATTTTATTTTAACATTCACATTGTGCTTCTTTGTACACCTCGCGAGTGTGACGTGAACTAGCTAGACCACAACAATTCAACATTACTGACAGTTCCTGGAGCTACACCTTGACCAACGTGTGCAATATCTACAACTCTTCAAACCTGTCAGGGCCCATTCGTGCATCATGGGTACAGGGGATCAGCAGCATCTGGCAAATACTGCACTAGTTCCGAGAACCTGCTCTAATTATTTGTTCGATACTGCCAGAAGCCTTGAAGCGGCAAAGGCAGGAATGTTTGCAACGTTGTACACCAAAGCAGGTTCCAGGCACACAGAAAAAATAATGGGGCATAAAATACACTACTCATAACACATGCACACAATTTTTTTAAGATTGCAGAAACAAAAAAAAAAGCATACAAATACCTGCGATTTTGTTATAGGCGAACAACGGGTTTACAAATATGTGATTAAGTGTAAAAAAGACAAAACATGCAAAAAGAAAACTGCAGGTGCAACAATAGCTCCAGCTGCAGAGATTGAAAAAAAACACTAAAACACTAAAATTACTGCAACGTCATAACTGGCCTCTAACTGGCCTCTAAACAGGAAATGCTAAAAGAATGAAAAGAAAAAGAATGGGCACAAGAAATAGCAAGGGCAGCATTCAACATATCTTAAGTTCAACACAGCATGACGGTTCGAGCGTACTCTAATGCACAAAACCACGAAACCAGAGGGGAGAGGGCACAGCAAAAGTGACAGCTTAAGTGGCTGGCATAAGACTGCATATACAAGTTGTGGACTACCAGATGAAAGCAAAAAAACAAAAAAGAACATTTTATTCAATTATTCGAACCAAATGCAAATAAAAAAGATTCCAAGGACAACGTACTGACCATGTCACATGGAAGTGCGTTCCAATCCTTTATTGTCATTGGAAACAAAAAAAAAACCGATTTAAGACTATTGAAAATGATTACAAGGTGTTGAATTGCATTTTTCACATTTTCCATAATAGCCAAAAGTGCACTTCTTTAAGCAGTATTTATTTTTCTTTACATTTCACTTGTACTATTCCTTGCACTCTGCTTATTCAGGTCTTTCGTACTGCTGTTGAAATTCAGGGCTCTCTTTCATTTTTGCACTGAAAGCTGGACATCAAATGAACACCACGTTATTACTGATAATTAGCAGAGGATGCATTGCTCAGCAGGATATAGCGACTTGTGGCAGCTAAGCTAAAGGACTAGCAAGAAACTACCTGTAATGCAAACTATACTTTACCACTCTAAGCAGGTTTCTTAAACTGAACAACCTGAATGAAGTGTACAACTTTTCTCGGAAGTAAACAAGAACAAATTTGTACACACATGTAAGTAAGCTAATTTTTCTCACATCCCAGTTGTAGGTGGTGGTGGTGGTCAGAACATTTTTATTGTCAGGTAGGCAAAAAGCAGAGGGGGAGAAGCGGAAACAGCCTATACATCGTATGCTGTTGTCACCTTTTCCGCCCAGTCCAAGCCTTTGTCCCGAGTTGTAGGCGTTGAGCTGCGCATGGCAGCGTCCCACTGCTCACACATAGTTATTTGAAGGCATTTAGGAGGGGGCCATCTGGGGCCACATTATGTGGTTCAGCTCGCCTCTTTCAGTGCAGAGGAGACAGGAAAGAGAGTAGAGGGCAGGATGGATGAGGTGGTGATGCCCCTGACCTCCTCCTAAATCCTTTCAAATGACTACGTACGAGCAGTGGGAGGCTGCCAAGCGCAACTCAACGCCTACAACTCAGGACAAAGGCTTGGACTGGGCAGAGAAGGTGACAACAGCATACGATGTATAGGCTGTTTCCGCTTCTCCCTCGCTGCTTTTTGCCTACCTGACAAAAAATTACGCCCACCTCCCCTCGCGGGAACCCTGGTGTGATGCGACGCTGAGGGGGGTTCAAGCGCAAGCGGAGAGCAACCGTCGACCGAAAGGCCGCCGGAGAGCGGCACACCGGTTATATGCGCAGCGCGCCCAAAGGATAGGAGACGGCGGAAGAGAGAGTACTGCACATGCGCCGGCGCCAGTGTGTCTGCCGCAGCTATGACGCAACACAATCCAACACAATCCACTTTAATTCAATCGAAATCCAATCCAATCCAAGCCAATCCATTCGAATCCAATCCAATGCCCCTCGCGAGAGAGGGGCATCGGAGAGGAGAGGGGGTGAGCGGCGGAGAGCACAGCTCGCGCGGCGAGGAGAACAACAACGCCGACATCGCTGCATGGACAAGGCGAGTGAATGAGATGCAGTCGCATCTAATAAAAATGTTCTGACCACCACCACCACCTACAACTGGGATGCGAGGAAAACGAGTTTACTTACATGTGTGTACAAATTTGTTCTTGTTTACTACTGAGAAAAGTTGTACACTTCATTCAAGTTGTTCACTTAAAGGCCAACTGCACTCAAAATTTCAACGTCTTGAAAACGTTATTTCAGTACAGTCTGCTTAAAAATACTGCACTACACAAAATATGACAGCTGAAATACGCGTATCAGCGGCGCAAACGGCCATAAAGAATTGTATATTTTGAGACTGAAATTGAGAAGAGTGCGGCCATTGCAGCCAGGCTGAAGTGACAGTCCAGCTGGCCCAGCTGGCAAGCGAGCGGCCACACACGGCCGGCCGGCCAGAGGAAACCTACGCACAACACTTCACCCTCGTCACAGACCTAGGAGACGCGCGCCCAGCGGAGCTCGACCGGTTCTCCTGGCTGGCCGTAGGAAAGAGCGTAGGGCCGGCCGCAATGTCACTTCCGCTTCAAGGCTGTGTGCGTGATCTGCCGGCAGGTGCAGTGTCGCCTGCAACGGAGCTCTTTTAAATGTTTATAAATATTAACAACGCATTTTACGGGGCTGCCAGCCATGTCCCAGTTGATTTGGTGGTGCGTACTGTGCGTTGGAAGTAAATTTGGCCGAGGTGAAATTTGAGTGCACTTGGCCTATAAGAAGCAATATTGCCCAATCATGTTCACCACAAGGAGTAGTGCCGAACATTTCATCACATGCAATGCCCCACTGAACAAAGTCCAGTAGTCAAAGGCACTACAACCCGAAGGTCAACCACACCAGCACAAAGCTCCACGCTGCCGGCACTGATGCCAGGTTGCCATGTATCCACAGTTGTGATGCAGACCCACTCTGTCCAGTGCATCTTTCTCACACATTCAAAATCTTCCCAGTGTGCAATGACACTGGTCTCCATGGATTGACAACACAGCGGTTGACAATGCAGGAAAGACAAATTGGGATATTTTATTAGCACCTTTAAATTATACATACAAAACTTTTGTAAATAAGTCACAAAGACTGTAAATAGAACTAAAAAGCTAAATTAAAGAAAGACCAGTGTGGGGTACGCAAAGGAAAGCAGCGTCTTTCTCTTTCAACAGTGTGGTCCCGTAGCACTAACAAACGGTCTTATCATACACGAGAAGAGTTCTGTAGTAACAGAGAGTTGCAGTTTTACCAGCTACACACTAGCAGGCCATTGCCAATTTTATTAACAGCAGGTCATGACAAAAATATTACAAGGTAGTTTCTAAGCTAAGGAATTTACCTAAAGCACAAAGTAAAAAAAGTAGCATGGTCAAAAAAGTAGCAATACGGCAAGTTGGTACGAATCCAAACTTAGCGCAAAAAAAGAACAAAACACGCCAGGCAGGAAAATGACATGAAAAAGCACTTGAAAAAGCTCATCTCTTTCTAGTGTGTTTTGTCCTTTGTTTTGTGGTGTATTCTAATATGTATCATAAAGAGATGTCGGCATTCTAACAGACATTATGTCTGTAAACAAAGGAGGCACTGCGACTATATCACGACGTTATCATGACCAAAACTTATCACGACCAATTTTTTTCGATCTTCCTGGCTGAAACTTATCGAAACTGTCAAGTGGTGGAAGAGGCTGCAAATGCACTGCCCACTGACCATACTGCCCTACTCTCTTGCCTAAAACCATGACTGCAACCGCCGCTAAACACAACAGCATCCATCTGCGTGTTGTGAGATTTTTTTATTCGTCTACGCAATTAATACTACAACCATCACGCTTTTCAGACTTGACAGATACCACCTTAGAGACCAAAAAAATAACAAAAATCTGGAGGCGACAATATTGACCTTTCAGCACTGTCTTGTGTAAAAATCCCAAACAACAGGCTGGTTCAAATTTCTATCTTCCCGAAAGAAAAGAAACAGTTCAAGACTTAGCCCTATAAATATCATGTTCACGCTCATTACTGACTTATGGAACTATTATGGACTTATGGAACTCCTGTAATACCTGTACATCTAAAATAAAATCCTAGCATTCATAAAGTCTTTCTGTTCAGTAAGGTATCATACTTAAATAATGCCCAACTCTTCACAATGAGCACATGCAATGAAGGCTCTAAAGAGGTAAGAATATTAACCTTTTCTCTGTCAATTTATTACTACATCTCCCGTGACCGAATTTTGAAGTGTCCCTAATCACTCTCAAGCTGTATGTGATCCAAATTTTGGCTGATCGTATTCGCCAGTGCTTGAGAGCCGGCGCACAGGACTCTCCGATGCATCAGCTTCAAGGGGCCACCTGAAAACAGAAACAGGAGCAATTACGAGATTCAGCTACGACTGTAAAAATGAATGTTTTCGTTACACTGCAGCTTATTCTATCGAAGGTGAATCGCTAACCGAACAAGTTTTAGCCAGAAATGCAGCCACAGCAGCATCCAGGTACTGTTTTCACTTTGCTTTATGTTCTAGTACAGTGTAACCTGGCTACAACAGATATTCGGATATAACATACTGATTTGCGATGTTCGATACGTATCCCTATCTGTGCCATTGATTAAACTTCTTTTATTGCAGGTTCTGTTGCAACATACATTTTGACATAACAGACTAGTTTGAAAGGCTAGAAAGTCCATTTTTGCACCTCTACAGTGGACTTTCCAGATGCAGACAACCTTTCATTTGATACGTTTGCGGTGTCTGTGTTTCTAATTTACAATGGTGATCAAACAAAAACAATTTGAAACAACTAAAAATAATTGTGAATACGTAGGAGTGAAACTTCCTGCTTGCCAAAAACTAGCACTGTTTTATGTGTGCAGTCATGCACTCGCAGTATGCGTAAGTAGCAGTCAAGTGCTAGGATTTGAAATTTAATAATGTTAGTGCAACAGATCAGATGCCTACATATATGAAAGTTGCCACAGTTGAAACAGAATCATGTAATCCCCCATACAGTGGCTAAATCTCCAAGCTCAGCATCAAGACCTTTACTTGCACTTCTCTTATATTCATGTGGAGACGATGGAAATGCAAGTGTAGGGTAATGAATAGAAAGAGTAGAGCTAATAAAAGTAGGAGTGAATGAAAAGATGGAGAGGGAGCCATACAACAGGAGCACAGCAAATGTGAGAAGACACATGCATGTGATATTGTGGCGCGCTTCGTAGCCCCGCAGAAGGATGAAACAGCCGAAAAACCCAAGTCATCCTGAAGGATTGTCAGCCTTCAATACCAAATTGTTTCAGTTGTAATTGAACATTTGGAAATGACTGGCATACTTTTCTTGTTTGTTTTGTCTTTAACATTTTAAAAGTCAGAACTTTTGTTATAACAGACTTTATGTATGACTCCATCAAAGTCTGTAGTAACAGTATTTGGATTGTTTATGCTTCTTTTACAGCAGATTGAAGTCGTGATCATTATCGTGGTCTGTTGTAATGAGGTTATACTGTTCTATACGAGTTATCACTGCAGTCACGTAAATGCCACTTAAAGCAGGACAAACATTTAACGCATGAAAATACACCACAGATACAAAACTACAGACATCAAGGTTTAACAGCTGCATAAATAAAATTGTGTACTGTATGTCGGCTAACACTAACATACTAACAGGTAACAAGACGATGCAGGTTTTACTCCTTTGCCCCTCCACCAAATTGAAGAAGTCCCACCATTACTGATAGACTCCGCCTCCACTTTCAGAGCTCATCAACACCTATGACTATCCCCAGTATTGGCCATTGCCCGTTTTTGCCCTTGTTTTGCACTGGAAGCAGAAGAGCCCACTGAACCTTATGGGTTCGCTACCTACAGAATTTGTGGAACACTAAGCTGGGTGGTACACCGCTGTGATGAATGAGCAAGACATCTTCACAAAAGAACTGCACTTGTGTGCAGACAAAGCAGGCTCACTGTATTAAGATTTGAAAATATCACATGCCCAAGAACATTCATGCAATCTGGTACGACACTGCTATTCATGAATGAAACCAAAACTGCGAGTCGGTACGATTTTGAGGATAAAAAACCATTAAGCTCACTCAGGTCGCTCTTGTAGCATCCACAACTCTTTAAAACAAGTTAAAATAGTTAAGGCACAAAAAGAAAAGCGCAGCCAGAGATTTGGTGAATTTTACTCTTAACGATCAAATATATTTTTTCTTCCCCATTTAGAACTGCTCTTCTCAAAAAAGTCCTGCATTGTTCTTACTTCTCATGGTTTCCAAATCTTCAATTTCCAACTGCTGTTTCAGCCCATTTACCATTCATGTGCACACACAGTGGGACTAGCAGATGACTGGGAACCTGAATAGCTAGCTGAGTAGACCATAACAGAGCTAAAACATTAATGCTGTTGGTCATTAGGATATGTTTGTGCACTAATTGTTTGTTTTGACTTATGATGTTTTGCCAGCCAATAGCTTAGCTTACCCTGTGTGTCCATGACTACGCCTCCAGCCTCGGTCACAATCAATGCTGCTGCCGCCATGTCCCAAACATGAATGCCGAATTCATAGTAGGCATCTGCCTCCCCAGTGGCCACGAAACACATGTTCATTGCAGCAGAGCCCATACAGCGCATCCTGCAACGTTGCATTGAAAAGCATAAACAGTTAACAAGCATGTCAATGGTTGCCAAATGCATGCAGCTGGTCAGACATAGGTAGCATTTTGGCTGGCGTACCCGCAAATTTTCCCGTCATTTTTTCGCGGGGCTACCATGGTTGCCAGACCAGGACTGCCCTCTGAAGATTAGCTCGCATCATCCGTAAAGGCCGCGGATCTGTCAGCCCGCTCTGGTTACAAACCCCTGCTCACTCGCGCCGTGGGCTCGGGCTCGAGCGTGTTTTTTTTTTTTTTTTTTTTCGCTTCGTCCCCACAGGAGGTACTACAAAACGTATGGGGCCCGTAAAGGCAGTCCGTAAAGGGGAGGGCTCGAGCCCGAGCCCGCGGCGCGAGCGTGCAGGGGTATAACCAGAGAGGGCTGACAGATCCGCGGCCTTTACGGATGATACGAGCTAATCAACAAAGGGCAGTCCTGGTCTGGCAACCCCGGTAGCCCCGCGAAAAAATGGCGGGAAAATTTGCGGGTACGCTAGCCGAAATGCTACCGACAAGGTTGCTGTTGTCAACCCTCCCTCAGGCACGGAAAGGGACACTGAATCGTGCCCTTGACTAGAGACTCGACACGCTTTTATGCTACTTGCAGGCTTTTTTCAAGCTTCACCTTGCGTTCCTGGATTTGTGGCAAAACAATCACTACTGTCAGTGGACACTAACTTGGCTTCCTGGATCAGATCCCTTGCTTACTACTTTTAAAGTCCTGAGCTACGAAATATACACGTTCACAAACATAAAAATTCATTTTGAACACTTATAAGAATAAATACTGCCAATTTGTAAGTTTATCAGGTTTTAATCCAAGCAACCCCCAGAGGCTTTAATTTAAGCAATCCATATTGAACATTTGGGGCAATAGGGAAGTGTGATGGGAGGGATAGCTTAATTAAGGCATGGAACGAAGAGAGGCCAGCAAGGCTACTTTTCAGAAGCCTTGGGTCCACCGCCAGGAGTCTCCCGCAATTAGCAAGTGAAAACAGAATTGGTTCTGGTGAAGCCAAGCACGGAGCAGAATATAAGCACATCACATGGCAATGCACTTTCTAAAGGAATGCCTCGCACTGCTGTGCCTCTAGCCCAAAGACCAAGCATGTGGAACACAAGTGCTCACTGTAGCCGACGGGGAGGAGACAACAGCCCCTTAAAGAGCTATAAGACAACGAAAAGCATAATGACAAGTGGCAATGCCACAACTTATTTTCCAGTCAACGAGTAGCTACATCACAAATATTGACATCAAATATTCAAAGCTTGAGTGATTAGTTATTTTGTTTGAACATCTACAGCACTACAAAAGCATTATTGCAGGGTGTTACGAGTTAAAATATATACAAGAAAAATTCATGAGCATAAGGCCTCTGGAAAGAATTCTTTGGTGTACTGAAGTCTGCTCCCGAGCTTTGAAGGTGATATCAAGGAGTTTACTGATATTTTGTATTTGCATCTCTTCCTTTGCATTCATTTCTTCATCTTTGGCGAGGATTACATCGACAGGCTCCTTTACTGCTACATCGTGTTTGTGCCTCTTGCTTCACTTTCATTTCTACGTCTTTTGGCCCAGATTGATTTAAAAAGCACACTGTTAACACCTGCCATGGTTTTCCCAGGATTGGAGTTCTGCACAGCCCCTATTCTACTCACGTGCCGCCATGTTCATGTGTCATCTGGCACGAACTATTCTTAACCTTTGTTCCATAGCTGTAAACTAGAGGAGACAGCACGGTGGTAACACGCTCAGCGACTACTCTGGAGACCCAGGTTCAAATCCCACCTAAACTCAATCGTGTTTCTTATTTACTTTTTAAAGTGGCGGCAGTTTCCTGTACTGAATAATAACGGTGAAGGTTTTTAACAGAATAGAGCACTTCGGGCTTTCACCTTAAAAAAATATGTGCATACGATTGCGAACATATCTCCCTGTTTGCAGCTAGAAATGAGAAGTGCTACCATAGCTCTGATTTTCGTCAGAATACTCCAGACCGTGAAAGGCGCGAAATAAATGGGGGAGAACTTCCGGATTCGTTTATTTCTAAGCATGGAAAAAATGCTCCGGTCACCAAACACAAAGTAGACTACAAAAAGTCCACCATTTCGTAAGCATAAGAACTGTTGCAATGAATATGGCACAACCATTGCCATTGCCATAATTCCAAGGCCAAACAGAGCAGTAGTGAACAGAACCAGCTGTAGAAGCGGCCCCCGCATCTTACTGCATTTCAGTGGCAGCACAGCAAAAGGAGGGCGAGACTAACACCTTGAAAGGCTGCCGCACGACCATATGATGTTGCGATTCCTCCATACTTGCTATCACTTTTATAATTTGCACGTTAATACCAAAACAGCAGTACAGCTCAACAAGCTGCTGCACAGTTCAGATACTACATATACTTGTCTAAGAGTTGCACTACCTTTTTTTTTTCATTTGGGTGGGCTTAGCTGTTACACAAATGAATGCGACTGGGGTGTCAGGCAGTTTTGTACCAGAAAAAAAAAACACGTCTGTTCGGGGTCACGGCTGCATTTATGCCATGGACATCACTGTTTTGACTTTAACATTTCAAAGATCCCTAACACACCCCTACAGAAATGAGGGATAAAGGTTCGACTGCAAGGAAGCCAATTATGTTTTCACACGGGGCACAGGAAGTCAGTGCATGGCATTATTCTAACCCATCTTCCCACTTCCAAGTGGAACAGGTGGGTTTGCTATATGCAAGAGCTAATTGCCACAGTAGTTGGCGGCCTATACAGCTCTGTGGCATCATGTGTGCGATCTTCGTGCCAATCGGTGGCCACAAAACCCTTGCAGGTATTAACAAGTGTACCTGCTTTGCCCCCACTCAAGAGAAAGAGCAGTTAAGCCAATGCTGTGGAGAATTCCTCCTTCTTTCTGGTAGGACTGGTGCTTCAGGACAGCCCTTGACTGCACTATTATTTTTCTTTCCGAATTTTCAGCCACTGTGTTGAGGTTTCCAGCCTTACATGGCTGTTTTACACAAGGTAAGGCAAGGGTCTTGTGTGGGTGCTCTTAAAAAGCAGGTAGGTTTACATGCAAGCAAGTCTGCCACTGTTTTATCAGATTCAGATGCCAATAAAGCCTCCTTTCTATTTCTGTTATGGGCATGTACCTATGAGTTTCATTTTTGAGGTTTCGGACTTATGTGAGCATATTTAACATTCGTTTCATCATTAAAAACTGAACTCTACGAAGTGCTTAGCTCTTGTCACAGTCCAGTAAGAAACAAAAATGCTTGTGAGCAAGCAAGTCACACACACAAAAATAACAAGCATTGTTACTGCAGCTCCAGTCAATCATACCCTTGTGCTTTGTGGCCAACCTTGCGCATGTTGCGAAAGACAAACTCCATATGGTCAGGATCTCTGCTGCTTCCTACTTCAGTAACAACCAGGGCCTTGGAAATTTCTAAAGAAAAAGAAGGATGTTAGCAAAGCTTTCCACAAATACTATTTGGCTTATAGAGAGCCAGGCATTTAGAAACCAAGTTATTTTCAAGTACAAGTTTGTGAATCCCGTGTAGTTCATTGGGGCATCCCTAGAAAGCACCATGCCCTCACTTTTTCAGTCAAGCCCTTCCCACTTGTCCTTTTAAGTGCAGAGCACTTTATGGGCTCGCCTTGTCGTCCTAGCTCGCTGCGACTGCCGGAATCAGGTGGCGCAGCGAGATAACGGACCCAAGTAGAGCCTTCTGCACCTTTCCCTCCTTCTTGCATAGTACACTCACACCTATGGCTCCCACCGCTGTATCGCATCCAGGTCTGCCGTACCAAAATAATGCAGCAGCGACACTAACTCTACTGAACCTTTACGCAAGGTGGCATGCATTAATGTAGGATATAATTGCGAAAGTTAATATGTTGGAAATCTTTCACCCAGATAACTCAAGCGCAAGTAAAAATCTTTAGGCACAGAGCAATACAATAGGTGAAACAGCCCACTGCCGCGGGTGTGGGCGAGCAACCAGGTAATGTCACAACGGAAACCGATGCGGACTACAAAGCTTCAAAGAACGAAGATGAGGGTAGCAACACCTGATAGATGAAATGATAGTGCCCACAATTCATTCTGGGGCTGTGCAGCGAAATGCCAATCATGGTGGCCACGCAGTTTCTTTTCCCACGACAGACGTCCCTCGCTTAATTTAGGCCAAACGCTTGTAACGTTGTCTGGCCACCCTAGGGTACGCCATTTCCCCTCCTGTCTTGCTCTTACTCCGTGCCTTTAGGCCATATAAAAATGCACTTATTGATTCTGCTGCTCCACATCGTCAATATTGTTCATTTAAATGGAAACATTAAAAAAAAAAGCTATCATCTCCCCTCATGGGCGTCCGGAAGGGGGGGCAAGGGGGGGGCAACTGCCCCCCCCCTGGAGATTCGGATATTTTTATGCACTACAAAAAACTGCACAGCAAAGGAGAGAATGACACCGACGTTCTCTCCTTTGTCTCGTCCTTTAGCGCAAAGTTTTTTTAATTATTTACGTGAACCAACTAGCGCAACAATCCACGCTACTCCAATGATTAGCACACTCAGGTCTTGCGTATCTGTATGTAACGCCCTTCAGGACTGCGGTCAACATTACACTTCAGACGCTGACTAACATTGCCGGTCATGTGACGGCAGTGAAACAGACTGCCTGTGCTGGCTATTGAAGATAGCGAACAATTCTGAAAGGTATGACGTTTTTTTGTTTTGTTTTTTCTGAACTCTAGATTTATGCAGTCTTAGCGCAAGAACTTCAGTTTTCGGACAAATTTGCAGCTATATATAGCAAAAAATATTCACCGCTACACTTAGTAGGGAGAGGAAACATCTTCCCGTGCCATCCCATCACCGTGTACACCCTTTCCTTCGAAATTTCGAAATGTCGGCACCACCCAAGCCCCGAAACAAAACTCATAAATCAGCTCTTTAAAAGCTTGTACGCCTGTACGCCATTGAAAGTCAGAGAGGCCAGTAGTATCTTTAGTGTGTGATCCATTTCAACCGACTTCATCACACATGTCATCTCACAATTTGCCCAGAAAAACCCGAGGCGCCTGCAGCTGCTATTCAAGGAAGATTGATTGATTGATAGTAGGGTTTAACGCGCCGACGCAACGCAGGCGATGAGGCGCGCCGTAGTGGAGGGCTCCGGATTAATTTTGACCACCTGGGGATCTTTAACGTGCGCCGAAATCTCGTACACACGGGCGTTTTTGCTTTTCGCCTCCATCAGAAAAGCGGCCGCCGCGGCCGGGAATCGAACCCGCGACCTCGTGCTCAGCAGCGCAACGCCTTAGCCACTGAGCCACCGCGGCGGGTTCAAGGAAGATTGACGGAGTCCAGTTGTATATATGTGAACGTATTGTTCTGTGTGCTGGTGATCACTTGGCGTGAGTCGAGAACCCTCACGCAGCGAGACTGACCACTCTTCTTTACAAAGACACAGTAACTTTTCGCATTTTCTTTATTAACTTTATTTCTTTGTTCGGTAATAAAATCCAATGTATATTTCCCAAGTCTGGTTCTAATTCGCTGTTCGTAATTTTTGTAACCACAAATAGCGCCTTCTTGGTGCTATCCAACCATACCGCCCTACCCCCCCCTCGCTAATGGATGCCCCCCCTGGCAAAAAGTTCTGCGGACGCCCTCGTCTCCCCTATTGTTTTGTTTAGATCCGTGCTAGTAAAAAACAAGTGATGCCAGGGAGATTAAAAATTTCCATTCCTGATTTTATTAATGGACCGCTGCAGGGTGTAATGTAATTAAATCTGATGCTGAACATTCGTAACATGTGAGCCTCACCAGTTTGCCCAGAAGCTTTGAGCTTGCTGCCATTGCAGAATGAGCCCTTTCCTCGGACTGCCGTGTACATCTTGTCCAAAATTGGATTGTACACAATACCAAGTGCAATCTGCAGAGATTTTAAGGCAAAGAAAGAAAATAAGCCACACACAGCAATTAGAACTGCAAGCTTATCAGGTATCCGGCATTCACTATGGGCGAATAGTGCATGCAAAGAATACAGAGATATACCATGCCAAGCTTCTCTGTACCTTAAGGGGCTTGTAATCTATGTGTGATGTTTTTAAAGCAGACATACATGGGATCAATCAGTTAACTATATTTCAGAAAACAAACCTCAAATCCAAGCCCAGAAAGTAACAGAAATGCGTACTGGCCTGCAGATTTCTCTCCCAGGAGTAAAGACATTAATGTTCAGAACCTCACCTCCCTTTCTCTTTAAAAACCAGACCTTATTTACTTTTTAACCACAAAATAAGATGTATGCCTGGATATACTGTGAAAAATATGTCCAAATGTACAGGCACCACACAGTACCTACCCCCACACCAACTTTCTTCTGATTCACCTTCACTGGTGGCGCAATAGCTCGAGGCAAAAGCACGGTAAGCTGTTTATGAGTTAGGCTGCTGCCAAAGTTGCTTGTGAATGCCACTACGCCGCATCTATCTGTGACCTGACCAATTCCTTCAGGAGAAGTATTAAACCAGAATTTTTTGTATGTGTTCTAATTGTGAATTTTCACAAGTGTTTGTGCAAACATTTGTAGTGCTTACCCCCCCCCCCCCCCCCCCCGTCTCAAACCTTCCAAACCCAAACAGTTGTTTTGGTTTGGAATCAGAAAAGAAAAAAAAGCGGAGTAACATCTCACCTCTTTTTTAACGGCCAGCGCAACCGATACAGCTACAGCCGGAAACCTGGATGCAAAGACATGCAGCACGTGCGCTTTGTTATAAACTTGTCACTCATTAGTGAAGTCAATCTTTTTTTAAGGGCCACTAAACATAGTGGACTTTTTACATGACACTGCGTCATTAATATGAACGCACTGCCATTATTACTACAACAGCGTTGTACAATGGGCGACATACCCGTGCACGAAGTTCGTGGTCCCATCAATGGGGTCAATAATCCACGTCGGATCATCCGTAAGTTCGCTTTTGATGCCCGCAGCCACCGATTCTTCTCCGATGAACCTTGAGAAGCAAGTAAAACAGTGAGCACGGCAGAGGAGGCACACTGATCCCGAAACACGGGAGCTTCGAGCGGGACCGAAGCGGTTTCTCTTACTTGTGGTTCGGATACTTCTCTCGGAGCCCACCGATGAGCAGCTGCTCAACTTGCTTATCATACTGCGTGACTAAATCAGTGAACTCAGACTTCGTTTCGATCTGTTTTCCTTCGCCGATTGCCTTTAGAACAACCTGTCATAAAATTGTGCACTGTGTTACGAGGGAGCATACGACATGTCAATCGTAATGAGATTACGCATGCAAAGACACCACAGGATTTACCGTTCCGGCTGCCTTGACGAGTACCAGGGCATCGGAAAAGAATCCTTCAATGTCTCGCTCGGTGACCATAACTATAGTTTCCAGTAGAGCGCAGCAATCATAAAACAACGAGTGACACAGGCAATGCAGGAGCAGCTTCACTGCCGGCACCGACACTTTACGGGCACTTCCTTTGCTACCGTCACAGAACAGGGAGGATCTACCGTTGCTACGATCGTGCCGTTGGCCGTCGTCTGTTCGTTTTTCTGGTTTTTCTTCCCTTCATGTTTTCTTTTTCCTGTCGAATGGTGGCTTGCTGATGACAATGGCTTTACAGCGGTGACACCAACTTGTTGCTAAGCGTTTCGTATCAGGTTGAAACAGCAATTATTCTCCTTATTTTGCAAAATAAATAACTGAAAAATGGGAAAAAAACAAAGCACGTCGGCTTAGGGACTCGCGCCGCTGTCGTCTGCTACACTCCGCCTGTGAGCGGCAGCAATGCCTGCTCTAAAAGCCGCCCGCTTTGATGTCTTAGTGCATGAAAAGCGTTTTTGTAGTAATTCAGTCATTTTTTCAGCTTCTGACACATCTGAGTAATTTTAAGCTGTGCCCCGCACAAGTTTGCAACACACGAGGAGAGAGAGAACTTCCTTCAGAGCATCGGTCAGAAGATCGTGTGTAACTCGTCCTTTCTAGTTCATTCGCGAGGTTCAGCGCTCAGAGCTCCTCTACAAGTATTCAAAATGCGTAGGCTTCCCTACAGTATTGTTGAGGTGCTCTTATTCTAATGCTACGTACCAAGCTGCGGACCCCTACACGCGCATCGCACAGCTAGGAAATAAAGCGGCTGTCTCCTATTTTGTATGTTGACTTGCATCAGATGAATGTTTTTTTTTTTTTTTTTTGTGCCCAACGCATTATTTTTCTGTACCGCCACAAACGTTTTATTGGTAGGTTTGGAGATGTTTGGGAGGCTCACAAAGATCTTCAGGCTGTATGGCACACATTGCCTTCTTCACAAATTGGCTTTCGTTATGACTGGGTGCAAGAAGGTGCATATATCCGCAGCGTGCGTTGTTTATTCACGTGCAAATTCAACGGAAAGGTTTGCGCTACGCCACCGCGATCGCGCCCCAAACAACGTTGTCCAGAGTACTCGAAGGTAGCATTAGTGCTTCGAATTTCTATCGTAACCAAGATGACGAACTGACTCTTGTTACGAATGAGCCCACCGCTGGGCTTTGTTTCAATACTCCTCGGCTGTGCGGCGAAGCCTCCACTACGTGCGCCTTTCAAGCAGGCCCCCTTTGTCGGTAACTCACGCTTGCAGCAAGCTCCGACGTGCCTGGATCTCTGGCGCCCATCTATCGGCGACGCGATTCAAACCGACATTGGCAGACGAGGCACGCTTCAACTTTCCCTAAGGATGCAGAAGCCCCGCGTCCGCTGCGGAGACCTCCGGCTCTCACCCCTCTCTCGGACTAAGCGTGCGCCGCTACTAGCGACTGCTCACGAACTTTGGAAAGAGTGTTAATTGTGTGTGTCTGTGTCGTTCGTGTCGGGTGCACAATCTAGAGGGAACGCTTGTTTCGACCGTTAGCGCTTTGGGTATAAATAAGACCCCTCCAAGCGCTGTAGATCATTCCTGTTTGAGCAGTGAATCAATGCTGTCACTCTGCTCGAGTCCTGTACTGTAACCTCGCCCATCGGGGCATTGTTCTTTAGCTTCGGCACATCTCCCGCTATGAAGTAAACAAGTTACATTTTGCCTACGGCTTCTGGACTTCTTCACGGCTGCAACATTGGCTGGCCGCTCGCTTCAAACCACGCTACCACACGTATGTCGGAGGCGATGGAGCTCGGCTCGGGTCGGCCTTCCCGTACGCAACAACGGGTTGTCAGCGGTGGGATGACAACGTCCCAACTCTCAACCCGAACAATTAAAACATGATTATGGTGTTTAAGGCTTGATATACTCGCTAACGAACGAAATTAATAGTATACGTGCATATATTACAAGAATCGAAACCGACGAATTTTTCCAAGCAGCTCTTTATTGTTTTCCAACCCTTCTGGGAGTAAAGAACAAATCCTTGTCTACTCGGGATGGCGTTGTATGAATTGAAGAAAATTAATCTCTTGTCCTGGACTGAGGACCCGGCCCACTAATCAGCTTGATTTTACTCTTAAATAAAGTTTTCTCCTCCCCCTCCTCTTCATGCAGTTTTTCTATAACGCATACCTGAATATTGGGAAGATATGGCTGTGGGAAAGGTACCTAAATATCCCTCCAGGTCTGAAAAAAACATAGTGTTACTGTATATTTACCGTAGACGTGACTCGTTTTGCTTAATAAACGTCCATACTGGTTAAGCCTAGCTGGTATAAAACCAGCACACGCCTTTACACACAGTGGGTTATTTGGAACTCAACCTACAGTTTTTGCAGCCCATAGTGCATTTCGGCATACTTTCATGCCATGACAACGTAAAGTGATGAGATACAATACTTTCGAGCGTTCGGAAAGATTGCAAAAACTGTTTCACCGTACTAATGATTACCGGGAATCGTAATGCCGTCTGCTAAAGCCGACAGCCCCGGAGGCCTGGAATTTGTTTTGGTCTTGTATTTTCGCTGTTGTCAGTTAGTAGCAGCTGGGAGCTAGCTGGATGTACCCTTTGTTCGAAAGATTGCTTAATACAGAAGTTGACGCCTATAGCTTCTACTCTTCGCGCTCCGCACAAGACCGGCTTCGTAAGGAATGGGGCGACGCCGGCAATGTTTCCTCCGTGGGGGTGTCCAAAACTACATTTTTACTGACGCCTTCAGCCAGTGCATGCGATTTTAAGTCTATTATTAGGATGAAAAGTTGCGCACACGAAAAATCTGGGACGGACAAGCATCAGGCGTCAACCGAGCGCAAAGGAACAGCAGGGAGAGCGAGCTCGAGGGAAGCAGACGACAAATGCGAGAATCCCTAAGCCGACGTCACGGAGGCGTGCTTCGCAACGCCGCCCGTGGTCGTGCTCACCGCCAATGGTCCACTCGCTTGCGTTCAGCGTTGCCGGCGGGCGTTGTCTCTGTTTTTCTGCCCACACACGAAGCCAAATGAGAGGATAAAGGGCTGATTCTGGTTGATTCAATGAAAGAATCAGGCGCAAACATTTTGGCCGAACTTTGCACTTAAGGTATGCCACCAAAAAATTACCCGCACCTCCCCGAGGGGGGTCGTGAGGATGCAGAGCATCTTTGTTGCTATACCGGCGTTAATTGCGTTGTTAATTACGGTATTACGTTGTTGGGTGTTGTTACGTTGTTATTTCGTATTAAATTGCGAATGGTTACCATCATCATCACACATTGCTTGAGTACTTTGAATGTATGAGACTAAGAATGCGCCTAAGAGAGCGATTAAGAGAGCGCGCACCCGGAGGGAGAAGCGCGCCAACCCGAAGACGACGCTTAGAGGAGGAGGGGAGAGGAGGTGCGAGCGCGCGCTAGCAGCTGGAGTGGAGAGGAGGATGAGAGAGGGCGCGCGCATGCGCGCTTATCACAGCTGGTGGGGGTGGAGCCGCGGAGGGAGGAGCGCGACAGCGCACAGACGGAGTGGAGAGGAGGAGGGGAGAGGAGGGTACGAGCGCGCGTTATCGCACAGCTGGCGGGTGCGGACGGACGGCGCGCACCGACGACGAGTGACAGGCCGCCGCTATAAGATGCTCTGCATCTAAAACACATAATTCATCGTTTCCTTTCATCACCAGAGCAATATTTGGCAGCCTTGATGTGTAGCAATGAGAAAAGCCAATGTGCCTGCTGCAGGGGCCGAATTCTACTGCGTGCCGGAATCATCGGCGGGGTTGATTTCGCGTGGGGTCTACGTGACGTCACTGAATTATAGCCAAAACTTAATCGCGTGACGCAGGCTGGGTGGTGTTTTCGCTCCGCAACCCGGCCTCCTGCGCTGGAGTTTTGGCGACATGCAGCGCCCCTAGCGGCCGACGCCTCTGGGTAGTACAAAAGCAGACGACCCTCGCCGCCCTCCATGTGTTTTCAATTACAAGCCAGAGTGAAAGTTGGTTGTGGCGCTTTGTGGCGTGTTTAAATGACTGCATACTGTATGAAATAGCCCTTAAAGTAGTTGCAGAGGCTAAACAAAATAATATCCGCTAAAAGAAGCCGATTTATCGGCTTTCTTTTGAGCGAGCTGTCGCGGTGGTCGCGGCGTGAGACAGTATCGCCAGGTCGGGTGGTTTAACTGTTTGAGGACAGTTACAGTTTTTTATTCTTGCGTGCGGTCGACAAAGGAAAGTTCACGAGTAGCATAAACACGGAACGCTGCCCATCCTATATCCTGAGGTAACTGCAAAAGGTTGCTTCAGCGGGAGCATGCAAGCGAACGCAAGAATTGCGCAGCCGACTCAGCTGACACTGCTGGCCTGGCACTGCCTTTGAAACGAGTGAAAATTTTGTTTCGTATTTTCGCAAACTAAATGATTCTTGCGTAACGTTTTACGCCGCACGATTTACGAACGGCAGGTTACATGTATACTTGCGAGTAGGTGGGGCAATAGCGCCAAATAAACAAATTAAGCACTATTAAAGGACGCAAAACATGCACCAAATGACACGCCCGCTGCCTGCAGGGATGTGTACTTCTAAAACATCACATAGCACAGCCGCATACAAGGCGCGGGGCCCCGAATATTTACATACGATCATCCCTGACTGTGTACGCGTTTTCTAGTGCAGGGGTCGTCGAATCTGATGCCGACACGCCAGTTTTGACTTCAAATGGAGTTAGACAGCGAGACAAGAACAGAGAATTGGCGTCCTCCAGTGGAATTCCTCCCCCCCCCCTCTTCACACTTCGCCAGATTATTGTCAAATATTAGAAATTCGCTGAATTTTTTCTCTTTGCATTCAGACGCCCTCCCCCTCCCACCCAATTTGCCGTCCATTTTTCTCTTTGCATTCAGACGCCCTCCCCCTCCCACCCAATTTGCCGTCCAGCCCTCCGCCGTGTCGGCTGCATGGAACTCGGCCGTTGCTGACCCTCATTCTAGACTATTAAGTGCCAACTGGGAATGTATGCTGCAAGAGCGTAATTAAGTAAAGTGAGAGAAAACAAGGAAAGCGAGCGGCCTCTTAGATCGCCTGACCACTTCGTTTTACGGCCACTAATTTCGGAATCGCAAAACAGATTTCACGCTTCTGACGGTCGCGGCATTTTGTCACTGAGACACGCAACAAAACGGAAATCTAACGCTGCACCATGTATTCGTAACGGCGACGCAAACGAGCACTGTTTAATGAAAGTGCACGCATAGTGTGCAGGTACGCAAAAGAGCGGCGCACCGCAGCAGGCGAGCCTGCGGTCCGCCGGACTCGGTGGCTTTTTAAAGCGCGATCATCGCCGATTGCGTCACTCTTCTTTTTTGATCGGCTGTTTTTGAGAAGTCTTTGTCACCTAGAGTATTAGTTTAAACTAGAAATTTCACTTAAAATTTCACTTCGTACGACCATCGATCGGTGAACCTGCGAGTAGCAGACGCCGTCACGGTCCCGACACTTTCGTCGGCGCTGTAAACGTGTTTAGCGCTGCAAAGCTTTTTCCCCTAATGCCAAGTTGGTCGCTGAAATAGATCGGACGCGTCGGGGATGAGCTGGTGACCACGTCGCAAAATAATCTGGAGCGTCGAGCTCATTTTGCTTCCGTCGACACGGGATCCTATGGGACCCGCGCAGCTTTGTACTACCCGGAAGTACTGCCCGGAAGCCGCTTGCGCAGCGCCCCCTGGGCAGCGCAGGAGGCCTATATTCCGGCGCCCTTCCGGATGCTTTCGGGCACCCAGTAAATTCGACCCCTGATATTCGCTCTGTGGGGGTCCGCTGTTTTAGCACTGCGTATGATCCGTCTGTTCCGTAGTTACCATGTTGACCGGGACCCGACTGCGCCTGCGCGCGGGGGAAGGTCGAGGAGGCGCACTCCACCGTGACGAATGCGCGGGAATGGCGAGGGCCGGTCCGTTAAACTAATCCGCCCTAACGCGACGAATGCGCAAGTGCCCAGACGGGTCCCGGTCAACACGGTACGCACGTACAACACGGGGCATAATAGGCGTCCCCGAACCGAGCTCCGTCGCCTCCGTCATGTAGTACGTGGTGAACGAGCTGCGAGCAGGAGAGTTGCCTCTGTTCCGGACGACGAAGAGCCGCGAGCAAAATTAACGGTTTAATAGATGGCGGTACGAGAGTAGCGATGACACAGAACCAGTAGCACGCAGGCGAGCTTGCAATAATACTCAGGCGTAACAGCGTGTAAGCAGACACGACGCCAGATCTGACCCTCACGCACGGCGGTATCGAGGCCACGTGGTGTGATACCGGGAAAGACCTAGGCAGTAATTTATAGAAATTGTGGTTAGCGACGGCACTCCAGTTCCGAAGAAGCGCAAGCACAAAGTAACTTTATAACTGGGAGGCCCGGCCGTCAGGAATATAGGTACATGTAACGAACCGATAGAAGATATGCCACCCAAACGGCCATGGACGAGCTGGGGGTGGACGAGGTGCTTGAGATAGTCGAAAGCCGCATCATCGGCCTATGGAGGGAAAAGAGAGACCTAGAGAAGAAAATTAAAAACAATAGGTGGGATAGAAACCTCCAAAGAGGATCGCCATCCTATAGGATGGCGATCCTCTTAGATAGAATAGAGAATAAAAGAAACATCCCCCTCGCGAGGAGCACGATCAAATGCAGAGCATTTCTGCGGGGGGGCGCGCCTGCAAGTCGTATGGATTACGTATTGGTTGTTGTTGTTGTAATTGTTGTCTTCCAGCGTAGACATTGTCGATGAAGTCGATGGTGAAACGTGCCGTGAACCCCCTGCCGCGGCTATGACGCAACGTGGAGCGGCTATAATGCAACACAATCCACTTTAATCCAATCCAAAGCCAATCCAAGCCAATCCAATCGAATCCAATCCAATGCCCCTCGCGAGAGAGTGTTATAGCGCCGAAATCGCCACCACGCGAACGCGTGATGCTGACGTCACGATCACGCCACAGATGTTAGCGACCGCAGCGCGCGCGAACGACATATGTGGTTTAAGCGCGAACCGACCGCGGCGAGAGAGCGCGATGCGAGCGCCCCACCTGTTCTTGCGCGCGAACCTAACGCGGCGAGAGAGGGTGTTGCGCACGTCCCCACCTGTTGTGCGCCCGAACCGAACGCGGCGAGAGAGGGCGTTGCGAGCGGAGAGAAGGCGAGGAGGACGCGGGGGAGAGGGCGCACCTCTGGCCGACGGTTGAATGAGTGAAGGATATAAGGCACGTTCGTAACCTTCCGTTCTGTGTCGGCTTTGTGGCTCAGTTGGTAGAGTACCGTGCACCTTGCGTTCCGCCCGCAGAGTCGTAGGATCGAAACCTGATCCCGGCAAGTATAATTTTTTTTATATAGTAGGGGGAGCGATGCGGACGCGGACTACGGACGCCAACGCGGGTGACATCGTGAGTTACTGAAATGCTCTGCATTTAAAACGAACTCTAAAACAAAATATGTCCGCTCGTACGTACTGTTCCTAGCAGAAAAAAAAAACAAGAAAAAGACATGCGCTGTCTTCACAGATTGGGCACGAGATGTGCGAACGCGGGAAAACTGAATTGGATTGAACCCACTTCCATTGCAACCACCATGGAGGACCGAGCGGGGAGAAAAAGAGCGTGAGGGCCTGGAGGGGGAGAGGTGAGACAGTTACGTTACAGTGAAGTTACGTGTCAGGGGTGCCAAGAGACTGTCGTCTTTCGACGACATATGCAGCGAGGCAAGCAGATCCCTATTCTTTCGGCCCAAATACACGTTTTTGCTCCCTCCAGGCCTCACGCTCTTCCTCACTCTCACACTCAATTTGGGGACGTACGTACGTTAGTACAATATCTCTTCCTGACAACAGAGTTGGGGAGAAGTGGACAAAGGAGTGAATAATAGTCGTACTCCGAATCTGTCTTCCTCTGCAATGTTGTTATCGCTTTTCATATACACCAGAGTTCAGAAAGGTTTATGCCGTGAGCTGTATTCTCAGGAAATTATCTAATAATTATATGCGCCCTTGTGCTTAACGGCCAACTGCACTCAAATTTCACCTCGGCCAAATTTACTTCCAACGCACAGTACGCACCACCCAACGCCGCCTGTATTAACATTGCCTGACGCGTCGCGCGCTTTTCAATGGGAAGGGTAGGAACGCTTAGTTCAGGCACTGATCCGCTATGTGGCGCGTGCCAGCGGACATCTCGCCTTACGTCACTGCTCGCGAGTCGCGAACGCTGCACCCACTTCTACGACGTGTGTCTGTCAGCTTGCGTGTTGGGCTTCAAGGACCGTTTCGCTTACATCTTAGCCGCGACGGGGCGCTAGTTCTGTGGCGCACTGGGGGATCTCGTTCAACGTGTCGCTCGCTTCATACTTGCTGCATTTTTCCAAAGATAAAGACGGAGGCGGACTGAGATAGTGTAAGAACATACTGATTGTCGGGTAGACATATAGCTAACAGAAAAACGATATTTTCGGATGGGGCAGCCATTATTTTACTGATATTTTTCTTTCTGGAGTATTTAGAGAAGAAAAAATTGCGTGCACTTTTTTTGTTCAGGCGCTCACTTCTACGATTACTTTCCAATAATATCACGTGCTTGTAAACTTCAGAAAATTATAGGAAACAAAAAAATAAGCAGCTGGGATCCCGCCACGCTGTCCGGGTGCTTCTACAGTACAGTCCTCAATTTTAGAAGTGCGTACCGATGCGGAGTACGAACAGCAGGGTCAAAATAATACCTAAATGCGGAGAGGATAGAGGTGGGATGCCCCACTCAGAAAATTTCAGGGCCTGTGATCCGAGTAGATAAACCCGCAAAGCCAGCATCAGCCTGCGGCAGCGCAAGGGATTTTGCTTCGTGACAAAGGAAGTTTTATCAGTGACAGACCAAGGCAGACAGGCATGGTGAAAAACAAGAAGGCGTAGGAGCGCCGCCTCGGGAACGCTAAACAAACTTTCCACTATTTTTCATAGTTTCCGAGAAGCGGCGCTGGCTGGCGGGCACGAAAGCACGCTGGAAGGCTACGGAGCGGGGAAGGGTAGGAGAGAGCAACAGGAGAGTGGCTGTTTGGCCATTTTTCGCTCACGCGTTAGGCACTGTTTATACAGGCGGCGTTGCACCACCAAACCAACTGGGGCATGACTGGTAGCACCGTGGTTGTTAATTAGCTTTAAACTTTTAAAACAGCTCCGTCGCAGGCGACGCTGCACCTGCCGGCGGGTCGCGCAAACAGCCATGAAGCGGAAGTGACATTGCGGCCGGCCCTGCGCTTTTTCCTGTACGGCCAGCCAGGAGAACCGGTCGAGCTCCGCTGCAGTCCTTCGGACTGAGCCGGAGGTGATGCAATTGCCCTGTCGATTCACTAGCGCTAAGGCCATAGCATCGCGCGGCTGATATATTCGGCGGCCTCCACGTACATCACGTCGTCGGCTTTCGAGAACCTTTTGTGCAGAGCCCTGGCTCTGGCCTGTCGTCCCTCCTTTTTATGTACCGGATGCATGTTTTTGGGGAGTGACTGGATATGTAGGTGGGTCAGCATCTCCGCTGGTATTGATATTCCGTGCCTTGCGCAAGTCTGTAATTTATTTTAACAGAACCTAGAATTTTCCTCCCTGTCTGACTCTTATAGAAAGGCGTTCCATTTGTGCTGTTTGCTGGGCTTCTATGAGTTCACTGAGGGTGTTATGGAGGCCCAGCGCTTCAAAGCGTTCGTCATGCTGTTATAGGTATACCGAGAGCTTGTTTGTGCGCTCTCCTTATCATTGCGTTTATTTTGTTCTCGTCATCCCCCTTCAGGTTCTGCTGAGGGGTAACGCACGTAATCCTACCTAAAACGAAAGCCTGAGGTTGGCGAGGAGGTGGCCATTGCCCTGGCAATGATTGCGTCCCCCAAGACCAAAGGCCACTCCAAGTCGGTCATACTAAACTACGCGAGGGGATGCATCTCACCCGAGTCGTTTCGAATTCTAAATTCCGGGTTGAATATGGAGCGAGTCGGCAGAATACAACTGATATGGGCACCGGCCCACTGTGGCCTGGCCCGGAACGAGTGTGCGCACGAGGCGGCTCGAGGTTTTGTTGATCGAGCCGCTGTCGAACCTCTTAACTCAGACTCTCACTCGTTACGACGGTCGGGCAGGGACAGGCTGGTGTACTATCGAGATATAATTGACCACTATAGGCTAGAAAGGGCAAAATACCCAGCCCCAGACAGGACACTGAGCAAATGGCAGTCAGTGGCGTGGCGACGGCTGCAGACCGATTGCTTCCCCAATCCAGTGGCTTACAGCCGATGTTACCAAGGGCTCTATTCAGATAAATGCAAGGCGTGCGGCAGCAGGACCTACATCACATGATATGGTCGTGCCCGTAATGGCCGCGTTCCCCTCAATTCTGGTTTCAAAATCTCTGATATTTTTATGGTCATTTGCGCCGCTGATACGCGTATTTCAGCTGTCATATTTTGTATCTTGCAGTCTTTTTAGGCAGACTATACGGAAATAACGTTTTCAAGAGGTTGAAATTTTCAGTGCAGTTGGCCTTTTAGGTGTTCGCGTCGCCATCTCGCGAGAGGTGTAGTATCATAAACCTGAAAAGTTTCCATGCTAGAGACTGTAGCAGAAGGATTTAAGGCCGCCGTTGCTTAGAATAAGTGAGATTCTTCTTGACCAGAGCGCAAAGTCACACTAAAGCACCGGTCTGCTGAGCCTGTATAAAGCACAGACTATATGGAGCAAGTAATAAATGTAATTTTTTGTGCCTAAAATTAAGCGGTTACCAGGATCGCCAGTGCCCCAAAAGCAATTTAGTTTCGGGTTCAAACATTTATTCATCCGGCAGCACACGCATCACGCGCAACTTCCAGCACCCCTCGGCAGACCTGTCCTGAATAAGTCATTTCGTCTTGCACACCTCTGCTTAATGGTTGAACTCCTTGCCCTGAGAGCCCGTCGCTAGCGGTGGCAGGATTGGCTGCACGGCGTACAGCGTCCTGTCAATCGCGACCTTCTGTGGCACTGGGCGTCCGGGCCAGAAGTTTACCTCCAAAATGTCCGTGGGAGTGACCTTGATCGAACCGTCACGTTTTTGTGATTCCGTGCACTGGCGTCGCAGGTAGATGACGCCAAATGGGGCGAGGAAGTTGAGGAGCTGCCGTTCGTTAAACTTGACCGGTACTCCCGTGATCCGGCCCATGTTGCGGTTGAACCAGCGTGGGACCTCTGCTTTGACGAATACACCACAAAGGAAGGTCAGCGCCATGAGGCGGCTGAAGGCACTTCTGTTCGAGGCGTGCACAACGAGGCAACCGTTTCTGTCGAAGTACGCCCTGTCGTGTGACTTGCCCAAGATCTCGCTGAGCAGGCGGCGAATGTATTCGCCGTTGACTTCTCGCAGAGTGCGCTCCTTGTTCAGAGAGCGGATGACCAGCGGCACGGTGAAGCCGCCGGTATCGAGGAAGGACTTGCTGGTCCCGGGCACCTCCCCATCTGCCACGTGCTGGGAGTGCGCCATGTCTGGTCTTTCGCTGTTTTATTGTTACTGCACTCTAAGAATATGATGAAACAAAAAAACAAGTCAAACGATGTGAAACAGCCCTCCTTCAGCAAGGAAATACGTGACGAGGGACAATTACCTCGGAGTATACTCGGCGGAAAGCACGGGATATAAGTCAAATGCACAACTAAACAACTAACATTCTTAAAGTACTTCCATATAATGATCTTAGCTTTCAGTTGACAACAATAGTATGCATCTGGCATTCGCTTATGGATCACAACAAAAACATGGCGTCTTACGAATCGCCTCGCAATAAAACTCGCAGCAACCCAAAACCGTCAGAAGGAAAGACTTAAGATAATACATTCAATAAAAAGAGTGCGTCATAGATTAAAGAGCCAAGCAGAGGATGTTCTGGCTAATATTAAGGGTAAGAAACGTACTTTTACCGTAGTTTTTTTTTTTTAAATGATTTACTAGGAAAAGCTATATTTGTTCGAGCAGAAACATGAAGGTCATGTCGAGCAACCGGACAGCCGTGAGCATGTCGAGCAGAGAGAGCATATCGACAAATCCACTGCTCGAGGAAGGCATGTAATGGCAAACGTAGTTGGGGCGAAAGTACGGTCTAATGTAGCCTATCTCAAGTGTTAGTAGTGAGGATTTACGCTTCTCTGTTGGTTTTTGATTGAGCAAATTTACCACCAGCTATAGTTTCGATGTGGGTCAAACTACGCTGAGTTTGGGGCGGAGCCCCAAGCTTCATGTCGGCAGAGTTTTCACAGAGGAATCCTCATGAAAACATGGATTCTCATGATCCTCATGGATCCGTATATACTGGACCATAGTATTCCGGTATGGTGCTAGTTTCCATGAGGATCCGTGATTCTCATGCATCCTCATGAGAACTCATGCATCCTCTCACGCATCCTCACGAATAGTATTCCGGTGTGGTGCTATTGCACCACACCGGAATACTATTCATCGGGGGGTGCGGGTGCCACCCTGCGGCTCTGACAGACTCCGCGTAGCTTCCGAGGCCGAGGTAAGTACTGACGCAGAAGGCTGCTAAATGATAAGAATCAGGGTGTCGAACCGGAACCGGAACCGAACCGAAAACCGGAACCGAACCCGAATTTTTGCCCGGAACCGGAACTGAACCGGAACCGTATTTTTTCCGCCATTTTGGAACTGAACCCGAACCGGAACGAATCGAAGGAACCGTTCCGAACCGGTTCCGGGCTTCAAAAATGTGATTTATAGTTTTCCAGTTCGGTACCCTACCTTGCGTCTGAAGATATGTTGCCACTCCCCAGACAGAACCATGAAATATTTTGCGTAGTCTGCAGTTCCCAAGGCCCATCATGTTCTCTTTCAATTATTTCCCTCAATTTAATGTAAAGTTGTCCGTATATACTATCAGTTTGCGTTAGGCACTGCCCATCTCTCCCAATTATCTTTTACGTTTAGAATAACTTAAGTTATAACGCATATTACGAGGCAACATATCATGGAATATTCTTCATGGTTTCTCTACATGGTGTTTAAAATCGCGTAAAGTTTTTAATGTCTTGTTAATTCGCATGCATCCCTGTCCGCTTGTGAAGGCCTTCAGGGACACCATCAACAATACATCCATATCTTCCACTTATAGTTTGAATGGGCAGTTCTATACAAACAGCACTGAGACACAAACACTCGCAGTTCTCAAAATTAACGTAACTTTTTCTTGTATACAGTGCCGTTGTGTCTTTTGCTTACTGCTCTAAGAGAACATGAGATTTTAAAAAATGGGGAATCCTAATTTCCACTTTTAAAGTATATTTGGTAGCATTTTTATGTTATCTCGAATCTGCTTAACCTTAAACTGAAGAGGTGAATGGATTGAAGTCGATTAGTGCGGGTTAGCGGGTAGACTCGCCACACCCCCTCGCCACATCGCCTCCCCACACCCCCTGTTTCGTGGACTACGTGTGGCTTTCGTCACGATGTGGATCCTTTAAAAGAACGCTCCGTCCACCTCAGCATCACTTGGCACGGAGGCAGCGAACAGAACGGTCGCCTGATAGTCGCCTTCCTATTTCACAGGTTTGAATATTCTGCAGTAATCTTTGTTCGCTTACTCAGTGACTTTTTCTGTTGCCTCTGGTGCCAACCACCCAGTGTCATTGCTATTGTGTGCCCTTGTGTATAATCCCGCATTGCTTTGGTCATGAAAAATGACATTGCTGACCTAAGACGCGAGATCGCTGATCTTCAGCGTGAATTTCGAAAAGAAGTAAGGAAAATGCAGAAAATCTACGAGGAAATTAAAAAAGAATAAGAAACCACTAGGAAATAAAATGTGGAAATGCAAAAAAGCTGCGAATTCTTCAACAAAAGCTACGAGGAAATGAAAGAAGAATGTGAAACTACAAGAAAAGAAAACGCAGCTTTGAAACTTTCAAGTTCGACGTTGTCATGATAACGGAAACCTGGTATACGAGTGACACAGAAGTGCTGCGCCTTTCGGGCTTCAACACGTTCTTTCTAAATAGGTCCCACCGCGAGGTGGGGGTGTGTTACAGCTCGTGTCTACACAGCTTTCTTGTAGTACAATGAGCGAATTTTCGACAGTTACGACAGATTATGAAGTTTTAACGGTGCAATGTAAAAATGCCATTTTTGTTGTTGTGTACCGCCCCCCTGATGGAAAACTCGAAAATTGTTTCGCATTTTTAGAAGACCTTAACAATTTTGTTTCGTCTTATGGTTTACAAATAACTATTGGTGGGGACTTTAACATTAACATATTACAGGGAAGCGCACATTCGCGTGATCTAGAGCTCCTTTCGGTTATTTCGGCTGCATGAACGTGATCAAAGAACCAACTCGTATGGGCCGTCTTTCCCAAAGTCTTATTGATGTATTTATAACCAGCGATACAAATAGCAGCACCATGTCCGGTGTGATTGGTGTACATATAGGTGACCATTTACCTATATATATGTTCTCAATGCACACAGAAATACTAAGATGTAAGCAATGTCCCGAATCTTTCGCTTTTCACGATATTAATCAGAATACTTTGACTACTTTTCGTCAGAAGATTCCCTCTATTTGGTGGAACCCTTTACTTCTGTGCACCACTGCAGATGATGCCTACGATACTTTTCTAGAATATATAAAGATGCGTATAAAAAGTCTTTTCCTCTTAAGATGGTCAAGAAAAATAAGAATATAAGGAAACCATGGATTACAGACGAATGTCTGAAGATGATCCGTAAAAAAGATTTATTGTACCATAAGTTTGTAAAAACAAAGAGCAGGGACGATTTTGTAGCCTTTAAAAAGTACCGAAACTTTGTGACAAAGTTCTCACGCTATACTAAAAAAAATGTACTTCGAACATGTGTTTTCTGAGGCTTCCTCCCGGCGGGATGTCATGTGGCGGGAATTGAATAAACTTTTGCACCCACTTGCCCCCCGTAACGACGACTTTGAATTGAGAGTAGATAATAAACCACTCAAGGGTCAAGAACTGGCAACCAAGTTTAATCACTATTTAACGAATCTTATGCGATGCTCTCACAATGAAAGCGCTATGAGCTTCCTAAAGGATTCTAACCCCCACAGAGCCTTTTTTTCTCCGGTAACGCCTCAGGAAATATCGTCAATTTTCTTGTCACTAAAAAATAGCAAGGCCATAGACAACGATAGGCTTCAGATTCGGCCTATTAAGTTTGTACTGGACCTTCTTGTATCGCCGCTTAGCCATACATATAACTTATGCCTTACTACTGGTGTTTTTCCAAAAAAAGATGCAGCAAGCTAAGGTCACGCTACTGTTTAAATCCGGGGACAAAATCAATTTTTCCAATTATAGACTGGTTTCTGTACTTCCAGTTATTTTAAAAGGCTAGAAAAAGTAATCGCGAAACACCTTGTGTCCTTCTGTGACAAACACTCTATTATATCATCAAAACAGTTCGGTTTTCGTAAACATATGTCAACGAATTAGCTTTACTAACGCAAAAATAATTAATAATCCAGGGATTTGAAGAAAAGAAGGTAACTTTAGTTATATTTATAGACTTTTTCAAAGGGTTTGATAGAATTAGTCATTTAACATTGCTTTAAAAATTACAACATTATGGATTCCGGGGGCTTTACTCTTTTGCAATCTTATTTAGGTAACTGGCAACAGGTCGTAGCAATAAAGGAACACAACTCTTCTTCACAAGAAGTAAGAGCTAGAGTCCGCAATGCAGTCTTGTAGGGCCAATCCTGATCAATATTTATATGAATGATATCGTGGAAATTACTGACATTGCAAATTTTATTATTTACGCAGATGATACCAGCATTTTCCTTCAATCGTGTGATACTACTCAGCTTTTGCATTTAGCAAATATAACCCTCCAAAAGCTTCACAAATGGACTAAAGCAAACTCGTTAAAAATAAATACTAATAAAACTAAAGCGGTGTCATTTTCACCTGCTCAAAGATCTGTCGACAGAAACCTCAGTTTGTACATCGGATCTGAAAAGATTTGTATAGTTAGTGAAATAAAAAAACATTAAGCAATGTTTTTAATGAACATTTAAAATGGGATGCCCATGTCGATCACGTCTGCACTAATTTATCTCGAGCGTGTGGGGTGCTTTGTAGGTTACGGCCTGTGGTTACATCAAATATTAAACTTATTCTTTATCATGCTATATTCACAGCTCTCGTCAATTACTGCAGCCTCGTATGGTTAACCAGATCCGCAAAAAATATTAATAAGCTGCATTTATTTCAGAAAAAGGCCATTCGACATATCGCAACTGTACCATATGACTCTCACACCAACGAACTATTTCTGCAGTATAATTGGCTTCCTGTCCAATGTATCTACAACTTTAATCTTCTAAAAAAGTATAAAAATAGCTTGCAACACAACTGTGCAGCATATCTAAGTCTATGTAGTTTAAGAAAACCGTTGGACGTACCGTACGAAATTAGGGGAAGGAGTACATGGTTCGTGCCGTTTTCAAGAACGAATTATGGCAATAATAGGTTGCAATCCCGAACTGCCCGCCTTTTAAATAACCTAGCCTAGAGTGGCATAGCTATAAATACAATTTCTAAGTGAGACTTAAGGAAACGTTTACTGCTGAACATAGAACATTTTTAACTAACAATCTATTAAGCGTTGTCTCTCGTGGCAACCTTGGTTTAGCCAAAATTTCTTGTAATATTTTTCAAGCGTTTTATTGGCATTGTCTTCATTCCCTGCAAACTTTAGCATCTAAAAAGTACCGTACACTGACTTTTGCCAATATTGTGTGTATTTATTTATGTGGATACTTCTGTGTTGCATACGTGTATAAAACATGACTTTTTCTTCAAGTTTTGTCTTTTGCTTTTTTTGTGTCTACATATCCAATATTTCTCTTTTTATGTACCTGTGTACCCTGTTTTGTTTTGTAACCTTTATATGTATGTATATACCTATGAGTGCCTATATGCGTGTATGTATATGATTTAATAAGTATCTTTTACAGACTGAGCTATAGTGCGTTTTAATGCTTTCTTTTATGTTTGTATGTAATATCGACATGTTAAGGCGAGATTTATTTTCTTGGGATTATTTCCTGTGCGTATCCTTTAAACTCCTGTTTCTGCTCTGCCACGCCAACCGTAAGGTGCAAACACCTCGTCAAGCTGCAGTTTTGCAGCTTTTTGTGTTTGTCCTTGCATTTCTATGTACAAAATGCTCAATAAAGTTGAAGTTGAAGTTCAAATTAGTTAGTTGAGTGAATGAGCTAATGTGAATTATTGGGACTGGTGTGTTGATTAATTTTGATTAAAAGAATTAGCGGGTCAGTGAAGGCGGATTCGACGGTCGGACCAAACATGATATCTTTGGGGTCCTTGGCATTTGGAAATTTTGCAGCGTTCTCGTTCTCGACCAATCAAGAAATTTTGTCACGCACAAAGTAGCCGCAAAGTTATGTGAAGACCGCATGAATGCTATAAAAGGTCTTTCTTTATGCCCGTATTGCGCTATTATGTTGTTGCTATATTAAAATTGACATCTCGGACTAAAGTTAATAACTAATTGCCTAACGCATATTGTATATTCATCAAAGAGTTTTCAAAACGTGTGTATATATGAAGGGAGACAGTTGGAAAGAAACTAAACTGCAAGAAAAAAAGGGAGGGACGATCAACTGGTTTGATGCAACAGCCGCCCGATAGCATTCTTCAGTACCTTCTCTTTGTGTTACCGTTCTGCAGCCTCCCACATGTGTAGCATCTCAACCGCCGAACACAGCCCCCTCTAAGCTGAGGAAGCGGCGACAGCACGTGCGCTTAGCCAAAGCGGTGTCAAAACTCTCATAACAGACCCTTAGCAGGCGTGGCCCAACTTTGCCAACGGTCGATTGCATGTTACAGCACTTCCGATGATCAATCAGAGACCACCAACGAGACCAGTCACGATTGTATGGGCGCCAGCTCATACTGGCATCCACGGCAAACAAGATCACCAACCTCGTGGTTCGAGATTTGACTCGCTTAGCCGGCGCTAATGAAGCCCGGCCCGAGTGCATGCATCCTGCAGTCACAGACCAAGAAGTTACTCAGCACTCTGGCCTCTTCCATAGAACGTACTCCTCCCCGCACAAATCGCTACCGATTAACCAGGAAACATTACTCCACACCCTGTGGGCATACACCTTCCCACACAACGGCAGACTTCACCTCTTTGACGGGACACAACTCTCTCCATTGCGTTGCTTCTGTGGAGAGCCTGGGAACCTCATACACATAGTAGGCGGCTGCGACTAGTGTGCCGTAGATCCATCCAACCTTCACGTTTCCATAGAGAATTGGGAGACAGCCATGGCCAGCTGCGGCCTGGAAGATCAGTTGTTCTTGATGAAAACAGCTGTCGATTCGGCCCCCTCGAATGAGGACGCCTCTCTTAAACATTGTTTCGATTGAATTAAACTCCATTTTCAATCTCTCTCTCCCTCTACAAGTGATCATTACTGCTGCTTGTGACTTCACTTGGCTATCATCTTTCCTAGAGCCCAATCGCTGTCACCAGTCGCTAAAGGACCATTAGCAAGTTCCTATCTCCAGTGGTTCACTATCCAATGTCGTCCTATACCCGCCGTCCAATGAGTCTTTAGAGCCATTCTTTCTTTCAAACAGCTCTGTTAGCAGATAAAAGATGAGAAGTAGGAAATTCTTCTAAATGCCACCTGCCACGCTTGGCAGTCGGCGCCACATACTCGTCACACTACCATAAAAAACATTTTGCGGGTACAGTTAAAGCAGCTCTTCAAAACCTTAGATAAACTCGCCGCGGTGGCTCAGTGGCTAAGGCGTAGCGCTGATGAGCACACAGACGCAGTTTAGATTCCCGGTCGCGGCTGCCGCTTTTTTGATGGAAGCGAAAAGCAAAAACGCCCTTGTGTCCGAAATTTCGTCGCACTTAAATATCCCCAGGTGGTCAAAACTAATCCGGAGCCCTCCACTATGGCGCGCCTTGTCGTCGGCGTTGCGACGGTGCGTTAAACCCAAGAGAAAATAAATAAATAAATAAATAAATAAATAAATAAATAAATAAATAAATAAATAAATAAATAAATAAATAAATAAATATAACTAGGTAAATAAATAAATAAATAAATAAATAAATAAATATAACTAGGTAAATAAATAAATAAATAAATAAATAAATAAATAAATAAAAAGCAGTAAATAAATAAACACTTTCGAAAACGCTTTCAATCTTCTTCGCATCTGGAAGCACTGCGAGAACTATAGCTATTATCAGCACAGAGCAACATTGCGTGATTTGCTCGTCGCTGCGGATACACCTTCCGTTTCTGCTTCGCTTTTGTGGCTTTTTTTAGATGGGTATCAAATGCGTTCTATTCTGAAACTTAAGGAAAGCCGGCAAACAGCCGCTACACCACTGTAATGACGTCATTCAGCGGTCGAAGAACGCGAAGACCGGGAAGGAGAGAAAAATATTTTGAGCAAGTTTCTATGTTATCTGACGAGGGGAGAACAGTAATTTTTGGCTGAGGCACATTACGACCCCATAGTATAATGTGTTGGTTGACTACTTTCGGCAAGCACTCAAGATTTAGACAAAAGTTGAAAAACGTGTTGCAGGGTCGCTTTAGTTTGGTGAAGACAAAATATTTGAACAAAGAAACCTTCATTATGAATTTGTTGCTATGCCGATTTGATAAGGAAACAAAAAACGAGCACAAAAAATTAACAGAAAAAAACACGCCTGCTTTTTTTTTTCTTCGAACCCGTTTGAACCCGTTTGAACCGGTTCGAACGGGTTCGAACCGGAACGGAATGGTGCTCTGGAACTGAACCCGAGCCGAACCCGAAAGGCTTGAACCCGAACCCGAACCGAACCCGAAAAAATTCCGGTTCGACACCCTGATAAGAATCAAGGAGCTAAACCAGGACTGCCGTTCGGAAAAGATGGAAGCTGCGTATTCGTTGAAAGTGCTACGACGCACTCCCTGAAGATGGGTAATGGTAAGATGGTACCGTAAACACCTGAAACAACGAATGCGCGAATATTCGAAATGTCTAACACAAATGGGGTAGTTTTTGTTACTCAATGTGCACGCGCACCCATAATTCGATGTTCGACATCTTCAGTGTTCTATATCTTCGGCTGAATATACCAGCGAACTGCCAATATCCGGGCGTGCATTTACCGCTCGACATGCTGTAGCCCTTAAACTCGATGTAAACGTATAAACCACCCTACTGTCTGTCGCTCACTGGTAAACGGGGGAACGCAAATACACGTTCTAGTTTGATTGTTTCTTCCTGTTCACTTTCAGTTTGCTTTCACTTTCTGTTCGCCCAAGAGTATATACCGACGCTAGTAAACGACGTTTTAAAATGGGATAACAGATTGAAAAAAAAAATATATTCGGCGCTCAATGATATTAAAAATTTTAGCTATTCGAACGTATCCACCTGCAACTGAACGGAAAGTTGGGCTAGTTGGTATGTATTTAACTCGGTGGAAAAAGCACTCACGAAACATCGGCGACTAAAGAAGCATACAACACTGCTGGCAACCCACCTGAAATGCTTTAAGAAAAAGCCAGCCCGGTAAGTGCCCGCATAGGAAAAATGAATTCGGACAGAGAGCCCAAAAGGGGGTTGCGCAACAGTTCTACCACGGCTGCATTGCAGAAATCCTGCTCATTGACAGGGATACCACGAGGCACGAGGTGCGATACCATATATCCTAACGTCCGTTCCTTCAGCGCAGCAATGACGCCACCGCTATAATTTCTGCAACTCGCATTTCCTGCAGCGCGTGCTGGGCAGTACTAACAGCATGGCCTTCCTTACAAAGGCAAACCCTAGGCTCCGCTGTTTCGAACACAGACGAATAATTTTGGTATTCCCCCCGGCGATGCAACAAAAAATAAAAACTAAAAAAAACAAAAACCTCCGAGTACTCCTAAGCACTTATGGCTACGGTTAGTGTCACTAAATAAGGTTTTTTAGTGACTCTAGCTACGGTGAATGCGAAAGCATAAGGCCGCTGAGGGCTCCTTCCAGTTTGGCGCTGCGAGTACAGGCGGCTGCTGCGCCGCTGCTCGAGACCAGCGAGGCGCGTGCTTGATATGACGTGTCTAGCTGCGGCCGAACACTGCTCTCGCAGCCACAGTGGCACTCTCCGCTTTCCACGTGGCTCCGCGCAGGTCCAGGCGCTGCCTAGTAGAGCGGTCCTTTACTTGTGTTTTTACTGTTGCGAAGCTCGTGCTATAGAACACTTTGCAGTTGCATGGTAGCCGTTCTCGGCGCTTCGGCAAATGAACATCAAAGGCATTGAGCTTCAAACTGGTTTTACACTGCGCACCTACACATGGACTAGGGGAGACCAGCACAGAGAATGAAAGTTACCTCTAAATATCGGAGCAGCCCCTTGGGTCTACTCAAGGTCCCAACCTTGCAAGGGGTGGCGGAATGAGTCCACCCTCTGCGGCTGGCCGAAAACCTAGAACACATCAGCAATTCAGCTACACACACCTGATCTGACAAAAGGCACTGAATCCTGCCCTTGCCAAATGGCCTCACCTGCAGGATGTCTCGGAAGGGATCGGCGAGTTTTTGAAGATCCAGCTTCACGATTGCGGGTTGCCCGGCCGAATCTCTATATCCCTTGACTGGAACTATATATGGGCATGCAAACGTTCCTCGAGCCACCGCTAAAAACTAGCCTAGAGGGCGGTTCTGCACGAATTGAAAAGCTGACCAGTTGCAAGTACCCTGTCCAGGAGAACTGAGAAACATATCTTTGTCGCATCACTCACACAAACAGCATGCACAACCGAAAAAAGAAACGCGGTACAATAAACGCCGCTGACGCACTCTAACACTTGGCCAAGCCCCGCTTAAAGAGGCTGTTTGGATAGGGATGGTGATGATGATGATGAAAATGTCCTCGACAAAAATGGAACGCATGAACGAGGGGGATGAACCAGGCGGCAGGCTACCGCTACTGTAGAACCCGGCAAATGGAAAGTAACATGAGGGTGCGAAGAAAACCCCACGTGAGCGTCATATGCCCTTACTGAGTACTGTTGTGCTCAGCATCTTGCTTCTTCATTTTCGGCCTCGCAGCATTGCTACATACCCCCGAGATACTCCCGGGATTTATACCCAACTTTCTGCTGTCGTCCAGCTTCCTTGCTCTCCCTTCTCCAGCTATTTTTTCAGCTTACCCCCAATGACCAAACTAATAATGATACAATGAATAACCCTGCAGCTCAGATTTAGCAACCTCGACGCACCGTGCTCGCGCAGGTTTTCAGAGGCTTCGGATGTGTTTTGATGGTAAGGGGGCCACAAGAAAGTCGTTATTGATTACGATTACTATAAGGGTTATTAGTGCGAAAGCATTAAATGCCCCATTACGCGAAAATGCAGCGTCCTGCGTAGGCGGGACTGAAAGATGGCCCTAAAAATGACCGACAGCGCAAACAGAATGAAAGCAAAATAAAGAAAATAAGTAAATTTGGGTTTGGTATTCGAACACGGGTCCTACAAAATGCAAGTTCAACACGCATCTGATGCACCATCGCCATCTAACAAAGGGTATAACCTCAGGGTATCGAACCGGAACTGAACCGAACCGAAAACCGGAACCAAACAGATATTTTTGCCGGAATTGAACCCGAACCCAAACCGTTATTTTTTAAGCACGCTGAACCCGAACGGGAACTGAACCGCAAAAAAAAAAATCGTTACCGGTTCACGGTTCGACCATCCGCTGTTTGTAACGCGCGGTCAACGCAATTTGATCCTGCTCTCTTTCGCACCGTCAATTTCGCAACTTCGGAAGCACTTTCCCCTTCCGGTCAGTCAACACTGTCAACGCTCTCTTCGTCGTTACAACATAAGGAGAAGTATGCGCACCAAAGTTGCAATGGTATATGCTACTGCTGGTAGCACGAGCAGAATGCAATACTGGGCAATTTTTTTTTTTTTTGCGAGAGTTTGCCTTACGGCATAACAGTCATATATACAACATTACATTGGTTTCACGCAGAACAGTCATATATACAACATTACATTGGTTTCACGCAGAAACGTCAACAGACACCGGTACTGAGGGCCCCATATCCACCGCTGTAGATCAGGGGGTCTCCCAGGATGGAGCCCTGTGCCCCGGAGGTGTTGCAGGCGAGAGGTTTGAAGGGCAGGGCAGGTCCATAGAAGGTGGCTCGTGTCGGCTTCAGACGCAGGGACCGTACAAAAGGGACAGGTGTCCGCAAACGGTGCGTGATAGCGGGCAGGCCAAGCGTGGGTCACTGCTGGGGATAATGCCACCCCAACTCGAAGCCTCCGCAGCAGGACCTCCTCCCAGCGAGCGAGCCCACTGGGGAGGTCGGTTCCACGCGGTGGAAGTAAAGCACGCGTGGCGCGGCGGAGGTTCTCCTTTTCCACCAGCAGTTCTTCTAGGGTGAACACCGGAAGAAGTGGCAGCGGCCTTTGTAGGTCTATACGGCGATAGGCGCGATCCGCCGCTATGTGGGCAGGAAGCATGTCCCGGCGAACCCACAATACACGCACAGGGCATGGGTATGTGTCCAGGATCGCGTGAATACGTGCCGACATGCTGGTGCTACGCGCAACGCGACGTAGATCACGTATCGCCGTCGTTGAGTCCGTGTAAATTTCCAGTTTCACACCGGTAGTTACTGTCGATGAGAGCGCTTGGAGACCATCCCGTATTGCAGTAAGTTCTGCCAACAGGCTTGGGAGAGGTCGGAGGGTCTCGTAGGCGCAGCACTGGTTTAAGGTTGGGTGAGAGGGACAAGCCAAGGCTGTGGTTACGAGGCAGTCGTGTGCCCCGGCGTCCACGAAAGCCTGTATGACTCGTGTCCGCGTCGCAGGCGCCCAGTGACGGACATGAAGGAGGGCTGCATCCGGAGGTTGATGAAGGCCAGAGGTTCGGACATGTAGCCTTGCCAGAGGCTTGTTGTCCGTCACCTGATGGTAGAGCCAGGGCGGTCTAGCCGCAGAAAAGGCTGGCATCGTATCAGGAACGTGGCCCATATACGCAGCGAGAGCCGCTGCCTCCGGTACATATCCACGCTTTAGCAGGCGAGCGGAACGACGCTGATGGATGATCTCATCTCGGGTGTTCAGCTGGGCTTCGGCTTGTAGCGGCGGGATTGGTGTTATGCGAGGGAGGCCAGTAATGGTGCGCATGGCGGCCCTGTTGATGGCCTCAAGCCGAGCCCAGTCCGCTTGCGTCATGTGCTGGAACTGGGCCTGGTATACAAGCCGTGGCTGTAGTACGGCGCGCACTAGGAGACGGGCAACAGTCCAGCAGGCCCCGCCAGTCTTCTGAGCGATGCGGCGAACGAGGTGGAGCATCTGTCCGGCTTTCTGCCGAGCAGATCGGAGCCACTGAGCTCACGCTATGAGGTTCACGCTACGGCGGAGGCTAACCTAGCGTGAAATAACCACTCTTCACGGCAGCCGTGTCGGCAGTCGTTGCTTGCGCTCCCCATGCTCAAACATAACAGGGGAAGAGCGAGGCACGCTTTACGGATTATCAACGGCGGCCCGAGGTGAACGGGCGGATCTGTCAGATAACCACTCGCAGTAAGTTCATTTCACGGGCGATTATGCTCTAACCGGGCGCACTTTACCGATAGCAACATTTAAAATAAAGTGTTACTGCCCCTCCTATTCCACCTCCTCCGCGCGGGGAGAACGGGAGATGGGCAGCTCGGGCGGCTCGCTTAACCACCTTCAGTGCGTCTTGTTCCTGTTGCCTATTTTAATGAAAGGACTTTAGCTGCTTCTGTCGGGTATGTTACTTGCAGAAGCTCGCGCGCTCACCGTCGTAGGTTATTGACATCGCTAATTGCGCACCAATGCTTTTCGAAAATGAAACTGAAAGCATGATGGCTGACTTAATATTTGAGGGAAGCAGCCTGCCTCGTAGTGTATACTGCAGTCTGTGTTACTTAGATGCGATGAGCTCGCGGAAAGCTTTGATTTACGTTTATTTCACGTGCTCCACCAGTTAAGAACTATTTATTCGCCGTTGACTACTTTTGCGATGTCACAAACCGTAGTAACCAAAAAAAGCGTACGGGGCGTCGTCCCCTATTTTCACGTTTCTGGCGTTTTCTGTCTTATTAAACAACCGCTTGTTGTGAGAATGGCGTATTTATATTCTCGGCACTGCAATACATGAAGTGAGACAAAAAAGGGGGGTCGAACCGTTCAGTGGCCCCGAAGCCGTTCGGAGCGGCTGTGTTTTTTCCATGATGCAAGCTGGAAACAGCGCATCGGCCTTGGGCCGAGGTACTTCAACTCCGGACATGAAGAAAATACAAGATCGCCCTTCCCCGTCTACGGACTGGTGCCGTTGTTTTTCTGCATGCTGATCTCAAAGGCCGCCCTACCGCGCTCCTGACTTCAGGTATGCTTCTGCTCGAGTTATGGATCTCAAAGAGATTATTAGCATTGGCCAATACCAGATGAGCCATGAATGGATGGTAACGTGCGTCAGTGATCTTGCGAAGCAGTAGTTTGTAGACCTCGGTAATTTCCCCGTGAAGTAAACATATGGTGTTTGACCCAGATTCACGGGAGGTCAAGGTAAAGCTACTTTGGTTACCCCGCCACATAGACAGCCGACGAATTGTGGAAGCGCTGGAACCGTACGGCACTGTACAGTCTGTAACCTGGGAGATTTGGTGTGATTCTAAAGCTTTTCGGGCTGGTATTCCATGCAATAAAGAAAAAAAAAGAGTGAGCGTTACCCCTTCATCGGGGCGCAACGGATACGGTACTCGGCTCCTGCGCGAAAGACTTGTGTTCAAATCCCCTCAGGGATAGTGTTCTTTTATTTTTTTTAGTTGGTTGAACTTTTAGAACTATAACATAGCCGGTACCTTTTATTTTACTACGGACAAAAGATAACATAAGCTAATCCCATATTCAAATTAAGAACTGACCTTTCGCTTTCTGTTTTCTTAACACGAAACACAACTTCTTGCGTGCGCCGTGATTAATACCCCTGTCACACGGGCACTTTCAATCGCGATTGAGTCGATCAGGATCGAGCTCAATCCGGATCGGGCCCCTGCTACACGGCAGTTTCAATCACGATCGAGCTCGATCCCGCTCGAACTCAATCCTGGTTTCTCAAGCGCGATCGAGGCTTCCAAGCGCGATCGAACGAAAGCGGCGACACTCTCGTGCCCGATCAGTAATGGCACAGAATGTGACAACTTCAACTAACGCTACAAATTGTGTCAAATAACTTGACCCAAATAAGTGAGAGGTAATATTTACATAGTTACGTATACCTACGACTGCGCGAAGTTACCAGACACCGGCCGCAATTACATTGTTAGCGCCATCTGGCGTACACGAGTGCAACCCGCGCAACTTCTCGATCGCGATTGAAACGTGCCGTGTAGCAGCGGCACTGCGTCGAGCGCGCTCGAAAACTCGATCGCGATTCACTTCAATCGCGATTGAAAGTGCCCGTGTGACAGGGGTAATGCCCATGTAACGAGTGTTGTGCAGCAAAAGAGTTACACTTAATGCCCCCCAAAAAAAGTGTAACAAAGCTGAATTCATAAGCGTCGCTTGCAAATGAAGGTCACGGTATACATTTAAATAGAATAGAATTTAATGATGACGCCGTTCCTGTGAAACAATGTCTGCCACTGTTTTCTATATGTGCCTGATTAAGCTGCGTCTCTATACTTACCAAAATAGCATGTGTGAACTTCTCAAATTTTACAAATGTGACCGTAGACAGCACAATAAAATTAGCAACATTTAGTTTCAAAGCGGGATCACTGGCCTCGACAAAGAATAATTATCGATTCATGCGAGCTTACCGAAAAAATTACTTAATTTAACGGCGCCGAGTCACTTATACAACGCACATGGTGATCAGAACCCTCAACAACGGCATATTTTCCTTTTATCTACAGAGTCACAATGACAAGCTTGCTTCTTGCCTTATCAGATGTCTGTCGTTCAGTTGCAAAGGCGGCAGATGAAAGCAGAGCAAACAGACGACCGTGGGCACGGCTTGCGCAGCCGTGCGGACGATGCAGACGATCATCACAGAGCACAGATGGGGTAAATTTGTTATTCCTTTAGCGAATTCTAGTGCAAATAGCTCTTAGTATTAAATAATTTGGCCACACAAACAATAATTCTGCATTTGTTTTTTGTTATTGCTGAGAACATGTGTCGTCTGCGCTAGCGAGGAAGCTACATGCAGACGACGAGTTGATGGGTGTATCGCGCTGAAGCACAACAGAGTTACTCCACTATCTCTGAAGCACAATACATGCAAACGTTACGGCGTAACAAGACTGTTTCATTTAATTTAATCACATCATTTACTTCAAAAATATTCCAAACAGAGTGTTCTTTAAAGCAATGATGAACAATTACCAGAATTTTCTTTTTCATATCTTAGTTGCAGCTTTTCTCGCGTTAGATGTAGCAGAAGAAGTGTGCGATATTTTGGATCTCTGGCAATTGAAGCCTTTTAATCATGGTGATAAAATTTTATTGGCACGCCCTCGTCTATGACCGGACCTTTCGATCACGCTGCATGTCATCCTTACCGTTTTTTTTTTTTTTGCTTTATAGCAATAACTGAGAAGCAATGCATAGCCTACGGCTGCGCCGATGGTTCCCTGAAATATGCCGCCCGTTTATGTACGTGTTTGCAGTAGGCAGGGAAGCTGCAGAAGTCAGTTCATGGTCGATGCGTTAGTGTGTGTCCTTGTTTCTGTTCGCACTGTACTGTAACCATTTTTAATGTGTTAGTATGTGTTGGTTGTTCTAAATGCCCGCCCCCTCCACTAACACCCGCACAACATAAACAAACCCAAGGATTTAGTTCCCAGCAACACTATACGGTGCAGTTTAGGCTCTTTTGTATGCTTAATGAGGTACTATGTAACAAAAAATAAGACGGCCCAGCCGGGATTTGAACCCAGGTGTTTGGCGTAGGAGTAGAGACTGTATCCAGTGCGCTACGATGGAGGGGTAACGTTCGCAGCGCCCCTAAACGGTTTCACCCATTTGTTTGCCTCACATTTTGGGGCCCGTCTGATCCACTCTTTACAGGGTGTTACGACGATAATTGGAACACTTTAAATTTTTTTTCTGAGCGAACTGCTGATCGGTTGGCACTCAAACCTTACACGAAGGTCGTATTTTGTGGTCCATTTTGTTTGACCCCGAAAAAAACGACGATACTTACCTTTTTATTCTAAAAAAATAAATAAAAACGATTTTCGCCTATGCGAAAACGGCAGCCGATTTGGACATGCGAGTTAGTGCAGGCCATGAACCTTTTCTTTCCTCCATGGTGCAGGCTTATCTTGAAACGACGGCGCCACCTAGGGTATGCAGAGCGAAACGGGCGATGGGGATTCACAATCCTTCCACGGCAGGAAGGAGCCAAGAGGGGTAGCAGACGATCAGAAAATGTGAAAGCAGGTTTTCTGACCGTCTGATACCCCATTTGGCCCCTTCCATGGTAGTAAGGAGCCAAATGAGGTAGCAGACGATCAGCAAATGTGAAAGTTGGTGAGGAAACAAATCTAACGTTTTTTGGCAACGATGAACCGTTGGAATATTTAATTATGATTCGCATCAGCTGTTATGCAACTATTTGGTATCATCGTAAACTGTTATGCAACTATTTGGTATCATCGTAAACTAGGGACGAGATAGATTTTCTGATCGTCTGCTACTTCATTTGACCCCTTCCTACCGTAAAACCCCATCGTCCGTTTCACTCTGCATACCCCAAGTGGCGCCGTCGTTCCAAAATCAGCTTGCACTGGCTCGCACGTTCAACTCGGCCACCATTTTCCCATAGGCGAAAATTGCTTTTATTTATTTTCAGAATAAACAGGTAAGTACCGTTGTTGTTTCCAGTTTCAAACAAAATACACCACAAAATGCGACCTTCGTATGAAGTTTGAGCGCGAACCGAGCAGTGGTTCGCTCAGGAAAAAAAATCTTGAAGTGTTCCAATTATCGTCGTAACACCCTATACTACTAGTTCACTCTACCGCTACGCAATCGCCTTATCTCGTCGACATTCGCGTGAACCCCACAATTTTTTCGGAAGCATTATTTGGGTTTTGTATTGAACGACTCTACTGTGGGCAAGGCGCGGGCGGACCTGTGTCTATATCCGTGTTCGCAGGCAACTGTGTTGCAGCGTAAGCATTTCGTGCGTCGTGCCGCTTTTCGCAACCGCGGTTCTATTCTCCAGTTGTGATGAGGAGTAGTTCTCTAGGGCAAGTACTAGAGCATCACCACACAATGTCACCGCGATTATTCATATCTGTTGACTGACGCCACGGCCGAGAATCGGTAGCGGCGCAGACGACGGACGCCGGGGCCTGTTTTTTTTTTCTTTCTTTCAGTGGGAGATGGGGACGCATGCACAGACACGGTGGACACGGTCGTGACGGCGTTCAGTGTTGCCAAGAGAAGAAATCGCCCGGTAAACTTTTATGTGAATACTATGTGTACGTGTATTATGCTTGGACTGTTGTCTATTGCATGTATCGTGCGTTGCAATGCCTTGACTAAAGTGGACCGTATGTTGCTGTTGTGCTAGCTATGTTCACAATATGTGCTCGCCAATGTGCGGCCTCTGAATGTTGTTGTGTTAGGCAAAGAGGAAATGCCTTGATGCAAGCGCCAACCGACAGTGATGCTTATTCGCCCCGAGCGCGAACACAGTCGGCCCCTGGCGGCGGCGGGACGAACCGCTCCTAGTGTGGATGGCGCTCTCGCGTCGTCTGCTTTTAAATGCGAATGCATTTCTTATTCGGGGGTTGCCGTGCGTCCATCGGCGTCCGCACGCAGGTGTTATCTCTCCGCGCCCCTAGCAACAGCTGTGGCGCGCATAGCAACCGGAGCAGGTGGTAGCTCGGGCGGGAGTAGCGGAGGGCAAGGGGAGAGGAGGAGCGCGCGCGGGCGTGTGAGGGAGCTCGCTTCGCGGAGCTCGGGCGGAGTAGCGGAGAGTGAGGGGAGAGGAGGAGCACGCTCGGGCGTGTGAGGGCGCTCGTATCGCGGAGCTCGGCGGAGAGAGCTCGCGCGCGGGGCGGGCGTGTTGCGCGGGTCTGTCTCTCCTCTCCGCGTACCCTCTCTCCGCTCGCTGCGCTCGGGAAAATATATATAAATGCAGTGGAGCGCGCGCTTCTCTCCGTGACTGCTTGCCGACTGGCGCCTTTATAGCGATGGAAGTCAGTGAAGTCGAATCCCTCGCGGCAACGGCACCGACAGCTAGAAGTGTACTGTCGTCTCTCTTCATTAATTACGCCATTAATAATAATTACTCGCAGCGCACTCATCGGTGCACCCAATGCATTCGCATTTCCGCACGATCCCCTTCGGGGAGGTGGGGGGAGTTTTTTTCACATTGCGTGCGGCGCAAGACGCGTGCTGCACACGACAAAACAACCAATATGTGTGCTCGTTTGGCAGTAAGCAATGACATAGTTACCTCTGCTTGCGCATTTCCTCTAGAAACGCAATAATCAGCGGCCGTTGCGGGTTAATGCGCTGGTTTAATTCCACGAAACATCTTCGCACTGGTCACCGCTTGAGTGTGAAACCTGTTATAAACATTGCTTCCACGCATTGCACTTTTTGTATTGTTGAGTGCAGTCGTCTGCCGTTTCAGGAACGTCGAAGGGTGCTTTTTGAAGGTGGCGTGGTGATTATTTAACGGATAAAAGTTTAGTACGCGAAACGGGTAAGAAGCGACAAGACCTGTGCATACGCGTGCAAATTCCACACCCTTGTAAAATTGCGCTGCGTCCTTATAGAAAGAAGAAACAAACAAAAACATTTACACTGCACACGACCCGTGCGCTATCGCCCATACATTACCGGACACGTATTTTACACCCGCAAGCGCCTGTGTGATCGTGTCCTTCCCTTACCTTTTCTAAAATAAATACCATTTTTGGACAGTCCTTGTTTAACTGAGGAGGAGGAATAAACATTTATTCAACTGTATCGAGTTGCTAATTTTACGTATTATTTAAAATACGTTTCTATGGATGCGCAAGAGTATTTAGGGGGAATTTTTCGTTAAAATTAAGCAGTTGTGAGTTTGCGTCTGTCATGTGGCATTTCGTGTGTCATTTTCATATATATCATTTTCAAATCCGACATGAATGATTCACCTTGTCCTTGAATGATTCACTCAGCATAACCAAATGCCTAATATGATCACGGTTATAACCTCTTAAGGTGGACCTACGTTTAAAGAAAGAGAAGAAAACGCGTAATATAGTGCACGTTGTTGCTCACATATGTGAGGGGTGTGTGCCATGACTCGTTGTTTTTTTTTAAATTTTTCCCACAATGCTTGCTTACAATACAATTTTGAAAAAGGCGAGCCACAATTCCTGGGCAATCCCGGACCAAAGGGGGGTTAATCAGTTTTGAAAATACGTACTGCTTTTTCACCGCTACAGAACACGACGCCTAGTGTAGTTTCAGTTGTAAGTAATACTGATAACCATAGTTTGGCTTTCCGCGCTACATGCGTCCTCTTCTCGCTGCTCTTGCAACGTTGGCGGACCCCCCCCCCCCCCTTCCCCCCCCCCCCCCCACACACACACACTTTCCGAAAAAAAAAAAACTAAATTCACAGAATTTCATTTTTTAACCAATCCTCAAGAATTAAATGCCAAGACAAAGGCGATAATCAGTTTACAAAACAAAGTAGTTACCGCGAACCCGTTGCGCTGATTCGCCACGAGAAATAAAAAGGAAATGTTTTACTACATCTGCAACAGCGCAACTTCATTTATTGCCATCTTTAGGGACCTTATACGCAAGAATGCAAACACATCTCGCTGTTGCAGGCACCTGTTATATTTTAAAAGGAACGCAAATAGTCAACATAGCAGCCGTAACAGAAACATGGGGCTGTTAGTGTCCCTCCTGTATACAGGCCCATGTACTTATTGACAGCAGACGGGGCTCCCGTCTGTTGTCAATAAGTACATGGAAAGTTGTAAACATTATGGAATAATTGAACAATGTTTACAACTTCCCTGTAAACTATACGTAATTAAGAAACGTAAATGAAACTGGGCATAATATTAGAGTCGTCTTCGCGGCTAATTGCATACAATTTAACAGGGTGGAAAGCTGGGCGAGTTGGTGCGGCAAGGTTGGTAGCGTGCGGCAAGGTCCACATCGGGCAAACCGGGAGATGCCGAATACACGTTTACGTGAACATCATCATTGTTGGGCAGGCCGCTTCACACTGTAAAGAGTGCCAGGTACAAGGGTGTAAACCCATTTTTGAAAAAAAAAAACCCCTAATGTTTAGGCACAGGGGCAGGACACCGAGGGAGATTATGGAAGCTTGGGAAATCAGCCGGGAGGGGCCGATGTCCGTGAGTCATCCTTCGGTCAGTCTAAAAGACGCCCAGTTGGCGTTCCTGAGACGGCTCGTGCGGTGATATATATTAACTTCACCTGATAGGCTGTATTTTTATGTCTATTGTAATAGTTTTTATTGATAATTTTTTGTGTGGGGTAATCAGTTGGGTTATCGGGAACGATGCACTATATATTAGTTTCTTAATAAATGATCCAGTTGCTAGCCGCGCGTCGTCCTGTGTATTTCCTTCTTGGTCAACGTCTTTTTCCGCGCTTGTTTTCACGATGCGTATAATTTGTTTCGGAATAGTTTCGATTAAACAAGTAAAAGTTGGTTCGTCGATGAGGATTGCTGAGGCCGTCGTGGAGGGGGTGAAGTCCCAGATGACGAGACGCACGGGGTAGGTGATGCAGAAAACGACTATTTACAAGTATTTACAGGGCATATCAACAACAAAAGACGAGGATAACTGGGTTAACATAAAATTCGCTGCCGCGTACGAGAGCTATCGCAGCCCTATCCCTAAGAAGAACAGCCCGCATGCCGAGAGGGTGCTGAACCACCGCGCAGTTGGCTGAAAAATGCGTGGAGCTGTGGCGCCCAGAGGATACATACCACGGGAGCAAGTCTGCCAGCGTGCGCTCTCGGCGGCTGCTCCGGACGAAAATTGCACATGCAGTCGCAAGCGAAGCCGCCTCCGCACAGAAACACACGTATCAATCAGGGTTTTGACCCCCGCTTCCCCCTGTCCTCTTAAAAATGCCGCCGGTTCTACCTCTCCACGGACCCGTTACTCTCCGGATGGTCAGGCGTGGAGAAACGCGGGGAGCAGCCGAGCCGTTGCAGAAACTTTCGAGTTAAGGTTGTGGTGAAGTTTGTGCCCTGGTTGCAACAAATGCGTTCCGGTATGCCTGTTCGGCTGAATATGACCAAAAGGGCCTCGCAGGTCGCCCTCGCCGTTATCGTTCGTAAGTACACCACTTCTGGCCAACGGGTGTGGAGGTCTATTACGCACAGAGCTGCCCTCGGGCGGATGCTGGCTCTATGGGCCCAATTATATCCATGTTGACGCATTGGAGCGGCATATATACTACGGCCGTGTGAGCCGGGTGATGGGCACGCGGTCTGTGGCGCGCTTGTCGGCTGGGAGCTGGCAACCTTAGCAGGATGCGCAGTGCCATTTCACCTCGGCCTCCATGGCCGGCCAGTAGAAGCTATACTTAATTCTGGCCATCGTCTTCCAGACGCCTAAATGGCCGCCCCATGGGGATTCATGCGCCAGCAGCAAAACTTCTCTCCACTTGTCGTGAGGCAGCACGAGCTGCGCCACCCGAACCCCCCACAGCTGATCTCCATGGAAAAGAATGCCGTCCTACAAGCACATTCTACCCTTCCCCGCCGCCGGGTGCAAGTACGGCCTAAGTTTTTCCGCGGCGTCATGCACAGCTAAAAGGTCCACGATGGCGCTGGCTCTGAACCACTCATTGCCCTCGCTCAACGTCACGTTGCGCAACTCGTCTGGGCTCAGTGTTGACTTGAGCTGGTCCGCGACCAGCAGCCCCACCACGTCCTGAAATGAGCTAACCTTCCTGGCCTCCAAATACTAATGGAGGTAGATCGCAAGCCGTGTGGCGAACTGCTTCCAGCCCTCCTATTTTCTCTTAGCCACCCCTAGGAATTTTTTCCGGCATTCGCTCGGGGTGAGCCGGAGTTCCTTCAGAACAGCTTCCTTAATGTGAGTAAAAGTAAACTGCTCTTCCTTACTCATGCTCGCGCACAAATAGCTCATTTTACTTGCCACCAGTGGGTACACAAGGTGGGCTTGGATCTCCTGCGGGACGCCGTACCTTTGGAACAGGCACTCCACGGTGTCAAACCACTCTGGCACCTCCGCGTCTGGCGGAAATTTTGGTCCCGCAGAGCATTTTTTAAAAGCTCCGGAGAGCATTTTCTTTCCGCGCGTTCGCGTCACCAGCCACGCCCCCCTCCGGTGCCTCGGCGTTCATCCTCGCGAGCTCTATATGCATACCTGTAACTCAAGTTTACGCGTCTTTATGCGCTCGCGCTTGAGCTACCTAGGAGCGTCGCTGTTTTTGGAACCTGCAGTTCCCGACTTGCCCTTCCCTCCGCCAGCCTGACTTTTCCGGTTACCCTTTTTGCCCCCCTTTTTGCTAGCTGCGCTCGGACCGTCCATTCTTTACGCCGGCAGAAGGGAGCACCTCCAAGCACAAGTCGGCGGAAGCCGCCACTCACCTTCGGGGCCCATCGGTCTGGCGCACGGTCCGGTGCGCGTTTTCCGCTCTGATGTGGTGCTGGCGGTGGAAAGCTGGTGGCGCTCGCACTGACGCCTTCCGGGCCTGGACACTGGTGCCGCCGCTGTTCCGACAACGCCTCGTTGCACTTTCCCGTCGGTCGACACCTTCACTCCTCGGCGGCTTGTTCGTTGACCGAAGTTCAGGTGACTTCCACGACACTGAAGGGCGTCGGAGGTCCGGACGCCACGCGCGATCGCGCACCGCAGCCCACTTGTCTCCCGTGGAGATCAGATGCTGCAGGAGTGTCGTCTTGTCTTCTCGGCAGGGTGCTAACGCATCAACTGCCTTGTAGGCAGCTTGCACCCACCTAGCTTCGTCTTCGCCCTTCTTTTTTGGAGACCACTTTTCCTTCTCCTACCACCGAGCGGTCATAGGTCCCCCAACCGTCACCAGTTCATTCGCAGGATCATGGGTGACGCCCACGACGCTGTGGGGCTGCGCCAGTAAAAGTTGGTTCGTCGCTGAGGATTGCTGAGGTCGTCGTGTAGGGGGTGAAGTCCCAGATGACGAGACGCACGGGGTAGGTGACGCAGAAAACGTCTATTTACAAGTGTTTACATGGCACATCAACAACAAAAGACGAGGATAACCGGGTTAACATAAAATATATACGCTGCCGCATACGAGGGCTATCGCAGCGCGGTCCCTTTGAAGGACAGCCCGTAGGCCGAGAGGGTGCCGAACCGCCACGCAGTTGACTGAAAAATGCGTGGAGCTGTGTCGCCCAGAGGCTACCACGGGAGCAAGTCTGCCAGCGTGCGTTCTCGGCGGCTGCTCCGGACGAACTCAGCAAAATTGCGCATGCTGTCGCAAGCGAAGCCGCCTCCGCACAGAAACACACGTATCAATTAGGGTTTTGAGTCCCGCTCCCCCCTGTCCGCCCCCAAAGGTTGGGAGGAACAGAAAGTCCTCCCCAACGCAGCTAGAAGGTCGCCGGCAAAGCCATCCCCAAGGGCTGCCATTCGTAGGCGCCGTCGGCGGCCACAAACACACCGCCGCCGGATGGGGAGACACAACCAAGCCACAAGAAGGGAGGAGGGTCATCGCCGTGACGGGGTCCATCGGCGGGGTCTAGGTGTTTTCGGTACAGGGCGGTTCGGTACAGGGCGGTTCGGTATAGGACATTTCTGTACATGACATTCCGGTACAGGGCGGTTGGGTACAGGGCGGTTCGGTACATGTCGTTTCGGTACGAAAACGAATTCGAGCGAGCGTTTGAGGCAGCGAAATTCGCGTGCGTTTTTAACATGGGAGTTTCAAGCACGCAAATCGAACCTGTTTATTACAACGGTTGTTGCTCGTATTTCTGCGTTATTTTAGGCCAGTAAAAATTTATGCGGCCTTGCCAAAAACGGCCTATCTATTTGCGTAACAGTAGCCAGAAAAAGTATAGCTCGTTTATTACTTCGTTTCTTTAGCGACAGTATCTTCATGTATTTTCGCTCGCTTATTTTATCAATAATCAGCGACAGTAACTATTTTTTGTACTTTCCAGAAACTACAAAAACAGCTGCGTAATTAGGCGCCACCGCAGGGGCAATGGAACCTGCATCTTTCCAACGTAATGACGAAGAAGATCTTACAATATTTTAACATTTCGTATTTGTGGGCGTTGCTTTCTCCTGATAACGCAATGCACATACCAAATTATTATCAATTAATTACCGAAGGCGCCTGTTGTACCTTGTCGCACGCTTCCGTTCCAGCCTTATCGTCGTTAGCAGTTAGTATGCTGCGTTCACTGTGTTTGTGAATTGGAAGTTGGAAACATTCTTGTATAATAATCAAAGCTATCTTCAATGTTTTCTCCAACCTACATAGATACATATTTTTGCCAGGACTGGTCGCTTGTGATTTTCAGCGTTCTGCGGGAAATTATATTTGTCATAATTTGTTTGGGTTTTATTCCTATCAGAGATAAATGGCACCTGCCGCTCCCTGCCATCAGTATTTTTTTAAAGACGATAGCGTTTCTTGGGCTCATTACACGTCCAAAATGTGGCCTCTCTGTATGTCAGTTTGTCTGCCTGTCTGCATGTCCCCCAATCATCCGAACGATACGTTTACAGGTAGCATTTTATAAACGCGTTGTTGATTAACGTGTTGTGGTTGTGTTGATTAGCTCGCATCATACATTTGCGGGTACTTCAAACGTATCGGGGCACGTAAAGGCCGCGAATCTGTCAGTGCGCTCTGGTTACAGCACCCCTTAAACAGTAAATCACAAAATTTCCATAAATCATGGCAAGAAGCTTCTCTTTTTAGCATTTTCTAAACCTTCGCTCCCTCTCCCCCACAGCTACAGAAAAACTGTCCACCTAGAATAACCACCCTTATGATTTTAACGGTCAAAATGTGTGTGTGGGCTTTTCAAAATTTGCTTCTGTTCAACTTTTTTAAAATTTCATTATTCAAATGAACAGCTTCAATCTTTTATTCTCAGTGCTACTGAAACAATTTGAACAGTGACTGTTTGTTGATTTTCCGCCTTGCACGTCTTTGCGATCTTCCGGGTACGAGGCTTCCCGTCGACAAAGTAAAATGAGGGCCATGAAGACCGAAGTTTGAAGTATAGCGAAAAAAGTTTATGTGCATTTAATACATTCGTACAAAATAATAAAAAGGGGGGAAAGCATTGGGATTGACTACCAGGGAACGAATACCTCTACGGCGAAGCCGATGGGGCAGCGCACCGTACGCAAAAATACAGAAATACTCAAATATTCGTCCTCTCGCGGGGAAGGATTTTTCATCTACACCCTCGCGTTTCCCAACCACGTCGTCGCCCACGGGATCGCTTTTGCTTCAGCGCATACTGTTAAAAAAACCGTGCCTTGGCAACCCGAATGGGCTCCCTTGGCCAGCGAAAGCTGCAACGCGTAATTAGCGCCACGAATTTTCGCACATGACTGGAAGTTTGTTTTATAATTTCCCGTGCTGTTGGTTCAATTATCTTGGAGCTTAAATTTGCTTTACACGACAGAGAACCCCAAAGCAGTGACTGTGACGTCGACTAGTGGGTTCCATCAAAATGTTTTTGAATTAGGCAACCAGCATAGGGGGATTTTATACCTTATGCTAATATTAGGTACTGCCTTAACTGTTTCTTATTATACACAAAACCATTTATGCCGAAGATTAATGGGCGTTTTATAAACCAGCGAAAAGCACGTACGTGCACTGCGCGAAAAAATAGCGTTCATGCGCTGTAAACGTATATGCGAGACACATCTTGCCGGTACACGCATAAACCAACAAGCAGACTCTGCTTCCGCATTTTCTTTGTTCGTTGTCGCCCACCCCAGCCCCGTTACTGATCCCCGTACACAGACCCACACGCGCGCGCCATTTCGGCAGCGGCGCTACCGCGCCTCCGCGATTGCTAGCTGCACTTCGATGAGTGGCGTATTACTGCTTCGCATGCATTTATTCTGAAAACACTGCAGCATACTAGTGCCTGCTCAGCATTATTGGCTGTAGTAGGGCTTGATTTTCGCTTGTGCGTTGCGCATTCTGCTACGATATTACGGCCACCTCGTTATAATTAACAGACCAGTCGGACAAGGCAGTTACGTTGTAGTTACGTTACTTTAGGTAACAATCACCAAACGTTTGTGATAATGAATCGTTGGCCTGTTTCAGCATTTCTAGATTTAAGCATTTACCGCGCTAGTCGGACAGAGGCTTCGCTCCTAATTTTTTTAGTATCATCATTATATATATCACCGAGTATCACTGGAGCACACTTGAGGTTCAGTGACAACGAGTGCTTGCCAGGTTACAATATGCAGCCACACGGAATCGTGGGCAAAAAATTAGGCCCCCCGCAGTCAACACAAATAATTATGGCACGGTGGTGGTTCGGAGTGGTGTTTTTTTTAAATTCCAGACAAACATCACCTTGTCGTGGCATGTATACCTGCAAAATAAGTAATCTGGTTGTCTTGGTTCTTTTACTTTGTAGGAATACGCCTCGAGCGCGGCCTGTAGGGGCGCCACTGAAATCCCCCTAGCGGCCCGTTTTGAAAGCAGGCGCGGGAGTCCGCGCCCCGCTCCCCAGTGCCGCCGCTGCTTTTGCGGCACGTTCACGACTGAGATTTACCGTTTGTGGGCGTTTGAAATTCATGTTTGTGTGGAGCAGTCACTCTGTTTGCAAATGGGGTGTGTTTACGAGAGTGTAAATGTTTCCGCCGCGATCTTAGTGTGGTATTTTCGGTCTGTATAAGCGCCAGGTGTGTGTCACAGGCCAGCGTCGCGGAACCGGCGTATGACGGAGCCGATTGTAGCTATAGTGACCTGAATTTACTAGCCGTGTCTCCGTAACCATCGGTTCCTCAGATGTTCATGCTACGGCTATACACTACGATTTAAGTCGGTTTTGTGCGCTTACATAATCAGCGGAGCACTCATACCTGACAGCACACCAGTTATGTTTGCCAATATTATACCTCAGATATTGATCACCACCATTTACAAGCCAGTCTGTGTTAATTTCGGTAATATTCAACAAAAAGTACGATGGACAATGCATAATTATACTCGGGGATCAGCACACGATAGAGTCGTCTTGTCGTGAGGTGCGCGCCCGCAGCCCGCAGACCTTCCTTTGCTACATATATCCTCTGCGAGCAGCGCGGAGACGGGCTTACAATATAATCCGCGTCCGAGACTAAATGCTTCTTCGAAATATCGTCATATGGCACAGGGAGCTTGCAGAGTAAACCAGAAACTGAAATTAGAGGGCGTTATCACATACCACACTCTTCCAACGACACATTTCATCGCTTGTTGAACAGCCTACCCTGTATACTTCCAAAAATGCGTCCGCCGTACGATCAGCTCTTCTTTGAAATAGAAAAACAAAAGGAAAGTGAACGCGAGATTTATGTGTGGGATTACTAAAACCAGAACTCTGCTAAAACGTTCATTGCTTGATTCCGCTCCGCATTTGTACACGGCGTCCCCCTCCCCTCCCCCCCCACCCTCCCCACCGATTTCTCGCGAAATAGCAGTGCATTTCGCGTATAGTTGGTCTAGTAAAACCTACCTGGCTTAAGTTTAGACGAACGTCTTTAGCATGCCAGAAGCTGCACTGTTTTTTTTTTTTTCATTTCCGTTAGAGCTATTATGTTTCTAAATTCCGCATTGGCACAGCATTTATTTTTCTGTGGTTTCATTTCCTTGGTTCTTGCTATATGGCGTGTGTGGGCACATATTTAACGACGCACAGGCTAGGAATATACTTTACATTTTCGCATGGTTTATATTCTTATAAAAGGCATAAGTTATTGTCCGGGATTGGGTAATCACATCCCCGAAACATATTTTTCTGCGGCGTATATATGCGAAACAAAGCCGCATTCGTTGTCCACGCTGCACAATGAAGCCAACCTCTCATTGTGCCAGTATCAGTTCTAAACTAGGCGTCAGTAGAATTCATTTGTGCCTGATGTTTTGGAGGTGACATGGGTGATATGTTGCTGCCGTCGCCGACGCCCGGAAGAGCGGCGACGAAGCGCGCAGAACCGCGTCCCCGGGTAGCTCTTGCAGGCGATCGCGTACTCTACGAAGACGCAGCTGCTTTTTAAGTGACCTAAACGTACTCTTTGGCTATATTCCTCACCATAACAAGTTTTTTAGGGCGCGGAAAGACGAAAAGAAGTGAAATAGAACCAAAACACTGCTCGAGCCCCTATAAGTCACGCAGCGCAAATCCCGTCAACGCCGCGGAGAAGCGGCGGCAGGCGGCGCAGCGATCGCGAAGCTCGAGGCGTATACTGTTTACCTCTTAGCCGGGACAGAACTTCTATCAGTTTCGCCAAAAAATTGTTTTTTTGAACACTGTCCTGAGCCCATAGGGAAAGAAAACCGACGCGTTTAACGAAACAAGTATTTCCTGAACAAATGTGACTTGGTTTCTGGAATGAACCGAAACATATCCCCGGCCAAAGTACAGCAGTATTCCCCATCCTTCCTAAATCTAGAATCTAATGTGAGCATTCACGTCCGTCGCATCAAAAAAAAAAAAAAAACGCATTGGAGCGGTTTACAAAGTATTTAACGTAGTGTAGTATATTCTCTGTCATCAAGCACAGCCACGTCGGCTGTCGCTTCCGTATGTTATCAAGCATCCCGGCGTGGCATTATTCTGCTTAGGAATACGGCATGATAACGTATGCCTCGTTTGGCGTTCGTGCATACTTTTTGAACACGAAAATTGTACAAATGAGTGCTATCAACCACAACAAGTACCATTCCCAAGGAAACACGGCGAAAAGAGCATGGCCGAGGCGGCCGATCCGGCCGGAAGTCCAGGTATGACGTTTTTCAGCCGGTTTTCGCCCGCGCTCTTCCGTCTTCCGGCATCGCACGGCGAGATGGGGGCGGGGCATCGGGCCACTTTTGTTTGCTCATTGCGCCGCTTCTATTGCATGTATTGCGAAAATATTTCGTACACATGAACTATTCAATGTGTACTTGCTGCTAGTCAACTTTTCTTTTAATTCTAAAACCGCTTCACCTTCCCTTTAAGGCTCCGGAACAAATGGTTCCGGAACAAATGGTCCCTGGTACCTCTTCGGGCAAAATGATTCAATAAAACTCCACGTGGGTTCTCCATTTAAATTTGTTGTGTCTTGCTGAAGTGCAGTTTATAATTTCTTTAGTTTCTTTATTTTTGTTTTCTTTCTTTTCAGATTTTGTTAAACCGGTTATCTCAATTTACGCTGTTATAACGATTAAACGAGGTATTTCTTTCAACCGTGCATTTTTGTGCGAGTGCAGGGCCCGTTTCTGGAATTTTTTTATTCGTGTTTCCGCCGTTCTCCTCCGGCCTTTTTTAGTTTAGTCTTCGCGTTTTTTATACGTTGAAGACGAATATTCTTATTTATTAGTTCTCTCTCTCTTTCTCTTTTTCTCTCTCTCTCTCTCTCTCTCTCGTTATTTTATTTTTGCAATATTTTCATTTTTCCTGTTTTCGACTTTTTGGTTGATCAAAATTTGGATATTCCAAGTATCTGCCTTGTCACTATATAACGAATGAGTCTGCTACTTGCAAACACAGGGGGAAAAAAGAAGTCACGTGACAAACATGCGGCTCCATGATTTACAGAATACGTAGAGAGTGAATAAACGTTTATTAATGCGACCTATGTCCGGGTCCGTGCTCTAGGAGGTTGAGATCAAACGACCTCCCCCTGATGGTGAGCAGGTGCAGAAGGAGAGTTGTCCACGAAGAGGTCGTCTTGCCGAGGTGGGCAACCCAGGCCTACAAGGAGGAAATGTGATGGGGTAGTGTGCGACGTTGCGGTGTGTGGGCTCTAGGACAGGTCCAGTAAGTGTGGGTGAGTGTGGGTATGGAGCCGCACACTTGGCAATGCGGTCTGCTTGGATTGTTCTGTATTTGATGCAGAGTGTAGTCGTTTGGTAGGGAGTGTGTTTGTGCTTGCCTTAGGAGTGTCGTGTCCTTCCTCGGAAGAGAATAAGGTGGTCTGGGGAGTTCTCTGCGGGCTATTCGGAGTGTCTTCATATACACTCTTTGTTCCTGATGGCGCTCTTTCCTGTCCTCTGCCGGGAAGTAGGTCTCAGGCCAGGCCTGGGAAGTGTCGGATCACCAGGCCGTTGAGGCTTTATCGTGGACGCGAGCATTGCCTAAGGAAGAAGAATGTCCTGGGGTTCATTCTAAATTGATTGAGATATCAGGATGGCGCTGTCCATACTTAGCTAGCACAGCTCGTATACATTTGGAGACAGTTCGTTGCGAAGGAAAGCCCGCAGGGCTGCTTGTGAGTCAGAGCGAATGACAATGCTCTCTGATTGGTGGTCATGTTAAGTAATGACTTACGTTATGGCCAGTATTTCAGCTGTCGCCACAGAAGGGATGTTGTGGTGATGATTAACGACTGCGTTGCCAGAAGAATCTATGCTTGCAGTGACTACTTTGCCAGCGGTAAAGCTGGCGTCGGCATGGTAAGAAAGTGAATCGGTGCGTTGCTGTATGCGGATGCGTGCTGCTCGTCGTGCGGCGTGCTCTTCGGGGTTCATATGCTTAGGTATGGGTTTTACCTTGATGAATTGGATGGCGTCCCATGGTGGTGCGGTGAGTGGTATGACGGGTAGGTTGGCAGTGTTGTATCCCATAAGCTCCAGCAAGGCACGACCTTGTTTAGTTGTTGTAAGACGATGAGGCTGTGCTTCTTGGTGCATGATGAGAATATGGCGGTGCCTTCAACAAAAGTACTTGCAGCATAGCTGGGGACTCCGAGTGTGATGCGGGTTATGCGTCTCAAGAGATTGTTGATTTGGCGGAATTGATGAGAGAAGGGCCATCAGTGCCTTGTGAGCAAGCACTTCGCGGGTACGTGCGCAGTGAGTTCTCTTCCCCCTCACTCCCCATCGGAAGTTTTCTCAGTCACCGCAACTATTTCCAGGCACGGCCAGACTTAACCCTACCTTCCCTTTTAACAATTGTGAGTCCGGCCGTGTTCCAGAAAGCCGCACCTGTCGCGAAACGGCGCTAGTAAGCGAGGTTGGTGACAGGCACAGTCACAGACATGCGTACGTCTGATCGCGAGCATCGGCTGAGCCGCTGGTCAAGCCAGGCTGTCGCGACAGTCAGCACCATGGCCAATTTTTCTAAAGAGGGAAATAAATATGCAAATAAATATGCTACCATAGCGAGTGCGCTCCCCCCCCCCCCCCCAAACCACCTCTTGTGTTGACCTTTGCTTTTTATGAGGCGTCGCGAAGGGGCTAGTCTGCCGGCAGTGGTGCATCAATCTTCAGCAGTCGTCTGCTTTTCATTGAACCATAATGTGTGACTGTCTTTGGTTCTCGTAATTTTTGGCAGCGTAAAGCCGCCAGCAATACGAGCAAAAACCTGTTCATGTGTTTACCCGAAAAAATGCATATATTTGTGCGCAAATGCAGTGGCAAACAATAAAGTTCATTGTCGATGGTGGGTGACAAACTCCGAGTACGAGCTAACCTGCTGCCCTAAGCACGACTTCACGCTCCCGGAACACGACGGCAAAATGAAAAAAAGCGTGTTAGCCAGCAGTTTTCTAAACCTTGCAGCATAAGAACACGCGAGATAATAGCTAAGTATTGCCGAGTTTCGGAGAAAAACGAAAGTTTCTAAGCTGCAAGCTGCAAAATTATCGAGGTCCAAAATCTTGATTGGGGTCGCTTCGCTTGATTCTAACTGCAGGTATCGAAGCATTTCAGGTGGTGAGCACAGTAACGCAGCTTAGCCAATGCAATAAACCATTCATCGAGTAAAGTTCCTTTTTGAAATAGCGACAAATCGGCGAGCGCAATGCACCAGTACAGCTCTATGCTGACTGGCGGTCAGCAGTAACGGCCCATTCACATTTTTGATACTTTACACAACCTAAATAATACCGTCACTGTAAATAGGCTCAACGCACTGGCTCAAGTGGGACTCGCTTCTCAAGCGTTAACAAAATGTTGTACCCTTGCGAGTATTGCACGTCAGCCAGCTTAATTTAAACCACAGTTGTGTTGCTCCGCTTCCTTAAATAAAACTGCGTTCATGAAGAAAATTATGTAAGCCTCTTATTGTATTCGCTTTAAACACCGGACGAGGGCAGCCCAGTACACACATATTTTGATTGAAATGTCAGCCACTGGTTTACCTGCTATTCGGAATAAAAAAAAAGGCGAGCAAAGGAATCACGCCCGGACGTACACGTGCGACAAAAAATTTGCATACAGAATTTAACTCAAGTAAATTCAGCCTTAACAAATATATTATATATGACCAGATGCAAAATACATTGCGCACAAATACAAACATATAAACATAAATACATTGACCCCCTTCCTTCCCTCATACAGGCGCTCATGCATAGGTGCAGTAGTGGTGGGACATGCATTTTTTCCTAGTTTGAAGTTGGGACCATTTGTTCCGGGACCATTAGTTCAGGGTCCCATTTTTCCGGGACCATTTGTTCCGGGGCTATTTGTTCCGGTACCGATGGGGAGCTGCAGGTGACATGAGTCTCAGATCACGACCATATTATGGGAATTATACTCTGCGGCAAAACGCTTAGAGTTACAGATGAGCAGCCCTTGCGAAGATGAATCAGAGTCCTTTCAACATCATTACACAGCATTTTGTTTATTCACAAACACAATAAACAGGCCGCAGTCCCTGCTAACTACGAATGAGTCGGGACGTAAACGTGCTTCAAGAAACGATAGGTGCATTCCGTAATGCATTGCTAATAAAGCCTCAAGCACTTGCGTTATCAGAAGAAAGCAACGCACACAAATGCAGAATGCCAAGAAATTACAACCTCTTCGTCATTACTTTATAAAATAACAGTTTCCTGGCACTCATTTACACAGCCGTTGTCGTAGCGACTCCGCAAAGTGCGAAAGGAAAATAGTTGCTCTCACTGATTTTCGAAAAAAAGCAATTAATAATAAGTCGTCAAAAAACAAGTGAAAAACAATGACACTGTCACTGATTTGTTATATAAAGAATAAGTCGCTAAAAACAAAATAATAAACAATTAGGTTTTATAAATGCTGCAAATATCCCGGCTAATATTTAACACACAAACCGACGTTTTTTCTGGCATGGCCGTATAACCATTCCCTTTCGTAAAATAACGCACAATTGCGAACAAGAACATAACGCGGGCAGCCTAAAACGCTCGCCAGAATTTGTCTTTGTACCGAAACACCCGTGTCCCGACAGGCCCGTGTCCCGAAACGCCCGTGCCCCGAAAGGTCCGTGCACCGTAAAGACCGTACCGAAACGCCGTGTACCGAAACGTCCTGTACCGAAAAGACCAGAGCCGCCATCGGCGCTGGCATCATTACACAAGAGTACATCCGTTTTCTGAAACCATACTCTCTACGCAGATGGCCGTGTACTAACAGCAGGCGGTAATTCTGTAACGTTCGCAACTTTACAGTGAATTACGCAATTATGAAAAGTAGATGAAGCTGGGCATAATGTTAGAGTTGTCGTAGCGGGTAATTATGATTTATTTTGTTTCGGTATAGTTTCCATTAAACTAGGGTTGCAACCGTTTTCTCTAACCATTCGGACTTTGTACATGTTGGGAGCAGACTCTATCTAGTTCACTCGGAACTGACGAATTGAAACGCAACCAGCTACGAATACCTCTCATTGCTCGAGCGCGACGAAATGTCAGTGACTGACTGCTGTCGCCTAGTGGGGCTTTTTAGTCATTTTCTTTGTTCGCGTCTTTTAATCCTAATGCCGCTGTCAAAAAAGTGTTTTGATGTCTTTGTAGCGTGTCCCTAGAGGCAGAGGGCAACTGTAATGCAATGATTTCACTGTATACCTTCTACTGATCAACTGTTCAACGGGCGAAAATATATCTATGAAAGCTAGCTGACCGTCGCAAGCGGGAAGTGCAGATTTAGAAGTGTGCGTGCGCACTACAAATAAAAAGTGTTTGCACATGGCGTGCGAACTAAAAATAATTTTTTGTTCGCATCTCATCTCGTCTGGACGTGCCCCACCAACCCTCCACCACCCAGATCCCCTACCCTTGAGCAGTGGGAGTGCGCGTTGCAGAGCTGCCAGCTCGAAGACCAGGAGGCCCTGATCTCTCGGGCGAAGATGGCAGCCGCGGCACGCGGCCTACCGGAATAGGATGACCGCCCACAGCTCCTAACTCTTTTTCTCCCCTACCCCGTCCCTGCTTTTCAATAAACGTTTTCTCTCTCTCTCTCTCTCTCTCTCTCTCTCTCTCTCTCTCTCGCATTTCGCGTGGCCACTAAAAAATTGCTCGCATGTAGCGTGCGGATAAAAAATAAAAATTGTTCGCACGGGACGTGCGAGTATATATGGTCACCGAAGCACAGGACTGACAGCCTAAATAAACTTTATTGAAGGAAAGATAGGGGAAAGGGCAGGGGAGGAAAACTTTAGAAAATCAACGGTGGAACCATTGGTCAAGGGCTCCAGTGGCTTCTGCTCCCATCTTCGCTGGGCTGTTATGGGTTCTTTTGAATCTGTATAAGGAAACAACCCAGTAAGTTGGTCGAATGTTGGAAAAATTCCCCGCATTTCCCCGAGGGGAAGAATGTGAAAGTGCGAATGCACGAGTTGAATTTGCGCGGTTCGGTAATGTTCGCGAAAGAGAGATCACACACACACACAACTACAAAGAAAGAAAGATGCATTTATTCACAGACACCTATTTGTGTTGTCGTTGTACTTGATTGCTAGAGCGGATCTCAGCTTTGAAATTTCGTGTCAGTACTCCTTTAAGCGGGTGCATTAGCCCTTCTCACGCCCGATTCTTGGCCAATCCCCCACGTGGGTATGTGCCATGTCAGCGGCCAGGCAGCGCGCGCCCATCTCCCCCCGTTGCCAAGGAAGACGAGGAGCGCGCGCACCCGCAGCTGTTGCTATGCGGACGGCGGCGGACGCTTCAGGCTCGCTTAAGAAGTGCATTCGCACTTAAAAGCAAAAGATCAACAAAAATCTGAAATCCCGCATCAAGATACTCACCAATCGGGAAAAAGAACACGCCTGAGGCCTAGAACACCAAAACTGGAATTTATTCCGTGAACGCCTCCCAAACACCCTCAGCACATCAGGAACACGGAAACTCATGCGGCATGATGGATCCCACATCCTAAAAAAGAGCTGTCACGCTACTCCTCATCACAGCCGCACGGAACTACCAGGATACAGATGACGACCTGCTGCAAGCCCGCGGAAGCCAAGGGAGAGCTATACAGTGGCATGAAAAATGAAACACTGGACAGAGACACCACGTACGAGGAAGTGCAAGCACCAAGCGCTAACAGGTATCATCGAAAATAGTGCATCTGGGCATGATAACATTACGTACAAAATACTCGAAAACCTAGGCGGCCACCACATGCGAGCACTAGCTGATTACGCAAATGAGAGCCTCTGGCAGTTGGGGAAGGTGGCGAAGCACTCCGACACTACCATAATACACTGTAAAAACTTTCTGTAAATTTACAGAGTTTTCACATACAATGTCTGTTGCCGTACAGAAGTTTTCTGTGATGGTTAGTAAACAGAAACCTGTTAACAGAAAAAATACAAATTTTCTGTTATTTCCTCATCTTGACCAATAACAAGCGTGAAATCGTGAAAATATTGTACTATTAATTTGCATAAAATAGAATAAAATATGAATAATTTTTTGAATGTTTAACAAGAATTTTCTTAACCGTCAAACAGCGCCCGGCCGACGTTATTTTGTTGCGCTCCTGCAATTTGGAAATGCGGCCCTTTGCAAATGGCTGCCCTGTAGGTACCAGCATAACCATACAGCGGCGGGCTTCTTTCTTCAATTTTTCATCTTCCCGGGGTGAGTACTAAATTTTAACTATGTTTTGTGGAGGCGGCGCCTAGTTCCTATTTATGCCTCTCTGTTTCGTGCCTGCACTGTTGCTTGTTGGCTTGTTGGATGGAAATAGATTGTTATGAAGTGCTCACCCCGTACCGTAACGATAAGTCACCTCGTGGGGCAAGAGCGTCGTGCCGTGCCTATTAGTGGCGCTCGCCTTAATATGAGGTTTTTTTTTGTTGTTGTTGTTTGTTTTTTTATGAATGTTGTGCGCAGACGCGGCCACCGTACTCTCCTTTTCCTCTCTATTTGCCCGCTGATGACCACGAATCAACACCACCTCGAGCGTTGTCTGTGGTTATACATAGGCATTGTCTAGCGTGGGTTGCTAAAAGTTCTGTACAGACGAAATGAAATTCGGCGGATCAGATGCCGTTTTCCGTCGTGGAGTTTAGTGTGAAGGTTACGTCTCTGCTTACGGATGTTATAATTACGGGTTCGAGTCCCCCCAAGCTTTCCTCTTTCTTTTTTTTCTTTATGTGGCCGTGGCTTGCCTTTTGTAACAGCTGTAGATATTCTTCACGCCCCGTATGAACAGATCGCTACGGGAAAAAGTTCCATTGGACCTTTTTCCAGTGGCAATCTGCACATCCGCGGGCTGCGGTCCACCATTCTTGGTAGTTGCCTCGGGTGAAATAAACAAAAGGGCGCCCCCTCAGCTTGCTGCTTGGGGAGCGGCTATGCTTCTTAGGGCTGCACGTTTTTATTTTCTCTTTCCGGGAAGTTCGCAGTGAGTTCGCACATGCACACAAAAAAAGGCTTTCAAAGAAAGGGAAAAAATGTTTGAGGCTGACCACTCTGCGAGCACTTGGCTACCTGTGAGGGAGCAAGGAAAATGAAAAAAAATTAAAGGAAAGGGGGTGCTTCGGCCACTGCGGATTAGTCACGCGAGCGTGCGCCTGCTACCGTGGCATTAATGTGAGAGGCACGGGTGACAGCTGGGTGCGGGGGGAGTGCAGGACCAGGATATTTCGCCCAGGGGTTCCCCGAAAGCCAAACATTTTTGGGGACGTGCCTTACAGCCAGTTTGTTTCGCCGTGGCGGCCGGCTGGAGGGCCGGTACTGGGCAAAGGTCCATTCACTCCGTGAGGGCGGTCGGTCTTAATTTTTATTCAGCCGGCCAAACCGCTGCCGCTTAGGCTGAAGCCAAGGCTGATGTAGCCATTGATAGAGCTACGTAGGATAATCTGCAAATATTAATAGAGATTAATAATTAACACTAACTGGCTACTCAGTGAGCGGGAGAAGTTTGGCCGTTTGGAAAAAAATCGAGGTTGACTGCTCCCGCTGTGTAATGTGAAGCGGGTAGTGAAGAAATACAGTGAACTGTATTTATTCACCCCCTTGCAATGTTGGTAGTCTACTATATATATTTCTTGCCTTTGCTCAGGTGGTACGTTTGGATCACCTCAGTAGAACAAGAAAACGGAATTCAGTTATCAAACACCTTTAACACTTGATTTAAAAAAAACTGGAAACTATTATTACAGCATGTTACCATACATAAAACCCTGCAAACGATGTTGTTTTGTTGGTGCACATGTATTTTATATGCGGAACGTATGCTATTCTTGTTGCAGGGTTATTGCAGCCCTCAACCCTGACATGGGAGCAAAGAAGGAGAAGTCAAAGCAAAAGCAGCATTTCCTGTTTCCAAATGTCGCATCCCTGATCACTGTGGTGGAAGACCACGAAATCTACTAGGCTCTCCAATTTCCCTGGGCAGCAATGAAGATGTCTCTGATGGAAGCGCCTTGCACCAAATGTGCTGCATCCTTGGTTACTTTGCTATTGTATGAATTGGCATTTATATGTTCTCTGCTTTTTTGTGATTTCATTAATGTGGAAAAGATGTTATGTTCCTAGTCTCACAACACTTCCTCCCTCATTTTTCATTACCGTGGTATTTACGTTATGTTGCATCTTTCTGCTTCCAGAAAGCGGGAAAAATGTCGGATTTCATTTTATTGATGTTTTTTTTTGGAAGTAGAAGAAAATGTGTTCCTAGTCCTATCGGAGCTCTCACCGTAGTAGTATTGTACTGTAGTAATACGAGATGTGAACATTTTGTAGCTTAATGTCACTGTAGAAAAAATGTTCTCAGTTTAGCGTCACTGATTAAGTTCTGTAAATAGTTCGTTTTGCCTCAATGGGGTGTTTGTGGGCATTTCTGAAAGTTGAAGAAAAGGTGATCTTCCTAGTCTAACACCTCTGTCACGGAAAGTCTCCTTTTGTTCACTGTGCCACAATATCATGAATTGTGATTTTGTTTTCATACTCATAGATCCTTATATTTGAAATTGTTGATACGTTGTTCATAACTGAGTTAATTCTTGGTTGCAACAGCCTTAAGTTTGGCAGAAAAATAAATAATGTCAATGATACTTTCATCCTACTTTCTTGTGTGCCTGAGTGGTCACTTTATGCTGTACACCAGTAATTGTTTTGGCAGTTTCAAACAATATGATACAGGGTGATGTTTAATTTTCAAGGCATGATTATTCTCACCCATGAAGCATAAAGCCGCGAATTCAACTGGAGTACTTTCAAGATGTGAAAAAGTAACAGGAAATGTATTTTATGAAGGACCATAACCGAAGTTGTGTCAAGGTGGTGAATACTTTTGCTTTGACTTATTTTGCCAGATATTGATGTCAAAATAAGTCAGAGCTAAATAATTTAACCTTACTTGTTAAATGAGCAAAACAATTTAACCAGAAATGTGAAACAGTACATTATTATAATTTTCGTAAGAAAAAACGATGTATGCACAACACAAATAGTCTATAAAAAAGCTGCCAGTGAAAAACAGAAGGTTCACAGATTTTCTGTGGAGGAAAACAACATTAAAAACAGAAAAAGTTTATGAAAAGAAGAAAACGTAAAACAGGGAATTGACATAAATTTTCTGTAGTGAGAAACAGAAAATGCTTGTAAAATAACAGAAACATGAAAAACCGAAAACAGGGAATTGACATAAATTCTCTGTAGTGAGAAATAGAAAATGCTTGTAAAATAACAGAAACATTAAAAACAGAAAACATAATTTTACAGAAAATTTCTGGCAGGACAGCTGCCAGAAAATGTCTGTTTTTTCGAGCAAAAATTTTTTACAGTGTACCCAAAGCTGGAAACTGACCGATTACCTCTTCCCGAACAGCATGACAGTGTTCAGAACACATCTCTTAACACAAGGCGCCTTCCTGCTAATCGAGAAAGAAGTGCTAGACAAAAAACCCGGGGGGCAACCTAGTCCTTTCTCTCGATTTGAAATGCGCCTTCAACAATGTAGTGGACGAGGCCACTGTAAGGTCCACTTATGAGATCAGCGGCCAGGCGCCCGGGCTGCGCGTGAGAGCCCGCCACTCTGTCTGGGGGCTCAGCACGGTGGACTCTACGCCGCAGCCGTCGCCAACTCATCAAGGCGCGCACGGGAGACGGATTGTCTGGCCCACCGAATACCACGGGGATAATCCCCCATTGAGAAAGTAGACGGCGCCGCCGGATTCTGAGAACCGTTGACGTGACGCGCGGAGGTGGTGGAATTACCGGCGTCGAAGCGCGCGCCACGCGAGACACCATTGTTAACGCGCCCCGGGCGGCACAGTGCATTGTCGCCGCCTTTCGCTCTCACCCCGCGGGGTCGCGCGCACCTGCTCGTCCGCGAGCGTGCCATTGACCCAAAGATGGCGGCACCTCATTGAATATTCCGTAGCGCGCTGAGTGACAGCTGTCTACGTGAATTTGGGCACTCCCTTACGCGTGTACGAACGCTACAGGGGCGTTTCCGAGAGAGTGTGATCTCGAGGTGTTATAAGGCCGAACTTGGCCGTTGGAGATCGTTCTTGTCTGAGCGCCGAGCTGGGCAGTTCCCGGCGGGACAAGGAGTCTCGACCGTCAAAGCTAGGTTGGGATTTGTGAGCCCCCTAGGTTAGAGGTTAAGATCGCGTCGGAGGTTTAGGGTACAGCGCCGTACCGGGCAACTAGACGGATCTTGCGGCGAGACAGAGTCTCGGCCATCGTTTCTTGAGCGGTTTGTGTACGCTCCGAGAATAGGAGAGTTAGATGAAGTTGAGGAGCTCGAGTGACTGCGCACTCGGAGCTAGCGTCTAGCTGAAGCTTGAAGTTTTTCTTTTTACTACTCATGTACCCAGTTATCCTACTGTAAATAGCTGTATATAATCTTTCGTTTCACTTAATCCACCTCAACGCCTCGAGTTCGTCAATTCGACCGCCATCTCCCAGAACTTCAACACCATCGCCCTGCCAGCCTCCTTCCAAATCAACCGGAGCCCGGGCGATTGGGTTCCTGATCGACACCAGACTTCGGGCAAACGAACTATAACCATCATTACTGCCACTTTGGACTCATTGGTGCGAATTGGTTGCTGAGAGAGCATCTACAAATGTTTAGCAGCCTTCCTCGCGAATAGGACGGCGACGATTGGGCTGGGAGAACTCCGAACAGAACCCTTCCCACAATGAAGCAATTGCACCCTACAGGGGTCTATTATCCCCCATATCATTTTCAACATCACTATGATAAAAATAGCCAAAAAACTGCGGCACTGCTGACGCCGCCAACGTATACGCGGATGACATCACTCTATGGACGAGAAAGCAAGAAATCTTCAGAATGCCGTAAACGGGGTATCCAGGCTTGCCCACGAGAATGGCCTACAATGTGCATCGGAAAAATTAGAACTCCTCGGAGTTCACTGCAGCGCCGTAGCTGCCCGAACCCTCCAGTAGGAGCCCATAACGGATAAAAGACTAATACAATTGCTTAGAATGTATCTACAATGGAACGCCCGAGTGGGCACGACCATAACTCAGCTCCGTACAAAAACTACCCAACTTGCCTCAATAGCCAACAACCGTAATGGTATGCGAGAGGAGAACAAAATCTGAGTAGTGCAAGCACTAATGATCCCACGGGTCGCCTACGGCCTACCAATCGACACCTCACTCTCACGGACGAAGCACACGTCAACACCATAATACGAACGGCATACAAAGCAGCCCTCAATCTCCTGCAATTCCCCTCAAACGAGTAATTCACGCAACTGGGAATCACAAACACCATGCATGAAATCCCGACCGCAACCCCGTACAGGCGCAACGACTCCGGCTAGAAAAATCATACGCGTGCCACGCCATGCTCTGGCAAGCCAGTTATCCTCCCGACCGCAGACGTCGAGAGCCCAAGACAGACCTCAGTCTAGAGCAGAGAACACAGATACCCCAATACATGTATCCTAGTGCTTCGCTGACCAGCCCGGACTTGCAGGACGAGGGAAACCTGACCCAACGGGGCAACCGAGCAGCGAAAGCCCGCGCCTAACTGGACTAAGGTGCCCACCCATCTGCTCTAAACTTGAAGAAAATAAACGCTTATTTCTCCCCTCCTCTTCTGCGCAGGGAGAGAAGATAAGCCAGAGTGAAACTCCTCCACCGGAAGTTCGGCTCCCACGACACCAAATAATACGTCTACGAAACAGCGGCGCTCGTGATAACAGACAAGGACGGATACTTCCTAGACTGCATCAAGATGCAACACGCCACCACCAAGCACGCGTAGGCTGGCGCTCTGCTGAGAGCCATTCGTTGGGGAGGGGGGAACAGACGCGGGCTAAATGTTATCACAGACTCGCAGGACACCGAAGGGATGCTAATGGCGGTAGCGCTCAGAAGGATTCTCCGTTAGACTTCCCAGAAGGCGCACATCACATGGACCCGGGAACGAGGGGCTCCCGTGGGACGAAACGGCGAGCAGGCGAGCGTGTGACTTTACTCCCCCCCCCCCCTCCCCCACGACCTCCGACTGACACTGTACGATAGCTTAGCACCACTACGTACGGAGAGTAACTATAACACGTTATAACACAGCATGCTACATTTTCAACCCCTCATCGCTAACTTACAACTGAAGCCGAACTCCTACAAAAAATACAAACACCTTCATTCACAAATCTCGTTGGGCGAAGATTTTAGGCAAACGGCACAGACTACGTGGCGAGACCGCTGGCCTCTTCTACGCCGCATAGGCCTGCCACACCATTGGACAGGCGTCAAACATCAAAAGGACACTCCCCTCACTTTACTAGAATCGCTAGAAAAACGGTGGGCCGCCCTGGTCAGTCCAAATAAGGGTACACCAGAGCCTTCTACGCAAATAGTTTGCCCATCAATGTATTTCTGCGAGCGGATACACAACACGAATACAAAACATTGCCCGCGGGTACATATCAGCCGTGGCGTCCAAAATTCTCGTTCAAAATCCTCTGACTTGGAAATACCGACTAGAATGTCCAACCTGCAGCAGCACTGCCACACTATACCACATCACCTGGGCGTGCAACAGCAATTGGCGTGAAGACACAACACCAGAGAAAAAACTTGAGCTATGGGAGGCAGCCCTGGCCAGCTCGAGCCTGGAAGACCAGCTCCATCTGGTCAACCTGGCCCGGGAGAAGGCCAGATCAGTGGATCGAGTCCTGGACTAGGGACCCCACCCATCAGCGACACCAAAAGTCTTGTTTTTCTCCCTGGTAGACATCGTCTTTACCCCGGCGCACACCGGTCTGGGCGGGGGGTTGGGGGGGGGGGGGTGAGGCAGCTCCCAACACAGCACGAGTATACTAACCGTGCCGGTGCCAGCGTTGTCCCCTACCACGGCGCCAGGTGAGCCAGGGATCAGTTAATCACGTACCATGATATCACTACGCATCACCGCCTCTCTCGCCGTCAATACCCTCCTGCCGACCCTGAGCTAACCAACCAACAGGAGCGCTTATGGCGACTCCTGCAGATTGCTCTTAGGCCTACCGAGCACTGTATATCTGCCCCGCATTCACCCCTCGCAATTGCCCTAGCCAAATTATCCACTCTGTGCGGACTGCCACGCTGATCCACTCTGTGTGGGCCTGTTCTCGAGACCCCTTTCCCTCCATAGTTAATGAAGAGCAGTGGGAGGAGCACTGGGCAGCTCCGACCCAGAGGCCGCTGAAAACGTCGCCAGAGGCCTCAAACCGACGGCCACACCACTCCCATAAATCCGCTTAAGGCTCAGTAAAGTGGTCTCTCTCTCTCTCTCTCTCTCTGTGTCTCTCTCTCGCACGCGCGCGCGAGAAGCGCTGACCTCATGCTCATAAAAACTCCCACCTCCCCTCGCGGGAACCCCTGTGTAGATGCGACGCGTATGGGGTTCACGTTGCAGCGTTGGACAGCGGAGGAACGGCGCTGGAACGATGGAGCGGAGCGGCGCAGGCACCGCGTTTTATAGCGCGCCTAACGGTGAGGGGACGCGCCGGCGCCAGTGCGCCTGCCGCGGCTATGACGCAACACAATCCAACACAATCCCCTTTAATCCAATCCAAATCCAATCCAAGCCAAGCCAATCCAAGCCAATCCAAGCCAATACAATCGAATCCAATCCAATGCCCCTTGCGAGAGAGTGTTCGCTATCGGTGAGGGGAGGGGGTGAGCGGCGGAAGCGCAGCTCGCGCGGCGATGAGAATGGGGGAGGGGCGGACGCCAATGACGACGACGCCGGCGCCGGATGCAGGGACAAGGCGGGTGAATGAGATGCCTCCGCATCTAAAAGTGGCGTCTCTCATAGCAACCCTCGCGCGCCAGAGCTCATGATCAAAGTCTGGCCAGAGCCTTGTACACCAAATTTATTTCATTTGTCGGAAGGGGGGGCGCCACCTGCGCTCGAAGAAGGTTGACTTGTGTTCCATAGGCTTCGTCTTTGACCTCTGGTAGTGCCGGACTTGTTGGTGTTATCTCCTTGAGTGTGTGCTCTAAAGTGTCGCGAAGTGACCAGCTTCCCGTTCGTGCTCGTCTCCAGCGGGTCTGACCACGCGATGACGCATTCCTGGCCGATTGAACTGTGCCCGCCAGCTAAGCCTCTTGCACGGCAGCGAGGCGACCGGCTGCGACCGCGCTCCTTCGCACGTGCTCGGACTCCTCGCGCTGGCTCCTCCAGCGTGCTCGCGCATGATGTCGGCGGCACCACCGTCTTCCTCAGAGCAACCACAACTTCCAAGATCGGTGCTTCATGCTTCTAGTGGCACCTTGCTGGCCCCCGCTCAACTGGTCCTCGCTTCTCCGCCGTTGGCGCTCTCGCAAGCTACAGCCTCCACCTCTGAAACTAGTACCCTTGAAGATATGGACGGTCAAGTGATGGAACAAGACGGCAGCAATTCTGAGAATGACGGCCCCTGGAAGATCTGGACTCGAGTCAAGCCAAATCGGAAGACCGCAATAACTCGCCTAGACAGGGTAAGTAGGCCCCGAGCACTTTTCTTGTTGAGACCACTCACAAAAATCAGTGTGCGCGATATACCTAAAAATGCCCTCGCACATCTGTTAGGCACTCTTGCCCCCACCCCCGAAATGGCTGAACTCGCTACGCACCGCTACGATATCGCGGCAAACTGCATTCAGATTACCTTATACGACCAGGAGCACGCAAACCGCCTCCTTGCAACTACCAGTCTCTCCTGCCAAGCCAATAACCGTATGGTCAACCTTCCCATAGAGGTCAGACACTCCCAAAATCGTGCCAACACTTCACGTGGAGTCATCACAGTGGAACTTGAAGATTCAAATGGTGGTGGTGGTGGTGAAACTTTATTTCCAAAAAGGGTCCTGAAGGACACCTGACCGGTGTCAAGGTGTAGAGGGCATCTCCAACGTCGGGACGGGGAGCCCGAGACTCTCCGCCGCTACGCGGGCCTTCTGGACAGCCCAGAGTTGATCGTTAAGTTCACTGCTCCTGAGAGCACTGTCCCACTTGACCTTATCCTCCAGATAGGAGGCTTGCGTAGCACAACCACACAACATATGACCCAAGTTCACATGCCCATCACACTTTGAACACGTAGCAGTTCCGTCGTAGTCCGAGTCGATGTGGCTCATCCTCCAAGGATTGGCGTATGAGTCCGTTTGTAACATGCGGAGAGTGACTGACTGCGCCCTGTTGAGTCCTTTGTGTGGGAGCGCTAATTCCCGTCGATTTAAGTAGAAGTGCTTGGTGAGCTCGTTGTAGGTCTGAAGTTGATCCTTGAAAGCCCTTTGTGGAGACGGGGGTGGTTGGGAGGGTGCGCGGCTGCTGAGTCCTCGCGCCGCCTCGTGTGCGGATTCATTGAAGTTCCGCTGTCCTCCCCCGAGGTCGCCCATGTGGGCTGGAAACCAGACTATCGAATGATTACTAATGTGTCTATCTTCCAATAACTTGGAGACTTTAGCATCAACCACTCCCCTGGCGAAGGCTCGAGTGGCCGCCCTAGAGTCGCTATAAATGACCTTATGTTGAGGATCAAGCAGAGCAAGTGCAATGGCCATTTGCTCAGCAACCTCCGGATTCTTGGTAAACACGGAAAGTGCGTTGCACATCCGTTCTTGAGCATCAATGACGGCTATCGAAAAGGCCTGTCTTCCATTTATCTGAGCAGCATCTACAAAAGCCGACTCCGTAGGGCTCTCGAGAGCTGCAGCTAGAAGTGCTTTGGCTCGAGACAGTCTCCTTCCTTGATTAAAGACAGGGTGGACGTTTCTGGGGAAAGGACGGACCACGATGGAGTCTCTGATTTCTCTGCTAAGGTGTTTAACACTCTCCTTATTCTGTTCGGTAAAGATGCCCAGAGTGACCAGAATGTCTCTGCCTGCTCTTGTGCCTGACAGTCGACCTACCTGCGCAGTGTGCTGGGCTTCTGCGATTTCTGATAACGTATTGTGAACCCCTAGTTTCAGTAGGAGATCTGTGGATGCATTGATAGGAAGCCCCAAAGCTACCTTAAAAACACGACGAATCATGGTGTCGAGGCGTTTCTCTTCGGTTTTCTTCCAATTGAGCATAGCCGCGACGTAAGAAATGTGGCATAGGACGAAAGCGTGGATAAGCCTGATGGCGCACTCCTCGCTTATACCCCTATTCCTGTTGAGAATGCGTCGAAACATTCGTAACGCGTTTTCAACTTCCCCGGTAATCTTCTGTAACATTAAGTTATTGGAACAGTTTCCTTCGATAATTAAGCCCAGAACTCTGATGGAATTGACTTCCGGAATGCGATTGCCGTGCATGTCAAAAAGCGCCACGTTGGGCCTCCTGTCCTGCTCCCAACCCCTGGGCTTGCGCCCTGGTCTAGATGGGCTATAGAAAAGCAACTCCGACTTCTTTGAGGAGCATTTAAGACCCGCAGGGGCGAGGTATAGCTCTGTGGCCCTGACAGCTTTTTGCAATCGAGCCTCCAATTCACCGTCACTGCCCCCAGCACTCCACAGGGTAACATCATCAGCGTAGATGGTGTGTTCAACCCCCTCAATATCGAGAAGTGTTCTAGCTAATTTTGACATGACTAGATTGAACAAAAATGGAGACAGTACCGAGCCTTGAGGAGTTCCCCTGTCTCCAAGCTGGAGGGGTTCTGATATAATATCTCCAATGCGTAGGGAGGCGGTTCTGCCGCTGAGAAAAGATCGAACGTAAGAAAAGAAACGCTCGCCGAGACTAAGGTCCGATATGGCCTGAAGTATAGCCGTGTGGCGTATATTATCAAAGGCTTTTTCTACATCAAGGCCCAGAATGGCCCTTGTGTCTTGAGTGACCCGATCAAGCAGCTTCTTTTTGATCCGGAGCATAGCTTCCTGGGTCGAAAGACCCGGCCTGAAACCGATCATGGTATACGGGAAAAGCTGGTTATCCTCCGCATAAGCGGAGAGCCTGTTAAGCACAACATGCTCCGCAACCTTGCCGAGGCAGGACGTCAGAGAGATCGGTCTGAGGTTTTTAAGTCCGAGAGGCTTGCCCGGCTTAGGAATGAGTATCGTATTAGCGTGTTTCCAAGTATCTGGGACGTAGCCCTCTCTCCAGATATTATTGATTTGTCTGGTTAGATAGCTGATGGAATTATCCTCAAGATTGCGAAGAACTCTGTTCGAAATACCATCAGGGCCAGCAGCAGATTTACTGTTAAGCTCCTGAATAGCAAAACGAACTTCGCCCTCCGAAAACTCTCCGTCAAGCGCGTGGTTGGGAGAACCCGTATACACTACTGGCGGAGGGACGAAAGTCTGCGTTTTTATAAGTGGCAAATACTGACCGGCTAGATCTTCCAAGAGCTCGTCATCCTTAGCTTCCTTCCGCGCCTTGTGAATTATTTTGCTCAGTAGCGACCGCTGGGTTGGCTTGGATCTGGAACCTCCCTCATCTAGTAGATGTCTGAGGAGACCCCATCCTCTCCCTTTGCGAAGTTGGCCGTCTAAGGAATTGCATATCTCATCCCATTGTTGTTTACATAGAACTTTACAGTACTCCTCAATCTCTCTGTTCAGCAGCGCGATCTTTTTCCTAAGTCTCGTGTTCAGTCGTTGGCCTTTCCACCGCGCTAGTATTGATTGCTTAGCCTCAAGGAGATTAGCTAATCTGTGGTCCATCTTCTCAGTTCCAACATCCGTGAGGATGGTTCTTTCTGACGCGTGAATGTCCAGCCCAAGCTGCTCTATCCAGCTCTCGAGCGGAGGATCTGCCTCATCGGGAGAGGCATCGAGATTAGCCCTCAATTTGCGGAACTTATCCCAATCAATCAGTTTAAACTCCCTCAGCTTCTTACAGACTACCTCGAAGCTGACGACTACAATATAGTGATCGCTGCCGAGGTCAATATCAGTATTCACCCAGCTAGGTTTCTCGATTCCCCGGACAAAAGTTAGGTCCGGCGTCGAGTCCCTGCACGTAGAAGTGCCGCATCTAGTTGGGTGACCCGGGTCTGTAATGAGAGTGAGACTAAGGTCCGAGGCGTGCGTCCATAACCTTTCACCCTTGCCGGTGGAGTAAGGGTATTTCCACGCTTGGTGAGGGGCATTGAAATCCCCACCAACAATCAGAGGAGCGTTACCGGCCAGCCGTGCCACTTTAGTTAGGATGGCCTTAAAGCTCTGCCTCGATTCTTTTGGGCTACTATACAAATTGAGGATAAATATACTGTTGCTGTTGCCTATGTAATTGTTAGGAATTATCTCCACAGCGATAAATTCTACCTTACAATGCGACGTACGGAGCTCGTGTCGGATATAAGGGATCTTCTTATTTATCAAAATAGCCACACCCCTGCCTTTATCCTCCCGGAGGCTCTCCGCCTTGTATCCCGTGAAAGGGAGGTCAGCCGCAAGAGTCTCCTGAAGCAAAATAACATGTGGTTTCTCAGCTTGTGATCTAATAAACTGCTGGAGGGCCGCCTTTTTTGGGTTGAATCCTCGGCAGTTCCATTGCCAGGCTCTAAAGGCTTTAGTTATCGAGGCCATCTTGACCGTGTGGGCTTGCGTTATTTAGGTTGGTATTACTGTGGGAAATACCCTGGTCTGCCAAAGGGTTGGGATAGATCTTCCCCATAGCTGGAACTACCGTATCATTCAAGTATACCTCGATCTTTTGCAGCCTAGCCCCGACGCTCTCCTCATTGTGCTCAATACGGGTGAGTCGGTCGTTTATCTGCTTGATACTATCATTAATCGCAGATAGAGCCTCCTTGATTTCCGACTTTGCCTTAAACTGCAACTGACTGGGCGGAGTAAGGGCCCGCTTCTTGGGAGCTGGGCACTCTGCGACCTCGCCCTCTGACGGAGCAACCTCCATGGACCTTGGAACTTCGCTATCTGAGGGACGCTCGCCCTCTGACGGAGCAACCTCCATGGACCCCGGAACCTCGCTATCAGAGGGACTCTCAGAGGACTCGGACTTGTTACGAGTAATCTCTCTGCGGAGCTCGATCAATTCGAGAGTGAGCCTCTCTAGCGCCACCCTGAGGCTGTTGTTCTCCTTTTCCAGCGATAGAATCCTATCTCGTTCTAGACTACGATTCGTTTGGGTCATTGGCTGATCCGCGCCTTTTTCTTTGCCCTTAACCTTGTTGGCCCACGAGTCTGCGCCACCACCAGCCGCGAAACGCGCCTGCGGCCCTCTGGAGCGGGAGCGACCTCTGCTCCTGCTTGCGTCTCGCTTTTTTGATGACGCACGACGTCGGGACCGAGAGCGGCAGCGCGAGCTAGCTCGCCCCCTGGATTCGGACCTGTCGCTTACCGTCTGCGTCTCTTCCTTGACCATCTGTGCCTTCGCTCGCTCTTGACGTCTAACACGCACCACGTATGGCATCAAGTAGCGTTTCTTGCACGATTTATCCGCTGTCACATGCAAGCCCCCGCACAGCTTGCATTTCGGGTTGCACACATGTGGGTCACTTGGGTTGCGCACGCCGCAGCCCCTACATTCCGAAACACCGGGTGTCGGGCAAACGTCCTTCCGGTGTCCGATCTTTCCGCAAGCGTAGCACACGTCCACTTGTTTCCGATATAAGTAGCAGCGCACTAGAGTAGGTCCATATCTCACAAAGTTTGGTACACGAAGTCCATCGAATACAATAATAACAGATCCGGAGTTCTTGATTCTCTTGACGCCGAGCGCCAACGGGTTACGGTCGTTCAAAATGTTCCTTTCAAGGGTTGCAGGCCCGTCTGCGATGTCCACGTTTCTAATAACCCCCTTGCACGTATCGCTGGGGGCGGTCTCGTAAGCGTTGACTTTGAAGACCTTCCCGTCCACCGTTATGAACTTGATGCGAGCGTACTTGACCGCATTTTCTCTTAGAGGGGTGCTGGCCACCATAATGTTTTGCGTAATGTTTGGGCAGATTACGTCATGCAGCGTTTGCTCCGAGCTCAAGCTTGCCGCTTCGGTAATCGGCTTACCCACGGTGGGGCCCACTTTCTCCAAATTCAATCCCCCTCTGGGGCGTATCACAATCTTGATGTGCTCCTGAGGCATGGGAGGCATGCGGGAGGCCTTTACCACCCGATTCACGACGCTGGAAAACGGCCGGCGTGCACTCACCTTCTCTTCGCTAGCGTGGCTATCGTGCTGCTCTCGGCTGACTTTTTTTTCTCTTCGGCTGGTGACCTTCTTCCAGCCCGATTCCTTGTCAATATCGTCTTCGGCGATGAAATCGCCTTCCACTTGCATCGAAGCCGCCGCCATGACAGCTGTCGCAGAGTTCGCCGTGCCAGCAGCGAGGGCAGCCACCGGCGCGTCGCCGCGCTAGGCCTGCCGAGCGTTAGGCCTAGCGGTCGCCAGCGTGGCGCTCGGGGAAAAAGTTCAGTACTTCGGTGAAAAGATCACCCACCGGCGAAAACCTGGTATGAAACAATTTTGAATTGGATCCGCTGCGAGCAAGCGGACGTCTTGGCAGCGCAACGAACAGGCAAAACGAATCGAGCAGTCCTGACTTTCGACTCCTCTACGACACCACACGTGGTAAAATATTACATGGCTATAATTAAAGTGTCGCCTTACCAGCCAAAGCGAATGGTCTGCTTCGCATGCCACAGCATCGGGCACATGGCGAAGTACTGCCCGCACCAACCGGTGTGCCGTAAATGTGGGCGCGGTCATGCTGAAGCTGAGCCATGCGAGCGCACACTTTATTGTGTGGCTTGTAAAAAAGATGGTCATCTGGCGGTGGACGCTACGTGTCCTGCCCGCACTGCCTCCCCACCTCGTTCCTCTTCCAAAGTGCAAGATGGAGTATCCTGGGCGGATCGTGTACGTTCTCACGGCACCTGGAGCACCAGCACTGCCGATGGAGTGCTTCCCCAGCTAGCGCTACAGCTGGTACTTCACCTTCACTTTCGCCAACAGGTGATTCGATTCTGCAAACCGTACAAACCCAGCTTGATAGCCTTCGTTCTGAACTCCACCTGCTTCGTGAAGAGAATGCGCAGCTCAAGGCTTAAATTGCAGCATACCGCCAAGGGTCCCATACCGTGCCCGCCCAAACAGCTCCCACTAGCACAACAGCACCAGCAACGTCAGCTGTCGGTACTCAACCCCTCCCAACTGTATCCCCGACTACACATGCAAAGTCGGCCCTCCGTAACCCCCTACCCTCGATGCCGAAGCAACGGAAGAGCCCTAGTACTAGCGTCAAGCGTACCGCTACCTCGCAACGGGGTACTGAAACGAACGATTTTATGCAAGTGCTGAAATTCATTCGCGCAGACATCCAGCAAGAACGCCGCGCTCGGTTGGCTGATATGGACAAGCTACGGACCTTCACACAACAGTATGCTCAGCAAGCTACGGCCATGATGAACTTCATCCAAACCCTTCCCGGTGTTCCAAATGAAGCGGACCCACCACCAAGAAAGATTACTCCCCGCAATACCCTTGGACAATGAAGCGGTCTCTCTGCGTGTTGCAGTGGAACTGTCGCAGTTTTAATCAATCGGCTCCCAATCTTTCAAGTCGAGTAGCGCAAATTCTGCCTGTTGTATTACCCAGTCACCGCCTCTCAGAAACCTATTAACTATAATTGGTTACGCCACCTTGTCTTGCAGTATCCCCACACCTTTATTGTCATCGGTGGGGGCTTTAATACGAAAAGCACTACGTGGGGATACGACTCTACGGATGGTCGAGGCTCGTGCCTTGAGGCGGCGATTGACGATTGCGGTATCTCTCTTCTTAATGAACCTACGTTAACCACCAGTGTGGGTCTTCATCGACGGCAGAAAAACACTTCGCCTGACCTAACCATTGCCACTACAGGAGTGATTCGCACGTGGAGCCCCTATACCACCACTTGGGGTAGTGATCATTATCCTATTCTTCTCACTCTCCGAGGCAAGCGCTTCCGCACTCGACAATATCTTTCGCACATTGATTGGTAAACTTTTCGAACCGCCCTCCGTATACCTCAGAATGCAACCTTACCGCAGTTCACTGCTGCCATACACTCTGCGAAAGCACACGCTACAGAGGAAATCTTATGTGACTCTGCAACACTCGCACTGGGCGCTCATCTTACCAACCTGCGCGTGCAAACCCTCACGACTCGCTATCTAACCAACGGCAAACGTCACCGAGACCTGATTCGGATTCGTGTCGTCAGTACCAAATCATCCGACAATACCAGCGCTCCCTTTCCAACGAGCATTGGCATAGTCTCTTTGCTAAGCTCGGTAAAGAACGAGGCCTTTCCAAGCTGTGGAGCACGTTTCGGAGCTTGTCGGGCAAGCGGGGAGAACCTACTCTATTCGCTTCCCTCACTCTCCGGGACCCACCAGCGGACGTAGAACATCGACTGATAACGACTTTTTTCCCACGTGCCTCTCTCAGTCCCCACCCTCCGCTGCCGACAATAATGGTTCAGACGTGGATAGAAATCTCGATGCCCCATTCACCATGGAGGAGTTAGTTTAAAGCTGCTCTTCACCAGGGCAAACCACATTCTGCACCTGGTCATGATGGCGTGACATAGCATCAGCTGCGTAACTTGGACGAGTCTGCACACTCAGTACTGCTAAACATGATTAACACTTACTGGGCCTCTGGTGACGTTCCGGACGAACTCAAACTGACACTGGTTCACCCAATACCGAAGCCAAACAAAGACCCTTCTGTGCTGACTAATCTCCGGCCTATTTCTCTTACACCCACCATCTGTAAACGTATTGAACGCCTGATCAACAACCGCCTTCAGTATTATTTGGAATATGTACGCCTGTGGTTCCATCCGTCCCAGACTGGCGTCCGTCCTCACCTTAGTACTCACGATTGCCTTTGGCTACTGCGACGCGTTCTGAACCGTACGTCACGAGCTGGTAATCCAGATTATGTCCTCACTTTCGACGTGCGAAAAGCCTTTGACAATGTTAGTCAGGCAGCGATCCTTGAAGAGCTTTCCAAGCCAAAGGACCCAAAGGATCCAAAGGACCCAAAGGATCTAAAGGATCTAAAGGATCCAAAAGGACCCAAAGGATCCTTTTCAAGCCAAAGAACCCAAAACTGGATTAGGAATTTTTTAGAAAATCGACCGATTCGGCTCCACAGCACACATCCAGGCTGGAACCCCAGGACCTTTTATCTAGATAGGGGCGTTCCACAGGGTTCTGTCCTTGGACCTGTACTTTTCAATTTGGCCATGGCACGCGTCGCCCGCAACCTAGAACGGGACACTGCAGCTCGTTTTGCCATCAATGCCGACGACCTCACAGTATGGGTTGAGGCCGCCGACTACGACTGCACGGAGGACATGGCAACAGAATTGCAGGCGGCAGTGAACAGCCTTTCCACTGCTCTTCCAACTCTTGGCCTTGAGTTAGCACCCGAGAAGACCGAATTTCTCCTGGTCCACGGTCTGCACCAACCACCCACTAGTATGCATCATACAATTTACATCGGCGACACACCTATTTCCTCCCACTGTGGTCATATTCGCTTGCTCGGCATCCCCATCGCCAGCCACAACAGCGCTCGACAGTGGATAAATCAACTGCAGAAAAATTGGAAGCGAATGCTCCACTTAATCTCTCGTCTCTCAAACAAATTTGGCGGTGCTCACCAATCGGCGTGCCTCACGCTCTGTTGGACGGTAGCGGTCGTTCGCCTCACTTATGGCGCTCCGGCCTACAGACTATCCTCGACTCATAAGAAACATTTAGTGGTCCTTTATCGGGCCATGCTCCGCACCATCACTGGACTTCCCAGGCATACCCGCATCAATGCTCTTGAACGGGCTGCTCCTATGCCTCCCATGGAAGAGCTCTTCGCGGAAACTCTCGGACAACATGACCTTAGGCGGACATTAACGCCACAGGGGGCTGCACTCTCCGCCTGGGACCTGCGCATTCTTCCGACGCTTCCCTCGGCCTCACCACCGCCACCCCCTTGGTCACTCCCGCCTGTCACAGTGGCCCATCAGCGAACTGGTATCCCCCGTACCCGTCCAGTTGCCCGGGAGAAAGCCCTTCAGCGCGTCCTTGCGACAAAATTGCCAGATGAAGTGGACATTTACACGGACGCCAGCCTTTCGCCTTCCCATATGGGTCTGGCCTGGCGCTGCCCAGCTCGGCCGGACTTGGATGGCTCTGTCATTCGGCCAGGACACCACTCGTCTCCCTTAGAAGCAGAACTTCAGAGAATCCTCTGCGCATTGGATCACGTGACCTACAGTATTGCAACACCGCCCCCTCCACGTTTTCGGATCCTCACGGACTCCCATCAGTCACTTCAAGAACTCCGCAAGCCCTTCAGTGATCACCCAACTGCTCACGAAATCCAACACGTGATCGCCATTTTGGCTCGCAATGGGACCACTGCCCGATTGGCATGGGTGCCGGGTTACAAGGACTCGGATGGGGGCAACCAGGGTGCACACGATGCAGCAAGGGAGTGTCTCACTATACTCGGTGACAACTTAATTAAGAACGGCCCCGGAAGTTGCCGCTGTGCCTTATCACCGTAGCCGGGTAATTTTCCGCGCGGCGCAAGTAGGGCGTTACTGGGAATATTTTGAACATAGCGTGAGCCGTTCCCGTGATTTTTTGGACTTAATATGCTTATAAACGACTCCAGTGACGACAAACAAACTGCGTGAGACAAGGCAGACGATATCACGCATTCATAGCAAACCCCTTTCAAAACACGCGCGCACTGACGTCACGGGTCCGGCGCTTTGGTGGAGTGATACACTACATGAGGTGGTGCCGTTCTTGAGTTGTAACCGAGTATAGTACCCCTCCCCTGGACGACGACGCGTCGCGTCCCTCTCCTGGCCCTCGCCTTCAAATTGACCGCGCACGCCATGCTCGGGAAGGTACGCCTTGCATCCGTTACTCCCGCTGGCTCTGGCTACTCCGATGCCTCGCTCCGCGGAAATCTTCACCAACAAAACTATTGCTAACGCAGCCCTTACACCCCACATCATGAGAAAATGGATTCACGCGGCAAAATCTCCACCTCCTTACTGCCCCTACTGACAAACGTTAGTGTTCCCCACCCTCAACCACTTAATCTGGCACTGCGCCGCATTTTCTTTGTACCGCCCAATACTCGTCAACGCTTTGCCACGTCATTCCTCTCAAGACGAGCACCCCTTCGAAGACGCTAATTTTCTCTCAGCCCTCGGGGTGTTCGGCCTAGAGAGTGGTCTCTCGAGATTAGTGTAAACCGGGGCCTACCCCGGTCGTAAATTTGACTTGACTGCACTCACATGATCCCAATAACCCTAGCCTGGCTCTGCTGACGGCAGTGATCTCTTCTAAGGCGTTCAAGGACCCACCATTTGTACTACTCGGCTACTCCTCCCTGCCTCTTTCCCCTCTTCCCTTATTATTATGGCCGCATGGCCTTCCCTTTGAAATAAAGGATTACAACAACAATTTGTCGGTATATAAGAAGTATAGTACCTAATTAGCTGTTTGCGACTGCTTCGGCTAGCAAATAAGGAGTTCAACAGAAATCAAAATAGAGCAACCAAGGGAACAAGGAAATACAACACACGGCGCTGTTCAGTTTGTTGCGATGTTTTGATTTCCGTTGAATATGCATCAACTAGCCGTAATCTACTCCTCCGGTTAGGCTTAGGCATTGCCATGCAAACGTTAAAAACACTCCCTAATTCAGTTTTTCTTAATTCCAAGGACAGTACAACTGAAAAAAGCTGTTATTTAAGGCGAAGGTTCAGCAACGTTTAGTATTCATCTCCTAGAGGCCGGGCGAATGGGCTTGCTCTGAGAGGTCCTGTATATTGCTCTTTAGGCTGCGTTCCAATTCGCGGACAGCTTGGTAGACAGGTTACGAAGCACTCTAATTAGACGTCTAAAGAAAGCAGAATTGAAACGGCGCAGCCGGCGCAGCAGTCACCAACGCAGACGACAACTTTGAAGCAGACATGTTGAGAAACGCAAGCCGCAGGTTTCGTAAATAATATTACCGTTATTATTACCAACATTATGTAATTTAAAAACTGAGCAAAATCAGCTTCGCAACCAGTAAATTATACTTAATATTTCAATAGAATAACTAGTTAATTTGTCACAACATTAGTACACAAAAAGGTGGCGCTGGCGTCACTTATTAGTTTAGACAGGAAGGTAGCCTGCATCATTGCTGACTTCGATGCCGTTTCTTCGAAGCAGTCTTCGTTGACTGCCTTGTGTGAATTTGAACGGGGCTTAACATGCCGGACTGTCCGCGCAGACGGCAACGAAGCTGTCTGTCTAAAGGGTCAATTGGAACGCACCTTTAGGCTGCGTTTATATTCGCAGACAGCTTGGTAGACAGCCTATGAAGCAGTCTAACTAGACGTCAAAAGGAATAAAATTGGTACGGCGCCGCGGTCCCAAACGCAACACCAGCGCAGACTACAGCCTCGTAGCAGACATATGGAGAATGCAAGCCACAGATTTCGTAACTAATATTACCGTTGTTATTACAAACATTACGTAAGTTACAAATTAAATAAAGTGATCTTCACCACTAGTATATTATACTAAATATTTCAATAAAAGAACAAGTGCTTTTGTTCCAACATTACTGCGCAAAAAGGTGGCGCTGGCGTCACTTATTAGTTTAGACAGGAAGGTACCCTGCATCGTTGCTGACTTTGATGCCGTCTCCTCGAAGCACTCTTCATTGACTGCTTTGTTCGAATCGGAACGGGGCTTAACATGGCGTACTGTCCGCGAAGACGGCAACGAAGCCGTCTAAAGGGGAAATTGGAACGCACAAGATAATGCATGCACGCTGGGCCCGGATTGGGAAACGGAGCTTCGCAACTGGTATAATATTGCATAACTCTGGTCGTCAGTACTGGAAAGAATGCGAGTAATCTTTTGTCTCCACGAACGAAAGTAAGAAAGCAAGCAAGCAGGGGAATCGACCTTTATGGAATGAGGTGCTGCTACTGTTGCTTACACGTTTGCTTACTCAAAAAAGCTTAAGGAACTCAAGAAAGTGTGGTTGTCTACTAATGCATTCTCTCGCCGCTTGTGTTCATGGTGAGCGTTTTATAGCCAGATTTGGGTATGAGGAACCAAATAGGTTGTTATGTTATTGTTTCATTGTTTTTCTTTGTTTCTTTTGATGATGATGGTTTTGGTTTAATGGCGCAAGGCCAACGAGGGCAAATAGCGCCAAAGACAAAGTTATTTGATGATATGACACAGGTGTACAATTAAATGCTGAATTATTTCAGTAAAACAAAAGTGAATTGACTTAAAATCCTTGAAGATGGCTGGTGTATAGGGCCAGGATGATTATGCATGATATGAAAGAAGCTGTAAAAACTTGACGTCCGATAAAAACTGAAAAACACGCTGAATAAAGAACATTGGGTTGTCGGCGAAGAAGTGTGACGGGTGTAGTGCGATGTGTTCTCTGTACAGTTCAGGAAAATGCTTGTGTCATGTGTCTTGCATTGAATGAGTATGTGAACTACGGATAGGGCCTCTCCGCACCCGCTGCCCTGGGGCCTTGAAGATCCCGTGAGCAGATACGAGTGCGTTGCATGTATGTGCCCTATGTGTAGCCTAGCCAGCGACTTCTGTGTATCTGTCGCGTTTGTCGGGGGTATATGGTCCCAAGAGTGGTTTTATTACGTGTAATTTGTTGTCTCTCCGTTCAATCCCGTATGCTTTCCAGGTTTTTCGAAGCTGTTTTCTGATGTGTGGCTTCATGTCGGTGTAGGGTACAGTTGTTATGTCAACTGTTGTACTAAGTGCAGCAGCAGTGGCCATTTGATCTGCGGTCTCGTTCCCTGGGATCCCAGAGTGACCTGGCACCCAGCACACGGTCACTTCGAGGTCTAACGCATATAAAGACATAATGGTGTTAATCAGAAAATTGACTGCATGGTTTTTAGAAGATTTTTGTGATGACAATGTCCGCACTACACTTAAGGTATCAGCATAGATTATGGACTGTGGAATTTCAGTTTGGAGGATATGGTTTACGACAAGAAGCATACCGGAAGCCTCGGCCGTGAAGTATACACGTTCATGGTTTTACTAATATTCAAACTGGGTCCGTGCGCAGCACAGGACACAGTTGTGGCAGTTTTTGAGACGTCAGTATAGAATTCTGCCCACTTGTAAGAAGGGTTGCCGGATCGCATTTTTAGGCACTCGGTTTTTATCGATATGTATAAAAGATAAGTCACATGATATAGGACGAAGATGCCATGGGGCTATAAAATTAGTAACAGTCGTTTTCAGGGTATCTGAAAAGGAGACAGAGTTCTGATGCTTCCTCTCTATCTCTGTACGTGAAGGGAAAAGAAATAGATGGGCGGTTTAAAAGAAGCAGGGATATGAATGTATCATAAAAGACTGACTTAAAAGGATGCTTAGGCATTGAAAAGATTTTAAAAGCATAGAGACGGTCCATGTAGTTTCGCTGACGTTCTACGTTCCACTTGTTATATTCTACATAGAGGCTTTCAACTGGGCTAGCACGGAAAGCCCCACATGCAAGACCAAGCCCTAGTTACAGCACTGAGTTCAGCATTTTCAAGGATGTTTTAGTCGCTGAACCATAGACAACACTGCCATAGTCCAGCGGGGATCCTATCAGAGCATTATACAGACGTTGAAGGAGTTCTTTGTCAGCACCATGGGATTGGTGTGAGAGTACTTTAAGAATCTTCATTGTTTTTAGGCATTTCTGTTCGAGCTGTTTCAAGCAAGGGATAAATGTGAGTTTACTATCGAATATTAGGCCTATAAACTTCTGTTCCCCTCTGAATTACTACGCTATTATTACAGATATCAGGGTCCTCATGAATCCCGCGCTTCCGGGAGAACACAACACAAGTACTTTTTCCAGGGTACAGTTTACCCAATGATGTACATTTACACTATTATAGCGATTAAACGTCTTAACTTCACTATATTTTTGTGCAGGTGCAAGGCGCAGTGCGCGGTCAGGGCTTTTCCACTATCCGTTTATTCGTATCTCGGTTTCTTTTTTTCAGCTTTTTGAGTGTTGTCTTCGTTGTCTGAAGGCAGTAGATCGATATTTTATATTACATCCTTCATTTTGTAGCGTAAGCTACACTGGCCGAGGTTGAGCAGTTTCGCGTGTGCCGTGGAGGGCCATTATGCGCAAGCGCGAGGAACATCGGATTGGCTTGGCTTGGCTTGGCTACGATTGGATTGGATTTGGATTTGATTGGATTAAAGTGGATTGTGTTAGATTGTTGTAGTATCCGGGGTTTTTGCATCTCCGCGTTTCGGTGGTTCTACCACCAGGAGGCTACGCCGCGGGTATATATGTGACGTCACTCCGAATAAATTATCTCTTTTGGCTTGACTCTTTCCTCGAGCGATTGTCTCCTGCTTCGCCCTTCGGGGCCGTCGCCGACGCGACACCACAATGGCGCAGCCGACTCTTGAACCAGCAAAAATTTAAGCACCCCACATCTCTTGAGTAACATATAAGCCCCCGTACTGGCCGCAAGTTTTTCATTTGTTTATTTCGGCTGAAATGTTCAGTCAAGTTCGGTAGAGCGTTTGGCCTACGCGGTCGACCACATCGGGAAGGAGAAGGCGGCCGGCGGCATCGGTCCGAAATCGACCTTCATCATGCGCTACGCAGCAAATCCATCCAATAATATGTAAGCAGCAGGTAATACTTCAAGATATCGCCAACGGGCACGAGGTATTTATTGCAGCAGCATTATACAAACATCACGAAGAGCAGTAAAACGGCACCACTTCGTTCATTATCTTGACAAGATGGCTGACATAGCCGCAAAGCCACCTCCATTTTTGCCGGACCCGGGGAGGCCGGCCATCTCATGGCGCGACTGGCATCGCTCGTTTGAGACATATCTTCTCGCAGCAATCTGGGAAGAATTCGCGCCAAAACGCAAGGCAGCACTCTTAAAGACCTTTTTGGGGATGGAAGCAGATCGCATCGCCCGCATCATCGAGTCAGCCAGGCCGGCGGGCGCCAGCGATGACGACGAGTACAAGTACCTTGTGCACTGTGCAGGGCCTCGCGGCTCACTTCGGCGTCTCGACATCGCAGCGGACGAACCGCATACAGTTCCGAAGTTTATGTCAAGCAGAAACGGAATCAGCGATTGACTTCGCGCGCCGTGTGCAATACGTGGGTCGACAATGCAACTTCGGCTCCGACGAAGCCGCGTCACTCGATCAACTCATCGTGGGGCTTGCGTCCGATCACACCAGGGAACGTCTGCTCACAGAAGGCCCGGAACTCACGTTTGACAAAGCCATCCAAGTCATACAAAACGTAACTGAAGTCCAGGATCTGCTGCAACGATATCGAGCAGCCAGAGAAGAAATAATTCAAGCGATCGACGGGACTCAACGAGCTCGACCGCTTCGATTTCAACAGTGCCCCACCCGATTTCCACGTCGCGAGTTTCGCCCCACAATCTCAACAAACAGAAGTGCATCACCGTCACGTCCGGGGCTTAGGTTAGCCCGGACCAGTGCTCTGCGTTCTGCAGCGTGCGGCCGCTGTGGCAGGATGTGGCACCCGCTTCAACAGTGCCCCGCTCTGGGGAAAACGTGTTTCCAGTGTTCTAAAATCGGCCACTTCAGGAATGCCTGCCGTACGCCGCGTTCTGAAACCACGCATCCGTCGTCCCCTCGTGTGAAACGACATGCCCGGCCACCGTTGCGAAACATCGAGACTCCACTCGACGACGATAAGCCAATAGTCGTCAACCACCTGGGGCAACAGGAAAATTCATCACGCCAAGGATTCTGCTATGATGTGAAGGAGACCAGCTCCGATACTGGCGAAAGCCAGCCTGGAATTGATCAACTGGGCGAAGTGGTTGAACAACTCCGCCTAAAAATACAGGGCCATGTATCAGAGCTAGCACAAAGCAGAAGGAGAGAAGCGAAATTCGCTGAAGAAATGCGGCTGCTAAAGTCTCAACTAGCAGATCTTCGAGAGAAATTTCGAGCGAACTCTTGAACTTGAGGAGGGCACAAGTGAGGCTCAGGAGGTTCAAGAGAAAGAAGCCGACAAGCCCGAGGGAGGCGTCGAGAAGGCCTACGAAGAGGGAAAGCCCACGATCTTGAAAGAAGCCGAGAATGCCAAAGGATGGCACCGAGAAGGCCGACGAAGCCGACAAGCCTGAGGGAGGCGTCGAGAAGGACAACGAAAAGGATAAGCCCAAGATAAGCCCAGCGGAGCGATGGACGTCCACTGACAAGAAAAAGAAGAAAAAGAAAATGGGGAGACGAAGGTGACAGGGGGTTCGCCAGAAACAGTGTTGAGTGCTAGCGGTGAAAGTGTAGTGCAGTGGTGCGCGGAGAGTACAAATGAAGTATGAAAAAAAAAAACGTGTTTCGTAGAGACAAACTCTGCAACGGGTAGTCGTCCCCGAAGGAAGGGTAGGCAGAGCAGGGTCATTTCAGATAAGATCGAACAAAGCATGGCTGGTCGACCTCTTCAATTCGCTTGAAATTTTTTTACCTCATTCCCGCATGTATGTAATGTGCGGATTCACAAATATTTTCGGCGGAAAAAATTTTGGCCGACTGAAAAAAAATTTGGAACCCACCCGCGTGGACCCCGGCCGCTACCTGCCCATGCGCCGCGGCCAAATTTAGCGACGTCTAGCAAAAAATATACTAATCAGGCGGGAATGGTAATTTTTATGCTTAATCTACGCCTGGTGTACATTTCGCGCCCACAATATCGTTGGCTAGAACATATATTTTTTGTAATAAATTTCCAAATCTTGCTCAGAGCGCATTTTGTTGTGTACTTTGCGGGCCAGTATTATCGTAAGTAATGGAGCTAGAGCGTTACAATTTGAGTGAGGGCTGCTCCTGGCAAGCACAAATAAGGGCCGTAAATATTGTGTCTGTGCACACTACGGTTAAAAAGTAAATGGCGCACAATTGTGAAGAAAAAACTAAAACACTCCGAGTTCAGAGGCTTATTAAAAAAAAAAAACACTTCTTCGATTTTTCTGAAATTCTCCCCAGATGTTAACCTGTGAATGTACTTCAATGATCATTAAAAACATGTTGCATCATTTTGTTCCTGACGCGCCTACAGCGCGAGAAAAAAGCCTGGTCGGCCAGGTCTTCACAAGATCCTGAGACACGAAACAGTGAGAGCAACTTCCAGTGAATGTGCAGACGTTTGATAATTTTTTTGTACCAAACGCAAACTGTTACTTATTGATAGTATTACAGAGAATTCAGAAGCAAAAATGAAATTTTTATGTGAATTTTGGAACGAAAATAAACAATCTGCGCACCGCTAAATGTGTACTCTTCGAAGAAAAAACGGAGGAACTCCAGATTCACGCGCATTTAAAAAAAAACCCTTCTTCGAGTTTTATGAAGCTTTCCACGGATATTTTCCTCCTACTTTAATTGCGTGAGCCATTAAAAAAACTCGCATCATTTTGATCACTGAAAAGCAAAAGAGCCTTGTCAAGCATGCTCGTCACAAGGAGCTGAGACATAAAACGACGATTGTGACTTTCTGCAGATTTCCCTTATTTATTTTGTAGAAAGGGCAGAATATCTTCTGAGATAAGGAGAATAAAATAGCCAAGTGACATTAAGGAAGTCAACGTTTGAAATGACAGCGTTCCATCGGCACCTCATAATACCGTGCAGCTACTAGCTGTTTATTTACACGTTGCTTGCTGAATCAATGTTCACAGTTTCCTCAAAGGGGCACAAACAGTCCGCGCTGCACATAGTTTGCATATATCTGCTTCTGATGACTTCCTTACGCCACACGTGCCAGGACTGTATGCCGGGAAAGGCACGCACTGTTTGCCATTCTTCCTTTTTTGTTTCGCGATGGCTGGAAACTTCGTTCCCCTCGAGGTATATGAAGTGAACGCCCTTGATCTTCGCAGACAACACAGTTACCATGTCTTTTGCCGTCTGAATCGCATTTCTTAGTGGTTCTCTTAGGTTGTAAACTGTCGCCTGGTGTTTGACGATTCCCCCAACTCCGTCGCAGGCATTCTTTCCGTGCCCTGTTGCGGAGAATATCCATTGCGTTTCATGAAGCTGGTGAAAAGCAATGAAACTCATGAAGCTGGTTCCTGTTTTTAAAGTGACTGGCAGCTCCGTCACTCACATAAGTCACCTTGGAGTACAGTGGCAGATTGTCGTCTACCCACAGCCTGATTTTTGCTAAAGCCAAGCAGGCATGCGCAGACTCATGGCAGACGTCATCGCTTGCAACCACAAAACTATGACAAAAGAGACTGAGTAACAAGCTAAATATATACAAAACGAATAATAAAATCAGAATACTTAAAAGGAATAATAAAAAGTGATGAAATGAAGATTAAAATGCGACCGTAGCCAAATAGTGGGGAGGTAGCGCAAGGCACTCTCCCAATGTGACAGAACTGAAAACTTGTAACCGTTCGAACGCATGCAGCCCCTTTTCTTCCAGTCCCCTCTTTCGCTCTTTCTGTCAGCCAAGTCCCCGCCGCCGCATACGGTTGAAAAAGCCCAAAAAACACTCGACTCAAACAAAAAAATGAAGATCCCACGTGTGTCGTCCCGGACCCCACCGGGCTCAAGGGCGTTTGCCTTCCTGTTTGGTCGCTAATTCGGTAATTGAACCAGTGTGTCCGGAGAAGGACCGAAAAGGGGCGTGCTACCTGGAGACGTTACCCGCGCCGGGGTCGTGTGTGGCCGATGTCCGTTTTTAATGCTTGCCATGTGTGCTGCCGACTGGACGGGCTTCCGTTGAACCTTTGATTTCAGGCGAATGAAAGTTACGTCCAGGCGAGTTAAAAAACAAGACTGCGTGCACCTTGTCAAATAGGTGATCTTATGAACCAAATACAGCGCATCACGGCAGCAGTGCGAACAAAAAAAGAGCGTTGATAATGTAAGACAAAGAGTGACCGCGGTTGGGGAAATCTAGAGGAAGCTATAAAAATAGACCCGAAAACCTTCACATTGCGCGTTTTACCAATACATTGCAGCGGTTTCGCCACCGCACGACTGTATCCGCGCTGTGCTTAGAATGACGCACGATATTTCTAGGGCTCACACAAGTACGTTTAGAGGAAAATATCTGTGGAATGCTTCATAAAACTCGAAGAAGCGTTTTTTTTTTAAATGCGCGTGAATCTGGAGTTCCTCCGTTTTTTCTTCGAAGAGTACACGTTTAGCGGTGCGCAGGTTGTTTATTTTCATTCCAAAATTCACATAAAAATTTCAGTTTTGCTTCTGAATTCTCTGCTGTTTGTGCCCCTTTGAGGAAACTGTGAACATTGATTCAGCAAGCAACGTGTAAATAAACAGCTAGTAGCTGCACGGTATTATGAGGTGCCGATGGAACGCTGTCATTTCAAACGGTGACTTCCTTAATGTCACTTGGCTATTTTATTCTCCTTATCTCAGAATATATTCTGCCCTTTCTACAAAATAAATAAGGGAAATCTGCAGAAAGTCACAATCGTCGTTTTATGTCTCAGCTCCTTGTGACGAGCATGCTTGACAAGGCTCTTTTGCTTTTCAGTGATCAAAATGATGCGAGTTTTTTTAATGGCTCACGCAATTAAAGTAGGAGGAAAATATCCGTGGAAAGCTTCATAAAACTCGAAGAAGGGTTTTTTTTTAAATGCGCGTGAATCTGGAGTTCCTCCGTTTTTTCTTCGAAGAGTACACGTTTAGCGGTGCGCAGATTGTTTATTTTCGTTCCAAAATTCACATAAAAATTTCATTTTTGCTTCTGAATTCTCTGTAATACTATCAATAAGTAACAGTTTGCGTTTGGTACAAAAAAATTATCAAACGTCGGCACATTCACTGGAAGTTGCTCTCACTGTTTCGTGTCTCAGGATCTTGTGAAGACCTGGCCGACCAGGCTTTTTTCTCGCGCTGTAGGCGCGTCAGGAACAAAATGATGCAACATGTTTTTAATGATCATTGAAGTACATTCACAGGTTAACATCTGGGGAGAATTTCAGAAAAATCGAAGAAGTGTTTTTTTTTTTAAGCCTCTAAACTCGGAGTGTTTTAGTTTTTTCTTCACAATTGTGCGCCATTTACTTTTTAACCGTAGTGTGCACAGACACGATATTTACGGCCCTTATTTGTGCTTGCCAGGAGCAGCCCTCACTCAAATTTGAACGCTCTAGCTCCATTACTTACGATAATACTGGCCCGCAAAGTACACAACAAAATGCGCTCTGAGCAAGATTTGGAAATTTATTACAAAAAATATATGTTCTAGCCAACGATATTGTGGGCGCGAAATGTAAACCAGGCGTAGATTAAGCATAAAAATTACCATTCCCGCCTGATTAGTATATTTTTTGCTAGACGTCGCTAAATTTGGCCGCGGCGCATGGGCAGGTAGCGGCCGGGGTCCACGCGGGTGGGTTCCAAATTTTTTTTCAGTCGGCCAAAATTTTTTCCGCCGAGAATATTTGTGAATCCGCACATTACATACATGCGGGAATGAGGTAAAAAAATTTCAAGCGAATTGAAGAGGTCGACCAGCCATGCTTTGTTCGATCTTATCTGAAATGACCCAGCAGAGACTACAATTCGATTGTTTGTGTCGCTATTTCGAGTTATTTTGCTTCCTGTATCTAGCCTTTCCTCCCAAGGGGGGTTTGTTTCAAGGGGAGAAGTATGTAGTATCCGGGGTTTTCGCATCTCCGCTTTTCGGTGGTTCTACCACCAGGAGGCTACGCCGCGGGTATATATGTGACGTCACTCCGAATAAATGATCTCTTTTGGCTTGACTCTTTCCTCGAGCGTTTGTCTCCTGCTTCGCTCTTCGGGGCCGTCGCCGACGCGACACCACAATTGTGTTGCGTCATAGCCGCGGCAGACGCACTGGCGCCGGCGCGTGCCCAGGTGTGTGACGCTGCACCGGAGCCGCTTCATCGCCGTTTCGCGTGGCCCGTGAAGAGCCGTGCTGAGCATGTGCGAGGAGCAGTGACTGGACAGAACTGGACTTGACTGGACTGGATTGAACTGGATTGCTGAACCTTAGCTCACGTTACGTATATCCTGGCAGAGCTAAGCCACTACTAATTTTTTTTAATTATTTCTTTTTTGTATTTTTGCGTTTTTGGTTTTTGAAATTCCTTTGACCTATTATCTCCATTTACCCTATTACGACGATTAATTGTGTTGAGTTTACCAGTTATGCATTTTATGCACCACCGAACGCAGACTGATTCAACCCCAGCTGACATTCGCTTTTCCAAGGGATGCCAAGCCGCATATCTTCTGGACGTCCGCAGCCCGGGACCCTCGTCACGGCCGAAACTGAAGCTCCGCTTTGTATAGTACATTGTAGCCCCCCCTCCACCCCCCCCCCCCCCTAACTCTTGAGGCGTCAGGATCAGCCTGACATCTGGCGACGGAAGGTTGAAGTAGTAATTAGCTGTTTGAGGCTACTTCCTCTACCTATAGAAGAAACACCATGAGAACTTTAGGAAAGATTACCTGATTCAATGTTTCATCTTTTGAAACGTATCTTTTAATAACAGGTGGTGTTAAAAAAGGTAAATGTTCAGCAACGTTTAGTATTCATCCCCTGTATGGTGGCGCCTGCATGACCAACGCTGCATTGTGCTACGTGGGATGTTGGTTCCAGTGAGAATGGCCCGTACCCACTCAGGGGGTTTGGCCAGGAAGGTTTCACTCAGCCGTAAAGGAAGAAAAGAACTTGTTCAACTATGCGTGCAGGGCTCGTGTTGCGCGTGACCGAACGCTGACTGATTCAACCACAGCTGACCTTCCCTTTTTCAAGGGATTTCAAGCAGCATGTCTTCTAGACGTCCGCCGCCCGTGACGTCCACCTCTCAGGGAAAAATGACAACCATAACGCGGCCCGACCAGGCAGATTCCTCGTCACGACCGCAGCCGAAGCGCCCTCCCAACGAGGTGTCCCAGCCTCCCTCGGCAGCCCATCACCGTCGGTCTGGCCCACCGCCGCCGTCCAGCCGGGAGAGCATCGCCGTGCGTGTGCTGCCGTTCCGCCAGCATGACATGGACAACGGCCGTGTGGTGCGTGTAGTCGACGAGGCGTGCCTGGTGTTCGACCCCACAGCGCAGGCACAGCAACGCGCTTGTGGTGGGGTCGCTAGGGCGAGCAAAATTCAGAAACTTTTCTTTGATACGGTGTTCTATGAAAGTACAGACATGTACATCTACGAGCACACGACAAAGAAAATTCTGAAAACTTTGCCGGACGGCTGCAACTGCCCCGTCTTGGCATACGGTGAGGCGGGTGGGGGCAAGACCTTCAGCACGCTTGGCTCAGAGGAGTGCCTGGGGGTGTTCTTCCTGACGGTCAGCGATCAGTACCGGCGGGTCGGGGAGCCCCGGTCGGAAGGCCAGAAGTGCGACATGGCCATGGCATACTTCGAGGCTTACAGCGACGTCGTTCGCGACCTCCTCTGGCATGCTGGCTCCACTGTAGTTGTGAGGCCCGACCCTTCCGAGAGCGTAGGCATCCCCAACCTCTCTATGCCGCGAGGGAAAGAGGCCGACTACTTTTTGGAGTTGCTCCTGTGAGGCAACCGCAACCGCACCCTGCATGTCACGAATGCCAACGCAGGGTCGCCACGGTCGCACTCCATCCTGAACTCTCCTAAATGCCTCTGGAGCTGGTTTCCTGCAGCTACTTGAAGCTGAGGAAACAACAGTGGAGTAGGACGACCAGCTCGCAGAAATGGCTGTAAGCGGGCACCATTTCGCAGCCTTGACTGAGTCACCTTGCCATAAGTGCGAGAACTGGGAGTCCTTGAATGCGAGTGCCCTCGCACACCTGCGCAGCCTGTACGACATCCTAGAGTTGCGCAACTGCTGCAGCAGCGACAAGCAGGACGTACAAGTGCCTGTTCTCAGAAAGGCGAGAGGTCCACGTGTGATGTGGGCGGACGAACAGCAGCCCATAGACCCGCCAGCCTTGAACCTGACAAGTCGGCTGTTTGCTCAAGATTGTTGCCTTCAAGCCGCCGTCCTACGGAAGTCTGCCGCCCCGCTAGCAACTTGTTGCACATTGGGGAGTGATGACCCTTCATGCGAGGCTACTTCGGGGGAGGCGAGATTCGTGCCATTTCCTCCCAGCTGTTCACACCCTGTGCGTGTGAAGGCGCCGTCAGCGACCAACCCCAGAGCGATGCCATGGACGCCGGTTGTGCCCTCCGGAAGCCCTCCAAGGAATGCCCGTTCTTCGGCCATGCGGACACCACCATCGCCATCTGCCCGCACTCACCTTGGAGAAGGCTTCTCTGTCGCCAACGGCTTTCATTGTAGAGGTGTTCCGAGTGTTCTTTAGCCGCGCGTTTTCTCGGAAGTATGTGTCCGGGGCAAGGTTCAGCTCAGGGAAAGTTCCAGTCCTGACTGCCGTCGAGTGCCTTCAAGGAGAATACTGGGCGAAGGAAAAACTCAGTTGCTAGTGCCAGCCGAGGAGATCCGCGGCAAGTGAGGATTAAACTGAGGAAACGCGTCCGCACACCGAGTATCGACGCCGCCGTTCGTGAGCCACTCGTTTGCCGTTCTGTGCCACTGGGCAACGCCGCGGACGCGCTGCATGGTGTTCGCTGCGATTGTGTATCTTCAAGCTGCACACGCTTCGTCCAGCTGACTGTCTAGAAGACGCTGTACCTGTTCGCCGATTTTGGTACTGAGTGTCGGTGGCGGGTGCCAGCACGTGGGCTGGGTTGGGAATGGTTCGTTGCAACTTAAAAGACTCCACGCTTATCCGCCGAACTCATATATGCATCCATACTGAAAATAAAACGCTCATTCTGAACTCTTGTCCCGTCTTCTACCACTCTAGGATGCGCGAAGCGCGAAATACCGTCAAAGGGCCGTGACGTGAGGCCGCAGGTCTAGCTCAGTTGCGGACACGTGTCAATGTGCAGCCATATAGTAATGTGGCCGGCGCAGGACATGTTAAAATAGAACTGAATGCAATTTCTGGTAAGATTTCGGACCACCATTTAAAAAAAAATATTGACATAGCAGCATCTGGCTGCGCAGCCACGATACCGGGCGAAAGCATTGTACATTCCTGCTTACAAAGGGTTGATCAATCGCCCACTGCCGTTATGTCTACTCTGGGGGTATTTATGCGCCAGCCTATAGGCCCGATGTTTGGCTCTGAGGTTTTACGACAACTGGAACTCGCAACTTGAAAGACAACGGGCACAATGAGTTCATTTTTAATTGTTCACAACGTTAGACCTAGCGTCCTGTGTTTAGGCTTGACATGAGGTAATCTTCAGGTTAACGCTTACATCCTTCCAGGCAGCGTAATAATTAATGTTTGTGGAGCTGCAGGTACGGGCTGACGATGTTGACCTGAGATCATGACGCTGGCCTTATGCCGGGCCGTCGCACCACCGCTTCGCCAACTCCCACTTCTGCGCTTCGAACTTAGCGCAAGTGAGTTATAAACTGGAAAACACGGGGTGCTTTAAAAATCAGGAGAAAAAAACAATTTCTCGCGAAACCGGCAGGGGCAGGAGTTAAGATTCCAGCTAGTCTGGACGCTAGCGTAGGATCGGTCGATGGTTGAAAGATGTTGAAGACAGCTCGATGATCAGAGGCACATAGCCGACGACGGTTTACCACACGACTATTTACAATTTATTCACAGCTGCAGTTTACAAGGCATGACAAGTTAGCTAGCGGGGTCCTCGTTGTCCACTCATCAGTCTCAACTCTTTTCCCATTCCCACGCAAACTAGACGTCAATACTCAGAAAGGATTCGCACCGGAAGCCGCGACACTAAAAACCAGCAAACTACCTAAGTCTGACGCGTTGTTATGGTGATTTAGGAGTAGCCTCACAGGGCCGAAAGCAACAAATCCCGAACCGTCGTTCCAATGCACATGTGTCGTGCTGGCGCAGTTTGTTTACAGGGGATCGCCGCCATCGCTTCATCCCCGCTTCCCAGTGGCCACCTGCAGCTGGTTCCGGTCATTCCCCGGATTCCCCATTTCAAAACAGACCGGCACAGTGTCGTAATTTGTTTAAAGAAAGTGGCCGCAGCCATATTGACATTTCGCGTCCTTGGGTCGAGTCAGCCCAGCAATTTACAACCGGTCGCTTCCGGTCCGTGCCCGAACTTGACACCCGACGCGCCCGGTGCGAGCAATGCACCACACGGCCTCGCCCCTCTCCTGCTTCTGAGAATTAGCTGGAAGCGGTTCCTTTCCGCTGCCGTAAGTGTTGAGCGGGGTCCGCGGCTCCCGACCACGAGAGAAGAACAAAAAAGAAAACGGCACTCGAAAGGATGCTCCAACCCACGGCGCTCATATCATAGTCAAAATAAACAAACAAAAAGAGGCCTCGCCGGCAAGCCTTCGCGACCACTCGATGCAACCCCTCGATCTTAACAAAGCTTTCCAACTAAACATTTGCAGCCCTATTTGGAGCGGGGTGTTTGGACTCTGAGGAGACAGAAGAAGACGCAGTAATCTTCAACTGCTAATGTGTCTGCCTCCTCCTTTGTGGCTTTCGCTTCAGTCTAGCGCTTGTTTTCCTACAGATCATAAATGAAGTATAATCAGATAATGAGGAGGTAAGCTGATCATATTGTTACAAGATGGAAGAAGACGTGCCACGTAGCTCCACACTGGATCTCAGATTGAGAAGAAGCAGTGCGTTGCACGAAGCCGGTGTCGGTGATGGCCATGGCCTCCATCATGTAAATAGAACGCTTCATTATCAACCACCGTTGGTCTCATTGCTCCTGCCGCCACATAACATGTTTTGGTGAAGGATGCAGTTATCATCCCCGCACTGGTTCCTCCGTTTCACCGAGTCTCGGCCCCTGAACATCCGTCGAAGCCTCCTGGATTGCTTCGGCCTGCCCCAGCCCCGGTGAGCAATGAACACGCCCGTCCCCAGCCAATGACCTGCAATGACCAGCTGATGTGACGAGCCGCGACGTGACCAGACGAGACGCCGTTCCTCTCCCGGATACCCGGCGTTTATCCAGTGGCTTTGGACGTTCCATGGTGACGTCGAAGGCATCGCTGTTCCGGACCACGGACCAGTCTTCAGCCAACATAACATCGTCATCGGTGGCGGCAGGAATTCACTGTGGATGGTGGGACATCGGGCATCGTCCACATGTTTAGTAAATCACTCCCCGGTCAATGACGAGCGTCCCGGTCGAGCTCGGTCACCTTGAGTGGACGGGTGCGGTGAGGATGAGATGTGATGCGTACAAACAGTGAAGTCCTTTCTGCCGCGAATGACGATGCCGGTCTCCGATGAGGACTGGTCCCCGAACATCGACGCCCACAAGGCCACGACGAACCGATGAAGGTGCTGGGAACTGCGCCGGACGAAAGGGCTGTGGACACGGCATGGCCGACACGTTTTGGCTGGTAACATCTCGTCGGGTGTCGGTTCTTCTTGACCGGCTTCTCACGGGCTGGGGACACGGGGCGGGGGCATCTTCATGTCCTGATCGCAGCGGAGCTAGGGCTGTCCGACATGGCCCGCGTACCCTCGATGCTTGCGCCCATGCCGAGACGGAGCGATGCTGCGGCCAGGACGGGGAGAAACCCGCACACTCCACCAAACATGTTACGTGGCGCAGGACATGAACCATGAGATGCGGACGATGTATTTTACAATATTTGCATTGCGGATATCACAGAGCTCGCACAGGCTGCACGCCAGCCACTTCCTCGGAGTCGTCGATGCTGGGACATCGGGCCTTGTTTACCTGTTCCGTAACAATATGAACGTAAAAAAGTTCGCTTCCCATTTCAAGTCCACAAGGAAACGATTATGGGACCTTCGCGTCGACGCAGTCTAAAAGTACGTGTCGACTGCTCAGAGACCTGTCGCCGCAAGACCTATCCTCGTTGGACGCTAGGCGAAGTATGACCATAGCAAGTCGCGGAGGTCAGCTGCTGCATCGCTTTGATGACACACGGGCAACCATGGTTTGAAAAAGTGTCTCGAAAGTATGGCCATTGGAGGATCCACGGCAGGGGTTATGGCAACCGTACCCGAAGTCTCCTAAGTGTATACCTTTTCGGCACGGGTAACACCCAACGCCGCTTGTATTAACATTGCCTAACCCGTCGCCCGCTTTCCAATGGGAACAGTCGGGAAGCTGAGTTCAGGTACTCATCCGCTATGTGGCGCACGCCGGCGGACGCCCCGCATTTCGTCACTGGAGCCCTATTCTCGACTGCACAAATTGCCGGCAATTTGCCCATGTTTTTTTGTGTAAGCACGACGTAAGCAATCAGTGACGTGCTGCACCTTTAGCTATGATGACATGCAATGTAATGTGACGAGTCACTCATACAGATCGCTACCAAGGTATCAAATCTCGTGCAAGAAAGATATAAAAACACTTGGCATGTACTATAAAAAATTTCCCCGCATTTCCCCGAGGGGAAGAATGTGAAAGTGCGAATGCAGGAGTTGAATTTGCGCGGTTCGGTAATGTTCGCGAAAGAGAGATCACACACACACACACAACTACAAAGAAAGAAAGATGCATTTATTCACAGACACCTATTTGTGTTATCGTTGTACTTGATTGCTAGAGCGGATCTCAGCTTTGAAATTTCGTGTCAGTACTCCTTTAAGCGGGTGCATTAGCCCTTCTCACACCCGATTCCTGGCCAATCCCCCACGTGGGTATGTGCCATGCACAGACACCTATTTGTGTTGTCGTTGTACTTGATTGCTAGAGCGGATCTCAGCTTTGAAAGTTCGTGTCAGTACTCCTTTAAGCGGGTGCATTAGCCCTTCTCACGCCCGATTCCTGGCCAATCCCCCACGTGGGTATGTGCCATGTCAGCGGCCAGGCAGCGCGCGCCCATCTCCCCCCGTTGCCAAGGAAGACGAGGAGATTCTTGGCCAATCCCCCACGTGGGTATGTGCCATGTCGCCCATCTCCCCCCGTTGCCAAGGAAGACGAGGAGCGCGCGCACCCGCAGCTGTTGCTATGTGGACGGACGGCGGTCAATGGAATATAGGGTCGCTTATAAAGTGCATTCGCACTTAAAAATTAAGACGGTAGCTGAGGCTGACAAGAAAAACACATTCCTGGAGGTCAAATTTGGCGTCAACACCACAAGGCGATCGAGTAACGTTGATCCAAAAGCGAGCGAAAGGCGGATGTCGAGCTAAAAAACATCACACAATTTTTTACCGTATCTATTTACTTCTTTGAATCGCTTTTAGTAACATAGCTGGGCTCTGTGCTTCAATGCAAGCTTTGTTGCATTATCACCTTCCCTGCCGCCACCGCCGCCACGCCATCGTCTGCTATGTTACAAGTTTATGGCGTGATCGCAGAAAAAGACGGCCGCGACCATCGCTTCTATGACACATAAGTGCAGCGAAGCGCTACGCCTGATAACCGCGGAGCGCACCAATGTCGCCGATTCACTCATTCGTCAAGCTCGACTTCAATCAGCGCTGTAATGAACCAAATAGTCACTTTTCTTTGTTATTTTTCTCTTGAGTTCGATCATGTGACCCAACGAGTATGGATGAGTATGGACAAATGCCATGCATTGGGTTCTCTTTGTCATGAAGAGGCTTCTACTGCCCTCTTAAGTTGCGGTTCAAATAATTTTTATTTTATTGCCAAAACTGCAAAATACTGCAAAATACTGCAGAACTGCAAAATAAACGCAAAATACTGCACATTATTTGTATGCTCAATGATCGCTGACTTGGAAGCAGTTGAAACTATAATTTATTTCGGTAAAAACATGCTTTAAACAGCGTGCATGCGAAACTGCGGCTGCTGTAAATTGCCGCAAATTTCGCGGCGCCGTAAGCCGGGGCAATTTTTCGCCCTATTTTGCCTGTATTTTTGCGACAAAAACAGCCGCCATTTTCAAGCTGTTACGTAGTATTACGTCACTTTTACGCAGGCAGAAGTTGCCAATGCACGCCTTCTCAGCCAATGACACAGGGGGTGTGTATGACAGGCATTATTGTTGTTGAATAGCAAAGGCAGGCCTACGTTGTCATGTCCACTGCATTTAGTCTGGTTTTTCATTGCCGGCCAAGAATTATGCGCTTTCAGTAAGGAGAAATAAGGTAAACTTTAGAACTGGTGCCCGTACACGTCATAAAACGTCAAAATGACGACAGCACACAACCGCTTTGTCAACCGGAAGCACGTGACCAAAATTGAAAGCCAATCAGAAAAGACTTCCGGGAAATTGCCAGAATTGTCGGCAATTTGTGCGGTCGGGAATAGGGCCCCTGCTCACGAATCGCGAACGCTGCACCCACTTCTACGCGTACGTGTCAGCTTGCCTGTTGGGTTTCTAGAGCCGTTTGGTCACACCTTAGCCGTGACGAGGCGCTAGTTCTGTGGCTAACTGGGGATCTTATTCAACGTGTCGCTCGCTTCATACCTGCTGCATTTTTCGCAAAATGAGTGACGCAGGCGGAACAGAAATAGTGTGAGAACATATTAATTGTCGGATATACAAATAGCAAAAATAGAAACAATATTTTCGGATGGTACAGCCAGTACTTTACTGATATATTTCTCACTGGGGAATTCGGCGTAGAAAAAATTGCGTGTATATTTTCTGTTCAAGCGCTCACTTCTACCATTACTTTACAATAAACATCACGTGCTTGAAAATTTCAGGAGATAATAGAAAACAAAACGATAAGCAGTTGAGAGTCCAGCCAGCTTCTAAGGGCGCGTCTACAGTACGAGCGCTTCTACAGTACAGTCATCAATTTTAAAACTGTACCGATGCGGAGTGCGAATATCGTGGACAAAAAACTCCCACCTCCCCTTGCGGGAACCCCTGTGTAGATGCGACGCATAGGCGGAGCGCCGAAGGGACCGCGTTTTATAGCGCGCATAACGTTGAGGGGACTGCGTAAGCCGGTCCCAGTCGATGATGACGTTGGCGTACTTGTAAAGCGGCGTGGACTCTAAGTGTTTGAGCCAAGCGTGGATGTTGCTTCGCCGGAGAACGGCACACCGGTTATATGCGCAGCGCGCCCGAAGGAGAGGAAACCGCGGAAGAGAGAGTACTGCACATGCGCCGGCCCCAGCGCGTCTGCCCAGGTCTGCCGCGGCTATGACGCAACGTGCCGCGGCTATGACGCAACACAATCCAACACAATCCACTTTAATCCAATCCAATCCAAATCCAAGCCAAGACAAGCCAATCCAATCGAATCCAATCCAATGCCCCTCGCGAGAGAGTGTTCGCCATGGAGGAAAAAGCCGCCCGCATCTTCCCACGGGGGGAACTCGAGTAAATGCGTCGCATCTACTCGAGTCAAGCAAAGCGTCACGTCAAGCGAAAGCCAAGCATGGACGCCCTTGAATGAATTCCGAACGCGCGCTCCGCCGCTTATATACGTTGAGGGGACTGCGTAAGCTGGTCCCAGTCGACGACGTTGGCGTACTTGTAAAGCGGCGTGGACTCTAGGTGTTTGAGCCAAGCGCGGATGTTGCTTCGCCGGAGAACGGCACACCGGTTATATGCGCAGCGCGCCCGAAGGAGAGGAAACCGCGGAAGAGAGACTACTGCACATGCGCCGGCCACAGCGCGTCTGCCGCTGCTATGACGCAACGTGCCGCAGCTATGACGCAACACAATCCAACACAATCCACTTTAATCCAATCCAATCCAAATCCAATCCAAGCCAAGCCAATGCAATCCAAGTCAATCCAATCGAATCCAATCCAATGCCCCTCGCGAGAGTGTGTTCGAATCCAATCCAATGCCCCTCGCGAGAGAGTTCGCTATCGCCTCGACTCGACGCGCATGCGCAGTGAGCGTGCGGACTACGGACGCCAACGCGGGTGACATCGTGAGTTACTGAAATGCTCTACATTTTAAAAAAGCTTAGGAGAGGCCCTGACGTCATACCCAGCGCAGCCGGAAACGCCATTTTTGTAAGTCGAATGGCGGACTCTTTTTCCCTCTCTCTCGGTGCACCTTCTCCGCCTCCTCCGTCCTGTATCGCCTCTCTTGTCGTCTGCATCTGCCAACGCCGAGCCGGCGGGAATCAGCTGATAGTCAGGTAGAAGGCCGTTTTGCAGCGCGTGACCGTGAACCTAAACGCGCGGTTACACCGTTACACGGCCTTCAGTGTGGCCGCAGCAGTTTTGCGAAGCGGCTCGCTCTTATAACAATGCCGCAATGCTCGGTGCCAGGCTGCAAGTCGCGATCGGTACCCAAGGAATTGGGCGTCACTTTCCACCGGTTAGTGCATCATTCCGCTGACTAGTATTGCTGTAAATTGGTGTGCATTCATCCTTTGTTTGCAATCACCGCCGTTTATAGGTTCCAAAGCGATGGAGAACGCCGCAAACAGTGGGCGAACGCTGAGCTGCTACCTCACTGGAAAGTGCCCACGTTTGCGTTGCAGTTTCACTGGCAATCCCAGAGATGACTAGTCAATTAAACGGTCGTTCTATATATATAGGTAAGCAGCACTTCATGCATATTTCAAGCTATAAAATTGTGGAATATTTTTACCGTTGTTCGCGTGCCTTCGATAGAATTTTTTGCGAAGGAGGAGGATGAGGAGAAGGAGGCAAAACGTTTTATTGAGCAAAAAAAAAAAAAAAAAGGGAGAGGGTGGGTGGCGTCAATAAACTTTTTTTTCGCCAATTTTCAACTTGTCTCAGTGTCAATAAATTCAAGGTGATATCAGTTGAAAACGTTCATATAACCTCGCAGTCTGAAAAGCGTTGAAAAGCGAAATCCAGAGCGAGACCACAAAAAGATCCAGATTCCAGATCCAGCACTCTTCCAGTCAACAGACGGACACATACTAAGGTAATAGGACGATAGAATTATATGAACTGGGAATCTACCTTGTAACAATTGCAAAGGCACTGCCGCGCATTGCCGGCCTAGCAAACTACATGCAGCGGCGATAACCAAAAAATTGAGTTGCGAATCGTTCGGTTGCAAGTCGCCTACGTACTGCACACCGTGTATCATTTCCCGAAAATCTACCTGACGGGTGTCCGCGCGTACGACGGGACGGCGCGTTCACGATATCTGCACTTCAATAGGCGCGTCGTGATCGCGACCGGAGCAAAAGCTTGACGCGGTACAAGGTGCACTTGCAAGTAGAAATTAAATGACATATTCCCATCGGCGCAGCTGTCGCAACTCGCAGCATCCTTTTCGAGTTCCGCAAGACCACAGCGCAGCAAAGCGAAGCAGCAATCATCGCAATCGGACGACAAGGCAGGCGCTGCCTTTCCTCCATGACTGGCGGACGGCGGGCGGGCCGTTGCTAGGACGCCGTTGCTAACGCGACTTTCAATGGCCGCCGAAAGCACGTGACTTCCTCCACACTTTTGCCAATGCACGGGGATAGCTGAGGGCCTCTCCTAAGCTTTTTTTTCCCTCCATGGTGTTCGCTATCGGAGAGGAGAGGGGGTGAGCGGCGGAGAGCGCAGCTGGCGCGGCGAGGAGAATGGGGAAGGGGTGGACAATGCCGATGACAACGACGACACCGGAGGGACAAGGCGAGTGAATCAGATGCTCTGCATCTAAAACAAGGCTGAAACGCAGAAGGCACAGAGTGGGGACTCTGTGCCCCGGGATCTCAGTACGCAAGCGCGCAAAGTCGACATCAGCCTGCGGCACCACAAGTGGTTTTGCGTCCGCCATGGCGCAGACGGTTTTAGCAGCGTCAGACCAAGACAGACAGGCATATTGATAAACAAGAAGGCGTAGGAGCGCCGCCTAGGGAACCCTAAACAAACAGTCAACGGGCTGGGTTTCCGAGAAGCGGCGCTGGCTGGCGGACATGAAAGCACGCAGGAAGGCTACGGAGCGGGAAAGGATAGGAGAGAGCAGCAGAAGAGTGGCTGTTTGGCCATTGTTCGCTCTCGCGTTAGGCAATGATTATACAGGCGGCGTTGCCCAGACGAAGGGTGACACAACACCCGCTAGCGGTGCTCCTATTTAATGAGAGGGTGGCATCTGTGGGGATCGCGACTTTCACGCGAATCCCTTTCTGGCTAGCTTCCCATCGCGGCTGGCGTTGCACAATGCGCCTCGCTCGCACGACGGAATCCATACGGGAGGGCGCCAGCGACCGGAGGGTTCGTTGTCGCCAGGGTGGAGGCGTTTACCCTTTTCCCCTCTGCCTTACCCGAGAACCAGTTCTTCCTCTGCACTAGCGCCACGGTTCGGCGAGGTCTGGTGGGTTGTCGCATGACGAGAGGACGTGCTCTCTGGTCTTGGGGATGCGGTAGCGCGCGGACGTTTCGGCGCCCTGGTCCGGACCTGGGGAACGCTCCACGATGGGACGCGTCCGGGCGGCTGGGAGACTGCAACCTCGCTCGCACGCACAGCGCCCCGCTGCTCTGGTATCCATTGGTGAGTCGAACCATCTCGATCTCTAGCGTTGTTTAATGCCTCGCTCCCAATGTTACCGCTATGGCCTACGATTAGTCTGTATTCAGTGTATTTGATTTGTACATCGCAATAAATGCTGCCATTGGTGTTTTGCCCTTGTCGCCTCCTGCCTTTTTCTGTCTCCGCAAACAACGGACCCGCCCGGAGCCACCGCTCGCAAGGCATGTTTGCTGTGCGCGATGGCTGCGGGGTGGGGAATAACTAGTGTGTGAAACGTAGAAGCCCACACATCATACAGCTCTAGCGGACTAGAGAGAGAGAGAAACAGAAACATCTTGATTTGCCCTTCTATAAAGGCGTCTGCGTTGCTGGGGGGGGGGGGGGCGGGGGGGGGGGGAGGGCTGCTGTTACCAGTCGCCCCCAAGAACTGCTTCAATGTGTTGGAGGAGGGCCTCCCAGTGCTCCTCTTCTGTCAGTCTTAATGAGGAGGTGGTCAAGTGTCTGACTGAGGGTTGGTACCGGCCGGTGCTTTTTGTGCGCTTGCGGAGAGCGAGTTCGAGTTATTTTGGGGGGTCCTCTGGGGGGTCGAGCCACTCCGCCCAAGTGCCAGCAGAAGGGGAAAGAGAGTCTGTGTATGTGTTCCTTGTCTCTATATTCTCTACGCAGTCCCACATGTAGTGTTGGTTGTTAGGGCACCCGTGACCGCATCGTGGGCAGCTAGGGTGTCCAGGTTTATTTTCTATGTAGTGGATGATATGCGGGGTGCGTATAGGACACCTGCTTGTGCTCGACGGATGCAACTTGTCTTCGATCGCGGCCAAGAGATGGGGGGAACGCAGTGCGTGTCTTGATCTGTGCGCAGCTCAACCAACTTTTGGTGCCTGATTTTTCTTTCTTTGACGCGGCTGGTGTGGTGGTCGTACTCCTCCGGGAGCGCAATCGGAGGCTCAGACTCGCGGAAGAGAGTTTCGCGCACGAGTTGGTGAGCCGCCACATTTCCTGGTATTCCTTGATGACCCGGAATCCAGCGGAGTTCAACTGAAGTCTCTGGTTGGTAGGTTAGATGCACTTCACGGATGTTGCTTATGCGCGTGGATATTTTGTTGCGGCAGAAGAGGAGGTTCGCATCCTGGCTGTCAGTATGAGTAGTTTCCGTCGGCCGGCGAACTTCGTGATGGTATCTGCTATGGCTAACACTTCGGTATGACCGGGATCATGATTTCCCGGGAAACGGCGAGTACTTTGTCCGTTCCCGTAGTACGCGGCGGCAGCAACTATACCGTCGTCTGATACGGCGGAATCGGTGTAGACCGGAGTGTAACCCTGGTATATCTTCTGCACCACTAAATGGCAGGTGGCACGCGCTCTGTTGGCTCTGCGCTCGTGGTCGTTTTCAACACTGATGTGGCGAGGGATAGGATGTACAGTCAGCTTCGGCAGGTGCTCCCAGGAGGGTCGTTCTGTAATGTAGCCTTCTGGTTCCTCAATTTGTGCCTGGTGAACAGAGCTCGTCCCTGCCTAGAGGCGCGCAGCCGAGACTCTTGGGCTTCTTTGTGGATATCGATGCGGAGTGATATTGGAGTGTGAACTCCCATTCGTCGAACCTCATGGAGTGGGGTGTAATTTGGGAGTCCCAGGGCAGCACGGATAGGTTTGCGCAGTTGCGTTCCTAATTTGTCCATCTGAGTGCGTGTACGCCGCATGTAAGGGTCGGCGTACATGATGCGGGGAATGATGAACGCCTCGAAAATTTGTAGTAGTTCATGCTATTTTACCCCATGTCGCTTCCTTGAAATCGGTTTCATAATGTGCGTGATCCGATTAATCTGAGTCGTGATTTTTTAACCCAAGTGTCCGCTTTGCCTTTCTGGTGAAGCCAAAAGCCGAGCACTTGAATTTCTTCTTTCCTTGCTCTCCCACATTTCTCCATCACTTCCAACACGACTGCCGCACTTGCAACCTCCCTCTCACTACCTACCACTTGGTGCACTCGTGCCCAGACAGCCCTAAACCCCTCCTCAACCCATCACCTGAGCAGTGGGAGTCTGCGCTGACCAGCTCCGCTCCGGAGCAACAACAAGCTCTGGTCAACCGGGCACTGGAATCATCGCGGGCTCGCGGCCTCCTGGACTTGGGAGGCTGGCCGCTTTCGCTCTTCCTCCTTTCTCTTTAAGATAAATAAACGTTTTTATCTCTCTCTCTTGCTATGGTGGTGCCGTCTACTGCTAATTTTATCAAATTGCGACCATGGTCAGAGCGGCCGGCTGGACCATCTTCCATGACTATGTATTCGGTCTTGGAGGGGGAGCAACTGAGACCAATGTCTTTCATGTATGCAGTGACGACATCAATCGCTTCCTGTAGTTGGTGCTCTTGGTGCCCGAGGGCGCCCTGAGAGCACCTCAAATTCAGATCATCAGCATATATGTTGAAGTGAACGTCGGCGATAGAGTCTATATAGTTTCGCGGGCAGGTCCTTGAGGAATATGTTAAAAAGAGTTGGGGAAAGAATAGAGCCTTGCGGTACTCCTTTACTTGGTTTGAAAGGGCCTACCAAGTGGCCGTCTACAAGAACCTCCGTGGTTCGGTCGCTTAAAAAGTTCCGTATGTAATTATACAATCGCTCACCGCATTAGATTCTTTGGAGTTCTTCCAAGATGACTTTATGACTTGCATTGTCGAACGCCTTGGAGATATCGAGGGTTACAATTGTATTTAGTTGTGCGCTGCTAGGGGAGTCGTAAACATCGTGCTTGAGGCGGAGCATGCAGTCTTCAGTCGACACGTTCCGCCTAAATCGTGTCATCTCTTGGTGCAGCACTGCCTCGATGTTTATCACCAACGTGAGGCGCTCTAGAATCACCATCTCCGCGAGTTTGCCACAGCATGACGTTAGTGATATTGGGCGGAGATGCTCAAGGCGATTGAATGGTTTCCCTGGTTTTGGTATGGGTGTAATTATTGCCTCTTGCCATTCTTTAGGAAGTACGCCGGATATCCACGCTTCGTTTGTGTACCGAAGTAATTCATTTATGGCGTTTTCCGAAATATTTTTGATAAGTTTATAGGTGATTCGGTCCTTTCCCTGTGCCGTGTTTTTCTTTATCTTACTTAGGCATTTCTCCAATTATTGCCTGGAGAACGGTGCGTTGATACCTTCATCCAGTGATTCCCCAGGACCGGGAATGTAATCAGCTCGAGTTTCTGGCTTGTAGCTGTCAGGGTGAATCGTTCCGTGGAACTCCTTAGCGAATTCTTCGTCTGAAAGCCCCATGGCCATCTGGATCTTCTTTAGGTGAGGATGCGAAAGCTGCAAGAAGGGCTGCTATGTATGTGTTACAGTGAGATGGCAGAAGGTCGCGCAGAAACCTCTCACCTCTGAATGCATGATCAATCTTTACCACAAGACAGTGGATGTTCCGGGGCACCATGTTCCGGGGCACCTCGGCTGTGCGGCGAAGCCTCCACTACGTGCGCCTTTCAAGCAGACCCTCCCTGTCGGTTACTCACACTTGCAGCCGACAATTCAAACAAACTGTGACAGGCCTGGATCAGGCGCCTCGCTATCGGCGCGATACAACTTCGGTGGCGTGCCGACGCAACAGGCCGAGACTTGTGCGAAGGACACGGAAGCACCGCGTCCGCTTCGGAGACCTCCTCTATCCCATCTCTCGGACTCATCGTGCGCCGCTACTACCGACTGCTCACGAACTCTGGAAAGAGTCTTGTGTGTGTCTGTGCCTTCGTGACGTGTGTACAATCTAGAGGGAACGCTTGTTTTGACCATTGGCGCTTTGGGTATAAATAAGACCCCCCAAGCGCTGTAGTTCATTCCTGTTTGAGCAGTGAATCAATGCTGTCATTCGGCTCGAGTCCTGTACTGTAACCTCGCCCTTCGGGGCATTGTTCTTTGGCTTCGGCTCATCTCTCGCTATGAAGTTACGTTTGCCTACGGCTTCTGGACTTCTTCACGGCTGCAACATTGGCTGGCCTCACGCTTCAAACCACGCTACCACACGCATGTCGGAGGTGACGGAGCTCGGCTCGGGTCGGCCTTCCCGGATGCAACAGGCGATACACACGGTTGCCGGCATGCGCGCCACGCCAGCAAATACAACGTATAGCACAGGACAGCCGCCACTTGTTACGAACAAAATTTAATTTGAGCCTGCCGCTATACTGTTCGTGTCTGCAGGCGCTCTATGATCAGCAGCTTTGGAACCGAGCACTGACACGACAGCCACTTTAAAAGGGTCTGCACAAATCTCTGTCTATTTGAATGGCGAATAGCTCTGGCAATGAATCCAGACTACGACAATCGCGAGGTCGTCTCAGGTGTTCCCACGTGAACACAGAGGGAAAAAAACACATGCAGCAATTGTAAGGGAACCAATGAATCTTTGGCGGTCGAAAATATGTGCAGCCATTTGTAGGATGCAGCGTCACTGGTGTTTATTTAGGCTTTGAAATATGTAGCAGGCTGGGAATAAAGAAAAGTACTGTAAACGTCATTCCATGGACCCAGCGATAACAACTACGCCTTTCAGTAAATTCCTGCATGAGAACCACTTCTTTGCTCGCTATCATTTCCAATCTCTTCGTCCGAATTCATTTTTCACTTTCTGACTGTCTTACCCTCTGTTTGCACTGTCTTTCAAAGTTTTATCGCCCCGCGTTCTGTGGCTGTGATGAGCTTGTCGACGTAAGATGATTTATTTAGCCGGGAGCCCTTTGGGTGCTTCAGCGTTATTTTCAACTGCCCTCTTCGAATGGAGCTGGATAGTCATGGTGAGCAGGAAATTGGTGCTTACTGCGCCGTATGAATTTTTAGTCATCCTCTATTCCTGGACTTTATTCTCCGCATATTATATGAGGGCTTCTTCCTTGAACAACAGAAACCAAATTTCTTGGAGATCTCGCATAACAGCCTTTCTAGCCTCCACCCTCTCCGTGTTCGCAGATCTACTTTGCACTGACTGGGATGCACCAAAAGGTGTAACGCATGTCTTCATTGCCTGTCCATTGCGTATGGTGAACGACGCCGTTATTTTTTAACTCGGTGGCATTAAGGCCGACCTCAATGCAGCGAAATTTCTCGGCGAACTTCGCGCGGCGGCCGCCGCGGTTTGACGCGCCGCTCAGTTTTCGCCCACCTCAACCTCCATGCAACGTGATGCCGCGAACGCCGCCGACGAGCGAGCTGCTTGCATTAAGGTTGCCAGATGTACAATACAAAACAACATGTGCGTAAACATAACTTTGCTCCCAATTTGTCTTCAACAAAACCTAACTAGAAAGTAATAAAACTTCATGTAAACACCTAAAATAATGTTTATTTACCTATTTGTTTATTGTACAAGCTTTTTTTTGGAGTTAGCGCACAAACATTTCCAAGTGGAAACAATGGGTACAGCTGCTCGGGGGTTCCTTCGCTCTTGTTTTGCTTTGCAGATACTTTCAGTTTCGCGCGCTGAAGTTCTCCATTTCGAGTGCAGTTAAACCTGGATGTAACGAACCTGTGTGTAACGAATTCCTGGATTTAACGAAGTTTTTCAAATCCACATTGTCACTTTTATTGAACTCCATGTGTTTGCAACCTCCATGTAACGAAACGTCGCGGCGGTTAACCTTGATGTGAGGAAGTCAGTGAGCTGATCAGTCATTGTTTTTTGCACTTTTACTCAAAAATCGACTAGAGAAATGAACTTGTTTAGCGAACATTAGCTCTAACGTAAGGATCCTACAGCAATGAAAACGTCTGGAATCGCCTAAACACGAATGATGATAATGATGAACGGAGGGGCTAGCACCGTTCCGTGGCTAACGTATAGCAGCCACTTCTGGTTTTGCTTGTGTAGCGACCACACCAGCTAGCAAGAGTAACTACACTTCACTTTTTTTTCTCCCGCACCGCAAACTGCCGTGCGTTTCCACGTGTGAGTGCGGTTTCGGTTCCAGACCTATGTTTTGAGGTGCTAGGCCGTCCTGTCAGCGTGTAGTCACTCGTCTCCACTTCTATCTGTGGTATCGGTTCGTCGGTGTGGAGTGCTGCTGCTGGAAAACGAAAATTTGTCAAATAATTGTCGAACCGCTTACTGCATCGTCTTCGTGTGCCTCAACTTATAGAACCGTTGCTAGTAGCCACACTCTCTTAGCTAACCTTGAGAGCTTTCTGAGCATAGAGAGTGAATGCAGCAGCTCTGTTCCAAAGCGTTCCCTCGACGACTAAGTAAGGCTATGGCGTCTTACATCTTCAGACATAAACGTAGATGTCCTCTACAACCTTTTAAAGATTTTTGCGATACCTCAGGTTTTCTTAACTAATCTTCTTCTGTTTCCCCCTGGAGGCAGGAGCTTTCGAAGTCCGACTTTCAAGCTTCTCCTGGCGTTTGCGCGCATCACCATGTGAGGTTCGTGCCTTTAGCGAAGCCATGCCACTTCTGCTTCGCACTTCGCAGCGGCAGCTGTCGACAGTGTCAGGGTGTTGCGACGATAATTAGAACACTTTAAAAAAATTTCTGAGCGCGCCGCCGCTCTGTTCGCGCTCAAACTTGCCACGAAGGTCGCAATTTGTGGTCTATTTTGTTTGATACTGGGAACAGCGATGGTACTTACCTGTGTATTCTGAAAATAAATAAAAACGATTTTCGCCTATGGGAAAATGGCGGCTGATTTGCACGTGCGAGCCAGCGCAAGTTGATGTTGGAACGACGGAACCACGTGCAGAGTGAAACTCACGTTTGGGATTCACGTACGGAGCCAAATGGTGCAGCAGACGATCAGAAAACCCGGTTTTCGGGCTCGCACGTCCAAATCGCCGCCATTTTCCCATAGGCGAAAATCGTTTTTGTTTATTTTCGGGATAAGCAGGTAAGTACCATCGTTGTTCCCGGTATCAAACAAAATAGACCACAAATTGCGACCTTCGTGGCAAGTTTGAGCGCGAACAGAGCGGCGGTTAGCTCAGGAAAATTTTTAAAAGTGTTCCAATTACCGTCGCAACACACTGTATATGTGGCACTTTTCCTGGCGTCATGAGTGTAGCTGTGTCGTTGCTGGTATCACAGTGCTGGCGGCGCAACTTCCTAACGGACAAACGTTATTGTCAGCTTGGAAGTTCTGAGGATCGAATGCCATGCATGACTTATATTCACGGGTTGCTTGAACAACATGCCCCCACAGGGTACTGACCTCGATACCTTACGAACTAAGTCTCGAGAATCCTCAGCCCCAAGCTCACACACCCACATATAGCACATGTCCTCGCTCGAATTTTTTTTAAGTCGAGTGCCCTAGATGCCTTCATCAAACGCTAAAATTGACCTTTGTCATCATCGGCGTCAAGTTGGTACCAAAAGTGACGTGACGTCAGCGAGGGAAATGCGCAGTGAAGGATCGCGATGGTGCTCTGGCGCCGTTGCTCGGCTATAGCATACGCTGATTGCTGCTCGGCGTACTGGTGTATCTCTCGTTATAAAGCGACAACTTTATGATGCGCGTTATGGAATATTGTCCTTGGAGGATCACCATAGTCGCACAGCCGTACGTCAAGAGCTGTTGCACTGAAGCTCGTATCACCTTGCGGTAATCGTCAGCGACTTCGTTTGTCTCCCTCCTTTACTCTTTCAGCCATAATTCACCCTCCTGCCCCCCTGCACCTTCTTCACGAATGTTTCCCGGCCACGTATTTAGGAGTTCCTGCTTGCTTCCTTCAACACTGTTACCTGTCCCTCCTCTCTCTTGAAAAGGTGTAAAGAAATGGGTAAAGCAAAGCGCACGGTGTTGGTGAGATCACCAGGCTGCTGAGAAACGCCGATAGTTAAGTTAGTTAAATAGACTGACGCTGAAAAAAAAAAGGGTGGGGGGGGGGGATATCTAATCTAAAAAAAAATACGTAGCTGTGAATTATCTTCAAGTAACAAAGACGATGAAAACTGGCGCTCTCGTCTTCTGCTCCAGCACGTCCGAGCTTGTGAAACAAAAAAAAAACGCGGTTTGTTCAGCGTAAGGTGCCCATTTGCCGGGGAGTGTCCAACCGAACCGAATCAGCTCCACAATGGTCACATCTCAGCTCACGAGAGACGCGCGAACGTCGTCACCATGCATTTACTTGCATTTGGGAGACGAATTCTCTTCCAAAGTTTCTTACCGGAAGGACAGCGCGTGCTGCGCTTGTAGTAGATGACAGGGTGCGACATTGGGTGTCGCCGCACGGTCAAAATGAATGCCCGTGTGATAGCTGCCAAGCTGCTAATGAACTGCTGCCATTAGCAGCTTCGCACTTCGAAGCTTTCTGTGGCTTGCATGCGGAACTCTGATGTAGTAAACAGACAAGCTTTTGCTCTTGGAAAACTTTTTCTCTTTTGTTGTTCTCGTATTGCATGATACACACACACATTCGTGGACAAATTGAATGAGCAGAGACAGTAGTGACTATGAGAAGCGAAATATTGTACAAAGCACGGCACACGCATGCGCCATACGCGGCTACTCGGACGAGTCTTTGATCGACCAACTGCGTTTGCTGCGACTGTGCCTTGATGAGGAGGGCTTGGCGCTGTCCTCCATTCAGCTCTCAGGATGCCCTAAAACAGGCTAGACCCGTTTCCATTTGTGCTTCCTGTCGTACACCGCGCGCCTAATGCTCATTGTAGCCAAAAACTACCACATTTTATTCCGCTGTTTTTGTTCTATGCACAGGTTTTCAAGTGCAACAGCCTCTACCAATTAAGAAAATTTAAGGTTTTGTAAACACTGCACTATGCCATTAAATTCATTTCATGCACATACGCGGTTTTTATAACTGATTGCACCGAGGGCAACGCAGCACGAGCGTCGTAATAAAACCGAGATAACTGCTTTAATATAGGCTTTCTAGATATGTGTACTTCCCACACACTGAAAACGCAGGATGGGAGTGGACACGCGGACGTACGGAGTGGGACGCCCTCTGACACAGAGTTTATGACCCTAGCACGCGCGACGGGCGGCAAAGCGCCTGTTCGTCGGCACATTCCAAGTCCTCTTCAACACAAAACGCTGCAAGACATCCGGCCACGCACTGAGCGGAGCATCTGTACCGCGACGGACGATGAGATGTGGTTGAGTAAGGCACCGTCGCGGCTTTCCCGCAAGCACAGTCGTTGTCTATGGGCGAGCTTCTACCAGCCTCCTCCACCGCCTCCCATGTCCCATCCGCCACCACCACCGCCTCCCATGTCCCATCCGCCACCACCGCCGCCGTGACCTCCACCGCCGCCGCCGTGACCTCCCCCATGACCTCCGCCGCCTCCATGTCCACCGCCGCCGCCTCTGCTGATGAGCTCGACCTTCCAGACCTCGGTCATGCCGCCACCGCCGCCATGGCCTCCACCACCGCCGCCGTGTCCGCCGCCGCCACCGCCGTGGCCGCCTCCGCCGCCGCCGCCGCCAAGGCTCCCGAGGAGGGACGAGAGTTTCATCATCGCTCCTCCAGCCCCGCCGCCGCCACCTTTCCTGCGCTCAAAAAAGAGTATCAGCCCCACGAAGTTTTGCATGACCCGCCCTGACCGTGACAACCCGCCACCATCAGAGGGCGGGCCCAAAAAGGTCGCGTTTCCACGTGAAACCCATTGTCCTTAGTTAGACACTGACTTGCAATGCTTGACCCTAGGTACGAAACAAGTGTTCGAGATCGTTTCGCAGGCCTATGTACAACAGCTCGAATCACACAGTCAAAACAAGTATATTTTCCTTTGGCGCGCAAACGAGGGAGAAGCCGCGAGAAGCCGCGAGAAGCTGCTATGACAAGCAGCTTGACGAAGCGGCTGCCCCTGTTTCGATTCATTGCTGCCTCGTTGTGTGCCTAAAGGATTCGGCTCATTAACGCAACCTTCCCTATGCTCTGGCCAGAAATTTCCCAAAGTGCATTTCAACCTCGCAGTGGTATATAAAAATTGTAGGGCCTCAATTCAAGTGAATTAATTATTCACTGCTAAAGCAACCAGTGGTCTTGGCAATTGCTAATTGACCCGGCCCAAAACAGGAAAACGAGCATCATCAGAACTTGCGGCTTATGTTTCCTCTGTCTATTCTAAACACTGACAATGCTTTCAGTTCCGCGTAGTTGTGGTGATTGGTATTCATCCCTTTTTAAGTGTCTCCTGGTAGTTTGCTGCCGTGTTTTAAGTGGATGGAAAGTTTTAGTGAATGGGCAGGTTTTGAAAATACCAAAAATGACCCTTCCTCCATTAAACACTCGCACAGTAGGAAAAAAATGTCTCGCATTGATCTCTGATCAAATCATGGTCCCGCGATGCTTGCCATCACTTGGTAGAATAATCGCTGCAATCCATGGGCAAACCATAAAAGACAGTAACAGTCATTCAGCTCGCCCCTAACATAATTTCTTCTTTCCTTTAGAAGACAGGAACCCCAACCTTCCTTTTCAAGAGGTCACCCGCTCCACGGTAACGCGAGGAACGGGCTGAGGAGGAGTCATCCCGCCACTCGCTAGCATCCTTTATCTTCTCCACTAAAAAAAAGGAACGCACGAGACATCAAGGGGGACATGCCATCTCACCCGCTTCTCACTAATGTGAGTAGCGGGTTGAGGATGAGGGCTACCTAATTTTTTTATGTTGTCTGTCTACAAGGACGACGACAAAGGCACGAAAGATGCCGGCGAACGTATACCCCCAAAAGAATGCCTATACAAAAAACAAAAAAAAAACTCTCTAAGTTAGAAAGTTCTACAAACAGGGAACTTGACGAAAAAGCCTCACACATTCCGCTAGATAAGGTCTTTAAAAGAAACAAATGGCACCGTGAGTGCCACGGGAAGAATGAAAAAGGGAAAGGCAAGAGCGAGGCACGCATTACGGCACTGCTTGTATCGCACTGCACTCACTCGCGACGGCGGTCTTACAACGCGCTCAAAGACAGCGGGCTTTCTCATGAAGTGCAGATTTCTGGCCGAGAAACCTGCACTGTGCGCTCTGGTACACTGGCAATCCTTTTTCGGCCGCGCACGCCGGTGGTAGCAAAGGCGACGAGACTGCGCCGAACACGTCCGTGCGAGGAAACGGCTCTGCTCGGCGCCGGTCGTCGTCTTTGCCCACAGTGGGCGCCCTGAGGAGCACTTACTTTGGGATGGGGATGGGCAGCGGGATGATGATCTTGCCCTTCTTCATGAGCTTCTTGAGAAGTATCAGCTTCTTGAGCTTCTTCTTGGTGGCTTCAGCCTCAAGCAGCAGGCAGGCTACCAGCAGGAGCGCAAGCGCTACCGCGGGCCTCATGGTGCGGCTGGCTGTGGTCACTCCGAGACGGCAAAGACGTGCCTGTCGAACTCTCAAGCGCGCTTCTCACAACACACTGTGCCAACGCCAACGGCCAAGCTCCTCTTATATACCGCGCCCGTGCGGGAGCCGTGACCGTGTTTTGACGTTGACAGGGAGAGGGGACACCCCCCGGATCTGGGTCACCCCCTCGCCGTCCCTGCTGCGCCTTTCTTCGCACTGCTGAGAATTCCCTCGCCAACGCCGCCCAGCAGACTCTCAGAGGAGAACACTCAGGCGCCAGCCCCGGCTTCATTGCGCTCTTCCGACACGAGTGTACCAAAGGCTTCGTAACACTATTCGATCTTTCTCACTTGCCAGCATTCGATATCCAAAACTAAACTACGCGGACGGGCCTACCACAGCAAGATGATGCTGTAATTCCGAAAATCATTTCTATTCTTTGCGTGTAATAGTAGTGACAGTAGTGTGTGTGTGAGCAGGAAAAAATAAAAGCACAAGAATGAATGATTAACCCAGTCACGTGTTTTATACAGTGATGTATCCATGGGACATGCCAAACTATTTTGGACAAGGTTGGTCTGTGGCTACGACTTAGCATGGATAACATAGTGACTGAGGGATGTCCACGTCTGAAGGATGCCCAAAAGGAAACGTTGCAATTGAGCTAAAACTTGAACTGAATCGAGGTAGAGTTGGACGTTCTTCTGCTTTGTAGTTGTCAGTGGGCTTTGGTTGTGCTTTTGCAAGTTTTGATATAGGCACTAATGGAGTCGATCGAATCTGTATTTGTGCGTAGAATTTCTTTTGCAGCGTAGACCGAGTGAAGTTGCGTTCATGAACTATATCTATTCAATATTTTTTTCCTTATTTTATGGACCAATTTTATTGTGATTTGTACACCCCCTCAGTTCTGTATATTTTCTGTTAGCACACATGTATAAAACGAAGTAAGGAAATCTGTTCACATCTTTAGGTTTTAAAGCTTAGTTATGGTCGTATACGATGGTCAGAGCGGGTTATAGAACGTGTGCGCCAGCTTGAACAGACATACAGTTCCCAAGTATTTGTGTGTGTCTCGTTTTGTTCCGCAAACGCAGGTTACAGAACGCCGTCTAAACGTAGACTTATGGGCGTTACAGATGAGAAACCCTAACTTGCCCAGTGATGCCCGGAACGGCACCATCCATTTGGTATAGTATACTGCCAAGGAATGCATGGTTAGCCGCGATTCAGAAGCACGTGGCTTCTTGTGGTATCAGAGCAGCTCAAAGGCCCGGCGCAGTACCAACGCGTATGTGTGTCCCGAGTATGGCCACAAAACCATCTATTACACAGCTATACGCACGATTATCGCGCCCCACTTGCGCGACAAGAACCCAGGCTGCTCTGGATCTGATAGTATACGGAAAGGCGCGCAATCCCGCGATCCCGGTAATCGCAATTAAGATAGCACGTACACAAGGACAACGATTTGCTTGAAGCCATGCATATAGCATGTTCTGCGATAAAAGCCGCTAGTAGTAGCAGCCGCACTTGTAATAAGGAACAGGGCGCTAACAATGCGTCAACCAAGGCATCACAACGCCGAGTAACCAACGCACAGCGCTCTTCTCATTGTGTTCGTATAAGTATGCGCCCGCTCGTACGTTTAGCGAAGAACCGCTTTATTCTTCTGGCGCCTCCTTTCGACAGCGATGCGCACCATCCGAACGCCGATGTCAGTTCCGAAGCGACCGAGAATGATTAGTGTAGGCCATTGTCATGGGCAAAAACGCCGCACTTGGGGGAGGAACCGTGGGCGTCACCGACGGCGAACATCAGAACAGTACTGCTCCGGCCATACATCCAGCATGAGGCTGGTTTACCCGGCGTGTCGTGCAACCATTGTGCTGGCATGGAGAAGGTCCAGCCCGGAAGCCAAAACGGAGCCCATCGTGACCCTGCATGCGGTGGCCCCGAAAGAGCCCGACGGGGAAGCAGTCAGGCCGCAGGGTTCACGATGGCGATGCGCCGGTTTCACCGTGCCTCGATCCATGACCATATCCTCATTGGGCTCAGCCACACCCGTTTTTTTTTTTTTTTTCTTCAGCGCTGCTTACCATTCGCGCACGATGACAAACGCTGATGTCAAGGGTCAATTTCACCCTGACTGATTTTAGTCGGGTCTGCAGCGTAGGCTCCAAGGGTATTACTCCGGGCGCGCTATACTTATCGCTACGCCCTCTGACATATGTCCCGCTGAGGCTGTTCCACTGTACGCCGTATCTGGTGCTGCTGTTTTCACCTGACGTTCTTTGCGAAACAACTGGCTGGTTTTCCTTTATTGTTCCATGACGAACGATGATGTGAGCTCTGCAAAATTTTGATTTCTCGGTGCGGCCAAAAAAACGCCGATTGTTTATGCCACTGGCGTACGCACGGGGGGGGGGGGGGGGCTGAGGGGACTCCCCCCCCCCCCTTTCCGCTCCACGGTAATTTTCGATTAATTTTCGATTGCATAAGAGGAGCAGGTGAAGGACGAAAGACAAAAATAAGTCTGCCTGTACGCAAATAATGACTACCAATGCGTGTTTTCTGTGCGCATGAGCACTGAACAAACCACAGGCGACTTCGATGTATGTTCTCGCCACGAAGATGGACCATTTTTTTCAATTACAGTGTAGGAAAAATGAACGTAACAATCGGAAAGTTAACTGGATTACGACGTCAACCTGAAGTCTTCGTATTTTTAATATGTGTAAATTGCTTCCTTTGCCTTTTTTTATTTTTCTTGTTTTTTTGTTTTATTTTACTTTTACCGCGAAGCTGTCTGTGGCTATAATGCTGCAGATCGTCTCCGACTACAGAGCGATGTCGACAAGAATGATGATGGTGATGACTAGAGGCTCTCCCTTTGTATCGGGGCGTCGATTATCAGCAACCGATCTGCCTGTTTTATTCCACTTATTTTCCCTTCCCTTAACCAACGAAAAATATTTTCCTTCCCCTCCACCGCGGTTTTAAACTCCCATCTCTCCTTCCCCCCCCCCCCCCTTTTCCTGCTTTTGCTCTCTTGTTTTTTTTCTCCACCCGCTGTTCTAAATTCTCATGCGTTTAATTACTTCTCGTCACCACAACTTCGCTGGTCATCCTTCTTCACAGAGTGGAAAGGCACTGAATTTTTTCCTCTGTTCAAGCTTTCCCTTTCGATTTTTGCCCCCCCCCCCCTCCCCTTTCCCCCACCAGAAATTAAATCTTGCGATTGGTGGGACGTTATTCTGTATTGCTATAGCTATATGACTAAATATTCGTGTTGTTACTAGGGCAATTTAAGAAATCTGGGCTTACAAAATCTCCCGTCTCTGCACACCCCTGAGAAATACGGCTACGCAAATGCCAAAAGCACTGCCCGGGTGCATGATAAGTGATGAATGGCGACTTTGTTGTCTGTTCCATGTTATCCTTGCAAAACACGAGAAATGGAACTAGGGGGGTCTCGCTCTCAATGGGGGACAAAGAGGGCGCTTTTATTTCGCGCCTCAGTCTCATCGCACTACATTTGGCTTCTCTCGAACGTACAGGAACATGTCAACCTGAAACTATTTTACACCTGCTTCAGTAATCCTTCCAGCCCCCACAACGTAGGCTAAGCTTACGTTGTAAAACAAACGCTTGTGGAAACATAGTAAGCTAAGGCTTTGCAAAAAAAAAAAAAAAAAAAAATGACATGCCTTCTTCTCTTGCCAAAGCTGGCTTGGGATCACAGCGTGCCTTTCGTTAGTCCTTGGACGGAACTAAGAAAAAAAAAAAACTAGCGTGCGTTTTCCTGGGAAGCTTACTTTTCTGCAAGATATGACGCTGAGTAAATCCCGGGCCATCTCCACTAACGTGAAACCTAAGAAGGGGCGAAACATGCAGTGTATTAGTGTATTCTTGGCGCCTTGCCGTTTTTGCCCACGGAGATGAAACCGTTGGGGTACAGGTATATAGCTTTGCTGTAAAAGTCTCGCCTCTTTGAAGCAAGAAGTGTTCTAGCGCGAAGCGTTGGAAAACGAGTGTCCTGGTGTTTTAGTACCGTGACTACATGATGCTACTACGACATGAGACGACGACATGAGACGCCGACAGCCCGAGCCCCTTAAAAAATTTTGGCAGAATTTCGCCGCTGGAGAGACTGGAGAAGGGGCTTTGCAGATGTGTGGAAGGCGATGCAGAGAGCTTAAAATCGTAACGCGATAGCGTTACAGTCACGTGTACGAGTGGTATAAGACTCACAACTCTCACTGCGCTTCAAACCAGCTTATCAGTTTTTTCGACACATCCTATCAATGACCACGTGTGACTTCGGATGGCCAGGAACGGCGACGCCTCACATTTTGAATCGGCGTGGGTATTTCTATTATGACTCGACGTAAATAAAGGGTACAGCAGACCCCTGTGATCGGGGCATTTCTTGGATGCTCGTAGACCGCTTTTGCCCGGCGTCATGGTCGGGCAACGGCTCTTGTTTAGAGACCATAAACGCATCGCGTGGCCTACGCGACCATGGTAGAGATCGGATTAGAACCCCTTCCCTCTGCAGTCATTGGGTACGCGGAGGCAGTGCACCGAAAAAGCCTATTCAAGGCCAGTGCATTGCTAGTGCCTCGATCATGTACTCAGCCGCCTCAACCCGCAGGTCAATATCAGTCTAATCCGGTGACCCCCAGCCCCCAAACCCCAAACACAATGGCCAGAACCCGCTTCCTGGGAGACATTAGCTCTTCTTAGAGGCTTTTGTGCTATCTGGGTCCTGTTGGAGTTCAGCTGCTGCCAACTTTCAATACCGGAGGAAGGAAGGAAGTAAACTTTCAAAACTGGCAGTGGGCCTCGCTTTCGGCCATCGGCCACGTATTGCTGCGGTGAGACGCGTAAGCGAAGACAATAGGATTGCCTCTGCTTCGATTTACGCATTGTTGTTTCGTTGGTGCCATCGGCGGCTGTCTCCGGTGCTCGTTCAGCACACTGCAGCGACGACAAAGGCCGGCAAGCCCAGATGCAACAAGGATGCCGCGGCTCGGCGGACGGGGCGACCCTTGCGCTCACCGCGTCGTTCCCACCGTGGCTGCGGCCGTGTCGCCGCTCGTCTCGACTTTCCAAATTGACTCGCGAAGCCCGAAAAGTGATGCTGAAGGAAAAGGCTCTTCAGGAAGGCGACTCAAAGACGGTCCGAGTCGTGAGGAGGAAACGGGGGAGGAAAAGAGAGCGTCCGGGCTTGCTCGGGTCCCGCTCTCGTACGATGCACAAGGCCAGCCCGGGATCTTGGCCACAGAAGAATGGAGTGGCCGACGACATTTTTAGCAGCTCCGCCGGCCGCTGGGCTCACTCGCACTGCGGCCCCGTTCTCTTTGTGCTGCTCTGAGGCCCACGTGCCATTCCCCACTGATGGCGACGCCCCCCGGGCTTAAAACAGATATGCGCACTTTTACTCCCCCTCGCAATAACTGCGTGGTGGCTAGATAATGGTCATTCTCTTTTTCCTGGCGGCGTCCGATGGCCGATGCATTTGCCACTCGCATACACGACAACGATGACACTTATGAGCATACGGAAGGGACACTGGTTGATAAGACGCGTTGAGCCAATCGCCAGAAAATTGTCTCTTCTTGCGGCATGGTGAGAGCTTCAATGCACACGGCACCGGGCCGACTTAGCAGGATGATGCCACCTGATACGACCGTAGGCTGCAGTTGCGAGGGAGCCGTAAAGAATTGTTAGCGAATTCAGCCTCCGTTTTGTACCTTCGGGCAAACTTTCACAATAAAGATGTATTCATACGAGAGCACCCCGTGGAGATACGACCAGCAGCGACATCTGTTCACGTCCATGCGTTGCAACGACTCTCCAAGGATTAGGTTTCATGCAGTAAGTATAGCTTTAAAACTATATAAAAACATCCGGGCGTGGGAATGTGTGATATATGCGCAGGTAGATATTGTCCTACGGCAGATGACTCGGCAGATATAATAACAAGGTGCTAGCATTGCCATCTTTGGTGAACCCCGCGTGTGAATAGTGTCATGCAGTGGCGTACACAGGATTTTGTTTCGGGTGTGTGTGTGTGTGTGGGGGGGGGGGGGGGGGGTGAACTGAGACTCGTCTTTCGGCTTTACATGGAGACCATTAGTCGGTAAGCTCCTGGATAAATCAATGGTGATTTTCAGGTGGCATAGATTTTATTAGCTTAGAACTGCCTCTAGGTGGCTTGTTGCATATTGTTGAGGGATTAGGATATTTATTGCTGTCTAGGCGGTAGTGCATAAACATCTGGTGGTACGTTTTCATGCGTTCCCTGGCAAATCTGAGGAAGAAGTCACCCATTGCCCGGCTGACGATGAAGCCCGTTTGTGATGAATGGCAAAGTGAGTGATTGGCCGCGAAAGTGAGGCAGCAGAGCGACAGCGACGATGACGAGGAAGAGGAGCCGCGCGTAAGGGATCGCGGAAGCTGGTACGCGAACGGCTGGAAGCCAAGCGGCGGAACAGGGCGCGGTTGCGTGGTAACTACCCCGGAGAACGCTCGGTCCACGGGCCACCTGGAGCACAACCGTCGCCGCCCTCCGCCGAGGCTCGAGAGCGCGTCTGGGCGCCGTCATCGTGGCGCTGGTGTGCCGACTGCTGACGTTCCGGTCAGGCTGTTGGGCGCTGCCCTTCCTACTGTTGGAGCCGTTAGAAACGCGCCGCGACTGAGCGTGAGCTAACTTGCCTATTCGGCATTGCTCTCGGACCTTCCCAACTACGAGACTATTTTGTGTACTTTCTAACTACGGGCTGCGCGACCGTGTGACCCGAGCCCGTCCTGTCTTTAACGTCCCAGCGTCTACTGTCCTGTGCTTGTCCTCCGTCCTCTTAAATATATTCTTCGACGTGTTAAACAGTGTTCGTCTACTCCCTGCCTGCGTGGTCCTTGGCCCATTCATAACACCGTGTAATAAAAAAAAAAATGTGGGCGGGCAGGCATGCCACAAGATTGCTGCACCACGAAACTGCGACCACCTCCCTAAAAGTGCCTACTTGTCGCATTTCAAAATTCCTGGGGAATAGAGGGGTGATTTCATACCGTGATATAAAGCCGCCTACATTACTCTTGGCAAAGTGCCGCCCCACCAATGCACTTCTGTATAGAGGTGGAGCCGACTCTATAGAGGCTCGCTGCATAAAATAGCGGCTGGAGAGGGTAAGCATTAGTCGACAACTGTCAGAATTTCTGTGCCATTTTGTGTAGATTGTTACTGGTGTAAAAACGTAGGTAAAATTTGCTCTTCCTGAGTGGGAAAGGAAGCTCCATACCGAAGTCGCCTAAGTTCGTGGTCGGCGCGATTCCCCTGCTGCATTGTACTTACACGCTCTGCATGGGAGTTCAAAGCAACCATGAATTCAAAAAAAAAAACCTAGACCTTATTTTATTTGAAAATAATTGCATTTGGTAACGGGCCCAACGCTATACCGGCCACGCATGACGTTGCATTCCCCAAAAACGAGAATAAGTATCGAAAAGCCTTCAAGTAGATAGACTCGAACCAACGTAAGCGGTGACGTAATGTTGGAAAGCAGAGTTATCAGGCATTTAATTTCATGTTAGCAATAAAGAGGTACGGTAAAACAAGATTGGAGGCTCCACTAAATCTCACTAAATCTGACTTTTAGCTGTGCTGTGGCTTTGGTCGGCGGCTGATCTCACTGAAATAAGTACCTGTTACGTCACAAGGGCTGTGCAAGAAAGTGAGTCTTGAACGGCAACAACTTCATCAATTTTCCCGATTATCTAGCCAAATTGTTTAACGTTGCCGTTATGATCGACACCGTTGCTATTGAGACAAAGCCATCTTTTGTATGAACCAAACATGTATTTTTTGGTCACGGTCCCTTTGAACTACAAACAATTTTTTTCGCACTTAGCTATAATTAATCGTTCCGAACCGGTTCGCGAACCGGTTCGGAGTGTAATTTAGTCGAACCGGAACTGAACCGGAACGAACTTAGTATTTCACCTGGACCCGAACAGTAACCGAAACGGTGTTTTTTTCGGTTCGACACACTGGTTTAAAGTGCACGATGTTCATGAATAATTTTTCACTTGTTTATGTTCTCTACCAGTCACTCTACGATTACAAGATAACTTGATACTCTCTAGACACCAGCGGGGCGAAAAAAGAAAAAAAAAAAAGAACGGGATGTTTTGTGCACGTTTTGTGCATCAATTGGATCACTGATATTTTTTTGTTATTTTGCCCATTTTTAATCTAAAATAAAATTTTTGTCAAGAGCGAAACAGCGCAGGAGTGGCGGCATCAGAACATGACGGGCGAGCACGGAAACTTTCAACTGCCTTTGAGAATTTTCGTGCAGATCGGCGGAACTCCTTCCAGTTCAAATGGCATTTGACATTTCGAAGTCCATTCGAGTGAAATGCCCTTTCAAACGCTCCGTAGCACAGGTATCAGACTCGCCCAGACGTTCCTAATCAGCCGGATCACACACGACCTTCCCTGTCTTCCCCTCAACGAGAATGTGAGAAAAGTAAATTGCCTCGTTCGCAAAGCATTCTTATTCGCCCTGCGGTTACCACAGAACGCTGCCACAATGGGAAAAACAGGAACATACAATACGCCAGCAGAACTAATCGAGGGCCACCGAACTGGCCAAGTCAACCGCCTGGCACGCTGCTCCGCGGGCAGATTCCTTTTGGTCGCCGAAACCACCTCATGGCGGCAGCTCCAGACACAGACTTGTCCAAAATAACACCACAAATACCTATATTTCCAACCCAATATCCTTGGAACTGCCCGGCTTGCCATTGCCCCACTGCCAGAGACTCGGGATCAGCCCAGCTCAAGTTCATGAGCCAGTGAGCAACATTAAAGCATCACTCAGAAATCATGCTCGTTCGACCCATCCCAAAAATTTTCTCCAGTTATATCACAGACCCATCTAGCAATGGCACTAGATCAAAAATTTGCCCCTCCCCGAGCGACCCTCTAGTGGACGCCGCAGAATATCGTCATAAAGCGACATTCGCTATCGCAGTTATTCACTTCTCACGGATTCCTGTGAAGAGGGAAGAACTCGTACAAGAACACCACAAATGTTCTCAATAAACGTGTTTTTTCTCCCTCGCTCTCTCATTATCTCCTCCTTGTTTTACACTCATCCTTCCCACATGATGCCCGCATGTCGCTGAAGAACCGCCAATGGTACTGAAATTGACACAAAGCCCCCTCCACCCTCCCTAGGAAATCACATTCTTGGATTTGAAAACGGCCGTACATAACTCTGCCAAAGGGGCTCATTTCGGCCCCGGAACACAAAAATATCTTTATAAATTTGTCCTCCTACCCCGTCGAACTCAAATGGTTCCTGTTTCACGCGGGAATCGGAGTGATAGAGACGGCCCACACGGCAGCCCCAGCACTTGCCCGGGTACGTGTGGGCTCTACCCTCCATTGAGCCAGATCGAACAGTCTCCTGACCTTCAGAGAGGTCACACAGCATTACCGCCTCTCCCGCCGCAAGCTTCCCCCGCCCATTCATCCCTCACTCTGGAAGAGGAAAGCCCCTGGCGCCAACTCCAAACGGAATCTCTACACTGCAGAGCCGTCCTACGTCACATCCACCCTTAGCTCTAACCATCCCCACTCTGCCCTGCTGCAGTGCGTGGAGTTCCTCAGGGATTAGTCCTTTCTACGTTTCTTTTTAACATTGTTCTCAGTTCGATTCCGATTAAGGCTAGTATATCGACTTACGTTTATGCCGATAGTACTACTTTCTACTCAGCGAATACAAAGTGTCAGTGATTACAAAGTTATCTGGTCACCCATTTATCGCTTAAAGTTGGGAAATGTCGTTCTAGCATTTCCGGTTACCAACCCCACATTACTGTGCCTTTCACAATGACAGCAATCCATCCCTCAGGCATAGAAATTAAATATGTCGGCATAATTTATGATGACAACCTTATATGACGCCCTCACATTAAACATGTTGCTTCTAAAGGAGAAAGAGCTGCAGGCCTGCTGTGAAGGCTATGCAACCACAAATTTTGGTTGCGTAGAGACACGCTGTTAGTATTAGATCTCCGCTGCGTCCTATTTCCTGGTTGTGCGACGTATAAATTACAACCCCTATATCTGGTTGAGATAATGGCTTTGTGTTTATGCTTAGGATTGCCGAAATTTTCGCTAACTCTATTTTCTACCTTGAGGCACGATTTCCTCCACTGAAGTACAGATTGCAATTATTGACTGCGTTTACGTATCTAAAATTGTTTCAGTCCCCAGTGCACGACGCGCAGTCCATTTTCCTTCTGAGGCCTCATCTTTTTAGAGGGAGGGAGGGAAAAGGTTATTTGGAATTCACCCGATTCGAGCACCTCCAGTTGTATTTCGTGCAGACATGGCTTCATCCACTTCATGCAGACCTTTTTTGGCATTCCCATCCTTGCAGTGTTGTCTCTTGGGCGGAAATAAATTTTGATAATATATTTCCCCGAATGCAAATATGTGCGCCAGATTCCTCAACGGTTTGCTTACGAATCATTTGTCCACTCTCCCTTTTCATATTGTCATTGCTACGATTGCTACTGCCTCGCTAAGTGATGAGAAAGCTGGGGTCGGAATATTCTATCAGTCCCTCGATTGGTACTTTTACCCCTTGATCTACAGCGGTGGATATGGGGCCCTCAGTACCGGTCTCTGCTGACGTTTCTGCGTGAAACCAATATAACTGTTATGCAGTAAGGCAAAGTCTCGCAAAAAAAAATAATTAGGTTTGCCTGATTATACTCCCAGAATTATTGGCAAAGATTTTGGCTCTTCAAAAACTTCAGTATAGAACATCAGATGTTGTTATTCTTTCTGACTCACTCTCTGTGTGTACCGTATTAACAACCGAAAAAGATTCTTCAATTGTCCGCACATTCCGATCGTTTGTTTCTCATCAGCTTCGTGAGATCTGGCTGGTGTGGGTCTCAGGACACGCAGGTATCTTGCACAATAAAGTGGCTGGTACACTGGCCAGTCTATCTCTTGGTGGCCCAGAGGTGTGCGATGTCCAATTAGCATCTTTCTACTGGGGGCGAGATTCGCGCGTTCTCAAGTACTATATATACAGACCCATCGTCAACGCGCTATTTCTTCTACGGATTATAACCATCTCTGTCATTCATGGAAGCCGATGTTTTGTGAATATAGGGTATACGAGATAGCAATAACCATACAGTTTCATATATACTAGAGGGAAATCTGGCGCTGCAATCGGGAGCCGTCGTGGGCGCCGCCATTGCAGCTAGCGACGTTCCTCGCGTATAGTTGGCTTAGCTGGCCACATGGCTTCTTTTTTGTTTCGAGGGCAAAATCAACAAAAAGAGGGAACAATTTTTTTCTTTTTCGTCTTGTATGAAGCTTCTAAATATTCACTGACAGCTAAATATTTTCGGAGCTTCAATTTTATAATAACAAAACAAAATTGGATAATATTTTACAGTAATACTGTTCGTTTTTGCAGCCAGAGGCGACTTTTCAGCCTGTTCGTGGGCTGTGCCAAGGACAAGAAGCCTGCCCAGTACATGACGGAACACTCGCTGAAGCGCGGCTCTCCTAGACAGTGGCGCCAGATTTCCCTCTAGTATATTGGGCGAAGCTCCTAAAGCCATGGGTCTGTCCATCCCTTGTGTCTCGTGGTACGTGACCGCCGCATGCTTTCAGAGATGTCGCAAAGTGGGCCGCGTTGCACGCGCAAGAACCGGCTGCAACCGGCAGCGCAAACTCGGCACCGTGAGGGCGAGCTTGTCTGTGTTGGCCAACGGAGGCGCGAGCGCACGTGCACTGCGAGGGGGAGATCACGCAAGAGATCACGCCACGAACGCAGGCAGTCGTTCTCGGAGATCGAACGAGACGCAAGGACCTTTGCTCGTTTCCTCTCGTCTTGTTCGGGCACAAGTTCGCCCTAAATAAAAGTTCTTTCTTTACCGTTGTGTCCCATCCTACGTGACAAATTGTGGTGGAGGTGCGGGGTAGTCCTCGATGGCGCGGGGTCTTTCACGAGGTCTGGGCCTGGGAGCATTGACTCCGAAAATAAAAGTTGATTTGTACAATGTGCGCACACAGTCTTGCGTCTTTATAATGATGTAATGGGCGAACTTTCACGGGAGAGTTACGGTTACCGATGATCTCCCCCTCTCGAGCTTCGCCCCACTTATCATCATTCATTCCGTGGATATGGCGTTATTTTTTTTAGTATGAAACTCTACGGCAATAACTAAACTTCGATGCAAAATTCCCCCATTAAATTTTTATCTTCATAAATATAGCCTGGCTTCATCCCCTAATGGCCTTTCTGCGATGAACCGGCAAATATAGAACGCTCTCTTTTAAATTGCAGCAGCTTCTCACCAATGCGACGCACGCATCTAGAGTCAACCTTTAATCAGCTCTACCTTCCGCGTTGTACTTCTGCTGTTCTGTCACTGCACTTACACCCTAGGAGCACGGAGCAAGAATATATAGGAAGCGAAACGGCCCATTGCGGCAAGCGCGGGCGAGCGAACAGATAATGTCACAATGAAAACAAAGGCGGACTGCCAAGCTTCGTAGCTGCGACGGCGGAGGAGAGGGTAGCGGCACCTGATGGAGGAAATGATAGCGGCCGCAATTCATTCCGTGGCTGCACAGTGCAATGCCGATCGCGGTGGCCGCGCAGTTTCTTCACCCGCGGCAGATGCAACTAGCTTCACCTCTGACGAGCACTTGTGACCATAGAGTTTCTTAGTAAGTATACTGTAAGAAACTCTATGCTTGTGACATTAGCGAGTTTTAGCTGACCGTTTTTCCCGGGCCGCTCCGCTCCGATAGCAAGGGGTAGCGCCATTGCGCCTGCGTGGTGCGCTTGGGCGCTGGCGGCATTGGCTCCGGTTGCGGTGAGCAGGCCGCCGATAGTGGAGCGGACCGTCCGAAACGGTCAGCTAAAACTCCCTATTATCTGGCCGCGCTAGGGAGCTTCGTTTCCCCTCCTATCTACACGTATGTTGTGTCCGCTCGTCACTCTTCTTTTGCGGCGACATGCCGGTTTCCCTGCTAGGCAGCTAACTATTCCCATTTATTTCTTTTTTCTTCCTGACTCTACTTTTACATTATAGAATTTATTTTGTGTTCACTATTTTCTTATCTTATTTTGGCGTTTAAAATAACCTCGGTCACATCGTAATTTGGCAGACAGCTTCTTGGCCAATCCCCGCGTGGGTATGTGCCATGCTATGAGGCAACCAACCAACATTGGCGCATATCATCATGAGAGGACGGGACTGTATCGAGACGTTCCACGGCTGGCTCTTCCTCGGAGGACTGTGATCTGCTGGCAACATCTCCAGACCTAAACTAGCTGGCCCAGCTAGCTTCGGACCAAGCTGTACTGCCTAGCCCTGGTTCTAGCCTCTCAAAGCTTCCCTGCCGCCTCCGAGACTAAAGAACACTCCAGAGTGAATACCCGCACTGCCATTGCCATCGGGGATATAGCCACGCTGGAAGTAGCCTCCGGGTCAACGGTGCATGAGGCCTCCATCGTAGCTGTTGCCATGGCCAGAGCCGAAGTCTCCGCTGCCACCACCCCAACCACCCTGGTTGAAGCCATCTTCATAGCCACCACCGCCGCCCCTCTGGTTCCAGCCGCTCCCGCCATAGCTGCTGTCTCCACCGTAGCCACCACCGCCAGAGCCATACCTGCCACCACCGTAGCCTCCGTCGCTATAGCTTCCAGCTCCGTGGCCGTCCTGCCAGCTATCACGGCCACCTCGCCCGCCCCGGAATGCCGGCCTCTTGTCTTTCTTGAGGTTCTCCATCTCCTGCCTAGAAAGTGCCTTCATCACCTCTATCAGCTTTCCCTTGAGCATGTGGTGACGCTTCAGGACAATCTTGTCCATTGGGTCGTAGTCGCCATACTCCACAAAGGCAAAGCCACGCTTGCGCCCCGTGTCCATCTCGGTGACCAAGTTGACAGAAAGGATGGTGCTAAATTGAGCAAAGCATTCCCGGAGGTCAGACTCGTCCACGGGGTCCTCCCGGCCCCCAACGAAAATTTTCTTGACGGCGGCCTGGGCCTCGGGCCTCCCCGCTTCCTCTCGGGGAACTGCCCGCTTGGGCTCCACCTCCCGGCCATCAACCTTGTGGGGCTGTGCAGCCTGAGCGCCGTCAACCATATGCGCTCGGCGAAAAGTGGTGAAGCCGAACCTGCGGCTTTTCTTTGTGCTCGGGTCGCGCATCATCACGTGGTCCGCGACCTCGCCCCATTGCTCCAAGTGGCCCTTTAGGCTCTCCTGTGCCGTCTTTTAGTCCAGGTCGCCAATGGAAACCTTTCAGGACTACTCAGAAGGCCCACTCTTTCTGTCTAGGGCACCCATTTCTTCAAAAGAAAGTGGAAGAACTCGGAGCACAGACTCTTGCTGCCGCACGCTACCGGCGACTGCACGGAATGCCACGAACGGAGCGCTGCGAATAACAGTGCTAAGACAATATTCGTTTTCTTTTTACACATTCTAAGGTAAAACTGCAGTTTACATCAGCTGTTTTAACTATAAAGCATCTATAGTAGTGCCGAAATTATGGCATCCCTTAATTCATGAATAACGAGCCTTTTCGGTGTGCGATAATATATTTCCTATTACCCTGAAAAGTTGCATTGGCTGCACTTTCTTCTCTTAACTATATATTTTTTTCTTTTTAGCAAATTTAAAAAAAAATGTCCACTCTATACCCCGTGTTTACTACAACCGTCTGCTAGCCGTAAGTACAATCAAGGTGCCCCGTGACACTATATTGCCCAATTTTAAACCCCTATGCCATTCACATAAGCTCCTAAAGGATAAAATGGACAGAAATAAGCGTGTTTTCATTCATTCATTCATTCATTCATTCATTCATTCATTTGAGGTACATAAACCCCTTGCACGAATACGGTACTAAAGCTTGTGCGTGGTGATTGACCTTCGGTTTTTTAACAGGCTTATTTAGGCACATCGTGGTGATAAAACAAAAGGGAAAAACGGCTGCACTCAGTGGCATTGTCCAAATGCGATAGCATTAAGGGCACGACGGAGGCTGCGCCGGAAAAGACTACTATGCGTTGAATATGTGCAAGGTCGGAAGGGGGATCCTATGTCCCCGACTGAGTCAGGTCCACTTCCATCCACTCGTCACCGACGGCTTGATCAGGAGGAGAGTGAAGATGATGCCGCTCGTGACAGAGCTGCGAGGAGTGTAGCATCGTAGGAGCGTAGTCTAAGGAGTAGACTCCGGACAAGTTGGCAGCAGTTCCAGCGGTCGCCTGTTTTACTCAGCCACCAGAGACTCTTCAGAACGAGTAGCCCGTGCTGATAATTATGTTGCAGGTGCGAGATTTATTCCACCAACGGATTCCAAATGGGCGCAGTGTACGATCATCCTACGATGCAGCAATCCAGAGCCCAGACTTATCTGTTCCTTGCAGGATGGTGGCTATATCAGTAAAGAACTCCACGTTCAAGCCGGAAATCGTTTAGCCGTCAATGTAAATGGCTGTTGGGAGGTGGTGCGGAGCTCTAGTCGTACGTCAGTAAATGTCATTTCGTTGGATGGCCGGTAGGTAACGACAGTGTAGTTCCGCTCTGTCCACGATAGAAAACGACTGGAATAGGCGACCACTCGCTCACTTTGGTGAGAATCAAATTGCAGCAAGACCGCGCCGATACCTTGCCCACAGGCAGAAGTGCCGTCAAAACGACAAAACGCGGGGATAGACCTGAATTCGTCTCTGAGGGCCTGTAAAGCCCGCAGGCAAAAGTCATTCTAAATAAAAGAGGTAAAGGAACACAGGACGTCATGTAAGGGAGATGCCATTGTAGCGAAATTTCGTCCGAATCATCGGATGTAGTATACTAGCCAGGGGAAGCTGCGCAGGTCTTTCCGCTGTAGTGAGCTGGGGAAATTTAGAACGGCCGAAATTATCCCAGGGTCGGGTTGCATTTCATTTTTGCTTATTATGCGTTCTAACACTTTTATCAATTTCCTGGCAAACGTACATTTTTTTATTTAGCTGTAGTCCTGCATTTGAGAGACATGTGCACTTCTTTCCTCAAGACGTTGCACTTCTTTCATCAAGATCAAACGTAGTCGAAAAAAATGCCGTTTAGGTAGCAAACTCTCCAGCAAGGTGTATACGTTCAACTGTCGCGGGCGCATTACACAGCGTGAAAGGCATCGCTTTGAATTCATATATCACGACCGTAGTTGCAAAGGCCGTCTTTTCTTTGTCATCTTCGTACATCGGAATAAGTCAAGACTCGAGAAGTACTCCGCTCCTTAGAGACGCTCCAGAGTACGGTCAATGTGAGACATCGCATAAACCTCTTTGTGAGTTATCTAATTTAGCGCACGGCAATTGACACAAAGGCCATCTGAGCAGGCGCATGATAATCGACACAAAAGCGAACTGAACCGTCCTTTTGCACTAGCACGACTGGCGATGACCACGGGCTCGGTGATGGGCGTACAGCATCGCGCTTGAGCGTGTCAGCGACGTGTTCTATCATTTTTCGCTCGTGCGAAGACATGCGGTGCGGTCTACGTACAATCACAGAGCCCTTTGTTTCGATTCGGTGCACGGCCACAGACGGTTGTTTGAGAGAGCAGGAATCCGCGTGAAAGGATGCAACGTGCTTCTTCAAAACCTTGGGCAATTGTTGCGTCTGCCTCGTCGTGAGGTCTTGATTACCGTTAACAGCAAGACCAGAGACGTCATCAGAGGAAGCGAGATCACGCCTGCGCAAGCGTTCAAGGTGTCGGGGAGGGCAGAAAGGGGTTAGGTGTGGACCACTAAACCGATTGTCACGCTTCTTGGTAGCGAAATTGGCTCACCGGTGGTGTTGAGCGCGGCCAGAGCCGCATATATTGAAGCTCGCAGAAGTTGTGACTCCTCGGTAAATCAAGTGGCTTGATAAAGAAGCTATCACATCGCCTTCCAGAATATATACTGCTCGAGGAAACCGTCAGGGCTTGATCCCAACAAGGTGGCAGAACATGGCCAGTAACGTATCTAGGAAGTTCGCAGAAAATAAAGGCTTTGTGTTCGTAATGTCAAAGGCTCGTTGAAGGCAGGAGATAACGGCAGAAGCTGAAGAATTGCCGTCCGAAAATTACTTCGTGATAGCACTGACACAACCATAAATTGAATGCGGCGACAATTTTTCCCGATGATTACATGTGCTGTAAAAGTTGCGACGGGCTGTACGAGATATCTATTCGCTCTATATAACGAAGGGGACAGAGTAGCGGTTTTACATTTTGTACACAAACACAAAGATCAAAACGCATAACAGGAATACTAGCTCAGGTGTGGACAAATGCTTCCACAAAAATTCCTTACACTATTACTAGTAACACATTTGAGGGGTGCTCTGGAGAAATTGTAATCAGTTAGAACTACGCAATTTCCGCACCATACATAAATTGCAGCATGTAGTTTTCCGGCTGTGGTTCGGGTCACGCGAGGTTGGCCAAGGGACGTCACAAAACGACGTGAAGGAGGGGGTGAATGGCGTCTCGTGTCTCAGTAATTACAGGCACGGTCGATCGGATCCTGAGTAAAAGGAAGCGTTGGTAGGTTGATATTCAGGTCCTCCAGGGGCTGTAAATGTAGCCGGCGTCGCTTATACATACATACATACATACATACATACATACATACATACATACATACATACATACATACGTGCATACATACATACATGCATACATACATACATACATACATACATACATACATACGCGCATACATACATACATACATACATACATACATACATACATACATACATACATACATACATACATACATACATACATACATACATACATACATACATGCATACATACATACATACATACATACATACATACATACATACATCCTTGCCATCCCCTCCTTGCGACGCACTCTCACCCAACTCACGCACCTCATCAGCAGTCTTACAACATCTATTTACCTACAAGAACTCGACAGTCTCCCAGCCAAGCCATCCTCATAAGCCGGGCCTTGTACGGGACACCGTATACTTTTCCTTGAAACCAGAGGAGAAAGAGAAACTCAAAATCGCCATACGTCAAGCCTACAAGGCCGCGCAGCCCGAAAGATGGCTACGCGAAAACTCCTACAGACCGGTCTCCTTACTACATGGAAGGAACTACAAGAAGCTCATCGAGTCTCAGTTCACACACCTCAAGCTATCGGTGGCGGGAAGGACTGCTCTCAGCCGGATCGGCTACCCACCTCCCCCAAAATGCGAACAGAAAAAACGCATTCCACTCGTCACACGACAGTCCATCAAAGTCGCACTCATCCGAGAAACATGCAACCCGCGCATCTATAATAATGCGCTCCTGGAATCCCGGATGCGAGCCCTCAAGAAAATTACGAGGACACCTAAGCACTCCCTATGTTGTAGTGATGGTGATGGTGGCCCATACCATAGCGCATACCCACTTAGGGGGATTGACCAAGAAGAGTTTTTATATAGAAATCAATCAGATAAGGCAAAAGAGTGGAGCAAAAGAAAATATTTAGTGTGTAGGTTCAAGTTAAACACAAGAGAAAAACAAAGAAAAATAAGTGGCAAAACAAAATAACAGCCAGCCTGATCGGAACATTTTTCGCATAGCAGACAAGCCGTCTCCGAAATGAAGGAGTGGATGGCGTGAAATACATCCCTATGGCAGCGGCCCAACTTTGTACCACCATATGACAATGGAAGATGTAGTGATTGTGAAAACGTGAGTGTCCGATTGCCGAACGTGTGTCCCTTCGTTGTTATCGTCACCATCATTTTCCTTCTGCGCCTTTCTCTTCCTCTCGGTTACTATTAGTCAACACATACCCACGTTCGTATCGCCAAGCAAAGAGATTTTGTGGGGATGTACTTTGCTGATCCCGTAATACACTTATGCAATTAGCATGCTCAAATTACTCCTGGTGACCTCAGCACGTGTCTTTAACACGTGTTCCCAAGTCAAATGCCACAACGCATTCACGGGTCCACCTTTATTAGTTTTTACCTTTGCTTCTTTTTCCTTTACTCCGTAATTATGACTCGGCCCATGCGCGTGTTGGCATCGCCAAGCAAAGAGATACTCAGCGGGAACGAACTTGGCCGCTTACCTAATTGCTACTTTTGTAATTGACATATATATTACTTATCTAGGCCTTAATACAGTCTCCAAAACACGGTTCTAAGTCCAAGGTCACAACACAATCACTGGGTCCGGTAGACCGCGGCTAGAATTACCGAGCTGTGGCGGTCTTGTTAATGCGTGCCAGTCTCGCATACCGCAGGTCGCTGGTTCGACGTTCAAACTCCACCCAGACCCAAATTTACCCAGTTCGCTTTTCGTATTATTTGGTTCGGCGAACATTTTTTTGCCACGAACGTCGGATGTTCGACCTACCGAGCTAGCTAATGCTTTCACATGAAAGATTTTCCCGAACTTTACCTTTACTCTGAATACGGACGTTTTCCCAACAATCATACCATGCGGTGAGCGTCACCGATGCCGATGACGAAGAACTGGCGGCTGCTACGACGACTCTGGAGGCAATAGGGTTCGCCATCATTTCGGCAGCAACCACTGGTGAGGAATACCTCGCAGTACTTACAGACTGCCAAACCGTTTACCATAACTTCCTGTTAGGCCGCATATCACCCATGCGGCCCTCAGCGTTCTGCAATACGTTTGCCAGCTCATCGTCGCGACCTCGGAACCCCAGTTCTTCGAAGGCAACGAGGTGGCGCGCGCTGCTGACCGCATTCATTCACGTCGGGCCATTTCTTAAGAGGGCAAAGACCCTAAGCACCCCCAAACCCACTCCTGTTCAAAGATACACGGACATCCTAGTCTTACGCCGCCACAAGCGGCGACAGTTCCCGCCGCTGCACCATCTAGAGCCGAAGCGACCGCCTTTCGCCGGCTACTAACCAATTCATATCTCCATGACACTTTACTACATGCCGTGTACCCCACCCTGGATTCCGCTACCTGTAATTTCTGCAGATAACCTGGCACCCTGTGCTACATGGTGCGAGTGTCAGCAAACCCATCCCTTCCATCCTAACCCAACCTACGTGCACTGGGCGGGACAGCTCGGCAGCACCGACTTCTCAGTCCAGTGGAGCCTGATGAAGAGGGTCCGGGCAGACAGCGGATCAGGGCTTCCCGCGGGCTAAAGGAGGCACCCTACCGGGCACCGGCCAAGCGGTTAAAACGAAAGAGTATTCACTCGCTTACACCCATTTTATTCAGCTTATTTTACCCCTTGCAAGGGAGCACAGACATACGGGGCGCAAGGGGAATTTCCGCTTGCCTGTCGTCACGTAGGTCCTCTCGTGATCGAACATTGTCTCGAGCTTCATGAAGACCGCGGAAATTCACAGAGAAAAACAAATAAATGATGCAAACCAGCATCATTTACGTCGAGAGGGTAGCCGTGGTCAAGACGGCCAATGGATTCCCGTGAATGGGGAACCACTCCCACATGATCTTCTGATCAATGCTCTTAATAAAAGTTGTTCTCTCTCTCTCCCCACAATCAGCAGGATAAAGTCAACACTCAATGGACCCTTGAGAACAGTTATGTTCGCGTTGCGTTGGAGAACATTCGCAACTTCACGCATTGGCTTTGCCCATTCCACCGGATGGTCGAGCTCTCTTTGTCAGGAACCGCCTTCTTCTGGCACGGTGAACAAACAAGAACTCGCGTAGCGTCAGTGCACTGGAAGACGCGCCGCTTGCTTGAGCACGTGAAGTACGAAGCGTCTCCGGAGGCCACGTGTTTTATTTGGAACGCTGTAGAGGCCTGTGGCCGCACCGGCCACCGCGGGACCGTGGTTCCCAATGCGGCTGCATCCCGCGGTGATTGACAGGACGAGTGACAAGAACGGCACCCCTTTGTCTCGGCGTGGGAAAGAGAATGTGGCGGAATGCGGGAGAAACGCGCTGCGGAGCTCCCAGCGCCGCTGCAGACGAGGAAGAAGCTGGCGGCCGGCGTGCAACTTTCGGTTTCGCCGACGTCCGCCTGGGCCCGGGCACTGCCGCCGCAGCACTGTGGAAACGCGCAGAGCACACAATACGGCGTGCGAGGCGCCGCGGGGGCGTTTCCAGGGCGCGCTAACGACCGTGGGGCGCGTTTTCAAAGTCGCCGGTCTTTGACCTCGGACGAGTCAAGAGCGACAGGAGCGCTCCCTCTGTTTGCCGCTGCTGGCCGTGGGGATGCTCGGGCCAATATTGGCGCTCGTAACGGTTACTGCCGCCTGCGAAGTGGGACGCGTTATTGCGCTCGCCGCCTTTGGTCACCTTACCGAAGCCACTGGCCACACGACGCCCAAGCTGATATCCAATGGCAAAAAAAAGCGAAAAATTCACCAGCCCCCACTACGCGGAACTATTAGAACTCAAGAATACGGTTATACGCGTTGTGCACCGGTTGGTCAGCTTGCTAGTGTATTTAAAATGAATGAATGAATGAATGAATGAATGAATGAATGAACAACTTTATTTTTCCCAAGGTTGGGTTAGGGAAGTTTTTCTTCACAATATTATTATTATTATTATTATTATTATTATTATTATTATTATTATTATTATTATTATTATTATTATTATTATTATTATTATTATTATTATTATATTTCTGTAGAACTTCTAATGCATTTCGCAGTATTGATTACACCATTTTCGCTTCACCATGGGGTATCTCCCAGTAACCCTAGCTCCTGCAGCACTTCCCACACCGAGCTCAGAGAGAGAGAGAGAGAGAGAGAGAGTAAACATGTTTATTCTTTTCTAGAAGATAGTGCTTAGGGTGGCCTCCTTATTCCAGAATTTCATTGGCACGGGCCGCTTCTTCTGCCCTCTCCACCACCTTGCGCTAGACGTCGAGGGAAGAGCTGGCCAAGGGACTCTTCCAGATCGGAGCCGTTATTAGAAGCAGCGCTGTTTAGGCCGACACAAATTCGTCCGTCGTAGACAGAAAACCCTCAAGCCCCAAGAAAAAAAAAATGGTTAAGGAGGTCCCGGGAATGGCACTCGGGGCCTAACCACTAAGCCACCCCAAAGGCCCGAGGGGTACGGGGTTAGCAGCGGCGTGGAACAACATGTGCAGACAATTGGAAAAAAGGAAAGACGCTTCCCGCGCTCGGAACCGAATCAAAGGCAGCCAGTCAGATCACAAAAAGAAATCACTTTGGTAATCAGTCACATTAGCTGTGCGAGTATAGGACATGTATCACCCGGCCCGCACAAGGTCATCAAAGTAATATCGGCATGTGCGCCTAAAGCGGCCATGAAGGCAAAATACAACCTACTTTTAATTGAGGAAACTAGCTTTTGGAAACTCTCACAACTTCATGTCTACCCAGAAAGACGTTTTCTTTAACCTAAAAAGGTAAACAATACAGAAAAAACTCAAATTTAGCGCCACGCAATGTCAGCAGTGACGTAATGAGGGCAATGCCAGGGTCTCAACGGCACTAGCAAGTCCCTGTGACGTCGTATGACCACGCCAGGAAGCGGCTGGTGAGTCGCCACTGATTCATGTTGTCCTAGATTCTTTCACGTTTGCGTTAAAACTGGCAACGTTATTATTTTAAGCCGGCCTTTCCTTGAACCAAACATATTTTGCCCTCACGGCCCCTTAAAGGGGCCCTAAAGGCAAAATACAAGTTTGGCTTTTTATGGCTGGGTCTCGTGACGTCACAAGATGACTGTGTGATTGGCAGCAACCAAAGCCACCGACAAGAAATATGACTGTGCGATCGTTGTGGTGCCTCTAGTTCATTTTGATTGGGTTACTTGAATGCTAGTGTACAGTTACCACACTGAAAGCTGTTTTTAGAGTTCCCTTTGGTGGCATCTGGGCTGTGTAGCGCGAAACATTAAGGTTCCTAGTGTCTATATTGCGCTTCTTCGATTAAAAAAACTTTTTTCGCAGATGGATTGGAGCTGGGTGAGTTACCAAAGGCTAGTTATTTCAAATTAAATAGGATTGTATTTTGTCTTCATGGCCCCTTTTATTAAGAGGAGAAGGGTTTCGGCCGGTTTGTCAGAAAGCTTGTGTAAGCAGCCTCTACCACTCCGGAAGTCTGCTTTACACCTCACTATGAATGCCATTCAAGAACTTATCACTGCATGCAAGGAGGTTGCTATATATATACTTAGCGACTCTCGAGCAACCCTCCCACAGCTTCGGCCGCTTGAGCGAGTCGGCCTAGAAGTACAACGCGTGGCCGAAAGGCTTCCCACACTCCAACCAAATCTCATTATCATACACCTGCAGTAGCTACCGTCTCATGGCGGCATGAAGAGCAATGAGACACCTGATTCCTTTTCCAAAGCTTCCCACAGCTCTGACACCTATTTTTTCTATGCATCAGTCCCCTGGGTGCCTCAAGAGACGTGGTGGCCGCAGAAAGAGGCTATATACCGTAAAAACCCGCGTATAATACGAGGTTTTTTCCAAACTTTTACTATGTAAGATTTGTGCCTCGTATTATATGTGGATCCCAAAGTTTTCAGGCGCAAATTTGCACTTTCGGTTTCGGTTTTAGCGGAGGGTGTGCCATCTTTCGGTGGCGTTAGCTGGCTGCTACCTGCTACTCCTCTCAGCCGGCGCCATTTTTATTGTTTTGACCACGCAGAGGATCGGCACGTTCACCGCAAGTCTATCACGATGTCGGATGCACGAAGGCAGTATGTGGTTGCAATTAAAATAAAAGTTATTTTATGTGCCGAGACCATCAGGAATTGATCTGCAGGACGGCAGTTCGGCGTCACCGAAGGCACCATTCGCGGGTGGAGAAAGCAACTGGTGCTTGACTGAATAAAGTCTGTGTGGTATCGGCGGCCTGGAGCACTGTTGGGGGTTCCCGTCAGTGCTCGTGTTGGACGCCTTTCGCTGCCACCTGTCCCATTCTGCGAAGAAGTTGTTGCGCGAACCCCACACCGAACTCTGTCATTCCAGGAGGAATGACATCGCAGCTGCAACCGCTAGACGTTTGCATCAACAAGCCTTTCAAAGACTGCATCAGGTCCTGCTACCAAGACTGGAGAGGTCAGGAGACCCGTAAGTGACAGCTACCGGATGGCTGACGCGGGCTTCTCCAGCGGTGCTTTGTGGCTGGATCGCGGATGCGTGGGCCAGCATCCCAGACGAGCTCGTCAGTCGCTCTTTTAAGAAATGCGGCATCTCGAACACCCTTGATGGCACTGAGGACCACTTTCTGTGGGAAGACATTTCCGACAAGGCGACTTCAGGAGACAGCGGCAGCGAACCTGACGATGTTTGAACGGACGTCGGGAGACAGTGCGAGTGAAAACTGACAATGGCTGAACGGTAACTGCAGTGCAAATAAATGTGTTCGGTGCTCTTAACCTCGCATTATATGCGGATGAAAACTTTTTTTTCTGATTTTGCTGTCCCCGAATTACACCTCGTATTATACGCGGGTTCGTATTATACGCGGGTTTTTACGGTACACACCGTACCACGGTTTGTAGCAGCTATACATAATATGCCACGCTCACTATCCGCAATTCGCCAGCATGCTTTAATCGTGCGTCTGAGGATCGTTGTCTAAAACTGGAAAGGTTACACCGCTTCTGGATTTCTGCCTGAGCTTCGTGCCCACACTGTGGGCCTGTTGAGACTCGAGACGCTCTACCACACACTTTGTCACTGCCCACACAATGCAGTGGACCGAGCCGTCCTAACGAAGGACTTTTTGTCTCTCAGACTGTCGTGCCCCTACGCAGCGACGCTAGTTCTCTTCCCGTGGTCCAAACGCAAGCTTCCGCCTGCTGAAAAACTTCCTCAAAGGCACAGGCTTGTCTGCGCACCTGTTGATACCGTCTGCTGAGTCGACGTCAGTCTGATGAATAGTTGTTTTCGGTATTTGCTGGTTCGTTTTTCATATCTCCTATTCGCGCTGTGCCCCTGTCCTTATTCCCTCCCGCACCCCATAACGTGTCCTAATCCGAGTGACGAAAGTCCCCAGGGCTATCTTTTCATCTTGCGTTATTACAACGCACTTTATTCAGGACGCGCGTGCATCCTGTCGGGTGATACTTGTATGGCGTCCACCAATGGCTCGTTGGTTGGGTGAGAAAACACGGGTGGGAAAACAGCAGCAAGGGTGAGAAAACACGTTTATTCACTTTGCACCATTTCTGTGATGCTATGGATAAGCATTGTGTTGGGTAGGTGGGGTTGTACGGGAAAGGGAAAGTGGGAAGGGGTAATGATCGATGCTTCCCTTTTACTGCGTCAGCGATCTGGGCGTACCACCGCGGTCGCCTGGAGATAGCTGGCGTCATACCCGTTGCTGTAGAGCCGGCCACCAACGGCTGGCACTGCCGGATCGATGAGGGAGAGCAGAAGAGCACGTCACAAGCTTTGGGTCGTTCCCAAGAGACGACAGGACCAGCAGTGGAGAGTCGTGGGGCACGGTCCCAGTTTTACGTTGCCGAAGGCGTGGGGCTGAGAAGAACCATAGCGGGTGCAATCACACAGTCGGTGTGGCAGCTCATACTTGGTGTGGAAGGTGCTGCAGATGCTCGGGATGCTCAGAGCTGCTCTATGGCGGTGAAAGTGGTGGAGCAAAAACGGTTTACCCAGCCTCCTTGTCGTGATTCGTAGTATCGTCACTTTGCCGTCGCGAGAACTAATTAGAAGGAACTGAAGGATTGTGGACTGGGTTGTCCATGGACGCGAGGCGAGCTCTGCGGCGGACTTTACCTGTGCTCTCATTCAGCTGTGAGATTGGCAAGCACGTCATCTTCACGGCTGAAGAAGAGTTCCTAGGTAGCACTGAGAATAAGTGCACCCGTGGAACTTGTCATTTCCGGGGATGCCACAAAGTTAGGGGACTTTTGTGGATTTTTCGTGGAGTTGATGAACCTTGCGGCGAACGGCTTCGGTGACGGGGCTGGAGTATTAGACGTTGACATGAGCTCGATACGCTGTTTGTGAGTCCTTGTACAGGAGTTGGTGCAAAGGAGCGTTGTTCTGGCCTTCCGTGACAGCAGTCAGAAATAGAAGTTGTACTGTGGACCGGAGCGACAGCAACGTAGTGATGGCGATTTCGAAACGCGGTGTATTTTGTTGAACCAGGCCGTGACGTACGTACTGTGTGAGTCGGTCGTAGTGGAAATTGATGTCCGTGAAGATCACACATGCTTAAATGGAGCCTATGTGGAGCGGACAGGCCACTTCCCGTGGGGTGATCTTTGACCCGCGTGATGAGTAAACATGCCGTGGCTTGTCGTACATAATGACTATTATGTGCCCCTACGGGGGCGTGAGCGTCGTGGGATGTTACGGTAGATCACAGCATAGTCGACGGAAGGCCAATGTACCACGAGAAACAACGTTTCTTTCGTAGGCCGATGAGTGTTAGTCTTCACCAGCATCATCCACATAAGCTTATTTGTGTCTTCAGCAGGACGGAGGCATCTCCCATAGACTTTATCCCGTCCTACGCTAACTGTCCCATTCTATTATTTACCCAAAACATTTTTATCTCATCCGTACATCGCGTTAGCACTCTATGTCTCGTCTTTGGGTAACTAATCTGCCACCCTGGTGGTCGACCGGTCGTCAATTCTCCGAATTACATGGCCCGTTCAAGCTCACTTCATTCTCTTGATTTTGGCTAGTATTTGTTCCAGCCACCTTTTTTCCCTAATCCAAAACACTCGTTTCCTTTCTCTAAACGTCACCCCTATCATTCTTCTTTTTCATGGCTGGCTGGGTCGACGTAGTTGTCTTTGGCGGTGTTTAGTAAGTCTTCAAGTATCTGCCCTGCAAGTCACCACCAGAAGTACACATGGGTGGAATACGATTAATTTATTGCGTCACCATATCAGGGTCGAACTGTTCGAATGAACGACACTTCGGATGCACAAGGAAGCAATCCGAGAAGTCTCCGAAAAAACACCTGAGCAAAGCCACGCTAGGAGGGGGGCAGGCATGAAGCTATTTCAAACAACTGCTACATTGATAGATCGCTTCTTTTAAACACACACAAAAAAACTTCTTAGCCGCCCCCCCCCCCCCCCCCCCCTCCGGTCTCTGTTTCGTAATCAAACGATAAGGGAGGAGAATTGCTTCTGTGAAATAGACTTTCACTTTCAAAAAAAAAAAAAATCGGTGGAAGATATTTTCTTTCCTGTGATCCTCCGAAACGGTCAAGCAGGTTTCCGCGATCGGTCATAAATCATTCGAATGCCTATAACGCTGCTATTTGCCCCAAATGGCAACATGAACCATCTGAGTACTACGGAAGCTTTACTTCCGTCTGTTCCGGGTGTTTCGTATTCGTGCCATTGTTCAAAGCGAATTCGTAGCGAACCGTTCGTTTCGCGGTTCGTTTCCCGCAATAGCTGCCTTGCCACTCGACCGCCACATTGTCCGACATTGTTGTCAGGGGCCAAGTGGTGAGTGCACCGCAGGACGAGCCATTTTCCTGCGCTGTCTCTTTGCTTTGCGCTCAGGTCGTGCCGGCGAGGTCACACTTTTTTGAACCAGCGCGCTTTCATTGAGGGAATGCCGGATTTTCGGTGGCCTTTCGCGGCCCTTGTATACGCTCTCCGAGAGAGCCACCCCTGCGCGCTCTCGTTCTTTTTTCTTGATAGCTGTCACGAAACTCGTCGGCGTGCAGTTCAACGATGCCTTAGCTGTCTCTTAGTACACATAAACCCACTTGAAGGTGGCAAGTGAAATCGGTTCGAAATGTATAGTGAGCTCTTCCTTTTCTCGCCCTATGGCAACAACAGACGCGTTGGATTAGCGATTGTTCCAAAATGTCTTTCGAAGACAAGGCTATACCCCAAGGTCACGCACATCACTAAAGGGCTTGGTTTGTGGCCATCACACACGCACACGCGCACATGCCCGCACGCGCGCGGCAATCTCCAGCGAGAATAGCGAGAGAACAAAGCCACCAAGACTTTATTAAATAGCGCATTATGGGCTTTTCTAGACATTTTTAGGTAGATGTCTTCACTTTTGGGTCTTAGTTATAAACGTCCGTAAAGTTCGGAACCAAGAAAGTTTCAAATAGGTAGGCACTTAGCCGAAAAAAAAGAAAACCTAACGTGAGCCTGTACTTTTTTAGATGGTTAAAAAACTTAGCAAAGAATAAAACGGAAGCACTTTGAAGGATGTGTCCCATCAGCGTTGCACTGTTCATAACTATTTCGTTGATGGAAAGATAACGAAATCTTCGTTAATGTCTAATTAACCCGAACCGTAAAAAACGAACATAACGCTGATGTTTTAAAAATGTGCCACCTCGCAAGATTTAAGCACGTGAAAACAGGCTGCACTTCGCCGGCGCTATACGCCTCGAGCTTCGAGTCATCCACACCTCTTTACTGACCCTACCTGTCCAGCCTGCGGGGCACTCGACACTCACTGCCATTCCCTCTGCGAATGCCCCGCAGACCCGTCCGTTCCCTCCCCTCACCTCTGGGAGCAGACGTTGCGTGACCCGGGGGAGTCAGGCCAAGTCCTGACCACCTCCCGGGCCCTGGCGGTCGCGGCGGCCCTGTGGGCCTCCTCCACCCCCAATACCTGATCCCGATGGACGAAAAAAAAGTATTCCTTCCTTCCTTCCTTCCTTCCTTCCTTCCTTCCTTCCTTCCTTCCTTCGCGATCGCTGCGCCGCCCGGCGCCGCTTCTCCGAAGCTCTTACGGGATGAGCGCTGCGTGGCTGATAGGGTCTCATGCAGTGTTTTGGTTCTCTTTCGCTTCTTTTTGCCTTTCCGCGCCCTAAACAACTTGTTATGGTGACGTCTGTAAGCAAATAGTGCTTTTAGGGCTCTTCCAGAAACATATGCATCTTGGTAGAGCGCTCGAACGCCAACAAGAGCTATCGACGGGCGCGGTTCCGCGCTTCTTGGACGCTCTTACGGTCGTCGGCTACGGCAACAGCGTATCACCACATTCATTTTCTAATAATCAGGCACAAGTGAAATCTATTGTCACCTCGTTTAGACTTGATACTGGCACAGTGAGAGGTAGGCTTCGTTTCGCACCGCGGACAACAAATGCGGCTTTGTTCCGAATATATGCGACCTAGAAAAATATGTTTCGGGGATGTGCACATGACTACCCAATACGTAACTTGTGCCTTTTATGGGAATATAAGTCACGCGAAAATGTTAGGTATATTCCAAGGCTGTTCGTCGTCAAATATTTGCCCACTCATACCTTATAGCAAGAAGTAAGAAAAGTTAAGGAAACCCGAAAAAATAAATTGTCTTTAAGTCCGGAAGAAACGGAATAGCTCGTACGGGAACGAAAAAAACCAGTGCAGTTTTCGAAATGCTAAACACGTTTGGCTAAATTTAAGCCAGCTATTACTAACCAGACCAACTAGATGCGAAATGCATTTCGACATGGGTGGAGGGGGGGGGGGGGGGCGTAGGAGGGGTCCCGTAACTACCGTTGTGTACAACTGTGGAGGGCAATCAAGGAACGAACGTTTTAGTTTGCTGCTCGTTCATTTTGTTTTTCGACTTCAACGAACAGTTGATCACTGGGCGGACGCGTTTTTTGAAGCATACAGGGTAGGCAGTGCACAAGCGATAAAAGGTGAGGTTGGAAGCGTGTGGTATCTGATAAGGCCCTCTAATTCCAGTTTGTGATGGACTCTCCAGGCTCCCTTCGTTATATGACGATGTAATGTTTAGTCATAGACGCGAATTCCTCTATAAGCCCGTTTACGCGCTGCTTGTGGAGGATATATGTAACAGATGAATGTTTGCGAGCGCTCACCTCCCGACAAGACAACCCGGAATAATTTTGTTGTCGTGGGCTGATTGCCGAGAGTAATTTTGCATTATCCATCGTATCTCTTTCCTAGAATGTTCGTGAAATTCAGGCCACACTGGCTTGTCCAGGGTAGTGATGAAAATATGAGGTATATGATATTGGCAAGCGTAACTGGCGTGCTGTCAGGTATGAGTGCTCCGCTAGATTAGGTAAGCATCTAAAATCGATTTACATCGTAGTGTACTACCGTAGCATGACCATCCAAGGAAACGCTGCTTACGAAGACACTGTTAGTAAATTTCAGGGCAGTGGAAATACAATCAGCGTCATGCATATGCCGGTTTGGCCATCCGACCTGTGACACACACGGGGCGCTTATACGGACCGAATGTACCACACTATACGCCTCCAGCACGGCCTGGGCCCCCTCACCTCAGCTTGTTTCCACACCCCGGCCAAAGGTACACCCCAGGGTTCAGTTATTTCACCTTTACTCTTTAACATCGCCATGCTCCACCTCCCGGCCAAGCTGCAAGAAATCCCTGGAATTCACCACGCGTTCTATGCTGACGATCTCACCATTTGGACAACCCGGGGCTCTGGCGGTGAGCAACAAGACAGGCTACAGCAAGCTATTGATACAACAATGGAATATCTCCAACCTAAAGGACTAACATGCCAACCTACTAAATCTGGCCTTCTCGTTCTTCGTGCTCGTACTAGGGAAGAAAAGCTAACACAACTCCCGATACCCAGGTCAGCATATCCGGCGCTTCCATCCCACAAGTTCCCACGCTTCGCATCTTGGGAGTTCCATTCCATCAAGACGGATCCGGGTCAGCTCTCCTACCACAGCTACACAAGACAGTCTTCCAGCTGACGCATCTCATTCGTCGTATCCGGGGCTCCTCATATGGACTGCGAGAGTCAGACACATGTCGCCTCGTACAAGCCTTGCTCACCAGCCGTATCACTTACGGGACCCCCCCCCCCCTTCAATCTGAAACCCCAAGAGACTAACAAGTTGGATGCCCTCATAAGAAAGACGTACAAATCAGCCCTCAGCCTGCCTACTTACACCGCGAACGAACGTCTCATGAAACTTGGCCTCCACAACACCGTGAATGAACTCACCGAAGCCCAGCGCGTCTCAGCTGCAAAGACTTGCCCTCACCCCCACAGGCCGTCAGGTTCTTCATAATATAGGCCGAACCCCGCCCCTGCTCGTCTTAACCTACAGCGCATCCCTCTTTCCATTCGGCAACAACTCAGAACAGCGCCCATAACTAGGCACATGCACCCCATTTACAACCGGGCGCGAAGAGAAGCTCGAGTACGCCACCTCGAGAAGCGTTACGGCAATGACCCGCAGAACCGTTACACGGATGTTGCACATCCCTCCCCCAATTCTCTGGCTACGCTTGTCACCCTGGACACTTCTGGCAACACCCTTACTGCGGCAACTTACCGAAATATGCCTACACCCGAAGCCGAAGCCCTGGCCATCACCCATGCCATTACTACACATCGAAATCAGCCTTATCTCACCATCATTAGCGATTCACAGCAAGCCTGCCGCCTTTACCAGGCCAGTCTCGCCCCACAGCAAGCCTTACCCATGCTACGCTGCCTGCCTCCGGACCTAGAAGTCACCATTGTATGGACTCCTGGCCATGCCGGCCTGGTTGGGAATGAAGCGGCTCATGACGCAGCCCGCGTTCTGCACTTCCAGGCACTCCCAACTTCAAGGACCGACACCGGGTGCTACCCTCCCACCACTGAAGACACGCTCCCTGCCCTTGATCCCACCTTCTGTTCCATACTGTCCCACTACAGCCACACACGAAGATTATACCCCCCGCCCCACCCCTCCCTCCCAACACACCACGCCACCCTTTACCACCGCCTGCAAACTGAAACCTTCTATAACCACCCCATCCTACACCACATCTCACCGTCCCTTTTCCCCTACAACTGCCCGCATTGTCACATGCCTCTCATGACTTACTACCTTGTTTTCTCTTGTCCTCACCACCCTAACCCCATCTCATCCCCCAACCCTGAGCAGTGGGAGTCCGAGCTGACCAGCTCAGCACCAGAGCGACAGCAAGCCCTGGTGCAACGAGCTCTGGACGCAGCTTGGGCTCGCGGCCTCCTGGACTTGGGAGGCTGAGCACATCGTGGTGTGCACAATGAAAGTTTATTCCTCCTCCTCCTAGACGGAACATTCATGTTGTCTTCGAGACCATTACTAAGGTCCTCTATGTACATCCAATTACTTCGGCATGAGGTCTTCCCAGCCTTTCTTCTTACCGGCCGGCCAGACGAGCCAGCTCTCAGGAAGTGAGTGAACAACTTTAACTGAGCTTCAAATAAAGAATGGTGCGCGCAGGCACCAGATGGGGTGGTTCCCTATTCGCGGGACCCATATGTGTCCAGTAATTCTTCTCCTCGATCCACCAGCTGTTGCTGAATGGCGAGGTCAGAGCTGGACAGTAAGGTCTCCCATCGCTCGAGCGGGTTAGAATTGGGGGAAGGAGGAAGGGTGTAGGGGGGTGTCTTGAGTTTTTTGCACTCCCCTATAATGTGCGCGAGAGTGCCGTCTCCCCGGCAGAACGGACATGTGTTGTCGTGTTCTGCAGGGTACATTTTGTGCAGAAGCGCCGGTTGTGCGAGCGACCCTGCCTGTAAGCGGCGCAATATCGTCTGCTGCCGTCTGCTTAGTTGCTTGTGTGGCTTCGGAAGCCTCGTTCTACGGTCTTTGTATAGGCGGACGATCTCCTTATAACTCGTGACGGGGTGCGGTTGCTCTTCCTCGGCCCGGATGGCTAGTTCTCGGGCATAGTGGTCGGCGGTGACGTTGCCTTCCACGAGCGAGTGACTCGTCCCGGTATTGTGGGATGTTTCTCGAGTATAGTTGCTGCCGCAGAGGAGGCGATTCCCTTCCGATAGCTTGCGTACGCTTTCTTGGAGTCGGTAACCACCGTGCTGACCTCCGGCATGGCTAGGGCCAGCGCTATGGCTACCTCTTCTGCCACGGTTGGGTCCGTAGTCTTCACCGACACGCAGGTCTTCAGCTCGTCGATGTCCGTTACGGCCACCACGGCCTTTGTTCCGTGTTTTGGGAGTGAGGCGTCCACGTACCGGACGTGGGGGTCCTCCTCCAGCTTCCGGGCCAGGGCTTTGGCCCGCGCCGTCCGCCTGCCTTCGTGCCGTTCCACTGTCATGTTGCGCGGTAACGGTTTGGTTGTGATGGAGTCACGCCATCCCTCAGGGAGTGGTGCCTCTTCCGTCTGTGGTTCAACCTGCCATCCTATCTTGTGTAGGCCGGCTCTTCCGTGTTCTGTCCTGCTCAGACGAACTCTCTGGTTGGACAAGTGTGCCTCGATGAGTTCGTCTGCGGTGTTGAGGGTGCCCATGTCCATCAATCTTTTCGTTGACGTGTACATTGGCAGACCCATGGCTATCTTGGTGGCTTTACGCAGGAAGGGATATTGTTGGAGGAGTTGAGGGGTGGTAGGTGGAGCTGCGTTTTCTGAAAACTGGGTTACAGCGGCATGCGTCACACTGTTCCGCAAGGCGAGCATATATACATGTTCCTTGGATGTCCACGTTCACAGGGACACGTCGCCCACCAGCGTCAGTGGTGAGTAGCGGAGCGGGGGTTGGGAGCACGCCCCCGCACCTTTACGAACATGTCAAAATCGCAGTTGGAAACGGTTTGTAGAGATTTATTTTATTGCACTCAACGTCATTTATACATTATAACTTAGGAATATCCCCAGAGAACAAGCATTTAACAACGGAGCTGTTTTACAAGCCGTAAGTTCGCTATTGCAGGAAAAATGCAAAGAAATGCCGAGCGCTCGTGGGCGCGTGCCCCGAGGCGACCGCCGAGCGTCCCCGGCACGCGCAGTGGCGTCAGCATAAAAAAAAAACTCGAGGAGCGAGAAAATGCCGAGCGCTCGTAAGCCGGCTGGTGCAATGGCTTTAGTAAAAAAAATTCAGCGTTCGCCGTAATCAAGACAACACTTGGTGGGTAACGAGGAAGACACGTCATAGCACACCGCCCTTGTTCGTTCGTCCTCGCGGCGTCATGCGCATGCGCTCACACCCTGCTTGGGAAAGGTCACCGCGCTCACCTCATTCTCTAGAAGCCATTAAGGATTAAGAAGCCATTACATCGAAGACGTCATCGTCTTCGTAAATGAAAACGAGTACAAGCACCACATTATCTACGTAAACACGATACTGAAACCCTCTCCGTGAATGCTCACCTACAACAGCTTCGCCATTCAAGTCTTACGTGTGGGTCCAAGCTTCCCTGGTTTTCTTTTTTTTTTTTCGGTCTACAATAGTTAAAGTGAAGATATAGCGAAGGTCATTCGCTTCGACATATAATGATTGGAAGGTCAGTGAATTCAATCATTGGATCAGTTCGACATGAGCAAACCGGGCTTTAACTCCATTGCATTGCATCCCACATTGCGCTACGCCACGCCCTAGATTGCGCTACATAACATTTTATTTGGCCGTACAATTTCATCATCATTGTCACCGTCATCGTCATCGTCATTACCAACATCCCCACCACCATGATCACCATCTACGGCGGCGACGGCGCCACTGTCACCACCACCATCGGCATCATCATCATCATCGGCGGCAGCATCTGCACCGGCAACAACTGACGCGCAGCCGACCGTGGATTCAGAACCGAACGCTAAAGACCTTAAAAAAGTATTGGCGCCGCTCCCAGCGGCCCTGCAGTCGATTTGCTGCCACTCTACCACCGAACAGTGGCCCCATCTGAGACCTGCCCAGCAGCTGCGTCAGTGGGCTCGACACACGTCTTCCGGCGGGCACCATGGGACCCAACTTCAGGTGGATCCTGGGGGCACATGCACCTGTTCTCGCAAATGCTGCTCCTGCACGGCGGCCACTCGTTCCAGGGGAAGCACTTGGCAGCCAGCGTGACAAGGACGGTGGTGCAGTCGGTGCAAGCATCGCTTGCCCGCCCTACCAGCCAGGTGCCCAAGCTGATGGCCCTGAAAGAGCTGGAGCTCACCGGAGACGGCGGCTGCATCCTGCACAGTGCGTTGGAGACCGGGCGAGGGAATTAAGAGGCCTTGTTAATACGAAACGCGATCACAATGCTCTCCATGGGAATGGCACGCACGCTGGACGGGGATCCGCCAGGGCTAAGTATATACGCTACTGCGCCCTTCTGATAAATAAAAACGAGCCGGCAAGAAGAAAAGAGGAAATAAAGAATTCTTACGTAGACCATATCGATTCGCTTTAACCAATCGCTTCGCACTGCTACTGCCCTCTGTGAAGATGAACGACCAGCGAAGGATTTTGAACAATTAAGGTGCGAACTCTTGATGGAAGTCAAGAGTTGGTACCTCAAGGGACGGCTGTGACTAGCCGTCCCTCAACGACATTCAATCTCAGTAGACGGCCTGGAGTCGGGTGGTTGTAGACGTATACGCGGCCTCCCATTACGACGACAGAAGAGAAGTGAAATTTAAAATGAATAACGGGAATTTGTCAAAGAAAAGTGGAGGCAAACGCAAGCATCCATGCAAACAAACGCGCACACACGAACGCTTCGCGCTATGAAGCGCCTCGCGCTTTTGCATCAAATTCGGGAGCTGAGTTTCGGCACTTGCAGATTTGTTGACAGACATGAGAAGGAAACAAGCAAAATAAGAAGCGATTTCGCGCATCATAACCACACCTTGTGAATAATTGCAAAGCGCTTAGCAAATCACAGCTACCTGACACGTGTACGCAGGCTCCAATAAAGAAGAAAAGCACGTTTTCGCTACCAAGGCATTCAGCCGCACGAAACATAACCGCGCCACAGAAAGCTGCTGTTACGGCCGCTGCGACGTGCCACGCGTGCCTGCCCTGACTAAGTGAATGGCTACCGCCTGTTCATGACGCGGTAAATAAACCGACCAAACGTAAAAAAGGCAACCAGACGTAACGTCAAAAGATAAAGGCTACCAACTCTCCACCGGGGTAACTTAGGAGCTAAATGGGCGTAGCGTACTTCTTAGCACGATGTAGATCGATTTCAGTCCTTCGCGACCGTTTTTCCCGTAAAGGCGCAAAATAAATTCCCGTCTGTCGGGATTTCGACGTACTTTAAGGATCTTCGGGTGATGTAAATTGCCCCGTAGTCCTCAACAACGGCGTGCCTCACAGCCAGGTTTAAAACTTAAATCTAAATTGAATTTTTACAATGGAAAGCTAAACAAAAACATCCCTTTGAAGACAATTTTACAGTTCAACCAGAAAAATGCTAACACGCTGAGTACGTGGTAAAATCTGGGCAACTTCACGAAAGGGAGGGCTTACGTGGGAGGTGCTCCGTCGGTGATGCGCTGGGTGTCGGCATGGCGAGACGAACCCCGACGAAGGGCCCACTGTGCCTCCCTGCAGGCCAACGGGGGACGACGTCGACGTGCCCGGTAGGCTTCCAGGCTTGATTCCTGCATAGACGCCCAGGAGGCGCAGGCCTGTCGCCAGCTCCGAAGCACGGCTACGAGGGCTAGATCACTGCCAGGAGGCAGACAAGCCCGAAGCCTTCGGGCAGCTCGGATCCCGAAATTTAGACTAGACGAGGGACTTGGGAAGCGCTGACGCAATGGCTGTCGATATGACATGTTCAGCACTTTCTCCTGGACTGCCTTCTCGATGCCGCGTCCCTCCGCTCATCACCTGTTCCATCTCCGTGGCGGAACACTATTGGTCCAAGCTAGGAAGCGCAGTTTGGAACGCGCCGCGCTCCCATTGGCGTGCCCATAGCTGTATGCCAAAAATAGGCGCAATTGTCGCGTGCCTGCGGCTCAGACCCTCACTTGGCCTTGTTGTTGTTGTTGTTCCTCAATATTAATGGCGCATACCCAATCAGGGGATCGGCCAAACACCAGTCTTTATAAAAGGAAAGGATTCCTAACTAGTTAGAGTACGCGAGGAAAATGAATTGAAAAATTTGAAACCTTTTTTTTTCTGTATTTGAGGAATCAAATTTAGAAAATGACAGTTATTAAAGAAAAAGAAGACAAGAAGAAAAATATGCAGAAATGTATATACTTTTGAAGAGCTTTGCTGTGGTGCCAGAGGAAAAGAATCGAATTACTTTGTGAATCTTCTGGAATTTTCTACGAAGCGCAGAAGGGCAGAATAAACATCCCGGCGGCAATACCCCGCTTCTGAAGTCCCGAATAATAAAAGAGCCGGTACTGATAAGGCAACCCCCAGACGATGAAGCGGCACCTCAAGGATCTGACGTCTGAGGCTTGAAAATTGTCGACAGGACAAAAGGTAGCGGTCGACAGACTCGTCTTCATTGCAGTAACTATACAGAGCAGATTGCGGCGAAACCTGCGTAGGTATCTATTTAACTGAGGTACACAACGAAGGCTCGTTATAATTACCTCTAGGTCGCGTGAAGGGCCTTAAGTCGGTTTCCAGGATAATTTTAGATAACAGAAATCTCTCAATGACAATAAGACTGATTCGTGCTGCCCTTGAAGCTTCAACAACCCACGGAACCTTGCAGCAGTTATTAAAGAAGTTGGCTCAATGACATCGCCAAACAGGCCCGGAGAGTGCTATTCTTGCTAGTGAATCTGCGGTTTCGTTAAAGGTGATCCCCGCATGGCCAGGAACCCACAGAAGGCAAACTTCAGTAAGATGATGTGACAGGAGTGAACGAAACGTCCGCAGGAGAGGTTATTGATTGATTTGGTTGATTGTAAGGTTTAACCCGCCGACGCAACGCAGGCGATGAGGCGCGCCGTTGTGGAGCGTATACGAAAGGTGTGTCTTTAGTAGAAGAAAGGGCTAAGCCTGAGGATAGGGAATCTGAAATTATGAATGGAGACGATATCGATATGTCGAGCTTTCGTAGTGCCAAGACAATTGCCAAGAATCCGACATAGAATATAGGAATAAAATCAACCAGACGAACTGCAAAGGACCAGTTAAGCGAAGGGGAACGGCGCAGAGACAACCAGCCGCGACAGCGTTAGGGCTCTAACTGATTTTTATTGTTGTTGTTGTTGTTGTTGTTCCTGGTGACTTGGAACATACCCATGTGGGGGATTGGACAGAAATCGAGCGTGAAGAGGGTGAAGAGAAATCGAGCGTAAAGAGCGTGAATGCGCCCGCTTAAAACACCGGAAAATTATGAACCTAGCGATTTATACGCTAAAGAGAGCATTATTACAAAATATAATTGGTTGAAAGTCGAAAGTAGAGTTTGGGATAGAAAAAAATGAGCTTTCTGGGCCGGAAAAAGTACATGCAAGCAAAGCTAACAGGGCAGGCGCCTGGTCCCCTCCAGCGCGAGCGCACGTGAGCGCGCGACGCGTGCTTCCGCTTTCGTCGTCGTCGTCGTCTCGGCGCGGCGTACCCATGGCACGGTGGTTGCTACAACACCTATTCGGGATTTTTCATCACGTTGAGAAGCGTCTGCATATATGATAGTACCTTGCTGGATTGAGGCCAAGTGATCAATTGGAGGACAGCATTGAGCAGTCGGGCAAGTAATAATTTGGCATTTGGGGGAAGATGTTCCGGAAGTTGATTGAAAGCGTGTTACCCCTATTAAGAGATGAAATCACCTTATTGATCGCAACACCTAATAGAGACAGCAGGCTTTGTACTAGAGTCACTTGCGGACAATAGGGCCTGGGCCACTGGAGCCCCGGAAACACAGCTGGCTCAGCCACAAAGATATATTGTACCCTGTTAACCCCCGCGCCATATATCTCTCAGGAAAGTTTCCACGGTGAGTATTCGCAATCTATTTAACAGAGGAGGAACGCCGGCTTCTAAATAAAACAGCGCATTAGCTGCATTTTTAGGTAACCCTAAACAGCACCGAAGTGCCTGGCGTTCCAGAAGAACCTATAGGCGCCGGAGCTTATATGTCGCCAACACCGAGAATAGCGCACGTACACCCGAACTCTAAAATAGCGCGCACGTACATCCGGTATATCATTAGAAGGGAATCACGGCGCATTCCCCTCTTTCTATGGGTGAGGCGCCTCAACATGCCAACAGCACCTGTCCCTTTAGTAGCTATACGTGCTGTTTGCGGACTCCAGTCAAGCTGGCTGGTGTGCACTACCCCATGGTATTTTAAAGAATCAACCAGGGGAATGATGTGTTCGCGGTAACAGAGAGTGATATTAAAGAAAGTAGTGGTCAGAAAAACTAGAACCGAGCATTTGCTGGCATTAGTTGTGAGGTAGGTACTGTCTAACTATGAATCTAAAGTATTCAGATATGAGTTCATTAACACGTAGTTCTTGTATGTCAAAAGCTGATGAAAAAAAACGCGATGTCGCCGGTACAGGTGTAAGTATAGACAACCGGAACCACAAGGACCGAGCTTAACAGGACATTAAAAATAACCGGCGAAAGGACAGCTCCCTGTGGTACACCTATTTTCTGCAAGTGCCGAGTGGAAGAAAAGTTGCCCCTCACGCAACGGAACTGCCTGTCCTCTAGGAATTCACAAAGCCACGCTATAATGTACCTCGGGAAGTTTACGCTCTGTAACCTTGACATTAACACAGGATACTCCACGCTGTCGTACGCTTTTGAAATATCTGAGGTCACTAGAGCCGCAACCTGTTTATATAGACGTGCAAGTTTATATCGACGTGTTTATACGACTTTCAATTAAGGTCGATGTGGGCACTCCAAATTGAACAACCCCGGCGAAAAACCAATTTGACTTAGGCTGAAAATAGTGGGCCTCCTCAATTTACCAGTTCTGGACGGTCCTCGGGCAGTCCGAGGGCTCCGGTCGGACCGGAAGTCCCATAGGAACACATGGGAAAATCGAGCACCGGTTCGCACCTCGGGCAGTCCGCGGGCGATCCGGGACTGATAATCGAGGAGGCCCATTATACCTGGACACAAAGTCCATAATTCGTTGAAGCAGAATCTGCTCAATTAGTTTTACGTTTGAAGTGAGAGAGATAGGCCTGATATTATCAACCGCTATAGGTCCTGACCACTATTCTTAGATATAGGAAGTATTTTGGCTAGACGCCACACATCGGGAACCCATGCGTTCCTGAGAGAATAATTGATCATACTCAGCAAGACATCCGGTGCCTGATCGGATAGTAGCTTTAACATTTCAGTAGTAATGTCATCCGGACCATGGGCCGCTGCGGGTATTTTCGTCATAGCACCAAAAAGCTCAGCAAGCGTGACTTCCACAAAGTCCTCTGCCACTATAGGTGGAGGAGAGGAGGTTGCTAGAGAAGACGAAAAACGAGTTTGCATCCAGATGCCCGAGTAGTCAGTGGCCAGGCCCCACGGGTCTTGCCTGGACGCATTAGCAGACACGCCCGGTCACTCCTGCTTCGCCTGCGGCTCAATTGCTGCAACGTGGGAGTGCCCTTGCACGACCAAGGCCGCCGGGCGTCCCCCACCTGCGCCGACTGCCCAGAGCCCGAGACACTAGAGCACTTACTGTGCTCTTGCCGCCAGCACGACACCGCGAGGGCAGAACTCCGGGCCGCACTCCAGCGACTCGGTGCCCCAAGCCACAAGCTAGAAGACTTCCTGTTCCGCGCGAGACCGGACGCCATCCGACGGGAGGTCTTCCAGCACCTACTCAACTTCCTGGTTACAACAGGACTAGCGCTGCGTTTGCAGCCATCGAGTCATGGACGAAACAAACGCGATATAGACTATCCCCCACTCTCCTACTGCTCTTATTTTCCCCCTTCTCTCTTCCTATCCTTTGAAACCCCAATCCCCTTCCCTGGACTGGGTTGAGGGGGAACTCCCCGTTGAGTTCAACAATATCCCCAGGCCTTTTCTCTTCCCTCTGTTGCGACGTTGTCATCCCACCGCTGACAACCCGTTGCTGCGTACGCGAAGGCCGACCCGAGCCAAGCTCCGTCGCCTCCGACATACGTGCGGTAGCGTGGTTTGAAGCGAGCGGCCAGCAAATGTTGCAGCCGTGAAGAAGTCCACAAGCCGTAGGCAAAACGTAACTCGTTTACTTCATGGCGAGAGATGAGCCGAAGCCAAAGAACGATGCCCCGACGGGCGAGGTTACAGTACAGAACTCGAGCAGAGTGACAGCATTGATTCACTGCTCGAACAGGAATGAAATACAGCGCTTGGAGGGGTCGTATTTATACCCAAAGCGCTAACGGTCGAAGCAAGCGTTCCCTCTAGATTGTGCACCCGACACGAACGGCACAGACACACACAACGCTCTTTCAAAAGTTCCTGAGCAGTCGGTAGTAGCGGCGCACACTGAGCCCGAGAGAGGGGAGAGAGGAGGTCTCTGCAGCGGACACGGGGCTTCTGTGCCTTTGGGGCAAGTTTCCACGTGTTACGTCGGCACGCCATCGAATGTTGATCGCGCCGATAGATAGGCGCCAGAGATCCAGACAAGTCGAGGCGTGCAAGCGTGAGTCACCGACAGGGGGGGGTGGGCTGCTTGAAAGGCGCACGTAGTGGAGGCTTCACCGCACAGCCAAGGAGTATTGAAACGAAGCCCAGCGGCAAGCAGAGTCGTAACACCTCCTTTGTTAATAAATCACCCCCCTCCCCCCGAGTTTGCAGCCCCTCGCAATCAACTCTAGGGACTCCGAGATTTCATTAGAACTTGGCCTGGCAAGCTTTCTTCTGCTTCTTCACCTTAATGTACATGCTAATAGCTACGCTAATACCCACGGAGGAGAACTGGCCAGGGCTTGAAAACGGCTATTTAGTCAAGGTATGTAATGATAAGAATAAGAGTGAAAATAGAGACACGGGAAATCACCAGATTCACACCGTAAGCAGGCGGGTGGAGGGCAGAAACAATGGAAATACCATTGTTACAAAGCAGCGATGGACGGGATAAGATCTTGAAGCAGGAAGTAAATTTCCTGTTATGTGTAGGTAGGTAGGTAGGTTAACAGGTTTATTCGGGTGGAGATGTTGGAAGCCAATATGTCCCCAGCTACTCCATTTCACCAAACGAAGGGTCATAGACCCGCTTGTCTGAGGCTGCTGAAGCCGAATGAGAAAAGTTCAAATAGGACAGTGAGAAATTTTTCTCCACTCAAAGAAGTGTCAACACTCAAAAAATGGCTGCGGCTTAGCTCGGCTAGGCCCGCTATGCAAGCGAAAGCTTCCGAAGCACAGTTTGCCAACAGGACGATATGGCTAGTCCAACGTTCCGTATACTGCGAGCACTCACTATCGTCGTTTCGTCAGTTTCCGAAGCCGTCGTAAGTAGAAAGCGAGGCGTCCATTGCCGCCTCTAAAGCTCGTCGCTGTCGTCTCTCTGCATCCTTGTCCCTACGATCCAAATCACGACATCGATTTTCTGCAAGCACTAGGCAATTATGGTATACAGAGTGGCCTTGCGAGATTAGTGTAGCCTGGGGGTGACTACCCATCCTGCGAAGAGCCTTAATATCATGGACGCAAAATGAGTGCTCAAAGAAGGGACATTCAATTGTGCGACGAAGACCTTTTGCTACCCCCTTCCCTTCACTTCCCATTACCTCATGCACGGCCTCCGGGCCTCCCCTTTCCTCCAATAAAGGCTTGAATCAATCAATCAAGCCGTGCACGTGCCGTTGTGCACGTGCACAACTGGAGCGTGAAACAGGTCGCTTTATTTGCGAAAGTTCTAGGTCACTTCGTTTTAGATAGTTCATCAATGCGTGGCACAGTCGCACCTAAACAGTGCATATCTGCGACCACATTCAACCTCCTCTAGTACAAGCGTGGAAGAAGTTTTCCAGAAGCTTTCCAGTTATGCCGTGGAGAAGGAGGAACATTTCTGGCTTCCCACCAAAGTGCCTCAAGGCTCACGGTGGCAAACTTATCCCTCATCACTGTTTTTCTGGAGCTCGGACCATCAGCTCATTTTCAGCGTCGACATTCTCACGTGCAATGCAAATAACGACAGCTCCAGATCTACGCCAGCTTCAATTTACACCATGTGTCTCAGGTAGATTCTGGGAAGATATACAGAGAGTGCAACTTTATTGAGATTATAAGTCGTGTGCGTGGAGCCCTAAGTCCAGGACGCCATGAGAGTCGCCCATTCGTTCAGTTGCAGCTGTCTGCCGGGGCAAAAGCTGGCTAGTTGTCGCTCCCACTGCTCTTTGGATGGGTTGGGATGTTTGACGCATTGGGTTGGGATGTTTGACGCACTCCCATACGAGGTGATAGGTGGTATTTGGTCTATTGCATGTTGTGCATTGTAGGGGAAAAACAGTTGGTGAAATGTGATGTAAACTTGTCATGCTGTAGAGAGAGAGAGAGAGAGAGAGAGAGAGAGAGAGAGAGAGAGAGAGAGAGAGAGAGAGAGAGAGAGAGAGAGAGAGAGAGAGAGAGAGAGAGAGAGAACTTTATTTGAGCCCCATGGGACGAGTCTGGGTGGCGGGTGACCGGCAATGGTAACCGGCCGGTGACCATTGCAGCTCGCTGGACGACCTTAGCCTGGACCTCACGGTCCGAGCTGCGCAACGCCTTCGCCCAGTGCTATCCGTCTGAGAAAGGGGGGAATGGGTTTTGGGGGCACTGCCACATGCAGTGGTTTTGGGTATCGAGGGACCCGCAGTCGGGTGAGCTCTCGAGCGGCCCTGTGTGCTGCCTCGTTCTCCCTCACACCCGTATGGGCCGGAGTCCATACCAGCTCGACTGGGGTGGTGGGAGAATTTTGAAGAAGGATTTTGAGGGCCAAAGGCGAGATCATTCCTTCGGCGAAATTTTGAACGGCCGTTTTGGAATCGGAGATTACGATGGAGGCGGGCAGCCTGAGGGTGAAGGCTAGGGCTACTGCCGCCTCTTCCGCGGTCGCCGGGAAGTGAGTGTGCAGAGTAAGGGAAGCAAGCGGAGGGGCGTCAGGGCCATTAATGACCGCTACAGCATAACCTTCACGGCTCCTGTATCTCGCAGCGTCGATGTAGACAGTGGAGGGGGTGATTGGGTACCGCTTGGTTAACGTCCTCGCCCTGTGCTCTCTGCGCGCTCGATGAAACGTCGGGGCATATTGCGCGGTATGGGTGTCACCTTTAGTAGCTCATGAATGTGGCTGGGAAGGGGAATGGGCGCTTAGATGAGGAATGGGCTGTCAAGGCGCAGCCGTCGGAGAAGTATTCTGCCTGAGAGCGTGGCTGTGAGACGAGGGATCTGACTCAAGAGATGCGCCTCAATCAACTCTTCGGCGGTGTTAAAGACCCCAAGTGATTCAAAGCGGGCAGTGGATGTGCTCTGAGGTACCTGCAGCGCTGTTTTATAAATTCTCCTAATTAGAAAATTAATTTTAGCTAATTCCGTGGGCGAAGGGAGCAAGTAGGGAAAAGAGTAAGTGATGCGACTAATAATGAAAGCCTGTATCAGCCGAAGGCGCTCTGCCTCTTTGAGCACCTGATGTCGGGTAGCTATACGACGTATGAGATTGATAGTTTGATTGACCTGAGAAGTGAGGCGTGCTATGAACGTGGTGTTATCATGGTTGCTCTGTATGTATAGGCCTAAGATCTTCAGGCATTGCACCTGGGGAACGGGTTGCTCGTGAACTCGGATTGTAATGTCCGGAGGAGAAGTGTCTCTGCTGGTACGTTTAGCAGGAAGGATTAGTAGCTCCGTTTTTTCCAGTGAGCATTCACGTCCAATGCCACGAGCGTAGGCAGCGACGACATCTGCTCCCTGTTGAAGGGTATCCTCAATGTGCCCATCACTGCCCCCGGTCGTCCACAAGGTGACGTCGTCAGCATAAAGACTGTGATGAAGGGATGGTATGTTATTTAACTGCTGGGGGAGATTAATCATCGCTATATTGAATAACAGTGGTGACAGGACAGCGCCCTGTGGGGTGCCTATTGAAGCGTAGGTGTATTATTTCAGAGCGTAGGTCGTTGATCTGAAGACGCAGTGCGATCGGTAAGGAAATCGCGAATGTAATTGTAAGCACGAACACCCGGGGCTAGGGCTGTCAGGTTTTGCAGAATGGCTTTGTGTGAGACTCGGTCGAAAGCCTTTCGCAAATCGAGGGCGAGTATCGTAAGTCTGTGTTTGGATTCGGCGCCAGATTCTGGAGTCTTGTGCATTGAGTGATGGGTGAGGAGGGGGTAAATGAGGCGTTCCAGGCGATAATGGTATAAAATGTCCCTGTATGTTTTTGGAAGTGAGTGGCTGGCCGAGGAGATTGGAGGTGTGTCGTCGGCCTCCATTGGGAATTCCCGGTGTAAAATGTCGCGGGCCACCTCATTCCCGGGAAGGGAGGCGTGACCAGGCGTCCAAACAATGTGAATGGTCGGTAGTGTTTTGGCGTGTTGTAGAAGTGTCAGCGCATGCGTAGATGTTCGCCCTGATAGGTAATGCCAGCATGCCTGTTGTGAGTCAGTGATGACTGTAATAATTTGCTTTTTGCTGTAAGTGGCCACTAGGGCGATGGTTGTCTCTTCTGCGACATCGGTGTCGGTTGTTCGGACTGTTGCAGCTGAGATTGCTGTTCCTTCGGAACCCACGACACCTGCAACGTGGCCCTGGCGGTCGGGAGTTCTTGCGACGTCTGTGTAATAGACATCCGGGTTGTCGGCCAATTTATTGCTTAGGTATCTTGTTCTTGCCTGTCTTCTCCCTTTGTTGCGTTCCGGGTGCATGTGTCTTGGAATGAGGGCGACTTTGATGTTGGTACGTATACGTTTGATGGGATCCGGGTAGGCGCGTTGGATGGTGTAGGGATGGGGTAGCCCAGTTTGTCGAGAACCACGCGGCCCGTTGCAGTTAAAGCTAGTCGATTAGTTGGCTTGCTCGTTGCGCTCCTAGAATTTCGCTCAAGGTGTTATGGAGTCCAAGCTTGAGAAGATTGTCTGTAGGTGTAAAAGCGGGCAGTCCCAGGGCGAGCTTATACGATTTTCGAATTAGGCATCTATTTTAGAGTGTTCCTTGGGGCGTAGTTGGACGTACGGGGTGCCATAGGCGATGCGGCTTGCCAGCAGTGCTTGAACTATGTGGCAGGTGTCTTGTTATTTAAGACCGCTCTGCTGGGTGCAGATCCACCGGATCAAGTGCCCCAACTGCATGACCGTGGTGTTTAGTTGTTGTAGCAAGTCGGTACCGGAGCCGCCTGCATGGTACTCCCAAAATGCGAAGTGATGTGACTTGAGGCACCTGGCTGGATGCGGTGCTGACGGTTTGGTCGTACGCATGGGTTGGGTGGTCTACCTCGTGTGCGTGCCCGAAGGACCAGTAAAGCTGACTTCGTAGGGGTGCACGCAAGGCCTCGTCTTTACAAGTACTCCGTCACGCAGTCTATGACCTGTTGAAGTCTGTCCTGCTGTTCTCCGGCTGATCCCGTGTTCGTCCAGATTGTAAGATCATCGGCGTAAAAGGCGTGATGTAGTTCGGGGGTGTCTGAAAGCTTGGAAGGCCGTTGAAGCAGGGCAGGGCAGGGACAGAACGGAGCCTTGAGGCGTGCCTTTCGGCGGTGTTGAGAATGTGTCCGTTTTTGTTGGAAACAGTCGAATTTTAGCAATACGGCCTGACAGGAACGCTCGTACAAAGTTGTACGTCGCTTCTCCGCAGTTGGTGTCTCGGAGTCCTTGGCGGATCGCTTCGTGGGTGACGTCGTCGAAGGCACCTTGAACGTCTAGAGCCAGGATGGTACTGGGGGGGGGGGGGGGGGGGGGGGGTCTGTAATGTGTTCTTTCAGCTGTAGCAATACGTCCTGGGTAAACAGATGGAGCGGAATCCGCGAACATTTTGTGAGAGTAGATGTTATTATCTTCAAGATGCTGTCATTCTACGGTTCAACAGGTGTTTGAAGAACTTTCCAAGGCATGATGTAAGCGAGATAGGTCGAAGGTTTTCAATGCCGATTCGTTTGTGATGTTTAGGAGTTAGCGTCATGTCGGCGTGCCTCCAGTGTCGTGGTAGGGTGCCAGCTAGCCAATGTTTGTTGAAAAGTGCCAGGATGGACTCCTGCGAGTCTTCGTTCAGGTTTCGTAGTATATTCGTAATTCTGTCCTTTCCTGGCGTGGTGTTACTGGTCAGACGCGCAAGTGCCCCCTGTAGCCCTTGTATTGTAAAAGGGGCGTCCATGCTTGCGTTCGGTTCGCCTTGGTACGAAGGGTGATTCTGTTGCCACTGTTCTGTTCCGGATAGTTTCTTTTGTGTAGTTTGCAGGAAGTGGCCTGGTGGGTTTGGGTGGTTATGCACCAGGCGTTAGATCTGCAGCGTATTTGTTTATTAGGTCAATGGAAAAACAATCAAATAATTCCGCGTTGTTCTGCATAAGCAAAATTTCATCTTAAACGAGTTCGTCTAACGGGAGTTCACTGTATATTATGTGGGTTGCTGCGGAACCACGAATGTGGCACTGCCGAATTCCGCGTTGTTCTGCATAAGCGATATTTCGTCTTAAACGAGTTCGTCTAACGGGAGTTCACTGTATATTATGTGGGTTGCTGCGGAACCACGAATGTGGCACTGCCGGGATAACTCCGAAGGGTGAGCGAGTTGTAAATTTTTGTGTGCGTGTGTGTGCGTGGTGTTCGCGGACAGCCGAAATGGCTTCGCGGACACCATGTGGACCGCGGACCCCCATTTGAGAACCGCTGCTCTAGGGATTTTGGCCGACTTCAACTGATGCAGGCGTCTGTTGATGCCAATCCAGACCTGCCTAAATACAGGTTTAATTTAGGAATGCGGCCTCTTGGGGCTGTGAAAGACACTTCACATAAGCAGAGAAGGCAGAACGATAAGTTTTATTTAAATTTCAAGCACGCATACTCTGGTCTATCGAGTATACAGCATTGAATCGGCCACTGATTAGGAAATATCGCCGTAAACGTGCCATGTGGACCGCGGACCCCCATTTGAGAACCGCTGCTCTAGGGATTTTGGCCGACTTCAACTGATGCAGGCGTCTGTTGATGCCAATCCAGACCTGCCTAAATACAGGTTTAATTTAGGAATGCGGCCTCTTGGGGCTGTGAAAGACACTTCACATAAGGAGAGAAGGCAGAACGATTAGTTTTATTTAAATTTTAAGCACGCATACTCTGGTCTATCGAGTACAGCATTGAATCGGCCACTGATTAGGAAATATCGCCGTAAACGTGCCGCAGTTATGTCGGACTGGGGTAGACTACACTGGAGCTCCACCCATGCAAAGCCAACCAAGGAATCCGCAGTTTCATTGAGCGCGATACCCGTACATCCAGGCACCCACGCAATGCGCACAGAGGTTATGTGATTTGAAAAAAAAAAATGCCGAAAAGTTTTCAGACAGATACATTTCTCACTTTCATCAAACGGAGTACAAAGATACGGGCAGTCAGCTAAAAAAAATTATTCTCGCTTGACCCCAGCGTCGGCACGAATGGTAAAAAAACCAAAGAAAAACCAGAAGCGAACCAAAGCATGCCAGCTGTTCAAGAGAGATGATTAATGATTACCAAAATTAATAATTTATTAGCGATTGATAGCGATGATTAGTGAGGTTGATTAAAATCGATTAAAGTGGATTAGTACGTACTAATGATTGATTAGTCTGGGTTCCGGCTAGTTGGTAATCCATACCGCTACGCAGCGCGCAAACTGAGAACAGCGCTTGTGTGTGTCTCTTTTCTTTGTTGTCGGTTTGTGCGGTGTGTAGCGGCATTGATCAGTCATTGATAGTAATATGATAAGTAAGCATACATTAAGATGGATTACGGCCGGTAAAATAGCGTAACTACTGTTCAGACGGGTGGACATGCATATAAAAGGTACCCGTCCCAACGATACCCCAGGCTTTCGCCTTCAAAGTGTTCAAAGCGTGAAAAAGCGACTTCCGCCGCACTTCTCCCAAAGCGCTGATGGCATGCGGAGCCTGTCCCAAGCTTTCTTTCCTCCATGTCCTTACAGGAACCTTACCAAACTACAAGCGTACTTACCATGTGCCTTACCAAGTTACAAGAAAAAGGAAAAGGCGAACCATAACTACGTTCTAGCAAAATGAGTCATAGTGAGCTCGCGCTTTAGACCATTCCAGCCAGATTTTTTTGCGTGCGTGCGTGCGTGCGCGTGTGCGTGTGTGTAAAGGTGAGAGGGGGGGGGGGGGGGGGTCAGAGTCCCGATTCGTCAAATTTTTGATGTCCTGTCCGCATGTTCCCTTTGGGCATCCAGAACGTGGGTGGGGCGTCGCTTCGCATGTGGTTGCGGTCTTGAGGAAGCTACACTAGGCGCATGTCGCGACGCGTCCCACCACCGGGGCCGGCGGTGCAGTGAAAGCGGCGTCGGTGTGCACGCGTGACGGCGACCCGGCGTGCGCGCACAATCGGCGGCAACCCGCACGCCGGGCGTGCGGCGCGTGGCCCACAGGCCAAGAGCGCGACGACCGCGGCGAAGCCCCGCTGCAGCACAAGCGCCAGGCTGCTCCCTCGCTGGCCGTTGCCCGACGGCGCTACACGTCACTAGTCCCCACATACGAGGCTCAAATTCCACACACAAAAAAATTGACGATTTTCACGAATATATCAGTGTATTTTTTTAGGGTTGCATTCTGCGCACGTTACGATTGTGCAATAAGAGACAGGGACGTGAGATATGCGATGTATGTGTGTGTAACACTTCTCACATATACGTGTTTCTTATAGCGCAATCGTACTAAGTTACCGACTACCATCATATCTTACAGCACAAAAAAAAAAAAAGGGTGAGTTCGCACTTTAAAGAAAATTCGTTCCGAGGATTTCTTTTTGTAATTTCACGAACTTAGCTTTCCTACTTCACAAAAATAAACTATCAACAAAAAATGTAACTTTTATACACTTTTGTTTGTCAAACAGTACTGATCGATTAAACACAGCTATGAAAATCGCTTTTTTGATAGATAAGTGGGCAAGCCGGCTTTCAACCGCAGTTTCTCAACAAAATGAAGATTAAAGAACATACAGCTCGGCACCCACACGTGTGGACATTCAGTCGTCATAGGTGCTTTGAAGATATACACTGAAGCACTCGATCCGCTCATAATACTGAATGAGAAGTCAACAATATAACTGAATAAAAAAAATGTAGTGCGATTAAGTGTATTTGAGCAAAATGTAAATCCTCAGAATGTAAGTCTCCACAAATGTATTCTCAACCTTGTATATAATGTATTCCTTATCTATACCATTGTCCAGCAGTGGTTTGTTAAAGATACTTCATAGCGAGAGCAGCATTGTCTGTGGGGGCAGTGGATTCAAATGTGCATGTCAGTGGGCTATTGCAAGGGAGGAGCAATCTTTTCAGATACGGCGATAGATTTCTCTGTGCGTGTGTGTGGTTGTGTGTACAGCGTACATTTTCAAATAAACTACGGGTCATTCCACGGCAAACATCCTAGGCAATGCTCTCGACCATCTTCGATTGCACTGTAAAAAATTATGGTTGATCACATCCCTGCATTATTCGTTCTCGTAAGCGGTTTTTGGAAGACGAGGAGAGGAGGAATAAATGTTTATCGCTCCCATAGTATAGGACGAAATGAGTGGGGGATATATTTGGCGATAATTCATGGTAGGGTGGCGTCCCTATTTATTCCGGGATATCATGGCCAGCTGCGGCTCGAATGGTCCTGGTAACCAAGCCGCACTGGTTTTCCACGACATCGCAGCTCAGCAGGACCCCCCACAGCTCCGGAGATGGGTGTATCCTAGCTGAAGATGGGTGTATCCTAGACGTGCAGCTGTGTGGCGTGTAAAAATGAGCTTGTTTTGCAGTCTTCGGAATAGCGTGGCTTCTTTGGTTAGCTTCGGGTGGGGCGGCGGTGTTCCGAATGAGCCCGCCGCTGGGCTTCGTTTCAATACTCCTCGGCTGTGCGGCGAAGCCTCCACTACGTGCGCCTTTCAGGCAGCCCCCCACCCCCTGTCGGTGACTCACGCTTGCACGCCTCGACTTGTCTGGATCTCTGGCGCCTATCTATCAGCGCGATCAACATTCGATGGCGTGCCGCCGCAACACGTGGAGACTTGCCCCAAAGACACAGAAGCCCCGAGTCCGCTGCAGAGACCTCCTCTCTCCCCTCTCTCGGACTCAGCGTGCGCCACTACAACCGACCGCTCACGAACTCTGGAAAGAGCGCTGTGTATGTCTGTGCCGTGACTGTCGGGTGCCCAATCTAGAGGGAACGTTTATTTCGACCGTTAGCGCTTTGGATATAAATAAGAACCCTCCAAGCGCTGTAGTTCAATCCTGTTTGAGCAGTGAATCAATGTTGTCACTCTGCTCGAGTCCTGTACTGTAACCTCGCCCGTTGGGGCATTGTTCTTTGGCTTCGGCTCATCTCTCGCTATGAAGTAAACAAGTTACGTTTTGCCTGCGGCTTCTGGACTTCTTCACGGCTACAACATTGGCTGGCCGCTCGCTTCAAACCACGCTACCACACGTATGTCGGAGGTGACGGAGCTCGGCTCGGGTAGGCCTTCACGTACGCAGCAACGGGTTGTCAGCGATGGGATATGACAACGTCCCAACAGCGGGTATATTCTCCTTGAGAGACTGTAGTGCTCTAGCATGTCCCTGCTGCGTTTGGGGATGGACCGGTGTTTGTCGGCAGGGTGGTGAGTACCTATGAAGGACTTGTGCCCCTGTGTCCAAACGAAATAGATGTCCAACGAATTTTTTCATGCTTTTAAAGCCTCAGTATAGCAAGTGCAAACGCTGAAATACGACCCTTTTGAAAGTTACGGCAGGCCGCTTGCGAGTCGGTGATGACGGTCACCCGTTCTTGGGTATCTGGTATTGTGGTGGTGGCAAGCGCGACTGGGGTATCTGGTATTGTGGTGGTGGCAAGCGCGACTGCTGTCTCCTCCGCAGGGTTGACTCACCCTTGTCGAGCACAAACCACCTCCTTTGCTGTTTTTCACTAATCGCGTGCGTCCATTTGGCGCTTGCCGGGTATCTCGCAGCGTCGACACATGTTGAGCCGTCCTTGGGCTTTTCTCAGGGCCTTGAGCCTGGCTTTCATTCACCCCTTGTGGTAAACTGGGTGCACGTTGCGTGGAACGTTTGCAACCATGATGTTATTCCCTCAGCGCATGGGGGATGCGCCGTTATTGGCTTTAGGGTCCCACGCTCGGCTCGTAACCGAGGCAATGCAGGGCAGCTCCGCCAGCCTCGGTAAGCTTGAGTCGCTCGATTTGGCTGGCTTTATGCCCCTCGGCGAGCTCCTGCCATGTGCTGTGCACACCAAACTGAAGATTTTCTGTCGAGGTTTCGGCACGGTAGTCCCAGTGCTAATTTGTACTAGGTTTGCCGAATTACAATGTCGAGTTTCTTTAATTCGGAGGGAAAAAAATTCTTTTTTAACAGAAATTCAAATATCACGGCGGTGACAAAAAGCTACATTGCAAAAAAAAAACCCAAAATTAAATAAAAAATATAAAATATACGGAGCGCATTAAAAAATTCCAGTTCATGGAAAAAGAAACGTGATTCCTTAATGCATTGACAGTTGCTAGTGTCTGAATATGGGCTTTGCGGTAAAGCAAAGTGGAATTTCTGAGCGATATTTACACATTTTTTTTACAGCTGTTACCACCTATGTAGAAACACTGAAGCTGCATACGTTGTTTATTTTGTTGGCGCGAAGTGCGGAAAAAATATGGGAGCCGGGAAGTTTCAAAGCAGTAAACACATTAATTTTGAAAAAATCGCAAAATTGCTCATGTTCAACCGCTTATCCCACTGTGTGGCGGTCCACGAAAAAATATAATCTTGGGCTCATTTGAAAGGGCGTACAAAATACATTTATTTCAGTTTAATCGGAGTACTTTTAAGTGCGAATGCACTTCTTAACCGACCCTTGTCATCCGTCCGGCGCGCCGTCCGCAGCCCGCTCCGCCAGCAGGTGTTATCTCTCCGCGCTCCTCCTCCTCTCCCCTAGCAACGGAGCGGCGCCGCGGGGACTGGTGACTGCACGTGACTGCAGGGACTGGTACCAGACTTCGCGAGGGCGTTCTCAGCAGATCAGTCCTGCGAGTATTACAGATGTAGTAGAACATGGGCTACCAGTCCGGCCTCAGTGCATTTAGGATGCTGCAATTTTCACCGTGGTCGCCGACGTAGGTGCTTTTTGAAATTAAGCCTGGGTTGTGGAGCTTGGGTGCAGTGGTGGCGTAGAGGTAGAGCATCCGCCTCGTGTGTAGAAGGACCGTGGCTCGAATCCCGGTGCCGCACAATCCCAACGGATTTTTTAAAAATCCGCGTGTTGACGGAATTTCAGGAGAAGGCGTGGGGTGCGGTCTGATCCCGGCGACCACTGCCGGTAGCGCACTCCCTCACCAGAGTAGGATTGGCCACCCTGGTGTAGTAATGGCCACAACCTCCCATGAATACGCCTATTAACCCCGGCCCTCAGTCTCCAGTGGCTGCGAAGCAACTGACCACGGCGGTCAGACCTGTGACGCAGCGGAGGGTGCTAAGAATCCCTGGATCCGGACAGGCCGCCACTGGAATATGAACCTGGCAACGTTTAACAAGAGACCTTTATCTCGCGAGGCGAGTCTAGAGGTGTTGTTCGAGGAATTCAAGGACATTAAATGGGGTGCAATAGGGCTTAGCGAGGTTAGGACAAGAAACACGTCCTGTGTTACCGTGGTCTAGTGGACAGAATAGAACTCGGAGTAGGATTTCTAGTCAATAAAAGAATAGCTGGCAACATAGACAAATACTATATATATATAGCATTAACGAAAGGGTAACCGGTCTTGTAATTAGGCTTAAAAGAGCCATGAAGCCAAATTACAAGTTTGTTTAATCCGAAAGGTTTCGTGTTTTATAGCGTCCCCAGCGCTTGCGCGGCAGCAAATGATGCCGTATTCACTAAGACATTAATCAATTCAGGTTAAAATTTTGATTCTCCCGCCAAATCGTGTGCTTTGGTGACGTCTAAACGTCACTGCTCAGAGGGCGCGACGAAAAAGTACACCCAGCGTCGCCCCACGAAAGCTTGAGCTAACTTTGGGTCGGTGAGAGTGAGTGAGAGTGAGAGAGAATGAGAGAGAGGAGTGGGGGGACCTTAGGGGGGGGGGAGAGAGAGAGGGGGGGGACTTTATTTAGTGGCCCGATAATTTACCAGATGGTCGGCAGCCGAATCCAGCTTGGACCCGACGACGGCGTCTATGGCCGGGAGGTGAGTGCGGTGGCGTGCCTTGCTGAAGCCCCGGAGGACCCGCACGGATCGCCAGAGCCACGAGAGCCGTCTGGATGTCCTTGTCCCTGTCGCAAGCGCTCTTTCCATTCAGCTGATAAACGAGTAGTCATTTCGTGGTAGCGCAAATTTAGAATTGATTGTGGAGTAACACACCGAAGCTACACCCGGGCTATGAGACGCGACATAGTGGACGGCTCTGGATTAATTTCGGCCACCTGGGGATCTTTGACGTGTGCTGAAATCTCAACACACAGGCGTTTTTGCTTCCATCTGAAAAGCAGCACAACGCCTTAGCCACCTACTCGCCACAATTTAGAAATTTTTTTTTTGCGTTTCTGCTATGGCGATGCCCCGTCGGAAAAATAGTGAATTTTTCGGCCAGGAGAGAATTTGTGTTTAAGAACTTTTAATGCCTCTGCTTGAAAGTAGCCACAGCCGCTCTAGTGTGGTCAAGAAGAGTCCGAAATGCCGGAATGCACTTCTTAACCGACCCTTGTCATCCGTCCGGCGCGCCGTCCGCAGCCCGCTCCGCCAGCAGGTGTTATCTCTCCGCGCTCCTCCTCCTCTCCCCTAGCAACGGAGCGGCGCCGCGGGGACTGGTGACTGCACGTGACTGCAGGGACTGGTACCAGACTTCGCGAGGGCGTTCTCAGCAGATCAGTCCTGCGAGTATTACAGATGTAGTAGAACATGGGCTACCAGTCCGGCCTCAGTGCATTTAGGATGCTGCAATTTTCACCGTGGTCGCCGACGTAGGTGCTTTTTGAAATTAAGCCTGGGTTGTGGAGCTTGGGTGCAGTGGTGGCGTAGAGGTAGAGCATCCGCCTCGTGTGTAGAAGGACCGTGGCTCGAATCCCGGTGCCGCACAATCCCAACGGATTTTTTAAAAATCCGCGTGTTGACGGAATTTCAGGAGAAGGCGTGGGGTGCGGTCTGATCCCGGCGACCACTGCCGGTAGCGCACTCCCTCACCAGAGTAGGATTGGCCACCCTGGTGTAGTAATGGCCACAACCTCCCATGAATACGCCTATTAACCCCGGCCCTCAGTCTCCAGTGGCTGCGAAGCAACTGACCACGGCGGTCAGACCTGTGACGCAGCGGAGGGTGCTAAGAATCCCTGGATCCGGACAGGCCGCCACTGGAATATGAACCTGGCAACGTTTAACAAGAGACCTTTATCTCGCGAGGCGAGTCTAGAGGTGTTGTTCGAGGAATTCAAGGACATTAAATGGGATGCAATAGGGCTTAGCGAGGTTAGGACAAGAAACACGTCCTGTGTTACCGTGGTCTAGTGGACAGAATAGAACTCGGAGTAGGATTTCTAGTCAATAAAAGAATAGCTGGCAACATAGACAAATACTATATATATATAGCATTAACGAAAGGGTAACCGGTCTTGTAATTAGGCTTAAAAGAGCCATGAAGCCAAATTACAAGTTTGTTTAATCCGAAAGGTTTCGTGTTTTATAGCGTCCCCAGCGCTTGCGCGGCAGCAAATGATGCCGTATTCACTAAGACATTAATCAATTCAGGTTAAAATTTTGATTCTCCCGCCAAATCGTGTGCTTTGGTGACGTCTAAACGTCACTGCTCAGAGGGCGCGACGAATAAAGTACACCCAGCGTCGCCCCACGAAAGCTTGAGCTAACTTTGGGTCGGTGAGAGTGAGTGAGAGTGAGAGAGAGAGAGAGAGAGGAGTGGGGGGACCTTAGGGGGGGGGGGAGAGAGAGAGGGGGGGGGACTTTATTTAGTGGCCCGATAATTTACCAGATGGTCGGCAGCCGAATCCAGCTTGGACCCGACGACGGCGTCTATGGCCGGGAGGTGAGTGCGGTGGCGTGCCTTGCTGAAGCCCCGGAGGACCCGCACGGATCGCCAGAGCCACGAGAGCCGTCTGGATGTCCTTGTCCCTGTCGCAAGCGCTCTTTCCATTCAGCTGATAAACGAGTAGTCATTTCGTGGTAGCGCAAATTTAGAATTGATTGTGGAGTAACACACCGAAGCTACACCCGGGCTATGAGACGCGACATAGTGGACGGCTCTGGATTAATTTCGGCCACCTGGGGATCTTTGACGTGTGCTGAAATCTCAACACACAGGCGTTTTTGCTTCCATCTGAAAAGCAGCACAACGCCTTAGCCACCTACTCGCCACAATTTAGAAATTTTTTTTTTGCGTTTCTGCTATGGCGATGCCCCGTCGGAAAAATAGTGAATTTTTCGGCCAGGAGAGAATTTGTGTTTAAGAACTTTTAATGCCTCTGCTTGAAAGTAGCCACAGCCGCTCTAGTGTGGTCAAGAAGAGTCCGAAATGCCGGAATGTGATTTACACAAAGGTCCACAGTCTCTTCTGAACAATGGTACGCCACAAATGCGTATATCGTGGCTCCGACTCTTCGACTACGATGTCGACTACCATGTCTCTGTCCCGTCATACTGACCACACTAGGAACAACTGGGCTGGTGTCCTCTTCGCTTCAAGCTAGAAACTATTTAAACTTGCTCAGCCAACGTGTAAACCTGTTCCCTCTCCGCCATGCTGCACCATGCTCTAACCTCTCTAATTGGCAGGTGGCGCACGCCATGAGACACATGAGAAAGACCCTGAAGGACGACGTCATTCTTCAAGGTCTTTCTTGCGTCTGCTTTTATTCACTCGCTTTGTCTGTGGCACCGCAGAAGGCCGGAAGATGATTGCGAAAGCAGGCAACTTCGTCAGAAACGAACAAAACATGCAGTAGTATATCGACCCGTGCTGCCGCTGCATCTTTCTGCTGCCTCGCAGGAACTTTCGGTGCAGTGATAGCCGTGGTGGCCACTCAATATAAAAATTATTTCCTCCTTTAAGGGGCCATGCAGACAAAACACAAGTTTGGTTCATTCGAAATATTGCCTCGTTAGAACCATACTGGCACCACTTTTATCGTAAACTTCCTCCCTCAAATAAGCAGCATAACTAGGAAAAAAAGGGAATGGCTATGAGACTCACTAGATCATTTCCCGCACTAGAACCTATGACGTAACATGCACTGTTGTGCGATTGCCTGAGGCCGGCAAAAGCAAATGCAAGTTACGCATGACTTTATAAGCTTGCAGAACGAGCTATTTTCGCTTAAATGTAATGCATATACACTGTACAGCTAAAAGATTGGTAAGGTAAACAATGGTAATTGCAAATGTATACAGCCATACCAGTGCGTACTACCGTCAGTACTGCGCACACTATGCTTGTTACAGCTGTACAGCAGCCCGGTGCTTTAGGGTCAGACACTGGCCGATTGGCATAAGCAAGTCTTAGGCAAGGTTCAGACTGTTGTCACAGCTGTCGTAATATCTTTAAATAATGATGTAATTACACGTTTCAGCCAACCAAACCGTGTGAAACGCTGGTTTTCACGTCCGTAGCTCACGATATGGCTTTTGCGCCGGTAGTCTGAACATAGCATTACGTGACCCTGTTTGTCGAACATACGCCCCGCTTCACAAAACGATTACTACTTACCGTAACAAAAACAAGGTAGGTGCAAATACGGTTAGAAAGCAAAGGCACGCAGCGGCCCTGCGCAATATGGTGGCGTCATCTAGTAGGACTGACGGTAAATAAGGCGTTCCACAGTCCGCTGCAAACTAAACAGCGCACTAACATTAGGGTGTCTCGAGCCACCCTACTAACGTTCGCTTGAATACCTGTCCTGGTTACGTCATCGCAGATGCCACGAAACACACGATTTGGCGGAAAAATCAAAATTTAAACTTCCATTTATTTCCCAGCAAATAAAGCATCGTTTGCTGCCGGACAACCGCTGGGGGCACTACAAAACACCAAACCTATCGAATAAAACAAAGTTGTTTTTGCCTGCATGGCCCCTTCAAAACAAAAAGTATTCCAATTAAACTTTCTGAAATAAATGTATTTTGTACACCCTTTCAAATGACGAACCGTCACACAGTGCGATAAGCAGCTGAACATAAGCAATTTAGCAAATTTTTCGAAGTTAACGTGTTTACCACTCTGAAACTGCCCGCTTCCTGGCTCCCATTTTTTTCGCACTTACAACAAAATAAAACAATCTATGCAGCTACATTGCGTGTACATAGGCGCAATAGCTGTAAAATAGTGCAAATATCCCTCAGAAACACCGCTTTCCTTCACCGCAAAGCCCATTTTCAGACTAGCAACTTTCAACATGTAACTGTCAACTGTCAACACTGAAGCATGGAAGCGCATTTTTTTTTTCCATAAACTAGAATTTTTTCAATGCACTCCATATATTATTTTATTCTTGCAAAATTTTTTCGCGACGTAGGTTTTCATCCCCGCCGCGATATTAGAATTGCTGTAGGAGACAGGAAACTTTTTTCCTCCAAAAATCGCTTACCAGAACAAATAGTGCAGTGATGTGAAAAAGCATTTTTTACACTGCAATCAGAAATTGTTGAGCGCACTGTCTGGGACATCTGACGTGGAACAACCCCTCTGTCAGTTGCAATTGCAGTTATTGCTGGTAGTTTATACAGCGAGGCAGACGCTATATGCAAGAAAGTATACGTACAATAGCGTATATAATTCAACGACCGATCGGTCCTCCTCTTTCAAATAAAAGAAGTCATCAGTCAATAAATTTAGCAATAAACTGTTTTATCATTGAAATACACAAGTAGTTAATTATTTCTAATCAGTGATTTCGGACACACTACAACAAAGTGCGAGCAAGAAAGTGCCTCCCGTATTGTACAAACCATGGATATCCATTGCGGTAAAACTGGAGCACAGCTGTCCAACAAAAGGAGGGAGGCTAAAATGAGGACGGCTTATTTGTTGATCGATTGTAGGGTTTAACACGCCGACGCAACGCAGGCGATGAGGCGCGCCGTAGTGGAGGGCTCCGAATTAATTTTGACCACCTGGGGATCTTTAAAGGAGCCATGAAGAGAAAACACAAGTTTGGTTCATTCAAAAGATTGTGTCGTTAGAATCACACTGACACCACTTTTAACGTAAACTTCGCTCAAATAAGCTACATAATTAGGAAAAACGGGAATGGTCATGCGACCCACCAGCTCATTTCCCGCAACAGAACCTGTGATGTCACATGGGCTAAGCTCTGCGATTGGCGGAGGCTGGCAGAAGCAGACGCAAATTAGGTAGAGCTTACAAACTAGACGAACGAGCGATTTGCGCTTAAATTTAGGGCACATTCTTTACAAAGCAATAAGAATGATGGGACAAACAGTGGAAGTTACGAAAGCACATGTAAACACAGAAGTACTGATGCGTTCTGCTGTTCGTACTGCGCACAGCATGCTTTGGTTTAGCTGCACAGCACTACGGGGCTTGGGGTTGTCTCAGACGACACTGGCCGATTGACGCAAGCAACGGTGTCTTACGTGACCCCATTTGTCGAGCGAGCACTGTTTCAGGGAACGAATATTTTCTCCCAGAACAAAAACAAGCCAAGTTTAAATGCGGGCAAAAACAAACCAAACGCTTGCCACGGTATGGTGGCGCCATCTAGGTTACAGAACGTAAAGAAACGCGGGAACAAACCAACACCGCTGTGTAGGGTGGAGACAACCTTTGAACGGTCCCGTGCCGCCGCAATTGGGCCAACGGGCTCAACGCGTTATTCTTTTCGTTTCCCACGAGACCTAGCAACGCGAAACAGACAATATGATTCAAACTTCTTCAGTAAACCGCGTTGCGGCGATAATTTTAGCGCGGTTTTGACACAATGACTTGCTTCGGCGGCGAGCGAGCAACCGAACATGGCGGCGCCAGCGTTACGTGTCTCTACCCTGTACGGCGGATGCGTGAATGAAGGTACTCTCGGCTGCAGAGCGGTCGGTTCCCGTGATGTCACTTGGGGCCACGAAAACGCACGATTGAGCGGGAAAATCAAAATTTTAACCTAAATTGTTTAATTTCTCAGTGAATAAAGCACCGTTTGTATCCGGACAAGGGCTGGGGGCACTATAAAACATGAAATCTTTCGAATAAAACCAACTTGCATTTTCTCTTCATGGCTCCTTTAACGTGCGCCGAAATCTCGTACACACGGGCGTTTTTGCTTTCCGCCTCTATCAGAAAAGCGGCTGCCGCGGCCGGAATCGAACCCGCGACCTCGTGCTCAGCAGCGCAACGCCTTAGCCACAGCGGCGGGTGGCTTATTTGTTAAAAAGGCCACACGTGATTTTCACCGAGTGGAACAGTGGTGCTATGCACTGGCCACAGAAAACAAAATGAAAATTTGTAGCAAGGTGCCATTAGCAAAGTTTTATGACTTCAAGTGCTTTAGGACGTGGAGTTAAAATGAAATATACACCCCTGAGAAGTACACAAAATGTTTCGCAGATAGAATAAGCATAGCACTCCTTGTAAATGCTGTATACTGCCCCATCGGGGACAACTGCGCTGGAGAATAGTGCGAGATTAAAATGAATTTGTGCTTTTCCTTATGAAAGCTTCTTTAAAATACCACACATACCGCTGAGACTGTATTCTTCTTCGCCCAGGCAGCTACTATTTCTGGCTCGTCTTCATTTTCCTCTCCTTTCATGTTTCCTTTGTTCGAGGTGCTTTTTTCAACTTCACTTTAAAACTGTGGTTAATACATTCTTCTATATACCTCTACAGCTACATCAACGCCCACCATACATGACTATGCCCACAGTGCACTTATAGAGATGTGAATTTTTTTCCTTTGTATCCAGGTAGGCCTTACCCAGGTGAGCTGCAATGCAGACAGATCAGCCATGCAAGCCTGAGAACGCAATTTTCCCCTAAAAAAACACTAACAGGCAAGATATGGGCACGGCCAATAGCCTGCAATGGGACTGCTGGGCTTGATATTCGGCGCATGCAACTAATTTGACCATCCAATGTAATGGGTGGCAAGTAGCTTCTAATCCGTACACAATTAGAGGCATAGGAGTTTGTCACAAGATACAACTGACACACACGAATAATGGTGGCTGCCGTGCACCTGCTTTGGTGATTATGCACCACATGAGCTGGCGTGGCACAACTTTAGCATGCTTCTCAAGGGACAGTGGTACTGTGGCCAGACAAGAAGCACCCAAGTTTCTGCTACGCCACCCCCACTGTGATTTCAAGTAAACGCCGCAGGGATGCCACAAATTTATTAGAGACAGCCAAAAGGGTTCTTTTACACCTCTTCACTGTTCCGTCAATGTACCGCACTAACTATTTTACGCTATACGCCTCGAGATTCGCGATCGCTGCGCCGCCTGCCGCCGCTTCTCCGCGGCGTTTGCGGGATTAGCGCTGCGTGGCTGATAGGTGGTCATGCAGTGTTTTGGTTCCTTTCGATTCCCTTTGCCTTTCTGCGCTCTAAACAACTTGTTTTTGTGACGTCTGTAAGCTAACTGAACGTTTAGGGCACTTAAAAAAAACAGCTGCGTCTTGGAAGAGCGCTACAGCGCCAACAAGAGCTACCCGGGGAGGCGTTTCTGCGCGCTTCTTGGCCGCTCTTGCGGGCGTCGGCGATGGCAGCAGCATATCACCGCTGTCACCTTCGAACCCGTCAGCACAAGTGAATTCTATTTATTGTCGCCTCGTTTAGACCTGATATTCTCACTGTAAGGGGTTGGTTCGTTTTGCAGCGCAGACAACAAATGCGGCTTTGCTTCGAATATGTACGTCGTAGAAAAATATGTTTCGGGGACGTGATAACCCAATAGCTGACAAAAACTTGTGCCTTTTATGGGAATATAAGCCACGCGAAAATGTTAAGTACACTCAAAGGCTGTGCATTGTCAGATATGTGCCCACTCTTGCCTTATAATAAGAACCAAGGTATATGTTAATGAAACCACGGGAAAATGAATGGTCTGCAAGTAAGGAATAAATAGAATAGTCGTACGGGAATGAAAAAAAAACCGAGTGCAGCTTCTGAAATGCTAAAGACGTTTGTTTGAGCAAGGTATACTATTCACCAGACCAACTAGATGCGAAAGGCACTGGTATTTCGCAAGATATGGGGGGGGGGGGGGGTTGAGGAGGAGGACGCTCAACTATTGTTGTTTACTAATGCGGAGCGAAATCAACGAATGAACGTTTTAGTAATCACACACACAAGCTGCGTGTTCACTTTTCTTTTGTTTTTCGCCTTGAAAAACGGCTGATCACTCGGCGGACTCATTTTTTGAAGAATACAGGCTAGGCAGTTCACAAGCGATACGAGGTGTCGTTGGAAGAGTTGATTGATTGATTGCAGGGTTTAACGCGCCGACGCAACGGAGACGATGAGGCACGCCGTAGTGGAGGGCTCCGGATTAATTTTGACCACCTGGAGATCCTTAACGTGCGCCGAAATCTCGTACACACGGGCTCGTTGGATGAGTGTCGTATCTGATAAGGGTCTCTCATTTCGGTGTATGCTAGATTCTGCAGTCTCCCTGTGTCATGACTCATATGACGATGTTTCGAAGAAGAGTTTGGTCACGGACGCGGATTACTCTATAAGCCCATCTTCGCGCTTCTCGTGGAGGATAAATGTAACACGTGAATCTTTGCGAGCGCTCATCTCGGGACAAGACGACCCAGCATTAAATTTGTCATCGCGTGCTGACTCCGGAGTGTAATTTTGCATTATCCATCGTACTTCTTTGGTACGATGTTTGTGAAATTTATGCCGCATTGGCTTGTCATGGTACTGATCAATATCTGATATGCGATATTGGCAGGCGTAACTTGCGTGCTGTCAAGTATGAGTGCTCCGCTGGATTTTTTAAGTGCACAAAGTCGATTTACATCATAGTGTGTATGGCCGCAACATGACCATCGGAGGAAACACTGCTTACGGCGACACTGTCACTAAATTACAGGGCAGCGGAATTACAATCAGCTGCATGCAAATGCTGGCTTCAGGACGCCGGCCTGGGACGCACGCCCGGCGCTCATATAGATCTCACTAAGATCGCGTCATAAACGTTTATACTCTCGTGAACATACCACGCTTGCAAACAGAGTGTCTGCTCCACGTTATTCGGTATTTCGAACGCGGAGAAACGGTAAATCGCTGTCTTGAACGAGCCCCAAAAGCAACGACGACAGGCGGGAGCGGGCCGGGGACTCCCGCGCCTGCTTTCGAAACGGGCCGCTAGGGGGATTTCAGTGGCGCCCCTACAGGCCGCGCTCGAGGCGTATACCCTGTAAAGCACTTTGTGCTCTGATGTACTCCAGTAGACAAGAGAATAGGTATGGCACTTTTAAAAAGCCTTTTGGGACAGCGGAATGCCTTGAGCAGTGAGAATAGACTTCAAAGTTTTCTCTCTCTCCAGTAGACAACACAGGTTACTGGTTTTTTTTTTTTTTTTTTTTTCCCAGATAATCTGCAGGCAAGCACGGAGGACGGAGCTTCAAGCACAATATGCAAGCGACGCCACCTTATAGGACTTAGTGCGACAGCTGGGTGTCCTGCCCTTGCCACCTTTACTGGATGCACCGGGCTAAATTACACTGCCACATAGCATCTTTATCTTTGGCATGTAAGGGTATTTAATTTGTTTTCATATCTAGACTGAGCGGTGAAGAAAACATGCTCCATTACCCGGCCCAAGCTGACCAACCTCGAAGTGGTCCGAGAGAAACTGTTATTGAAAAAGCAAGGTACTACCAGAACGGCCTGGTTGTTGGCTCTCCACCCCTATTCCCCCCAAGCCCTTGTCTGTTCAGCCTCTTATGGGCCAATACCGACTAAGAGGGCACTCACACCTGAAGTTCACCAGGGGAACACGTTCTGATTTGGATGCTTCTGCACTGTCGCCCAACAGGATTTACCGATGCCAACTGCTCATCATTCGCAGTTGCATCACAAGTGAAGGTGCGTTAAACACAACTGGAAAATTCAAACTTTCAATTTTCATGTCTTCAAAACCTAAGATTGGCAGGGTGCCATATCAAAATACCGTCACTGGGGCCACGCCCGGCAGGTAATACCATCACTCAGGGTCGTGCCCACCTACAGCCAAAATATTTTTCAGAAGTCAAGTGGCACATACACACGGGAACCCACCAAAGAGAGCCCCAGCCGATGTCCCACACTGCGGAGCCCATAGGCTTTGTACTGCCCAAGCAACTGCTCCCACCTACGTTGCAGAGGACGAGGTCACAGGCCCTCACAAGGATGCATGACACTGCAGGAACGTGATGCGCTGCTCAAAGAGCTTTGTGGGAGATTCCTCCATTGGGTGAATACTGCTTTGCCTGTTACTGTGACCTGCTTACAAGGCACCCGTTTTTTTTTTTTACGCCCCATAAAGCAGCTATAAGAACAAAGTTATACAAGTTATAAGAACAAAAGCAGGCTGACTCTAATACCTACCCAATGTGTTCTGAATGTTTAGCGTTTAAAAACTCTTGCAACTGCATTTACGAGGGAAACTGTAGGAGCTTAGCGACATGTACAGCCCAACAAACACTACTGTCTCGTTGTACTTGTTTAATACAACTTTTAACTAAGCCAAATGACTTATACGCAGCTTCACTTTTAACACGGGGTTCTGAGCTGACTAGATAGGGAGGCCCTGATTTGCAAATACCAACACTTTTCATGGAAAATTACTCACGCACATGCCCATTGCTTGTGAGCTGCATTCACGATGTTTTCTTGTTTGCTTCAGGTACAAGCACACCGGTGAGCATGTCTACATTTTTGAGCTCCCACAAAAAATTTTCACAAAAATTTGTTCCAACCTGGAAACATATCAACCAGTGTAAATTATTCATTTTTTGCCATTAAACACCTTTACTTTAGATAAATAAATGTCCCCTAGAAATAAGAAAAAGTAGCATTCTGTACCCACTACTCATGAGTACTGATTACACATCAGTTGTAACTGCACAGACATTAAGACATTTATGCCAGCTTAACTTTATGTGGTAACAGATTTATCCACACTGTTCAAGCATGCCCTTGTTGAAGTAGCATTGCGTCAACACAATGCACCAGGTTCAGCTCCACCAAGCTCACCAGGAAGGTATCATGATTTCTGAACAGCAATCATAGCGAAAGTGAATCCTTTAATCAACAAACAACACCCCTCACACACACACACCACCACTGAAGACCATAAATACTATATGTGACAATAAATATGGCCATGGCTACATCTTTCCATAAGTCACAGTAGAAAGAATCCTTAGCCTGGGAATGCTAAGATGGGCAAAATTATGGTTCCTTTTTATTTACATGCTTAACACGAGAGCAGCAAAACTATGATATAGTACACCAAAGTAACTGGGGGGGGGGGGGGGGGGGGGGGGGACAGAAAGGAGAGAAAATTTATTTCCGCTTCACTGTCCCTAGGAAACTTGAAATTTGATCCATGGGCCAAGCTGCAAGTGTTTAAGTTTATTGTTATTTTGTGGCCACTGCCAGTTGACATAACTCCTCACTGACAAACACACAGCAGCATTCGGCAAGTTCTGCAATAGTTTCTAAGAATAAAGAAACAGGCTGGAGGCAGTCAGCCATCAATTGACATATGCACAACTTGCAAGACACGTCGCCACAATTATCCCCTTTAACCAGACATGCAGGAGCCAGGATATGTATGTCGAAGTGGCTAACATGGTCACCTTCAGCTAAGGTACGAGAGGCTTTCTGCTATGCCTACACGGTATTTGACTTTGCGTAATATACATATATAACACACGCCCCTTCCGGCCTCTGGAACGGCGCTCAGTCCTGGCCCCCTTCGTCTTCACTGAGCAGGTCCTGTGCGCCTCGGCTGCTCAGATGATGCAGGCTGTGCAGTTTGTGTGGCACACTGTTCTTCAACCTAGAAAAAGCACGCCACAGTGTAGGACCAGCCACAACTGTGAAATCTGAACAACGAAACTTTACAACCAGCTGATGTGGAGAAAACAAGTTACAGAAAGAAATACCACTGTTTTGGAGCCCCATTTTGATAAGCGAGCAGCTCATCAACAGGCCGTTTGTAACGAGAAGCATGAAAGGCAATACAAAGCTCGCTGCAAGCGCTGAATGGCATCTGAATGGCATTTTTCCAAATGTTGCAAGGAAAAGTCACGGAGTTGCATTGTGAGTACGCATCAGCCGCTTACATTGGAAGCAGGCACTTTCCATGCTGCAGTCAAAAAACCTATCTGCCAAAGTGGTACTTCTATGACTTTCTCTTCTATATATTTTCTTTCTTGCAAATCATTCATATTTCTTAGATCATACAACTTAGTAATTTAGCCACGAATCTGATGGAACCCCTTCTACCCCTGCAAAAGTGATTTGAGCCCCCCAGAGGACGGGGATGGAAGGATATATTCATGTGACGTATTGACAAAAAAATTCGCTCTTGCTTAAGGTCTCTCCTCACCTTCGCTAGGTTTATGAATGTGCTTTTACACTTTCGGTAAGAAAAAGTCAGATGGATGTACACACTTTGTGATGAAACCAACTCTGTGAATTGCCAGTGCTGTTTGCAAGAAAGAAAAGATTGTGACTTTTGTGGGCTTCACTATTCAATGAGGGCTTCGCAGAGCTGTGCAACAGTGTTGCAGACAGATTAGGGTCTGTAGATTCTTAATGGAGAACCACTCAATTATACATGATGTGCCAAATTGCGTGACAGGTGTTCAAAAACCTAAACAAAGGCCACAAGCTCATCAATGCCGAATGTATACAAAGCATTCTGCTTTATGTAGCCCAGGCCTTTCGTTTGTAGCTGCTGTGTGTGCCATTTGAGGGGAGGGAAGTATATAGAGAAAATCCCACACATCCGTTTTTACATCCCAAAAAAGGTATGGTAAAATTTGGTTGGCCACATGTCTACACATGGTTCACCTCCTTAACACGCTTAATGGCATTGATGTTTCGGCACATTTTTGCATTTACATCCAGCCATGTCCCCAACACAAGTGTACTTTTTTAAACCCTTGTCGTTCAAAAACGCTTGAATGAAGAGTGGAGAAACCTGACACTGATGGCCAAACTTTCTCATTGTTTGACAGCCACGTGTGAAACTGCAGAATCACTACAAAAAGTTTCCTCCTGTGATTAATAGAGGCCGGATTTTTAGGCATTAAGAAAGCACCTTTTAGGCACCAAAAATGGGCAGGAAAAACAACGTTTTAGGCCACCAACATCGTAAATATAGGCACCATAAATGTTTAATAATTTCAAACGAAGACGTGCATCACCTGTATTGACAGGAAAACCAAAAATGTTATTGCTTACGATGGCGCAAATGCGCTAACAGTTGAACACAGCTGTTCAATTGTCCCATAAAACTGCTGGACTAATGGTGATCTATTGGCTGAATTCAATAAGCACACTGCTCACATTCAGGTTCAATGGCCACTATCATTATTAGCTCAAGCGTAGCATACAGTGAAACAGGCATGCAAAAGAATACTTGAAAGCTGGGAATACTGATTAAAAAAGTGCTACTTTATATATGCCTGATGAAATTTAATTAGAACACAAGAAAACCATTCACAGATAGTAAATGCAACAGAGATGACGATTTATCAAGAAATTAACATGTTCTTGCATGAGGACTGTTAGGTACAACTCTAGCAATGACATTATCCGAGTTGTTCAGGCAAGACATCTTAACACTGCCAAAATACACTCCCGCACATTTGAAGAGCATTTTTCAAAAGGTATTCAGCAGCCGAACAAATTTTTGATGGAAAAGCGCATTCTAGAATCACTGCGAAAATTGTGGAAACAATAGCAAACTGCCACAATCGTCATATTTTCGGATTAAAAATTGTGCCTCTTGTCACTGAGAATATATGTGTCCCATTCCACTACTGCTAGCGGTTGTTCGTTTTCCGAGAGTTGGTTTAACAGTCAATGCTAGCTACCTGGTAACATGGATAATAATTTCAAACTGCACTCGAAAATGAAAGTTGAGGCTATAAATAGTGTTCATATAGACACCGATTCTGAAAATAGGCATTCCTGGGCATTTATAGGTATTTAGGCACAAATGCTAAAATAGGTATTATTAGGCAATATAAAAACACCATAAAAGCCCTTCTTAACCTCTACTGCATGCTCATATATCAAACTGGGGCAATAGGAGTGCAAGGAACAAAATAGGCATTTGCCTAAAATCCGGTCTCTAGTGATTAACAATGGCTTGTTCTAGCCTTTCATAGCTGTCCTTCAGTCTTCGCTCAAAAAAGTTTTTCTTCGCCCAAGAAATGCCACAAACAGCTTATGAGTGCGTCCAACCAGTGCGCAATGAACACCCCAGTGATGGCCACTCCCTTGAATTTCACGACCTAATTTCACTTCCACGCAGCTCCCCTAGTCAAGCCCTCACCATTAGATGGCCTTCTCTGAAAAATACAGTGCCTTAACATGTAGAAATGATCGAAAAAAAAAAGAGGAAGCAATCATAGGGCGGCCTGAGAACCAGCACATAGCAAGGTTTTAAATATGCGTGATGTGAAACAGATTGAGGGTCACGTGACACACATGCCCCACTTGCAGCAGTCTGAGCTTTGTCTTACTGGCCACCCTGGCTTCGTCATTGTCAAAGTCATCTTTCTTGTTTATTGAGCGCTACTACACATAACTCAACAAAGAGAATGTCAAGCAAATGAAATAAAAACTCCCAGTTTTCTGAATTTTTTGCAACGTTTTACAGACTTGTAAACTCCAGCACACTCCAGCCTTTCCTTTCCTACTTGCTGGAAACCTCCGAAGAGAAAAAGCAGATCACAAAGAGGGCACCAGAGTCAAGACATTTGAGCATTGTCCACTTTTTTGAAAGTGACAATTTCATGCCTGCACATACTGCGTGCTTCCAAGTTCATGTGTTAGTTCATGTGTTATAGGAAATAAACCAAGCTTTCCCAGTAATAAGACAATAATTGTCTAGTAGGACAAGCTATGCATAGCTGCCAAAGGAACATGCGGTTAGTGAAACTGAACAATGAAGAAAAATGAGCAGGAAAATGAATGAACAATGAAGAAAAATGAGCAGGAAAAGGAGAAGCCCTGGTCAGAGTTCCCGTACCTTGTCAGTGTCCAGGTGAGCAAAGAAGCAATTGTCTTGGCTATTCAAAGTGAAAGAGGAAAGAAAGAAAAAAACGTACAGCCAGCAGAACCAGAGCACAGCCCACAATGAACAATGCTAAGAAAACATTGACCTCACTGCTCGTACAGCATGAAGTAGTTTCGTCAAATCTCAAAACAATAAATGTGAAAAAACTAAAGAAACTCTTGACATCCATTAAGGAAAAAAACACTGATATTACATACACGATTTAAAAAATAAAGGTTCACTCTGACAAGGATATTCAGAGCAGTTTTCGAGTTATGCAAGGGTACACTGCAGTCGCAGTGCTGGTTCCAAGCATAGAGCACTACTTGTGATAGCATTTCCTTATTTCGAATGCACACCCCTTCAAACTTATGCAGCCTTTTAACTAGGCAGTGCATGCTCATATGCAACCTTGAAATGTGGCAGTGAAAAGCAGCCCTGCTCGAAGGGCAACCCTTGGAAGTGCCTCAGTTACCAATGCAGACAGTGAAAAACAGCATAAAAATCCACACACACACAGTGTGCAAGGTAGGGATGAATGCTGAACATCAACCGACGCTGTCAACAAAAACCGACCAAAGAGATAGGTACCCAGACTGGAGCACAAAAATGCACAACACCAATGCTGTACTCTCCCTGTGTGGAGTGTGCTTCTATTTTCCCCCCTGCTTTTACTCTCTTTGAAAATGTACCACTTGATTCAGTTCTCTACACGTCTGCAATTAGCCTACCAACCTCTCACAGAGTTTGCATACTCCAGATAATCCGAGTTGAATATCACTTTTTTTGCTAACAGCTGAAAATTTGCAATTATACTGTAAAGTTTGACATTACTTTCTACACTAAAAAATAATTTCGAATCCCAGCCACCTTTCACCACTTAGCCTAACGTGGTAACCACAGGGAGTAATTTTTGTGACCGACTCGACAAGCGATGCGACGGGGATCTGCAATTGCTCTTTCAAATCGCTCGCTGAGGCAGCCACATGAAAGCGATCGCATGAGTGGCTTCAAAATGAGATACCAATATTCGAAGTTCGATTTTCGAAGTACACACGGCCGCAAGGTTTTTTTGTTTTGTGACAAAAACAGAAAATAAACGTATTTCAGTAAACAGAAGGTAGTACTTTTCTATGATTCACCTCGTTCACCTCATTCTCTCCCCAAGCCGAAAGTTGCGCTTCTTCAAGCTCTCCTATTGGCTAGTCACTGAAGCCATCTGGGAGGTGAGCGATTTTTTTCCTGACGACCCACAACCGAGCAATCTGAGGAGAGATTTGGTCCACGGCAAAAAGGAATTTGTCGCTAGTCACATCGCTCCCCAAATCGCTTGCAAAATCGCTCCATGTGGTTAGCGCTTAACAGAGCGCAGATTTCTGCCATAAGTCAGGTTCCTTTGTGACGTTTCTACACTGGTCTCCGCAATTTTATGGCTACTAGTATAACCAACGTCTTGTGGTGTTTGGGATGTTAGTCATGTCTAGAGGTTAGAATCACGGGTTCCAGGAGCCCTGTGGTGGCTTTCGAAAAGTACTCCGAAGCAACAGGGCATGTGTGATGACAGCTCCTGTAGCCATGAAACAGCCTGTGCAGTGGTCTTGCAGACCATGAGCAATAACGACGCAAGACCTGCATGATGGCACATTATATCGGCAGTAGCAACGTGTAAATGGGGTTCATGACTACGCTGCTGCAGACTGATCACGAAGTGATGACAAAAATGGCAAGAATGGGTAACAGTTTACTTTGTGTAACAAGCGCACCCCCAAATATGCATTAAAAATTTCGAGGTAGACGTGCTTCTATTACACAAGCAAATATAGTGCGCCTCAACAGTACAGTACGCAAATACAGTACGCCTTAGTGTTAGATGGTGTATTCCTGCTTAGGGTTAGGAGGAGGGGAGCAGCCGCCGTGCAACAGAACAGCAGTTCGTGTGAGCGCAAGGACGAGCAAGGCAAGGTCGTTGCTCTTCCCCGTGCACAAAAAAATGTGAGTTGGAATAGAACAGGGTACAGTCTTCTCAGCCAAGTATTCCGTTAACATGTGAACACACTTTTTCCCCTCAACTAAAACAAAATTAATAATAATCATAATAAATAACAGTAATAATAATAACAATAATGGTAATTTTGTTGTTACAATCTCATATCACATTTTCTTAGTAGCCCACAAAAAAAAAAAAAAAAGGAAAGCTGATGGTATAATTCGAGACCAGAGGACGTTGGTATTCATCCCCAATGAAAATGTATCCTAAATAACCCAAAAAATTACATTACTACACAAAGTGGCAGTGAATTACTACTGCAACACCAGGTGTAACACATACGTGCACCAAAACCTGGCCATTTGGCTGCGGCGCAAGAAGGAGATCCAACCAGGGCAGTGCCCGTGATCGCTCGCTCCACTCTGGTGGCCACCCACCTGGTCTGCAGGTGTTCCAGCTGCACCTGCAGCGTTTCTACCTGCCCCTGAAGGTCGTCGTTGGAGCGCTGAAGCTTGCGAATGCTGTTCGTGGCACTGTCGGCCTGCAAAGAAGAAGGCACACGTTGTGCAGGAAACCAGCACTGCTTCTAGATATGTATCTCGCACACCATGAGGAGAATGAAGTAGGGACGAGCGAATATTCAGTTCTTTTGAGTAGTATTTAATCAAATGAATGTCTATCCGATATCGCATATTTGACATTACTCAAGTTTTTATCCAGAACAAAAATACTCCATACTTGCAAATGGCTCGCAGAAAGCAGCAGCAGCATTGCTACCAGAATTGTTGATACCTAACTGGTGCCGGGAAATGTGGAAAATAAAATGCCGGCAGTAATACTGAGCAGAGCTGTATGTCCCAAGCCTTACTCTCGAGATGCACAAAGTCAGCCATTCACATTCTCGGCCAGTAATTTATGATCAGAAAAACTCAACCTCAGGTTGTTACCAGCTCAACATTACGGCTCAGTCATAAGTTATCTTCTTTCTTTCGAGGCAAAGTGCCCACCATCATTCACGCACATCATATCGAATCCCCAGCAAGACAGCCTGAGCACTACAAATACCCTGTGCTATTACGCTGCCAGGAATATCTCAGCCAAATATTACACACATACGTGCAGTGTGAAAAAAAAAAAAAAAAGAATTGCTCTGAAATATGCAGGGGAACTAAGCATACTTTGCATCGCTTGTTCTGAATCTGCCACATTATTCAGGTTTCAACGGACGTCACTCGAGCTCTAGCTGTCCTACTGGCTGCAGCTGCACATCAAAGTTTCTCAAAATAAACATAACCATGGCTAAAATAACATACTGGTTGGCTTTGACAAAACAGATATAACAAAAGCTAGAGGCGTGCGAATATCAAATTTAAGACTGCAAATCGAATACAAATTGTACAAACTAAGTGCAAACTGAATCGAATATTTCCTAATAAGAACATCTTAGCTTTAGTGTATAGAGCTTCTGAACCATAGCTAAGAAAAGAACATTTTTAAATACAAATATGTAGCAGAAACTGACTGCAAATCAAATTGAATATCTTTGAATATAAAAATCATTCTAAACCATAGCTATAAGCAAAAAAAGGATAACTTAAGCAGTCAGGGCTTAACACTACTGAGTGTTCACGTATGTCTTCATTGGTAAGAAAATGGTACAAGAATTAAAAATAAAAGGTTTAAGACAAGATGGCAAAAGTGAAAGAATAGAGGTTCGTCAACATGCTGCGAATACAGAAGTATATTTGACTCTAGTTTCTAAAGTGGTTAAAAGGAGGCATGCCAGTGACTGGATTGACCTTACTGCAAGTACATAATAACTTGATTGCTCACTCATGTTATTATCTTATAAATTTTACAGTAGTAATGCAACATACACTATAGTTAACATACAGTTGTTGTGAGCAAGGCTTACACATGTTAGGCTTTTTTGCATAGCTTTTACACTGTGGGAAAAAAACCTAACCTGAAGGGGCATGCCGTGCGGTGAGGCTTGAAAGTTTGCATGTTGACGGCAGAGCCAACTTTTATTGCTCTATGATTCAAAAACTTCGAATATTCGAAAACTTAAAATACTCCAGCAACTCCAAACATTTCAAATGGCAAAACTGCACTGCATATCAAATCGAATAACGAACACTATTTTGTGAAGTATGCAAAGTTTCGAAAATTCACACACCTCTAAAAATGGCACACAAAATCTCTCTCTCTTGCACTGCCAGTACCACTGACTGTCCTCGGTACTGTGAACAAACCTGGCTCTCTGCCAAAACCGGAAGCCTTTGCAGTCTGAAAACATGGCCACATGGGTTGGTAATTTGGCGGTGCACTTTGACGTGTCTGCATTTCCCTTATTTGTGCTCACTTTGGTCTGCGAGCTGGCATTGTCACGTAGCATGGTGCACGTAGCTTGTTCTATAGTTTGCTCTCTGAGAATGGCATGTCGCATATATGCAATTAACTTACCTCGTCTTCAGCTGTAGCAAGTTCCTTCTTGAGCTCATCAATGCGACCTCGAAGTTTTTTCACTTCAGCCTCGTACTGCTCTGATCGTCTTAAAGCATGAGACAACTCCGTACTTTTCTCTTGGAGAACTTTCTTGAGTTTGCTGTGTGCATGCTTGAGATCAAGCAGTTCCTAAAGGAAGTGCACATTATTGCATTATACATGTCCATTAGAACACAAATTTTGCAGAAAACAACATATAAGAGTACCACAAATTGATCTTAATGTTTCTCTAAGCTGATTGTATTATTTATACAGGCACAGGCACTTTTAACAACTTGTATATTCTTTACATATACAATTTTCTAAACGAAAAAGGCTCTGAAACATTTTTTTTTTTTAAGAAAAATCCTTAAAACCCTGCAGATACCCTGGGACACGTAACAGGCAACAAAATGGAATTAGTGAACGTGTCAAAAACGCCGTACCAACACTTTAATAATTAAAGGGGTATTACTCAGGAAATTGGCTGTACAGTGTTTGCATGCAGTAGATTTTAATGCCCCATGTAATAAACATGTCAACCTACAGCAGCACAAACACCTACAATTCTTTGGTTGCTAGATCTTACTTTTTACATATTCCTGCACTTACTAACCCTCCTATTTGATATGACGTGCAGTTTTAAGACATTGGCCTATCTCCACGGCAATATATAAAAGCTTGTTAATTTGAACTCGGTTAATTTGAACTGACACCCTGGTCCCGGAATGGCCCTGTATATTTCAATGGGGGAAAGCTGATAATTCGAACGCGTCGGTATCCAGAACAGTTAACTCTTTCCTTACCGCGCCTATTCAATTTCGATCAATTTGATCGATGGATTCAAGTTGAAATTCCCGCGCCCCAACGCGCTCCGTTGACGTGAGGCGCCATCTGAAATGAAGCTCAGGAAGCACACAACCCATGTCAGTTTCGGTTTTGGTTTCCGGAGACACGATGATTTTTGACCTTGCTGGGAAGATAAACGAGCGCCTAGCGATAGCGGCAGCCATGGCATCGTCGTCGGGCGCCGGGTCTGAAAGGAGTCGTCGTGTTTCTTGCGATTCTAGCATTCCTACAGTCGATTTTTCTGATGAAAGTGGTAGCAGCAGCCCTGAAGAAGATTCCCTATCATCAGAGTTTAGCACCGACAGCGATGAACCCCTCAATCAACCTGGAACGTCTTCGTCAGCTCGACGGTGAGTTTTTTTTCGGGATTTATCGCGTTTTTGAGCGCCTGCGAGGGGACTGAGCGTGTTGTCACTGTTATTATCTCTATCCGCAGGGTCTCTATGTCCTATGGGCGCGATTCGATGCCTCCCGCTGCACAACGCGTGAAGTTTTGTCCAAGACGGAGACCGGGGGTCGATCTGGGCACGGCGCGACGAGTGCTAACTTTTTTTTTGCTGTGCTAACAATTTTTTACGTGTACTGTTGAAACTTTGAGGATATTTAGCTATATAAGCGTGCCACAAAACGTATATCTTGAAATTTTTTTTACTGACTTATTTGTGCCCCCCACGCTCACTTTTCCAAAAAATTTTTGCGGTAGTTACAAAAATTTTGTTGTTTGGGATTTTTTTTCTGCTATTGTGTTGCACACACACGTTTTATACTTATATCATTAAAAAGTGCATTTATTTGTCTACATTTTGGTATATTACAATAAACATGAAAAATTTTTTATATAACAATAAAAAAAATTTCCCTGCACCTTATGAAAACGGGTCTTTTCCTGGCGGTAAGGAAAGAGTTAATTCGAACTGGGATCCCCTGGTTTCCATCACTCCTCACAGAAGGCGGCCCCGAGTGATTACAATGTGCTACAAATCCAAACCAAACCAAATTTACTAGAGATGCAAAACAACGAAAATGAAGAACGCCAGCGTGGCGTGCTATTTTTTCGAGTCCGTAAACATTATTTATGAAATCGCATGCCACAAATATGCAGTAGCGCTTAATTCCCAATAACAAGTCCAGAGGTGGCTTCTTTGTGTTCTGCCCGCACAGTGTGGTGCGATGTCCATTCATTCTAGTGCCCGCCCGTTAATTCGAACAATTTTATGGTTCCCTCCGAGTGTGAATTAACGAGATTTTACTGTACTAGAAAAGTTCAAAGTATGACAGGCTTCACGCCCATGAAAGAGCACCTGCATCTACTGCGAGGGTAGGAAGGGCTACTCCATTATTCCTATGGACAAGTGCGGTGCAGAAGAGGGAACAGGCATTATGGGAGTGACCCCTTTCAAACTCCTACGCAGGGGACACCACACACACGTGCACAAAAAAGAATGCAAAGGAAGTGAAGGGGTGGTGTGAAGGCCGTCCTATCACTGCAATCGTATCTGAAAGTGCGACAACGTAAGCAACCTCCCCGAAATGCGCAGCCCCCCCGGGGACGGCAGGGTGTCGGGCACCTTGGTCCGATGCTGGAGCTCCGCCTGAACCGTCTTCTGGTCGGCGCTCGCAGTGGGGGACTGGGCCTTGCGCTGCAGGCACTCGTGCATCTCCTGCAGGGAAGCCCGCAGGTTCTTGTTGTCCCGCTCCAAGGCCAGCTTCTCCGTCTCCAGCCGCTCCCGCCGACCCCACTCCGCAGCATTCTCGCCTTGCAGCTGCACCAGCTGGCCAGGGGCAACAGCACTGAGTCCCCAGGGGGGAGCGTTCGGCTGCGGCAGCTGCTCCCCCGTGCAGGAACTGCTCAGGGCCCCCCATAGATCCTTTTTTGCAGCAACACTCTACACGCGTCCTAAGGCAACAATATAACCCTGTAAAGTGTAAAGTTGCCAGGGCTCGAGGTCTGTTTTTGTGCTTCTCCTAGTTCTTCCTCCTAACTCCTAACTTCTTATATGTTCCTGTACATTTCTTCCAGCTCATTTCAACTGTAACTCTGACAAGGCAATAAACAAGAAATAAACAAGAAAATTCAGGAAAAATTAGTTATTTTATCAAGCGACACTTATTTAAGCCTGGTTGAGAACAGTGTCCCTTGCAAACTGGATCCCTCCATGAAGGCCTTTACAGTAAAAATAAGTGTGAAGAAAGTACAAAGCGGTCCATAAGAAGCTCAATGAGATTTCATTCTTAACGTTCCTGTCATTTCATTTTTCACTAAATACTAAAAATACACACTGTTGAGTTCAAAAGAAGTCTATAACCAATTACTGGCTGAGTAAACAATGCTTATGCAAAAAAAAAAAAAAAAAAAAAATGCCGAGCCCCAAGTTTTCCTAGACCAAGGGCCACAGCTCTTTCCCAAAAGAGCAAGTTAGGAGTGAAGTATTTCATCAAAGTGACCGCCAAGCATACTCCAGCCCACTTTGTTCACCCTGTACATCCCTTTCCATTGCCTGATCTTCCACAGTCTTCCATTCAAGTTTGCACAGCGCCTAATGGATACCACCAAGGATCCAAAATGCCCCCTCACGAAGCAGCTGAGGGCTATGCACAGCATTTAGTTTCATACTAATATACACTAGAGGGAAATCAGGCACTGCAATCGTGGGCCGTCGTGGGCGCCGCCACTGCAGCTAGCAACGTTCCTCACCTACTTGGCTTGGCTAACCACAAAGCTTCTTTCTTGTCTCGAAGCCAAAATCAACAGGAAAAAGTAACATCTTTTTAGATACACAGACAGGATTGCTCATCGCCATAATCAGGAAAACAGCCGCCGCGAAGAAAAATCTACCATATAAACCAGTATATAAGTCGAGTTTTTTTCCAAAAAGATCCGCACAAAAGTCACCCCTCGTCATATATAACGGTCATTGGCAGAATGTAAACTGTTGTCTGGCAACAATGTGCAAGCGTAGTCTGGCAACAAAGTGCAAGCTGCCGTGCAAGTAGAGTGTACTAGAAGTTTTAGAGTGGCCCGAGCGGCGGCCTCTCCCATTGCTCCGCCGGGTCGACTTTCGCGCAGAAAATAAACCGGCATAGCGGCGGCGCTGCTGTCCTCAACCACTGAACAGCCGCCGCTTCCCGGCCCCAGCTCCTATCCTGCGCGCGGCAAGATTTGCGCTGCTCGCTGCGGTGTTTGGCGCCTGGGCAGCTGATTTATCGATCGATTATGAAGTTTAACGCGCGGACGCTACACAGGCGATGAGGAGCGCCGTTGTGGAGGGTTAAGGATTAATTTGGCCACCTGGGAATCTCTAGCCTGCGCCAAAATCTACAACACACGGCCGTTTCTAGCTTTTCTTTTCCGTCAGAAAAGCGGCCACCGTGGCAGGAAATCGAATCCATGCCTTTGGGCAGCTAATTTAGAGAGTAAACGCCGTAAGTTGTAATTCCGCTTGTGAAAATTTTAAACTAATACGACCCAACATCAAGTTATCGACGCCTTTTACCTAACGATGCTTTAACATTTCCTGATGCGTATTCTGAAGCTCCCGTTAACTCAAAGTCGTAAAATTGTCTGAAACTTTTAAGACATGTGGAGTGCTAAAAATTTGTGGCCAGGTCACTGAAATAACAGTTGGTGCTCCCGTAGCTCCACTGCAAATAGGTGCTTTGCTAATAAAGGGAAAATAATTCGCGGGGAAAACAATTTTTAATATTGCAAAAGAAAGAATTTATATGATCCTCGCCTTTTTTGCGTTCGCATCTGCTTCCCAAAAAAGCGTTCTCAAGCTGCTCAATGCATCACATCGGTTGTTGCTCACCAACGCTACGTTCTATCTTGTTGTGAAGCAGACGTTGCATGTTTGGTGTTTCTTCTTTTGTAGGCACTTCCGGAGGCTCCTCATTGTCCGCATGATCAGCTGCGTTGTACCCATGTAGCTATGTCAAAACGATGTAAGCGACAGACAGCATTCCGGTAACAGGAAGGTCGGTTTTGCACAGCGCGTACTTCACGTAAATTTGCCATTCTCGACCGCGTTTGGCGCGTAGTAATTGGATCTAAGCGTTCGAGCAGGGACATTATCAGCTGTCTGTGCTAACTTTGCCTTGTGCCTTCTCTGTCGAGATTTCAAGATATCCGTGTTCCTAGGGAAAAAAAACGTTTCGAGAGAAATGGGGGCAATTTCGTACCGCCTATGGGAGGTAATTATGCACGCAGAGAAAAAAGCTTCGATTTGACAGATTTTCGAGATTCCAAAATCGAGTTAATATTTCACGTTCGGTATCGGGAAAGTTTTCCCCTTCACCGGTATTGGTTGCGGGCAGCACAGTGAGACCTTGACTGCAAAGGAATTCATCGTACTAGCGAACATTAGGACAGGGACACAGCTAAAGAGAAGACGAAACACAGCGTGTGTTTCGCCTTGTCTTTAGCTGTGTCCCTGTCTTAATGTTCGCTAGTACGATGTATTCATTAGTGTACAGTAACCAACTCGCACAACTTAGCGCTTTAGTTGACTGCAAACTTGGTTGTGTTCTACGTAGAGACACGGATGCATTTCTATATAAAGAGTCTAAACAAGTCCTGTGAATACATGCGAAGTTTTTAAAATGCGTTTGCCCCAAAATGTAACCAAAGTATTTTTTCCCAGGTAAATCTCTATGCTAGCGTTCTTGTACTTTTCTTGGTTGAATAGATTTTTTGTATGGTTATTTGCGTTACATTTCATTTTTGTTGCCATCGAAAATGCAATAGAAATGTGTATTTAGTACCAGTTCCGTTTATTTGAACCTTGAACTTTCTTTTATAATAGACTGTGTATAGTTTCCCGCGTTATATTTTATTTTTGTCGCGATTTATATTTGTTAATGATTTTATCGATGTCTTGATTTGGTTTTATGTGCGTGTAGTTGTTCTCTCAGTATACTTGTGAATAATATTTCTGTTTCTTTGATTCGACTTTTCTTAGCTGAATTACGCTGTTGAACTCAAGGACGCGGCTTCGATTCCCGGCTGCGGCAGCCGCTTTTCTGACGGAGGAGAAAAGCGAAACCCCCTCTTGCTCTATATTTCGGCGCAAGTTAAAGATCTTCAGGTGGTCGAAAAAATTAACCTGGAGCCCTCCACTACAGCGTGGCTCATCTTCTGTGCAGCGTCGGCGCGTTAAACCCCATAATCAATTATTCAATCAATCAATCAATCAATCAATCAATCAATCAATCAATCAATCAACCAATCAATCAATCAATCAATCAATCAATCACTGAACCAGGTTAAAGGTGGTACAAAAAATAGAATGTTGGGTAAATAGTTGAAAAAAAAAAAACAAGGTTTTGGGGACAACTGGGCTAACTGCTAAGATAATCCTTAAGTTAAAACAATTTTTCGCTTGCGTGTGTCATTCCTGCTGAGTCAGGTGACAGCATGGATTAACACCACGCTGATCCTTAATTATTACAAGTGGACCACTGCTCACGGCTATAACAACAGCTCACGTAAATTACACCACAATAAAAAATATTCTGAAAAGCCGTCATTCCAGGCCTCATATTTTTTTATTTTTTTTTTGTGTGAACGAATTATGTCCATCCAGCAGCATAACAAGGACAGGATCATAAAGCAATCATGATCTCGCTCATATTAGGCCGTTTCACGCAAAAAGTTTTATTGGAGAATTTGTAATAGCGAAAATGTCGCTGCAATTACTTAATTTACAATCCACTACAAATACTGCACCAAAGGATCGAGAAAACCGTAATTTTTTTTTGTTGTCGATTGGAAAGGGCAAAATTAACGGAAAATGCGCCGCAGCCTTTATTTCTCATTTCGCTACCCACACTCCACTGCATCTACAGTATATTTAAACAGTCGGACGTCCCCCAGAACAAGCTTCAAGCACTCCGCGCGTACAGCAGCAGCGTTTCCTGGCCGCCGACAATACGGCCGGGCTCGCGGCCGTGCGCGCGGCCAGCCGCCGCTTTCAGTTGTCGTTGACTACAGCGCCGCCGCTATTTTCTGCGCGAAAGGAGCACCGCTCCGGGCCGCCGGTCGGGCCACTCTAAAACTTCTAGTACACTCTAGTGCAAGCGTTTACGCATTTCCGTAGCGAGCGTAGTCCATCGCCATCGCCCTTTGCGTCAGACTGCTCTCTTGCTCTATCAGGCCTTTATTTGCTTTTCGCTTTTCTATAGTTTTTCGTCTTTTAATCGTCTTGTGTGTGTGCGTGCGTGCATTTATGTACCTGTCTGCTCCGAGATGAGTGGCGGAAGTCGATGCCAGTTCACCGCTGTGTTTAAGCTGAAGGCGACTGAGTCGCCGAACACGTGTGTGGTACTGGCAAAGCCAGAAAGCTAAGATGTGTGCGTGCAACCCCCGGAACAGATCGTTCCCTGGACGTCAAGCGGTGCACCCCAAGTTGGAGAACAAAGTGGCGGATTTCGTTTGGGAACTTCGCTGCCGGTTACAGCAGAGGCCACCTGCGGACCAGCTCCGCGAACTGCACAATGAGTGGATATCCGGCGACAACGAAAAAACATCTACGGGCCGGCTGCGAAGACCATCCCTTGCAACCATGTCAAGCTGGGTGTCCTCCTCTTGGCAGTCGCTGCTTGACGACATGGTTGCACGAGCGTTTAGGAAGTGCTCCATCAGCAAAGCGCTCGACGGCACTGAAGATGACACTGAGAAGCAATTCTCGGACGACTCTGACAGTTCGGACGAGTGACTTAGACACGTGTAGTGAGTGGCAGTGACGAACGGGCGTCGAAAATAAATATAGACATTGTGTGTGCGCTTCTCTGCCGAATTTTTTTTTTTTTGTCAACTTTTCCCACCTCAAGGTAGGGGGTCGACCTATATACCGGGTTGACCTTTATTCCGGTTTATACAGTAATCTGTGACATCGTGCTCAGTTGCGGGGAACAAGAAAATGTAAGTGATAAGTGTGTCCAATGTGGGACTGGCCTCACTTATTTGGTACTGCCCCCTTGCATGAAAAAGCAGAATTACAGAGAGCAGTAAAAGAACAGGAAGATTAAATAAACACCAGTGGCAACCAGTTGGCTGCTGGCGCGACACAGCGCGATTCAACAAGGTTGGTGAAAATGCAGCAACGAACTAGTAATACAAGTGCCCGCAGCTAACCTGAGTACTTGCTACATGACACCGCAGCTGCCGGCATGCCGGTTTCAAATTTCAAAGCTACTTGAAAACGATCGCACTTTAGTATCCCTCAGCTGTGTGGTCATGAGTCACGACTTCGACAGTGCCCAGGCATATTTAACCCACACTATGCAACGCGACTCAACTTGCATTGCCCATTTTTTCACACACTGATTGCAAAAACTTGAGTTTTTCGGCATTCAGAAGAACTGCGAGCTGGGCATGTTGGTACAGGTTCATGGTGGGAAAAGCGCTACAGTAACAAGGACAAGTGAGTACACAGGACAAAGCGTGAGTACGGGACAAAGCATAACGTGTACTCACTTGTCCTTGTTACTGTAGCGCTTTTCCCACTATGAGTTTTTTGGTTTTTAATCAAGTGTGAAAGCGGCAGAACTCAAATGTTTTTTGCACTTCAGATCCAGCACATCGCAGCTGGTATGGTCAGGAATAAACCTGCCAACTTACCCTTAGCTTTAAGGGGGTACGCGGGTCTTAGATTGGTCAGAAATGCCCAAAATGTCGATTTTGAGAGAATCAAATTTTTCGAATAATTGTACCTTCAAGCACCTGCCTTCAAAATATCAACGCTAAATTTCATTGGGAAATACTCTAAAATCATGTTAACGCCTCGGGGTCCACGAAATGCCCCAGATTGGGCAAAAGTTGTTTCAAATTCCCGCGTGCACTGCGGGCGAAGCAGCCGACCGATCTCCGCCATCTTGATCTTATTTTGAAGCTTGTTTCTTTGTGCGCATTTTGCAACATCTCAAAGTGGCGTCGCTTGAGTAGAATGGCCGCCCTTGCCAGTTTTCCGAAGGCGCCTTCTGGGCTGCCAATTGGTTGGGGTGCGCGCGCAGTTTGAGTTCGTCGTCTGAAGCCTCTCATTGGTCGGCGCAACTGCTACGCCAGTTTTTTTTATTTTTTTTTTTTATTTTTTTCTTTTCCGCCACCATGGCGTCTGCTACGCGCGTCTGACGGAGTTTGCTCTTCTGGCGCAGCGCTCGCTTAGAGCAGTGTTGCTAGACATTTTCGCGGTTTCTGCGGATTCTTTCACCGCACACTTTCATGACTGATGCCAGGAGACGTACGTTTGCAGAGGATGACCCGTCATGCGTAATTGAAGCGAAAGCGTCGTCCGCCTGCGTGGTGCGAATTTTGGCCGCTCGACTAAGCCAGATGAAAATTGTTCGCCGCCTCGTATTGCGTCACCTGTCCCATCGCCTGACCAACTACCTCGGGAATTCAGACCTGGTCCAAGCACGTCTTGTCGACATGACACAAGGTATTACATGGTGGAGGAGATCGCCACGCGTACAGAACACGCAGACGAGATCAAGCGCGGCATGGAGACCAAATCACCAACGCAGCGGAAATTCGACTTCCTTGAAGTGGATCTGGAGCACTCGGAGGTAGAAACCGGCACAAATTTTGTCTTAATGGATATGGCAATGCTGAAAGACCTTTTTGCACACGTCGAGTGCGGCAAGTGCGGGCTGGCGGCACCGGATTTGAGACGGTTGACAGGGAGTACGGACTCGCCGTGAGGCTCAAGGTGACGTGCTCGGTTTACGAACATCGTGTAGAGCGTTTTTCGTCACCAAGGGCCAAAGGATCTGGCAACATCACTCCTTTTTAGGTGAACATAACGGCTTTGAAAACTATTCAAAGCATTAGAAAGGGGGTGTCTGCTCTGTCAGTTTTTTGTGCTGGGATGAACTTATCCCACAGAGGCCTACACCACAAGACGTTCCAAGCGCACTTGAGAAAAGTGGTCCAGGTTTGCGAGGACACTGCAGCAGCCTCTGAAGCAGATAGTGTGTGTGTTGTCAAGGGCTTGTACAGGGACCTTGCCCAGCCACCAAACAACACTGATGTGATGTTTGATGGCACGTGGATGACTAGGCGACGGTCGTCACACATTGGAGTGGTACAGCAAGCCTTCTGCAACATGTGAAAGCCCCCACCCCCCCCTCTCACTTAAAACTTCAGTGTTGCAAAATCAAAGATCAGTGTTTTGTCACAGGATCGCCTGAACGTTTTCTGCCATAGGCCAACAAAGCTTGCCTTTCGGCTACTTTTTTTTCCCCAAAAAAGGCTCTTTTCAGGGCCAACGACGTGATGCATTTGCAGAGAACGCACTGTGCAGTGTCCCACCCCTGTATCCTCTCAAACTTCCTGCGCAAAAACCACGACTAAAATAGTTTCACCCCGTCAAGCAAGTTTCACCCCGTCTCCTCCGCCGTACCCAATTTTCTGGGTACCAAAGTGCACTGTAATGAATGATGCCAGTTTACGAAGGACTGTTGCAGTTTTCACAATGCCAGCAAGACGCCAACCGATTTGAAGTCGATAAATTTTGCTGGATTCCTGACGGTGTCCGTTACTTGGCCTCTGCTATCTCCGGTTGTAGTTGACACTTTTGGAATCCAAAGACAGATTTGAGAATGGGAAGAACATGTCTTTGTTTTGCTTCATAAGGTCAATCTTGGTACCATTTTTTTCAGTACAACCTGAGGCACCTGATGACATTCTTAGTTTTTCTATTTAGGCCATGCATAAATAATGACACAGTTATTTTGATGAGCCAAAATACCGAACACTGCCATCTTTTATACTTGACATTTTTTTGGGATGCATTGACTTTTGAGAAAAACGAAGAATGTCATCAGGTATGGGGACTCTCTGGCTATCAATTCATGTAATAAAAAGCTACAAAATGCAATCCAAAAGTTCATTAAAGCTACGTAAGAAATTACCTCATTACGGTTTAGACTTTGTATGAGAACTTTCAAACTAACAGCAGCAGCTGAAATATAATTGCATATTTGAAATCTATAGTGAAAAATAAATTTGTTTGCAAATCTCCTCCCCCCTCAACTGCATCTCCCTAGCAGTCTAAATCTTCAAACTTTTGTCCAGCCATCTACGTTACTGTGCAAGTATGCATGTCCACACACCTTAAAACTAGTGCCAGACACACGTTACCTGGGCCCTCAGTTCTGTCATTCGCTTGTCCAAGCAAGTGCGGCCACTTGCTTCGTCTTCAAGGTCAATAAGAATGCACTCCAGTTCATCTTGGTGCTCAGCTTTCACTTGATTCAGCTGCAAGAAACGGGCAAATCATTATGAGAACAAATTACCTCTACCTCGAAAATGAATTGTGGTTTGGTAATAAGAATGAATGGCAGCAAAGGCCAAAGAGAAAAGGTGCATTGGCTGCTGCTTTGCCTTTAAGTGACTTGGCTCTTTTGCTCAACACAACAGCTGTGCAAGAAACCTATATGCACCAACAGGTGTACATAAAGCTGTGTACAGTCAGCCAACTTATGCTGCAAGAGCAAAACACTTTGACCATATGTCATGTGTAAACGTCCCATCTCCTTTTCACTGTGAGCTTTGCAATGAATACTGCAAGTCCAGAAAGGGTCCGCGGTACGTTTATAGTTGAAAACCACAATCTCATGGTTGAGAAACACTATCACAAAGCTTTGATTGAGTTGGTACAGCGTAGTTGGAAGGGAAGCAGTGCAACAGGTGATATGCAAGACCAAGGGACACAGACCAGCACTGCAACTGTGTGCCCCCCATTCTTGCATTTCCTCTTGTACCTACACTGGACCATGGCATGGTAATCTTGCCACGGACTAGTCACAACTGTCAGATACACTTCTCTGAGTACACAGGTTGCGCCAACTGAGTACACAGGTTGCGCCGCCCAGCTGCGCGGTTTCCATGCTTCAAAGCATGCTCCATCAACTTCAGCTTAGAGCTAGCTGTGTAGATCCCGTATTGTCCCACTGTATGACGTGCACCGTGAGCACAAAAAAAGATCAGAGCACAGCATGCCCTGTGACAAAATAAACGCTAAAAAAAAAAAAAAAAAACATGTAGAGAAACAGGCAAGTCGCAGAGCAGCATAAAGCAGGGTAGAAATGCTGAGTGTGGGGTACGTTTGCTGCTTTGTTTGCACGCTGCCGTGCTTCTGTGGTGCCACACGCAAGAAGGTTTGTTTTATGCTCAGCAGATGGCATTCTGCAAATGCGCAATTTTTAAGTTGTGAACCACGGTATTCATACTCACACCAACGACTACTGTTCAGATTTTTTTTTGTTAATGCTTTTTTAGCATTTCTGTTTGTACTGTGGCGTGATGCTACTGTGATCATCGACGGCATCAGCAACTATGCCGAAATAAAAACATTGACAGTAACTTTTCTATTCGCGCCGCATTTTCTACGCAAGGTAACACAAAAGTAAATTCTCAAGAAGAAACGTGCGGGGTGTGTTCATTATGCAAGTGGTTCATTACGCAAGTACCGTATAATGCGGAATATAGGTCGAGATTTTTTACAGAAAAATTTGCTGAAAAGTCACCCCTCGACCTATTAGCCTCGAGGACATACCGTGGCGCCACCTATGAGTGACGTCACTTGTAGGACGCCGGGTCGTGTTGTCGTCTGCTACAACACAGTTCCTGAGCGTACGCGACCGCGTGTTTTTTGTTGTGACCACCGTCTCCCCCCTCCTTGTGGATTCGATCCGAATTACCCAAAAAAGTGGTCTGCAGACCGAACAAAACAATCCGGGCAAGCAATTAGCGACTCGCTGCTCGTTCCTGGCGACACCGCCGCGTTTAGGTAGTTGCTCCCATCGCAACCCACAGCTCGTACGCAGCCAGCTAACGCCAAGGACGATGCAACTGAAGCCGAGAAAAGTACGCTGTAAATTCATTATGAAATACTTGTGACGAGACATGTACGAGACTGTGTGTGTATGGGAACACCTTGTAAAAGCGACGGAAACGCGTCGCTCACTTGTGATCTCACCGCGCGTTCTGCTGGCATTGCCTGGTAAATGAATAACTACGCGAGAACGGTGATCGGATTGCTTTGCCGCACATGCTTAAACGTGCTGCTGTTATCTAGATTATCTTAAGCAGTGCCTATTTCCCCTACAATGTTTTTATAGTTATGCCCGGATTTGATTAACGATCACTGTTTACTTTTTGCAACAACTTATCCGCAATGTATGAATGGTATGAACACGAGTTTTCAGCGCCGTCGAGCGGCTTTGGGCAAGGCTATATTTACTTTTCATTATGATCTCGGCATGGAAATTGAACCTACCTTTCTCTAGCATCAATTTCGAAACCCACGACTGCTTACAGAAGGCGACGCTGTGTTCGAGGCAAAACACGTCGTTAATGATTTGCGAAAATGTGGAGTTTTAGAATATAAGAACCGAGTGTTGAGGAGGGCCCCCAAGAAGTTAAGGGAACCCAAATGCAACACGCGCGCGCGAGACGACAGGGTCTTCTCCAACAAGCTCGCCGCCAACTTCGGGTGCACAATCGAATGTTGGGAACGTGTAGCGTCGCGGGAGATATTTCATCGCCGCTATCGTTGCAGTTGCGAATGACAGTCCCTAACACAACTTATCACCGCACTGTGACCCCCCTTGTCGTACGTGGAACTCTGTATCCGCGGTAATTGCATGTTAAGCGATCGATGATCAAGATGCCTGCCACGGCCTCGGCCAACCTTCGGCCCCTCGCCACACCGCGCGTGAACGGGCCGGCGGTGCCGCACCGACCTCCGCGCGGCGTGAATTGCGACCAATATTTGAGCGTCACTCTGAAAACCACAGCTGATGACACTACATAGCACAATTTTAAATTTTAAATTTTAATTTTCTAAGCTCTAAGAATAGCATCACTTTCAGCATGTTTTGACTTGTAAATTAATTTATTACATTTGTATATATCCAAACACAATGTAACTTATTCATTTTGAGAGAGTAAATTTGTCATCTATAATATATAACTTTCATGCAGTGCACCTTGTTTTAATAGGTGGACTATTTCAACTTAATTCTTTTACTTAAAACCGAGAATGTACTTGAGCATCCCACACATTTACTGCCTGATACTCCAGAAAGGTTCTTTTGTTTTTTTGTACAAAGGTGCTAGGGCACCTCAAATCTTGTGAAATATGATTGCAGAAACAGTTTAGATCCAAATGTAGGTGGAATAAAGTGCATTTGGACAACATGAAACAACAAGCCCAACAATAGAGCGAAACATCGAAGTGAAATGCTCTGAATGTTACCTCCTTGAGCGTATCCTGGCGAGATTTTCGGAGCTCGTCATACTTTGCCCGCAGCTGTCCAAGTTCTGCCGTTTGTTTTTCAAGGGTTTTGGCCAGGTGACTTTTCTCCCTGAAAAATATTCCGTTATCAAAACAGTACATACAACTATGCTCACTGCTACCAGTTATGATAATGCTGCATACATTCCGTATTTTTGTGCACGTAACCCACACCAATAATTGCCCAATCTTTAAAGAGCAAGGTTTGAGTGCAGGTAATACATGAATTATGCAGGTTGCACTGTGACACGTGCATGATGCGCCTTTTCTAGCCAGCATATTGTCAAAAACAAAAGTAAAGTGGTTTTACTGGTTAGTCTTTAATCCGTGCCTAAAACCCATGCAATCTTAAACCCATGCAATCCTACTTTTATTGTGAAGACGCTTGGCTTTCCAGGGTCAGATTCCACTGTGCAGCGTCAAAGATCAGGTAACAGGCTCCGCCCCTGGCACAAGCCAGATGGAAATGCCTGATAACCTAGCAGCTATGATCAAACAATCAGCTCAATACATGTATCTCGTTGAACAGCAATACAGTTTTCATTCGATGTCTTTCCCCCCTACCCGTTCCAATTGCAATCTTTTGGAAGGACGGCCACCCTACCTGCGTGTGCCATGCCTTACAGCATTTAGTAGGGAGTGGTGGTAGGGCCGTAGAAAGGTGCACACTGCGCCAACACTGCACTTGCTGAGGGGCTGCCCGCAAGCCCAGACTTGGTGCCAGAAACTTTGCACTGCGTTTGTTCCTTGTACCCATCTGCCAAGCACGGCGGCCACCCCACTGTCCACCCATCTGTCTGTCAAACAACACTGCTTTTATGCGTCCCTTGCAGAGAAACAAGCAGAGACACGGGCATTTTTTTTCTTCTTCTCTAGTGTACCAGATCAAATTGCACTTGACAGCTGTCCCACATTAAGTGCAGATACCCATGAAAGGTCCCACTTCAATTTGATTCTCAAGTTAATGCACAGACACAACAATACAGCTTTTTCGAGCATGAATATATTGAGTTGCTCACTTTCAGATAATGCATTGCCGTTTCTCTCAATACCGCACCTGGGATGATACACAACGGACTCACACGACAGATTCGCTGAAGTTGCCTTATGCAGGTTTCAGATAGGTCACACACATGCAACACACTCACACCTTCTAACAGGATTGCCAACACCCCTGTGCAGCAGGTGCGGAGAATGCCTATCCATAATTCACATTCTATAAAATGTAAGGCACTCAACACAACACGGCATGAACATTTTTCAGAACTCTACAGATAACATGCTCCACCCCACCCATCGTTCCCATTAAACGTGTTTTTACGTATCCATCAGAGGTTAAATTTTTACAGCTTATAAGAGACTACACATAATCACAACTCAGCCCTTTAAACCGACTCTCATCTGTCTTTTAAACCACTTACCATTACCTATATGAATGTAAGTTTTACACTACTTGTATATAAAGCGAGCTTTCTTAGTGAGACTGATGGCGTCCTGTCAAAAAACTAATGCATTTATCCATAGACCGGTTGGTTGACCGAAAAGCTCCGTTAAATTCTCTGGACACACGGCGTGTTCTTGAACATTGTGTCAAAACAGTTACTTGAAAATCACGAAAAACGAACGGCTCTAGATAAGACAATACACACACTGATCATAAAAAAAAAGAGTACCATAGTATACCTTTATCTCATAAACCACATACCGGTATACATTTAGATTGTTCGTAGACCTAGTACGGGAAAAATCGTCGCATGGGTTTGTTGTTCGTTTGCAATTTGGGTCTTCGAAGCTCGCTTGACGATCAATTGCATGAACTTTCAACGAAGTATGAATGCATTTTTAGCAAAGGTTTTTACACACTTTTGACGCAGTTTTGCTGATAGAAAGCTTCCGCGCTTCTCTCAACTTCCTTCAGGAAAGGATGGTAAAGTTTTATTTTTTATTTTAATAATGTTTGGCGCTCTTTTCCCTCTGTTGGTCTTGCACCAGTAAAAAAATCATCATCAACACTGCTTCCCTCAATGGGATTTTTGCTAGAGACATGCTGCCATTTTACTCAACCTTTTCTAGATTATGGATCCCCATCCCTCTCCCCCACCCAGTGTTTTGCTGTTACCTTCGTACAAATAATATTTAGACCAGGAAGCCAGAATTTACTATGACTTTTTCTGTCTTCATCAAATAAGCAGCTCAATTGCAACCTTTAGGGAAATTTTCTACTTTTTGACATTTTCATTGCTTCAGTGTAGCTTGAATGAATGAATCAATCAATTGTTTGGAGAGGGAAATGCCAAGTGACATGGGTGGATAAGAATTGCTGTGCATCTACCCGCCGCGGTGGCTCAGTGGCTAAGGCGTTGTGCTGCTGAGCACAAGGACGCGGGTTTGATTCCCGGCCGCAGCGGCCGCTTTTCAATGTGTACGAGATTTCGGCGCACGTTAAAGATCCCCAGATGGTCAAAATTAATCCGGAGTCCTCCACTACGGTGCGCCTCATCGCCCGTGTTGCGTCGGCACTTTAAACCCTACAATCAATCAATCAAATTCCTGTGCATCTACCATGCAGACATGCACAAGCATTTTGACTGAGATGGGGGGCATATAACTTCTATGGGTACGCCCATGACTTCAAACCTGCAGTTCTGGCCCTGCCTTTCACCACATATAGTTGCACTGGCATCCCTGCCAATTCTTCATGCAACGGCCCTCACTAGTTCTGCAACCACAACGCAAGTTTACCCAATTGCACCTTCCTTCACTTGTCCCCATGTGTCCTACTGAGGCCATGTGCATTGAGCACAGCGTGCCAGCAACAAAGGGGGCAATAGGGCACCCACTGTCTCTCAACGAGGAGCAGCTTGGTGCATTCATCGAGGCGCAGCTGTAGCAGTGAAGCCTGCTGGTCCGCGGGGTCCAAATCCTGCTGGGGCAGAACGCCTGCCTCCTCGTCCAGCAGCTTCTCCAGGTGCTCCCGCTCGGCGTGTGATGAGGCACTGCCAGACGATGCCGCTAGCAGCTCGGGGTCCCGCACCACTGACGGCCCACCACCATCGGTGGTCCTGAGTACCATTCACAGCAGAGGAGCAGATAAGGCTTTCACAAAAAGACGTACACTGAACTGATTCATCAAAGCAGTGCTACACTCGGGTGGTCTTCACTGAAATGGTGTAATCGCCTAGTTTATTTAGCATCTTCCTTACATAGAATTCCTGCTCTTCTGTTGGCAACTATAAATAAAAGTATGTGTTTTCGAATAAATCCACAAAACTCCAAGAAACATGCGCCATAGATTTTTGACAGCTTTGGGGAGAAAACTCGGGGAGAAAACTCTGGCTTTGGACGATTTCTGTCCAGGAAATGAGTGTTCATGTATCCTTTTCTTTTACTTTGGGTGAAAATTTTGTTCAGAGAATTCAAATACAGCCAACTCTCATACTAAACCATGTGCCCAAATGGCAGAATGAATGAGGGAGAGGGGAAAGAATCTAGTTATAAAGCAGCAATCTACGCAATAGGTTCACTTATACCTATCAACTTCTACCTATCAATGCCTGTTTTAAGCCTTGCTTGTGGTAGGCACCCCCCCCTTTATGCGCTTCACACAAAACTGTTCTACTATGTCATGACATTGGTTCTACAGCACCCTGCAGGTTAGAAATTCATTTTCAAAATTATTACACGGATGGGCTGGTCTGCTGAATGGAGGGCTTGCCAAGGTAAATGGCAGAACCTCCCATGCGAGCCTGGCCTCAATGCCCTAAGCTACCTTTCCCAGACTTACTGACGAACATTCTCCCACAACTTGCTTGACAGTGATTCAAGCGGTGCCACTCTCAGGTATGCACATCTTGTACGGGTTGGTACAAGACTAGTACTAGTTGGCATGCATGTCTTGTACTAACTGGCCACTTTGTACCCTACCAATTGGCTTTATCTCTATACCAGGTGGAAGTGCTGTGGAGGCCAGTTGTAACAAAGTTGGTGGCAATTTGAGGTCCCATTGCTCTATCCACTTTGTTATATCTGGCCTCCACAAGTGCAGAACAAATGAAAATTACGATTACTTTGTCGCTACCACTATTTCATTATTGCTTACTTAGATTATTTTGAGAAATCGTTTCCAACTTAGGGGTCAGTTGTTTCCGTCTTAGTACGCACACAAAAGCTTGCAGGCCACAACTGGAACCAAAATTTCTGCCAAGGTGGCAATGGTGCATTTGCCAAGATGTTGCAGGCCACAGATGAATATGCAATGTGACAGCTGATTATGCCATCCATGACCTCACTTGCAGAAATAGGCTAGTTGGGACAAAATGTACTTAATGGGCGTAGTCTGGGAAGAACTGTTGCAAAATTGGCAAACTGCATTCTATCCCTTTTGTTGTGCATGCCACACGACTGAATTAACCCTGTTAATGCAGGGGCATCCCCAGTGGGAAAAATAAGGTAGTCCTCAGGCATGTGACCTGCCTTGTCCTGCCCATACAGGAGCTACCAATGGGAGAGGAACACCTCTCATCGGCCAATCGTGGTGGCCCCGATCCCAGAATGGGAGAGCAGCACAGAGGCGGCTCCCACAGGCCCCCACCGCAAGTAGTGGAACTCCTGGCGCAGCTGGTCCACCTCGGCCTCCAGCTCGTGCTTGTCCCGCTTGAGAGCAGCGGCCTCCTTGGTCGCTGCATCCATTCGGGCCCTGAGCAGGCGAGCCTCTTCCCGAGCCTTGTTGCGCTCCGTGCGCACCTTGCTCCACTTCTCGCGCCAGTTGGCTGTGCAGTCAGACCACCTGCAATGGGGGGGCCTCACTGGGTGAGCCTTTTAAAAGAGCGCTACGCACTGTGATTTCGCAAAAAAGAAACAAGGCAGAACTTTACCCTTAGTTTTATTAATCTTTTATATTTGTTGGATGAAACGAGGTAGCACAGTGAAGTTCCATGAATGCTCTCTGTATTGTTTGGGGTTTACCTGCATTTCAACAGTATTCTGCTACAATACTGGTGCTACCGTTGTAATTAGCTAACAGGCACATGCATTAAGAGTGTGAAGAATAAGCCAAATACCACGAAAGAAAAATAAGAATGAGCCTACACTGTGTCAGATCAGGTAAACATTAGAGTGCATTTAGACTAAGTTAACTCTGAGGTGTAGGAGTGCCTTTTTATTCATAACCATATTCACAACCCAGTGGGGTAGCCAGGGGGAAAGGGGGGAAGGGGGGGGGGGGGCTGACCGTCAGCCCCCCCCCCCCCCTCCCTTCCCTTTTTTCTCTCGAAATTTTTCCGGCCCGCGCTGTGCTGCCTGTTATGCCTAGTATGTCACCTGTGAACAAAGGCGCATAACCTTCGGACATGCCACTATTAAAAACATTCACGACTCAATGCCTACCCTAACGCATTGGTGCTTACACAAAACAAAGCGCCCCGGTCAGGATAATTGTGGAGGAGTGCAGCTCCAAAAGCGGTGGCGCCCTTGGGTAAGCTCAGCCCACGTTGTGCCCCTTTTGTGTGTGGCATGTCGCCCCACAGAGAATAATTGGCCAGCTGAGTCGTTCTCAGCAGAGGAGATTGACTCGTCACGGTATGGCCAGGGAAGCAAGGAGTGGTCCGCACTAACTGGCGGCATAAAGAAAGAGAGGCATTGATGGGTGAAGACTGGTACGATGAAGGCCGGATAGGGAAAAGACGATCTTTGTATGTGTAAGCAGAACCACGTGCAAGCAATGGTGGCAGACAGTCAATACTCCTGCAAGTTAGCTGAAAGAAAGCGATGGGTCTGTGTATTGGGTGAAATGTAATGTGCGCTTTAGCTGAATGCGGCAAAGTATGCCCCTCTTCCATGTGTCCCCCTTCATTTTTTCGTTTTCACGTTTCTGTAGAGCCTGGAGGGTGCTGATGTGGGATAACTGCTTGGTCTCAGCTTGCACGCACTGCATGTCCCCTTCTGAAAGCGGTGTTGCAGACAGTCATTCTCTCCTCTGCGATTAGACAGATTCGTTTGGCAGTATTTTTCGCCAACCTAGGCAACTGGGGAAAAGCGGGTTGGCAAAAAGGGCACACTGCGGCTCGCCGCCAAGTTCCAGACTTAATCATAAACGTGAAGGCACGACGGTCACCAGCCCTGCAGACGGCGGTCGCGACAGTAACAAATACCCGATGGCCATCTTTGACCTCGGTCACAACTAAAGCCCCTCCATTGCGTCCACAGTCGCTTTTTCCCTGGGCAGCGGCTGCCCAGAGCAGTGTATATTCAGGGGCCAGAGTCACAACAGCGATGTGACAGAACGGCGCAAGGACAGCAGCGCCCCGGCTTTGGAAAGTGCCAACGCACAAAAGATACCACAAATGTAAGTCATTTTCTTCCCCTGACCACTGATTTATCCTTGTGTTATCATTGAAGTCTTTTAATATTTAAATAATCGCTTCCTAATATTTACACGATGTCACAGTACCTTTATGTCTGCGAGCCCAAAAATTTTTATCTCGTTTTATTTCTAAAGTAATATCTGCATTTGAATTGGTTGTTGAAAGAAGCGCCCACAATGAAGCAGATAGGTAACTTTGAACAAAGGGAAAACGTAAATTCAACTCATATAAACGCCTGAATATTCTATGATGCACAAAGTTGGCGAGGGTTACTCAGAGCGTATCGGGACAGCGTTAAGTACATGAAGAGTTACTGCTGTCCATGAAGTACATGAAGAGTTAAAGTACATGAAGAGTTAAAATATATATCTGTTCTCGCTGCAGTTTTAGCAGTTTGCTTCATTTACAGGCACACAACTCCATGTGAGGTAGCCGCTGCTGCATGGTGTGCTCGTCATCACGACTTTTGTTGCCCCGTTACATACCGACACGTGCATCCACTGCTACACCAAATTTAAAATCATCATAGCAGTGTGCGCAAGTGAAGGACCTTCGTACTGGTGGCGACGAAATGAACGTGCCTTTCCAGTACAATTTTCCTTTCCCTCTTTCTGGCCTTTCTTTGAAGTTTTGTGGGCTCAAGAGTATCCTTCTTTCAATGCTCAATCGACTTGGCATGATAAACGAATGTAGTAATTTAAAAAAAATAGGCTACAGACCACAGGCCCTTTCAAGAACACCAGCACACTTCCGCGCTCCCCCCCCCCTCCCCCCCTCCCCCCCCCTTCTTTCTCGGCCCATATATGGGTGCACGCTGATGTGATTCTGCTTGAATTTTGAGCAACAGTCAGCATTACTTAAGTAATCAAAATGACCGAGGAATCAACACCGTAAACAGAAATTATCACCGCAAACTTGGCAATTTTTTGCCAATATGCTATGTTGAAGCCTGAAACCATGCATCAGTTTGAACATCACGGTCGTTGTCAACCAAGCGAGTGCCTTAGCTGTACTATAACTCTCCGCTTCGTGCTGAAACACTGTAGTCTGAGCATTTATGTATGCGGGGCCATGCCCTTACGCATGTTTTTTTGGTGCACTGCGGGCAACAAAATGCTAACTTGTTTCGAGCATCGACCCACGCCCGAAGGTCATGCTGGCTCTGTACAACTGCCCAATGCTCCGTTTTCTGGTGGACCAAGGAGCTTCCCTACATAATTTCCATTTCCTGTGTCGCTAACGAAAACTACAAAATTCCTATGCGTCCTATACATTCCCGCCCATGCTGTTTTATCGTTTAGCTTTAAAACCGGCAATGTGTACTCGGCTGAACAAAGCAGCGCACGCGTCCACTAAAAAGTATGTTCTTTCATTAATGTTTCAAACCAGAATGGTAGGCCCTCATTATAATTCTTTCCTCAGATCTCACGACAAAATTTCAAATGCAGCAAGATTTTGCTCAACTTGCGTAGAACATAACCAACCACAAGAGTATGGTCATACAATGCCGTCTTTGCATTATTACATGTTCTTGCTATATTTAAAGTTATATATAGCATTGAATAGTGAAATTTGCAGAGACTTGCTCTACCTTATTCAGGAGTGGTACCTACAACTAAAGGGGATGGCCGCCCAAGTAAAGTTACTGGATAGCACCCGCCTTCAGGCAGACTATAGGGCATTTATGCACGAAGCATTGAAAACTTGACGGAATAATGCAAGCATTTTAAAACACCAAGGGGGAGCTCATTACAGCAGAGTCGACATGTGGGCTGTACCGAAATGTTTAACCAGATTGACGTTGTTACAAAGCACCAGCTTCTCATGTTCGCCCGGCGTCCTTAGAATCTACGAGGTGGACTGCGTCAGAATCAAAACAGAAGCGAAACTTTCAACTGACATGGCTTGACAATACCGATGTCTGAATTATTCTGCTTTGCGTAAGGGCTAATCCTACCATGTTCATGTAATCTTCACCATTAACAGCGCAGTTCTTGTGCGTGATGCCTGTGTTTAGGTTTGGTATTTGCTGAAATTATTGGTCGTGATATAATACTGCTTGTATGCAAATTCATAGCCTGTCGTATTTTTTTTTTTTAAGATCAGACCAGCACTACACATAACGTAAGTGCATAGATTCGATGTAGGCTGCACAAAATGAGCTTCATTGGCCTTACACTGGAAGCTGCTGTACGGGCGTAAAATGCTCATAAGCAAAAAATTTTCTTCTGCATAAGCAAAAAATTTTCTTCTGCAACTAAATAAAAAAACAACTATGTAATTCTTACGACCTAACCGTTTTATTGCGGATGTCACACTCATCATACCACACACATTGAAATAACGCAAGTAATCACATGAAACTAAGGTCATTTAATGCAACGGGCACAAGGTGCCTGTGCGTGCAGTATATGTCCCTTATCACGGGCGCAGATTTGCACCACGTGGTCTGCGGATTTCTTCTCAGTTTACAACTTCACCTGGCACTAAAATACCATCATAATCAACACCAATATCATGAGCGAGACCTTACACAGCCCATTTGAAGACAGAATACAACCTTGTTGAATTTGAAAGAACTCCCCTTTGGTAACTCACTCAGCTCCATCCCAGTCACAGAAGACGTTTTTCAACCAAAGCAATGCAACAAATATCAAAAATTCGCAAACTTCGCGCTGCAGTGACGTAACATCGGCAGGAGTGATGTAGTTTAGGCCAGCACTAAGACGTAGTTATGAGTGTGTTAGCAGCACGTTAAAATTCACATGATATGACTAATTGAACTAGAGGCCCTTCAACAATCGCACGATCATGTTTCTTGGCGGTGGTTTAGGTCGTTGGGCGCCAATCGTACCAACAGGATCCTGTGACATCATAGAGAAATTGCCGGAAAGTGGCTGGGGATTCGTCACTGCTTCTTAGGTTTTCTTTAATATCTCGATTATTCCTTTGAAGCTTGCGATAAGAATGGTATCATTGCTATCCAGACAATGGAGTCTATTTAATGAACCAAACATGTACACTCAAACCCGATTATAGCAAACTCTAATATGCGTTGCGATTAGTTCAAGATATCCAATAATTCGATATAGCCGAACCCGTCTATAACGAATTTTTTTGTTACGAGTTCGCAATACGTGAGACGCCCCCCCTGCCATTCCCAGATAACAAAACGAACACATTAAGTATGCCATTACCTTACACACAACAATCCATTTTTTGCATACAATAAAGCTACTTTCCGCCTTAACTGCCTACATCGCAAGGAAGGTGTGCTTTCTCATTCTCTACACAAGACATGGTTTGCACCAGTTCAAGTCCGTGTCCTCCAATATCGAAGCAATACTGGTGGGGAACATTGGCTGGCAAAAGCGCTTCATAAAGCGTCGGACGGCTTTACATTGTGACATCCTCAGTCTCTTCAGTGCTTTCAGCAGCACCAGCTGCCATGACACCGGTGACGGTGTGTGCACTCGAGGGGCTCACAGTGACGGCAACATCATCGTCAACGTTCAGGAAATCCTCTGAGGACACTCCTTTCGGCACAGTGCAGTTCACCGATGATGCCATCTTGGTACAGACTCGCTGGCTGGATGGGCTCCGTCGTGAATCCCGTCCGTCGGAAACAGTTACGGAAGGTGTCGGGCGTCACGTCGGTCTATGCGAGGCTCAACATCTCAATCATGGCCAATCAGCACCTCAATCGCCGCTCCAAGACAACGCATTTAGGTGGTAATTGTAGTCGCGCCGAGTTCCATATATCTGATGTGAACTTCATTACAAGCAATATGCCTTGCATGCATTTTCGTAACAGATTTGCTTTTGTTCGATATATAGCGTAATTTGCTCTATCCGGGTTCGTTATAATCGGGTTTGACTGTATTTTGTCTTCTTAGCCTTTAGGGACGCTTGCAAACTAATTCAATTTTTGTTCTGTCGGGGGGCGGGGAAAGGGGGGGCTTGAGAACAACATTAGCCCCCCCCCCCCCCGAAAAAAAAATCCTGGCAACGCGCCTGTCACAACCTTCTAATGCTTATTTATACAATCTTCAACCAGATACATACTAATGGTTGCCATCTTCCTCTTAAACTTTTTGTTTACACTACAGCTGCCGATCACCACCCATCCCAGCTAAATAGACCTGTGGAGTAGAAACAGATGAATGTTGTATAAAAATGCTTTGACGACCTTAGGAGACATTAAATGTTATATAAAATTTGATGTACTTTCCTACTGCAGTATACTTGGTGTTCAGCTTCGAAAAGCAGCTGGAAAGTCATTAAAAGATACCAAAGTCTGCTGCTGTTCAGAACAATTGGAGCAAACGAAAGCACCCTTGCACACTCCAGATATTGGAATAAATGGGACTTGAGCCCAAATCTGCGGGAAACGAGCAGAATGCACTCAATGTGAGCCCAAATGAAGACTAGAGGAGAGTTGGTAAAACATTATCGAAAGCTGCCACGGCAGTGCCCAGTGCCACAGAACGTGGCCACGCCCGCCCACTGGGTGACTTGGCCACGAGACGAAGGTAACAAGGCACGTCACTCGAGGGGGGAAAAAAGGGAAGAGCAGCAAGTAAACAAAGGAAAACGAAAAACATGAAACCGGGTGATGGAAAGAGATAGTGAAGAAACAGTAAGTGCATAGTGGTTTATATACGAGAGCTTTTGATCTCAACTTATTCTCGACTACACATCAGCTCTCGCATTAAGTTCGATTTGGCACTACATAGCGAAATGCACAATGAGGTATACACATCCCTCCTTCAAGTTACACATGGGGAAATGGTAGAGTAAAAGACACAGCACGAGGCCCCCTCCCCCCCCTTCATAGTTGGCACACTTGCCGTTCGCTTGTGACCGTTATGGCAAAACCAAGCTGGCTAAAGTGAGAGCAGCAGCTATGCTCGCACACCTGCTGAAAGAAATGGGCAGCAGCGCATGGACAGTATTCACCATTTTGCCACAGCTGTTGACACACGAGCCGCCTGCTGCACATTTCTCAGTTTCAAGCTGCTTGCACTAGTCGTGCAAAGCCGGTGTGTAGTTACTCACGTAGTGAAGCTGGAGAAGAGCCTAATTTCTTTTTGTGCCTTTAGTGGCTCCTTCCCTTTCTTCATCTAGCACTGCATAATCCAACCACAAATTTTTTTCTAGACTTTTGAACCCACTCACAGCCAGTTCTTAATTCCCCGTCCTATACATTCACGAGAGGAACAAAGGTTTTGGCACGAAGTTCCCATACCACCGCATAGTTTTTTCCATCTGGGCAGCCCTGGCACGAGCTTCCTCCAGTTCCCGGAGGCGAAGTTCTTCTTTGGCTTCCCATTCTGAGTCATAAGAGCGGTAAGATGGGTCACGCTTTACGTGCGACGACATGGCTCTCAGTGCGCCTTGTGGTTGCCTGCACGAGAGTCACCAAACCATTAGCCTGTTGAGCAGGGAGCAACGACACTCAGTTCCTTGCCACTGTTAAACATAATCATAGTCAGCACACTTTGCTTTTATCATCACTGCTCGAACATAAAAGGCTCGGGAGGATTGGATGTTGCCTGCAAAGTGCCATTCTGATAGTCCCTCAGCACTTGCAAAAGGCGCAGACTTGGAAAGCATAACGTCTTACATATTTCTTCAAAAAAGGTCTACGAATGTACAGCTGACTCGTTAACCCGAACCAACCCTTACCTACAATGCTTTGTGCAAGTTTGCAGTCCAAATATGCCAGTTAGTGCCATCATGCCATTGTAATAGATGACAAGCTGAGAGATATGAAGAGTGGTAAATTTGACACTTTATTTCAAGGAACCACTCTTTGTACCTTTTTACGAACCATCACAACAATAATGTGCCACGCGTACCAACTTGTATGTGCAGGAAAAACTGCTACAGTGGAATTTTCAACCCAGTGTGACAGCCCCTTTTTTGAAAGGAATACAATGGACTAGTTTCCTACGTTCAAAATAAAATTGAAGATGTTTTTTAACAACTCCGCAGTTCGTGTCTACATGTGCAACAACTTTCTCTGCAATGACTAAAAATTCAACTGCATGTTATTTAAATGCAATAGTGCACAATCCCAACCTTTTTTGATGGCACCATGAAAAGAAAAAAAAACACGAAAGCAAAATATGCGGGCGAGCTTCAGTGACGTAACCAGCAAGCAACCAAACCAAAAAGATTATTAATGGGCTATCAGAGGGGCTTTGCTGTACAATTTTAAAGCCACCTAGTTGCAAGGACATGGCCTAATCCAGTAGTATCATGGCAGGATAACTGCCCAGCTCAAAACAAACGTGTATGCACACCCCGAGTATGCTGTCAAAACACATTTATTGCACCATACACGTGGCTGTAGAAAATCTCACCCACATCAAGACACCATGTTACTCTGGCAGTATGAAAAGCCATGCGATCCCATGTTACTGTGAACCGTCATTAAGATAGTAGTTCTACTAAGCATACACTATAGGCAGCCAACTCACACAAGTGAAAAACAAAACTAAACTGAGATGCTACCTACAAGTCCCCATTGCTACAATACCCAGAAAAGAAATGTGTCGGGCCGTAAGTGCCAAGGCTACATCTGGGCAATATGGCGCACCATAGTGGAAGGCTACGGACTTTAGACCACCCTGGGACCTTTAACACGCGCCGAAATCCTGCAGACAGGCATTTCCATTTTTTGCCTCCATCATACTGCTGCAATGCTTATTGGCACTGCTGCAATGAGGATGCATGGGGCCCTCTGTAGAACAGCGATGCCTGGTAGTCCTCTAGCTTCAATAACAATGTGGACCTTGACACTTTGCCTACCAAAAAGATTTAATCAGTTCTGCCTGTGAACTGGCAAAAACACAGACTTAGTTGGTTTTGCAGTAACTACATTTTGATATTGCTTTTCTTGCTTTTCTGTAAATGAAACGCTGCAATAGCACAGAGAGTACGGGTATTCATGAATGACAACGTACAAGCCTCCTCCCCCTTTTTTTTCATATGTTAAGTTCCACGCAACAAAACAATGGACGGGCTATGAGGCACGCTGTAGTGGTGGGCTACGGACTAATTTTGACCCCTTAGGGATGTTTAACATGAGCCGAAACGCCTATCAGCCCCTGGGTGTGCAGTAAGTGTCAACGTGAAGTGCATAATTTTGGTAATGTTTGTGTCATTTTATTTTTCGTCAACCCAGCATTGCATCCTATTTCTTCAATGCTAGCATGACAAAAATAAACTTGTTGCTTATAACCCAAAAACAAACAGATGACATTTGTTTTTCATGCAGTGAGCAGCCAGTTCACAGTCAGATGTCTACAAATATGTAGTGACATGCTTGACCAAATAAGGGTACATGATAGCAAAATTTCAGCAAGTGAATATTTTTTTGCTTGCAGTGAACAATGAAAGTTTTGTTGTATTACATTCGTTGCACCCACAGGAAAATATCATAAGTAACTGATGGTGTCCTGACTGACCGAAAACTTCCTTATTGATACTTGGAGGATACAAATGGAATCGATAGGGGAAGGATTAATGGACACACAAGTGAGAAGCATGGGTCTAGGTTGGCTTTTTGTGTGACCAAGGAATGGTACAGGTGCCCTCAGAAGTAATTGGAACACGGGAGCTGTAGCCAAGCCGCATAGAAGTGCCGTGCAGCTGCACCAGTGGTAAACGGAAGAAGCAGAACACGCATGAGCGCCTGCCGACGGTGATAACTCATTAATACCTGTAAACACACTTTTACCATGGCATGAGCATTTTTCACAGCATACTGGTTTCACTGATGGTGCTGATAGCAAGACACATCGGGCGGCAGCGTCTCTCACACACTTACAGCATACACGAGCTGCTGGAAATCTGCAGTGATGATTTTTCCTTCTATTATTTCTAGTTGTGTTTGCTGTCAGCGCAATCACCGACATTATTATGCTGCGAACAATGTTCGAAGCCAGGTTAAAAGATGTTGTTTGAGAGGTATAGATGGGCTATCCCCTTCCATGTCCTTTGGCATGCCAGCATGCATGTTCTGATCCCTCCGTTACCACTAGTGCAGCTATACGGCGCTCCGATACGGTTCAGCCACAGCTCCCGTGTTGTAATTACTTCTGACGGCACCTGTACATCGCATTCTAGCTCAACAAAGTGGCAAATTACACTTTTTGTTGGAATAATAGGAGCTGATCACTTGAAAACTTGTTAGCGCACAAGAGAGATGACCGCGAAACAAGCATGTCACATATCTCTATTCGCAGACTATTGCCTATTGGACACTTGGACATTATCACGAGTTGTTGCTGCTCGTTAGAGTTGTAGTTTGAATTTAATGATTTTGTAAGGCAAAGCCAAAGTGCGTGTAGCTTGACATTTATAGGCGACGGTATCATGCAAGCCCGCCAAGTCAGAGAGAGGCCGCACAAGCGGATATCCCTGGCTGCCGGCAAGTGCTCCGCCCGGGTATTCCTTTCCAGCAGATATGCAAGGCTCATCGCTAACATGGTACTGAGGTCCATTACACCCCCCCCCCCCTCCGCCCCCCATTAAATAGACATGAAAAGAAGGCACGATATAAAATGACATGTCCCTTGTCATCCGCCGGAGCATGCGAGGCAGCTGCTCTCCGTCGCCGGCAAAACCGCCCGCTCAACTGCACGATCTGAGTGGAACGTCAGCCCATAGCCTCCTTAAAGGAGGCTATGGTCAGCCACACAGCAGCTCGCCAGCTTTGCCTCCTGCGTTGCTAACTCCCGTGGGAACAACAAGAAGGCACGCGGTCAGCTGGTACAAGCTCGTAACCTCCACTCCACTGTCGTAGCAGTTGAGGCACACGATCTAAAGCGATCGCATACGAACATGAAACAATGGCACATATATTTGACAGGCGGATTCGAGAAATAGACGTCATCACTTGCCTTCACTGTAAGAATCACGGATCTGTGCGGCTTGGTGGCCTAACGTTCCTTCTAGTACAAACTCGCTTCAGTGAACCTTGCGCTCCCGTTCCGTGTGCCCGCACTGATAGACGTTGCGAAGCCCACGACTGTCAAACAGCATTTTGACAATCACTGATGATATCGCGAGCGATGCTAGGACTTTAGATCAGCGGGATATAACACGATACCCGCAATGGCAAGTAAACGCAACGGCTGCATAGCGGGAGCAGATCTAGTCGAACGGAGTCGTGAACGATACGGAACGGACCATGGAGGAACGGACCACCATTTGCAGACCGCCGTCTTGGAAGCCACGTTCATCCAAGCCGCCTGACAAGCCGGAAGTGAATTTCACTGCCTTCAAGGAAACTGGCGATGAGGGTGAACATGTCAAAAACATTTATAGATGCTTATTTCTTCTGTTGGTTTCTGATTTGGATATTTTTTCTTTCGCAAAATGTTGGTGTGTCGAGGGAAGTAGCCGCTTGTTCCAGCGCCGCCTTTAATAAGGCCAGATGAGGCTCTGAAGTCCCATCACCAGTACATCAAACGTGACGGTAGAGAAATCAGCTGATTCTTTGCGGTTGCGAGGAGTTGGTAGTGTGATTCCGGTGAAGCCGCTTTACGGCTTATCCGACACCGCTTCCCCACTCGCCCTCGCTACCACTAATGCTTCGTTCACAAGTTGCGCAATCAGCTGATCAGCAATTGCAGTTTTGACTCGCGTCGTCCGCTCGGAAGAAGAGCGGGAATCGAAGGAGCGTCGGCGCGCACAGAAGCGCGAATGGGCGCGAAAACAACGAAAACCCTCTGCTTCAGACGTGCAGCCACCACCGTTACCACCTCAAGTCCCACTTCATCGAGTAGCTGCGAATCCCTCCCGGATGAATTATTATTATAATTCTTTATTCAGAAGGGTGAAGGTCTCGTCAGGGATGGGGAAGATGGTAAAGGAGGTGGGGGCGTCTACATCCTCATGTATCCCCATGGTAATGGCGAAGGTCCACAGGGACATGACAGGCTCTTTTGGGCGAGCCCGGCCCAGAGGAAGCGATGCCTACTCCTGGAGGGTTTTGATGTTTGGCAGCTCTTCTCTCCGCCGCGAGCCTCAAGCACTCCCACAGCATGTGCTATATTGGGCCGCGTTGGCCCGTGACACGAGGAGGAGGTCACGATGGTCGTCTCCCTGCAGTTCACGGGGGCTTCTCTCAGGTGTCTTGAGCGGCGGGAAATGTATGCCTGCCACTTTGCGAGCACGTGCTCCGTGAGAGCAGCCCCGGCTCTTATTTTGTGTACCAGCACTTGGGGTCCCCCTGGGACAGACAGACAGAAAAACTTTATTTCGGTTAATGCCATTCAGGTCGCGCTTGTAGCCGGTGGCATCCACTCACCAGCGACCTCCTCAGCCCTGTCGATTAGCCGGACCTGAAGGTCCGGATCGGAGCTGCGGAGCGCGGCCTCCCAGTGCTCCTCAGTGGTGATCAGTGGGAACGGATCCTGGGGGCATGCCCATATTATGTGAGATAGGGTGGCGTGTTCACCGCACAGGTTGCAGGCTGCAGTGGGGTAGAGACTTGGGTGTACGTGGGTAAGACGGGCTGGGTTGGGGAAAGTGTTCGTTTGTAGCAAATGCCAAATATGAGCTTTGCGGTTATCTAATTGCTGGTCCGCCGGTGGGTAGATCCGGCGGGAGAGGCGGTAGTGTGTGGTGATATCATTAAATGTGACCAGGCGATCCCTCGCAGACCGCGCCCCGTGATAGGGATAGAGATTAGGCCCTGCCCGGATCGTGAGCCCTCGGGCGTGTTCGTGGGCCGTCTCGTTTCCCTCGAGGCCGGAATGTGCGGGTGCCCAGGTCAAGTGAATTGTCTGGCCTGGGGATATGGGTGGACATTGTCCCAGAATTTTGAGTGCCACTCGCGATAATCGGCCAGTGGCGAAATTTTGAATTGCAGTCTTTGAATCAGAAATGATTGTCTTGGGGGTGGGATTCCGTATTAAGGCTAAGGCTATGGCCGCCTCTTCCGCCGTTTCTGGGCGGGTGGCTCGTATAGTTGCCGAGTTTAGAAGTCTTTTAGAGAGGTCCGTTATAGCGACTGCGTATGCATCATGGTGCCTGTATTCTGCTGCGAGTCCTCCTGGTAGTGGTCATAGGTCGTGGTGTGTGTGGCAGCAGGGAGCTTCGCCCTGCTCTCTTGTTTGGTGGTGGCTGTGTCGTCTGCAGGGTCGGGGTCGTGCTATTCTAGGGGAACAGTCTGATGGGTCAGAGTGTATGCTTTTTTGTCGCTCGCCCACGCGTGGGTGGCCTCGTTCCCGACTCCACCCGCATGTCCTGGCACCCAGTCCACTCACACGGTAATGTATTTTGTTGGCCAAAAACTCTTCGCAATCGTCTGGATAAGGTGGCTTGTGGATACGACGACTGGGGTGCCACCAAGTCTTGCCATCGCCTCTCTACTGTTGGTATATGCGGTAAACTTCCAAACCTGGTGCTCCTTCGCTTGGGAGTGGTTCGATGTTGTTCACCGTGAGCAGTTCTCCCTCCAGCTCGCATCGCACTGTGCTCAGCAAGGTGTCAAACTGAAACGTCCGCCTTGCCCACACTGGCCCATCTGCACAAGCAATGGTAACACATTTGGTGGTCACATCAATGGTGGCGTCCACGAATATTGCACCTTCTTGCAGGTCCACTCGCACTGCGACTGCGGCACGCTTCTCTGTGGTGGTTTTCCCTGCAAACCCTCAATGTGGGTTTGGGGGTGCTGACAAGCTCATCTTCCCAAGGGGGGTTTGGATTTGGTGGTGGCCCCGCATGAATAGCAACTTAGTTCTTCAGCTTGAAGGGCTTTCAGTTCGACATTTTCGCCGGTGTCCTTCACGTCTAAGCCCATGCACATCACCAGTTGCTGGTTCATGTGTGCTCAGGTGGAGGGAGGGGGTAGAGGCGCACGCACTGCTAGGCTGCATGCCCACACCGATGACATGCCGTTGTGCTGGTGGGAGATTTAAACATGGATGTCTCACGGCCCATTGCGACCTGCCTGCTGTCCTCTGTGGTCAAATGGTTTGGGTTTGTGTGCTACACAAACATTACGTGCCTACATTGCAGGAGGGAAGCAGACAGCCCCATGTTCGCCTGCGAGAATAAAGCTCGAGTCCTCCCAAGCTTCATTCAGCTAATGGGCTAGGAAGTGCTCAATCACAAATTTTAAGTGTGTTTTGTTTCGCGCACTCCTTGGACTGCACCCAGCTTTGCTGGTCATCCTTCTTCAGAGAATGGAAGGGCACTAAATTTTCAGGTACATTAGCCTTCGCGATTGCAGAGTTTAATTTTTTATTTAGAATGGTCATTTTGTGCTGCATTTACCAGTGATTGTAAGCACCAGGCAGAGGACATCAGTAGGGGCTAGTTGGTGCAGCGTAGCTGGAGTGGAAAGCGCTTAAATTTTGAGCAAGGGAACGAGGACAGGAAGAGCGACAACACAGAATATGCACATCGCCCTGTGTTGTTGTTCTTCCTTTCCTCATTCCCTAGTTCAAAGTTTAACCGCTTTCCACTCTAGCTAATCAAACAGAGGAACTGGCACACTGAAAGGGGTTTAAGCTGCTGTCGTGTGGGAGGGAAGGTAGGACTCTGTAAACATAAAAGTTGCAGCCTAACGTTATTGTTCTTTAATGGCGCAAGGCTAACTAAAAATGTTCTGTGTCTGAAACATCTATTTCAGAAAAATATTTTGGTTGCCGTTATTATTCCCTTTCGTTATGATGCATCCCAACCAGACGGGCTTCTTTCCGTCAAACCCACAATTTCAACTCGAACTGAAGCATAAGAAATAGATGAAACATTGAAATACAAACCTCGTGGTGCGACGTGTCACCTCCTTGAGAAACACATTGCACTACACCTGCATTCATGGGCATTTTTATACAGGGCTGTTTCTTCACCTCCTTCCTTCAAACAGCAAAAATCTACAGGGACCACGTAGCTGTGCACAGAGCCCACAACCCACCTGTATCTCGCATACGGTAAGTACATCCTGCTCCCAAGTACATCCTGTCCTTGAATAAAGTAGAACAGGCCAGTTCGAATATACTCGTGGTGGCCAGCATATACGAAACAAGACACAAAGAGGGGATGACACAGGCATTCCAAGCTCGAGTGGGGATGACATGAGCTCCATAGCACCCGCGTCATCCCCATTCTTTTTGTCCTTTGTTTTCTATGTGCTGGCTATCATGTGCATACACCTTGCCACATACCTGCAAGGGTGTAACCCCCATATGTACCCAGTTCAAATTTTTATAGAAACTTTTATATACATATAGCCATTTTCATAAACCTGTCAATTTCATACATCTGGATATTGTACTATCTCTACTAAAGATCACCATATGTAGTCTTTGTACCCCTCTGATGACCTCCCTAGCTACCAACAGCACCAATCAAGTGCAATGAGTACAGATTCCTGGGCTAGTTGGTGTTGCACTGTTGAAAAATTCATGGCGCATGCAGACAAGGACACTATGATAAGGGTGTAAAGGAGAATACGATAAGTGTGTGACTACACATGTACACATTTTTCTCATAAAACTAGTTGAAAGTAAGTGCTCTGTGGTGTCTCTTCCTTCTGTGTCCTTGTTTACATGCGATATGAATTTTTCAAAAATCAAATGCCATCACTGCAAACACCAAGCTTTACTAGTTGCAGCCAATATAGAAACATTGTGCAAGTACAATTAATGAAAAACTGCACACATGATGCGGGAAGCCAAAAAATAAATTGGTTATCAAAAACCAACTCATCAAAGCAGACAATGCCAGTAGAACAGTTCAAGAGCTGTAGCTATTTTGCACACACATATAAACTTCCAGCTAAAGAATATCAGTGTCCTTCCTGCATTAATGGTGATGAAATTTCACGTTTAGTTATTTGTTTTTGGTGTAGTCAATTGGCAAGCGTTGCCTTCTGTAGCCACTCCCCCCCTCTTCCCAACCTGCCAACAATGGTGTCATGCCTATGGAACCGGAACCTATCTTGCTTAGAATGATATATGTATCCCACAAATATTTGTTCAAATTATCTTCGAAATAGATAAAATTAGCACCCTGGCAACGTCGTGTCTAGGGCTCAGGCCGACACTATTGCCTCCTATGCATCGACCTCTGCAACTGGTCATAAGCCAATAGTGGGTTCACTGCACCTGGATCCCCGCTTGAAGCACTTTCAGCACTTTTTTTTTTTTGCCAATGAAGAGAGAGTTTCCCTTGGCCAGCATTAGCTGTTGCAATGTCGCAACTACAACCAGTCTGCTTAACTGAAGCATTTCCCCTTACATGCACTATACTGTTGGGCTCTTGTTTTGAAGGTCGCACGTTGATTTTTTGCAGCAGCTTGTTGTCAAGTTCAGCGGTCACAGATGACAATGGGCACATCATGGTTGCCCCGATTACCCTTTGTGCCCTTATCTACGAGAACATCCGCCTGCCTTAAGCCCTAGGATTCACAAGCAATAAACAAGATAAGTGTGCATGGGCGAAAATGACTAAAAGGAGACAAGAATGCCAACGGAGAAGAAAAACAACAGGCCCTCTCTGCTCAGGCAGTGTGCGTAGACTCCCATGATAGTTGCACGATCATCTGGTGCCCCAGCTACATTTCCTGCCAGCTTGTGCTGTAGCACCCTTTTGAGACCAGCAAACTGCTTGCACTCGACTTCTCTGGTTTTCCATTCTTCCATAAAAAAGGGCACTTGTTCTCCTCTGGAAAGTTGTCTAATGGTGCTGAACCAAGAAATGGCATCCTTGAGTCAAACAGTTTTACGCAGTGCAACAGCGCCCAGCTGTCTCAACAACTCGCAAAAGCCATGCGTGGATTCAGCATGGGAAAGGTGCTCCTTTGGGCATCTACTCTATCTTTCCCTTTGCCGCTCATTTACTCCATCAGGGACGCTCTTCCTGGTCTTTAGCCCTCCTTAGTGCATCGTTCTCCCCTTTACTAATGTTCTTTCACTTTATTGTCTCACCATCACCTTAGGCGTGCCGATGAATGTCTACAACCAAGTGTTATCCAAAGATTTTAGCTGCCCATCATAGAGACTACTGCTTTTCACAAAGACAACCAAAAGATATTTCCTCCTCATTCATGATGCCCGCACTGGCGGTGCACAGTATTAACCCAACCACAATAGTGGCTTATGCCGCACAAACAAAGCAGTAAAAGGAGCCTGATCTCGTAACCTGTGTGCAAAGCCCCAGCATCCGTTACGCCTTAGCCACTATTGGTGCATGTGCAAGTTTCAATACACCGCTTACAACACAGCCAATTGATTTCCTTATCCAAGTCCTGTACAAGGCATTGGGACTTTCAATGAGATTGCCCCACCCAAAAGGGACCATGATTGCTATATTTACAAAAAAAACTGCTCGTAGCTAGCTCTACACGACTTGCATGAACATTAAATTTGATTTCAAGAAATATAAACAAAAAGGACAGCACTGGCGCTAGGTTTACTGCCAATGCCCAAAAGCAATTGCATCCAAGAGATAACTGGATAAGTAGCATCTTTTTTTTTCTTCAGGCAAACTTAGGTACCATGGCCACCATGGCAACCATAGCCACCATGGCAACCATAGCCACCTTGGTTGGCTAGGCACAAGGTGCATGCTCGCATCGCGGATGCCCTGCTGTCACCAATGGACACAACAAAGACTTGGAGGACCTCTCGCCTAGCAACAGGAGTACAAGGAAGGGTAGCGCATACCTTGCTGCGTATCAGTGCAAGTATTTAAGTGTATTTCATGCCAAAGTGTTCTGAAGTACGAAAAGATGAGTTTTTCACCAACATTTCCCCAAAGCAGCTATCTAATTTCAAGCATATCGGCCATAATAACTTCATGAAACTTACCTTTACCTACAACTTATGGTATCCTGGACTAAATGCTCACAAAATTACGGCTTTCCTGTAGGCTACACAGCTCACAATCTCGTAAAGACTTCAGTACGCAAGCAAGACAGAAGAGACAGCAATGCAGAACAAACCTCCTTCCGTGACCTTCCTGAGTCACAGAAGCAGGCCATTTGATGTCTCCAACACACAATGGGCAGTGAATGAGACGAGGAATTCATAAACATAATCTATATTTAATCAAGCAATAAAACTTGGAGCAATAAGCATTACACACATTCAAGGACAAAATATCTGTAGCAGAGATCATACATTAAAGGCACGGACAAATCATAAGGTGCTATCGAGAAAAGAAATAAAGGAAAATGAAAAACGCCAAATGTAATGCTATCGAATTTCAGTAATTTCTGCAAATACAAGCTTCTGCATGCAGTTGACATGGAAGTGTCCAGAGTATATCAGACTTGCTCTCTTCCCATGCTGTGCGCGGTAAAAGACACAAAAGTTACCAATGCGGCTAAAAGCAAGTACACAACATACCACGTAAGCCCTCCAGTGATGCTTGCACTTTGCCAGAAAGCATGGTGCATGCATAGCGTAAAGGCAAGGACACTGCAGCAGAAAAATAGCGGCAGGGTACAACCAGGCAGTTCAGCTGATGCCAGCCACCCAGCCATGTTGCCACCTCTGCACAGGTGGCTTAAGGGTGGCACAGCCCACCCAGCTGGCTTCCGTGCCCACCGTCCTCAACGCACACGCAGGTGGCACCGACCGGCTCGCACCGCACTTGTGCCACCGCGTGATTCCCGTTCGTGCCACCTCGAGGCGTATTGGCATAAAATGAGCAGCATCAAGATACCTTGTGGTGGTCGCCCGCAGTAATCTCTCACAAATCACAAAAATATATTTCCTGCCATCGCAGCAAGGAACAGACCTCTTTCTTGTTCGTATGCATGTCGAGCCAATCGTACTTGCTGCGCACGTACAAAGGCCCGCGTGTCAAAACACCAGAGCGAGCCTTTCTGTTGAAGCAGCTACATTGGAAACTAAAATTTCACGGCTTGGAAGCAAACGAGGAACAAGCAACTCCGAAGCTCTACAGTGCTACTTCTTTTTCTCTTTGGGAAGGAGGGGAATGGGAGGGCGGGGGGCAATTGAGACATGCAACGTTGACGTCACACCTTACATGGCAGCCAACTCACTAAGGACTACAGCTACATACCAACCACGGTCATGATATTTGTACATGAAAAGCTAAGCCTGCAAGATGGACAACACTTTGAATTCATAAACTTTATCATTGAAAGTTGTAATTTGTACATGTAATCTTTGTGTCAAGTGAGCTAGCACTCAAGAGTTCAGGTTTTTTTCCCCCATGATTTGTGCTGTTCAGGTGATAAGTATTGAACTTGATATCGGTAGGTCCGAAAACAGCATAAAAAATAAGAGGCTACACACAAAGTTACGCCGCATGAGGAAATGCTACACTGCAGAGGCCAAGAAAGAAAAAGTAAGTAGGCTTACGTGAAAGAGTGTAAATGTGTTGTGCCAACGAAAACAGTCTCAAAGCACACACACATGGTTTGTACGTTGCTTGCTAAGGCTTCTGTTTTGACACAACTGCAGCAGACAAGCCCATGCTGTCCCCATTCCTGGTCTTCTCCTCTTGGCCGGGCCCACCAATCCCCGAGCTGTCTCCCGCACACGGCTGGCTCCTCCTCCCCTCCGCCGTGCCACCGGGCATTGCCAAAGAAAAGGGAAAAAGAGGGGCCCAATAGACGTAAGACACTTCTCCTTTTTGCCACACCCGTGGACCTGCGGCGCCAGAAAACTTTTGTACCTTGCACTGTGTGAGGTGCTCCAACAAACCAAATGCCACTATGAAACAAACCGTCGTCCTCAATTCGCCCCCATCAAGCAATCCAGTGCTCACCGAAAGTGGGCCCTTGCAGCAACTTTTTACAGTCAATATATATGCTCTACTTTGTACTGTTTGGACAACACAGACTGACGCCTGTGTCTCGTCTGGCCACTGTTGTCCCATGCAAGCTCAGAGAGTAAGGACACAACCTCAGAAGGGGGGACACGAGAGAGCAGGAGGGCTGGTGGAAGGGGGCCCCAGGGAAGAAAGAAGCTCGTCACGACTGAGCCGCCCGTGGCTGCTGAGCCCCTCCACATTGCTCAGCACCTCGACTAACCAGCCGCGTCTCAGAAGCAAGGCTACGCAAAATATAGTCACACCTTGTTTGACCAGCAGCTCGGCACACACAAGCACTGCTACAGGGGCTGCTACGTGAGGGGGCATCGTAGATAAATTAACGGGGTGGTACTCCACAAGATTCAGAACGCAACCACCAGCACAGCACAGTATTCTGAGCAGTAAAGAGTAAATTGATACCTCCAGGCTTTGCTCCACACGGGTTTAACCTGCTGCACACACACACGCAACACACCTATGCATCCACACAAGATATACTATCCCTGAACATATGTCTTAGGAGTTATTCATACGTTATATATATATACACACAATCAGCGTACATTGAGGATACATATGATATCTCAAATACAAGCTCCATTGACGTTTTGGCAAACTATTGGATCACAAGAAACAAAGACGACGGAGTGACACGTTAATGCCCCTTTCCAAGACGGTTACTGCACAGAAGCACATGTGGTGCCACCACCGCGCTCGAGCGATTTGTCATAGCTTAGAGTAAACTGTCTGAAACCTGCCTCTCCTCTTCACTAGCATTCCTTAACAGTCAGATCTCTTCTGGGGTCCCTGCCACGTTATGAGTACAGGGCTCAAACAGACAGTTATTACAGGGCGGTCACCATGACGAGACAGTTCATAGGAGAAAGAAAACACACAAGCACCACAAGGAGGCATAATGAGAATGCCTTTGTCACCACTAGCACATGATGTGTATATGCAGAACACACAGAAACGAGCACTGCTCCACTATCTCGTACATAACACAAGAAATAAATGCTCATTCGCAGCACATTCTAGAAACCCTGATTGGTGGAATAAATTAATAAATAACTACATTAGCACGAGTAGGATTACAGTGTCCGCAGTACCACCAGAACAGGTTCCCAAGCTGGTAACTCTTTGTGGTACCTTCCATCTGGTCACGTGATTGCACAAACGAACTTGCTCGAAAATACGTGCAGCAAGTTTTTCCACATTTGGTCATTCTGAGAACCCCGGAAACGCAAGGGGAAAGCCACAGCAAATTCTACTCTAACAGTTAAAGGCCCGTACCAAATGCAGAAGATAAAAGGAATGTCACACAGCAGATTGAAATCTGCATCAAATGGCTCGTCATAAAACAGAACAAAAAAAAATCTTCTGGCCTTTTAAGAATAGAGCTGCTCAGTTAAACAGCAGGTCGATCATTTTTCGTACTAGGCGTAGGAACAAGTTGGATCACCATGGGAGACACCAAGTGGGGGCTTCAGGCCAAATGGTGGGAAAAGGAGAACTTAGGCTCAGTTCCAAAATGCAGTGCAGAAGTTTCCTCCGGCACAGGCTACCAAGCATCTGTGTAGCGCACATCACACTCCTGTAGTGCAGGCAGCTTCTCCTGAAAGGAACACAGGCCTTGTTAACAAGCAGCACACCCCAGAAACACAGCCAAAGCCTTGCCAAACACCGGCCACATGGAACAACAGAGTTACAGGGGCATCACATTGCAGGAAAGACCATTTACCAGCAGCATAAGCCGATACGGCTGCCAGGTGGTACTGACAATGGACGCCACACCATTTTCAGATGAGAAACGTTAGTGGCAGCCTAGCTAATTCAGGTTAACTGGAAAGATGCCATTAAGTTGATGAATGGTAACCGGCGAAATGGTGCCAAACAGTATAGGTTACCAGTCTTCCAATTTTGTCATTAGTCAAATTCGATTGGGGTCTTTATACACCTGGGCTATGAAGTGCGCCACAATGAAGGCCTCCACTCTTTAGACAAACTGCGAATCTTTAACGTGCACTGACACCTTGGCACGTCTTCATTTCTAGACTCCATAAAAAAACAGCCACCACGGCCAGTATCGAACTCATGTGTCATGAGATAGAGGGAAAAGAAGGAGAGACTGGGAGAGGGGGAAGGAGGAGGGGGAAGGAGGAGGGGGGGGGGGGGGGTGTCACCGTCTCCAAGGAACCTCGGTTTACAGTGCGTTACGATTCAGCGCACCGCTATTCTTTCCGCGCGTGCTGCAAGCTTCATGCAGTGCTCTTGTGCTTTTTGGCAGAGTCTACCACTACGTGCGCCTTCCGCTTGGGTGCCTCACTGTTGGTAACTCCAACCAGAGTCCTTCAATGCTTTTCTGGTCGTGAAACTCCACCGTAATGCTATGGGAAAGCTTCGTGTGCTGTCCAAGGAGGCCACACCACGGCACTGTCATTGATCGGAGGGCAGCTGGGGAAGCGGCTGGAGGGCATTTGGCAAGGAACGGACGCTCGCCGCGTTCACTTTACTTTTGCCGTGTGCCGCTAAAATGAACTTGGCATTTTGTGAGTGCCAAAAGATTTCTTGTGAACGGTCATGCTGTTACTGCATTCCTGCCTGCCAATCTGGCTACAGAGGAAATAACGACAAAGCATCGCTATTTCACTCTTCTTCTGAACAGCGCCGTTCCCAGAGGGTCGATGGCCATGCTGTGAAATCGATTTTCAAGTTGAGTGCTGCAGCTGGGAAGGGCTACAAGGAGCACTGTCAAACGTAGGGAAAGAATTTTGACCATCTCGGAACCCAACTCCCCCTAAAATCTGCCACCCAGGGGGCTTGAAAATTCCTCAGAATCAAACCGACATCAGTCGACAGTTTTGAGCAAGCGCTCCGCCTGACACAGATTCCGGTAAGGGCTACAATTAAGACTTTCCTGTCGGCTTCGTTTTGTAGCAACAATTGCGGGTATAATTACCAACACCGTGTTTCTATTGAGAAAGTGCTGCCGAAGGCGGGAGCAGGTTCTGCCATACGGCTGCACGCACGGAGCAGCGGCGACTGCCCGATGCCCTCCGATCTGCAGTGGCACCACTTGCGGTAGCCTTTGTCCCCAAATGAAACTTGGGCGGGAGTTTCACGACCAGAAAAGCATTGAAGCACTCTGCTCAAACCGTTGCAGCGACAGCCAACGATCGCAAGTTCAGACCTGACCCGGCAAGGCGGACGCCGCAGTCGAGATCTCCTCTCCCCTATCTCTCAGGCTCAGCGAGCACCGCACCGCTGCTGCCGGCCCCTCGCGAACTCAGAAAGTGTGTTGTGTCTGTCTGTACTATTTGCAGGTCATGTGCACATTAGCACTGGGAAAGGCGCACAGCAGTTACGGCTATTGTGTATAAAACCGCCCTCCCGGTGGATAGTTCCCATTCGTTTTGCAGCAGCAAATCCTTGCCGTCACTCTGCTCAAGTCCTGCACTGTAATCTTGCCCTTAACGGTATTGTTCCTGTATGGCTTCAGCTCATCTCTATCCATGCAGTAAACCAGTTAAGCTTGCTTTCGGATTCTTGTCATCCTCACCAAGTCAGCAACTTTTGCTGGCCGCTCACCACCACGCTACCACACGCATGGCGGAGGCGACAAAGCCCGGTTTGGGGACGCCTTCCTGAATGTAACCAGTACAACCTCGTTACAACAGATCTGCTTACAACAGATATTTGGATAAAACATACCGATTTGCAATGTTTCGCTCGTATTCCTATCTGCGCCATTGATTAAACTTCTTTTACAGCAGATTCTGTTACAACGTACATTCAGATATAACAGACTAGATTAAAAGGTTAACAAGTCTATTTTTGCACCTCTACAGAGGACTCTTTAAGTGCACCCCTTTCATTTCATATATATGGAGTGTTTATTTATAATTTACAATGCTGATCAAACGAAAGCAATTTGGAACAACTAAAAATAATTGTGAATTAGTAGAAATGAAAATTTTTGCTTGCCAAAAACATACACTAGCAGTATGCATACGTGTGATGTCCTGACACTCAGGTGATAGGATTTAAAATTTCACAATGTTAAACCCGTTTTACATGGTGCGATTTTCCCTGTGAATTCTCAGATGCGGCGCCGCTCGTGCAGCAAAACGACCTTTGTTCGTTGCTGCGGCATAGTGCCAAATGTTTGGAACGGTTGAGCCAGTCGAGCATCCCCCGCGAACACCGCTCATGCGGCGTAGAGGGGCCGGACCTGTGGCCAATAGGAACACAGCTAGGCGAACGTCACGGCATCACCGTTTGCACGCTTAGCAACCAGATGGCGTTGCATGTATAAGCGCGGCATAAGTGCGGGCGCACCAAAACAAACGCTTGTGCGTTCAGAACACAATGTCGTGCGCCGTTTTCAACGAATGCCTAATCGGTGTCCGTGCAAATGGCGTACATCATAGCAGGGAAGAAGTGCAGAAGAACCCAAGAGGAACCATCCGAGGCTATAAACGTTGGTCAGAGGTACACCAAAATGCGCTAGGCACGCACAATAAGCGAACCCAGGATTGCTTGCTGTGTTTGTCTTCTCTGTTATGTGTGCGCATATTGATAAATAATTGGCGATTGTTATGTGAAACTGCAAATAAACTCATATTTGCCGCAAAACAGTATGAAACAACTTGCCCAGAAAGTAAAATAAGTAGGGGTGTGCGAATATAAATTTTTTAATTTGGACCACAGATATCCGTAGGATGTCCGTTTTACAGCCGAACGTTCCGAGTCCCGCGCTTAACGTCTGGCGGACGTACTTTGGATGTATTTTTCTGGGAAACGTGAACGTCCGTTCAATTCGGTGCAACGAACGTCCAAGCTACGTTTGTGCATGGACGTTTGCTATGGTACCAACAATAAAGTCCGCTGGACGCCCATCGTACGTCTGTATGGTTGAAGCAATATTCCTCGTTCATGTTTGTAACGCATTGTAATTAGCCATTATGTTACCTATATTCTTGCTGCCTGCAGCGGGAGGCAAACAATTTGTCAGCTCAGAAAACAACTGTAATAGCTGTAACCCTCGCGCCTTTCTGGCTCACGCACAAAACACTCGTTGCGGGCTGAACGAGTCAACTTTATGTAGTTATGTTCGAATTCAAAAAAAGAAGACAGCAGATCTCGTAAAGTTTCATAAAAACAGTCGGGTTGATATACAGTGTTGTATTATTTGATTTGCTGCTAATTAGGCTAAAATGTATTTTTTTATAACTAAAGCTTTTCACTGTTTTTCTTTTGTGCGATGCAAAGCCAACACTGGTCAAGCCACGTCAAGACGTATAGCCATAGCCATTCGCTTTTGTGTGCGAGTTGCGAAGCACCAACAAACTTCGATTATCTTAGAGAAAGAAACCCTGCTGCTTTCTTCTATACTCGGTGACAACTTAAGAATGGCACCGGAAGTTGCCGCTGTGCCTTATCACCGTAGCCGGATGTTTCTCTGCGCAGCGCAAGTAGGGCGTTACTGGGAATATTTTGAACATGGCGTGAGCCGTTCCCGTGATTTTTTGGACTTAATATGCTTATAAACGACTCCAGTGACGACAAACAAACTGCGTGAGACAAGGCAGACGATATCACGCATTCATAGCAAACCCCTTTCAAAACGCGCGCGCACTGACGTCACGGGTCCGGCGTTTTGGCGGAGTGATCTTTTTTTTTTTTTATAGACATCTTTTTGCGTCCTCAACAAAAGGTAAGACATTTTTATAAGTGCCAGTGAGTGGGAGGGGGCAGAAAAATCATCTTTAGCTTTCCATGTACTGCAAATGCCGTACGATGTGCCGAAGTTAGGCATAACTGGCTTAACGCGTTTTGAATGACAGTATAAAAACGCGCTCAGGGAATCACCTTTTCTTTGCAAACATAGGCACGATAAATTAGTTATGCCGTTTCCTTAAAGCTATCAGTGGTACGTGCACGTACTCTCACTGAAAGAGAAAGTCGTTGAGTATGCCCGCCCGCATTCTTCTTCTTTATTTGGTACCCACAGCGCCTTTTTGGCATTACAGTGGGGGGAATAACAAAAAGAAATAATCAACTAGTTACACAGATAACCAAAAAAAAAATGTTCCATAGGTCGCGAGCCCCTTTTAAGATACATTCGTACACACAAGGAGAAAAAATAAAAATAAAAAGAAAAGATGTGCCATGCTGTTCAAATTTCGGAACTAACGGTTGTCAGTCGCAGCACAAGCGGTACAGAATATCAGCGAGTTTCAATAGCTATACAAAGAAAAGGCCGCGCCAAGTCGCTCCCTTGCTTTTCACTCAGTTGCTGTCACAAGAAAATATAACACTGCATCAACAACAACACGAGCAAAAAATAATCGAAGAAGTGAAAGTACCACTGTCCTACCATATCAGGCTACAACGCAGTCTCTCTCTCTCTCTCTCTCTCTCTCTCTCTCTCTCTCTCTCTCTCTCTCTCTCTCTCTCTCTCTCTCTCTCTCTCTCTCTCTCTCTCTCTCTCTCTCTCTCTCTCTCTCTCTCTCTCTCTCTCTCTCTCTCTCTCTCTCTCGCACACGCGCACGCACACACGGGCACGCGCTCACGTAGACACACACACACACACACACACACACACACACACACACACACACACACACACACACACACACACACACACACACACACACACACACACACACACACATAAACGATTTTTGCATCACAAAAAATGCTCAGTGAACAAATGTGCATTAGTTCAAAGCTTTTAACAAACACATGGAAGCGTAAAATGCATCCCCAGACTGCTCCGTAACTACGGGCACAGGTATTGATTCCATTGGTGTATTGTTTTCGGAAAAAATGAGTTTGTGAACGCCAATGTGTTGCAGCGAATTTCACGCACCTTGCAGGTGTGATCCATTCGCGCTGACACGTAATGAGGTGCAAAAATGTAATCATCGCGGGGAATTTCAATTTGAGAACAGTATATGGAATGGAATAGTTTTAAGTGAACCATTGCCCTTCGATCTTCTAGTGTCTCCCATTTCAAAATCTCTTTGCAGTGACTTGCGCTAAACGTTCCAGTCAGCCCGGCGCTACCTACGACGTGGTGTGCAGTGGCTACTTTTACGTTCACTCAAGTTTACAGAAAGGGTTGTAAGAATTTTTACTGTGTGAGTTCGTTGCAGAGATGCGTTATGCATTGGCCTTGAGGTGAAATGTAGGCACAGTGTCATGAAACGTGTAAAAAGCCGCACAGTGCGTTTTAGGTAGGGGGGTGATTTCACGACCCCAGAGAAGAGGACGCGGCCGTAGTGTTTACGCCGAGGTGCCCTATAGTGTGGCTTATGCCGGCGAACGCGGCGAAGTAAACGCATTTTGCTGACGTGAACATGAAGCGTGTACTAATATATTAGCCATGCTTGCTGTATGCGCTTGTAGACGCACGTATCTGTCAATACCCGCCGCGGTGGCTCAGTGGCTAGGGCGTAGTGCTGCTGAGCCCAAGGACGTCGGTTCGATTCCGGGCCGCGGCGGCCGCTTTTCTGATGGAGGCGAAAAGAGAAAACGCCCGTGTGTACGACATTGAGGCGCACATTAAAGATACCCAGGTGGTCAAAATTAATCCAGTGCCCTCCACTACGGCGCGAACACCTTATAATTGATAGACACCGTCAAAGCGCGTAGGTGAAAACGTATGTTTATATTGTAGGATATTCGGCGGGCATAGAAGAGCTTTGCTCGATGCAACCGAGGTATGCAGTTATTCTTTTTTTCAAATTAGGCTAGGCCTTTGTTCTGCAGTACCCTATCCGCAAACTGCTTATGCTAGTGCGCACGACAGTGCAGCTTGTCAGTTAGTGAGATCGAGGGTGGCGAAGCACTGCGAATCCTACCAGTCTCACTATCATTTGGCTGTATACAGGTTTTCAAGAGTCAAAAATTTAGTTCACCATGAAGTGATGACCGAAACATGTTCCGACATAAAACCACAACAGTAAAGGATCCCCAATGTCTCGTAAAAATTGTTTTTTGAAGGGGGCAGTCAAAATTATTTCAAACATCATTGGTATTTGTTGGCATGCCACTACATTAGCTGTAGATTCGTGCCAACCAAAATAGTTCAAAAGCAGGCTAAAATTCTTTTTGTGTGTCTAATAATGTAGCCATATATAGGACAAAATAAACCATGAAGTTTGAATTTACATGTATTTGACTTCTTCTGTAGGGTGGCTCCAAAAAGAAACATGTAATTGTTGCTTTTGGCTTTGCAGGTGCTGACCGAGGAGTTGGGGAAAATTTTGAGCCAAGATGTTCCTGGCATGAAGTGCGATGAGCATGTGAAAGGTTGTACTTACATTGGAGGTTATAATTCGTTAAATAAAGAATTTTCAACCTATTCATTCATTTATCTATTTCATTTAGCATATTTGTTTTCAGCAGTCTGCTTAACTGTTCAATAATGCACTTTTTCAAACTAACTGTAAATTTAAGTGCTTTATTGATAACATGCCTCGAAGCACTACTCAAGCTTTAAGAATACTCGATAAAAAAGCCCCTTCTGTAGCTTGTTTTGACAAAACAATAATTATAAATGCTTGTACCCTGCACTGTGTGGACCGACAACTCCACACCCTATTCATAATTTTCTTGGCAAGAGTGGGAGCAGCGATGTTTGCAGTAGCATAATACAGTGGAAAGTTGCGAGCTTATTATCGAAACCGCTTTTCAATACGGAACCATGTGTACACTGCGGGCTGTCATGCTGAAGCATCCTATTCACCGAGGTGGTAACTGCCAGCTACAACTTATTCATATTTATGTTGATACAACAGCCCGCAGTGTATGCATAATCCTTATTGAAAAGTTGTGACGATAAGCTTGCAACGTTCCACTGTATTATGCTTCTGTAACATCACTGTTTGCACTCTTGGCAAGACAAATATGAATAGGGTGTGGAGTTGTCTGTCCACAGAGTGCATGGTGCAAGCATTTATAATTAGGGTTGTGCCAAAACAAGCTACAGAAGGTGCTTTTGTATCAAGTATTCTTAAAGCTGGAGTAGTGCTTCAAAGCATGCTATCAATAAAGCATTGAGGCTTACAGCGAGTACAGGTTTTCCTTGATTCGAAAAATTTGGGACTAGAAATGGATGTCCGGCGGACATCCAATATCCGCATTTTGTTATCCCCTGGACGTCCCCTGTACATTTCGGTTTGGAAATGTCCGATTTTGAACATCCACCGGATGTCGGAAAATCCGGCTGGGACGTCTGTCTGTCTGACGTTCGTAGGATGAGCAATTACTTTGCATCGGACCATCCCACGGACGTCCGAAAAACATCCGCTGGCTTTTTGCGGATGTCTGACGGATGTTAGATAGACGTCTGTGGTCCAATGGGTTTTATCTCTTTCTTTCATCTCTAAAGCTGTGTCGTGTTTATGCACTCCCCTCATGCAACGTGAGAGCATTGCATGAAGAGGAGAGTACAAAATAATGAAATGACACTGGCAGCAAAAGAAACAACACCATGCACCATTCGCAGCCGCCACACCAACTACCATAATGACATCCCACTGGTCAGCAATGTGTTCTCATGTCGTCTCAGCCACCGAAATTTCGGTTTTTATCCATCACATGGTTAATATCAACTTCGTTTGTCCACACATAGGCTGTGCACAACAAACATTCCAACAATCTGCTAAATTTATTTCCGAAGCCTTGCTAGTGTCTCGTCATAGCCGTCAGAAAATAGGCGGGAAGGATGGTGCAAGGGTAATGAGAGTTTCAAACATACTTTTCTCGTTAAAAAATGCGTGCAAGTCGACAGAAACACTCAGATCGTGGCCTATGCATTTTAGACTTCAATTAACTAGACAATGTTTAGAACTTCCTTCAGAGTCCGATTAAGTAAGTCCTGCGCTCAAAACACCCACACAGCCACAATATTTGCTAGCACCTGGGGTGTGGGAAAATTTTTCATAAACCCACAGTCCAGGCCTTTGTTTGCAGCTCAATGCCCCTCTTAGTCACGACCATGCAACCCAGCAGCCCCAATTCTACACTATGATTAACGTAACACTACTTACTTTCAGGCACTCAAATGTTTGTGCAGACAAGCTGGTACTGTTCAAATTCAATTTCCGCAAGCTCTTCATTGCTATATAAATAGGCAAAAAAGAAAAAAAAAGCACCCATTAGCAAAACTCTTGATTACAGAACACTTCCGACCCAAAAAGGAAATTAAAATGTGGCCTTTAAGATCAGACACATGAACATTTGATGATTTTCCTGTCAACAAATGCTAAACGATAAAATTTTTTTAAATTGTACAACAAAGGTCAATGTTGTCACCTCTGTCTTCAAGGCAATAGGTCCCTGCACTGTGAATAAATAAATACGTTGAGCTCTAGCAAAGCTCTTTCATACCAAATGTTAGGCAAAAAGAATATCCACTGAATGCATCAGTAAGTTGCTGAACAAGCCAGTCTTATAGTCTAAACAAAGTGGAAACAATAAACTAGTCCTTGTACTTCCCATGGTATCATTGGCACACTTTAAAGGGGTACTGACACAAAATTTTGAAGGCGAGATAACTTCGGAAATAGATTGGTGTGGACACATATACATCATCTGCAAAATATCAGCGGCGAATACAGCCTAGAACATATTTAAAATCAATTTTAAAGTGTGAGAACCGCAACCGAGCAGCCAGCACAGGACCACGCGCAATCGACATCCCGTGGGTATTTTGTAAATAAACAACATCCACACACGTCACGAGTTTATGTTTGCCGTTTCCGCACTGCCGGCGCTTTTCGCCGGCTCGCCGCTCCAATCGGAGGGCCAGAGGGCGGAGCCTCTGCTCTCGAGAACGAACTACCCGATCGTTGGCGGCGGAGGCGCCGTGAATTCGTCAGCTCATCGGGCAGCTTGCCGCGACCAAAGTTCTACAGCGATTCCAGGCACTCTGCTTCTATTACTTTTGATTTACATTGGACACGAAAACGCGCCGGAGACACGAAAAGCCCACTGACCGAGCCGCACGGTCGCTGTGCAGGCGGCGGCCACGAAGTGGCCAAGGCCGGCGCCGGTAGCTCGAGTGATAGCTTGTTACAGCTGCACGAAATTGCACCCAAGTCCCAACCACGGCAGTTTATATGAGAAAGGAGTTAATGATGCGATGGCGGGTTGCGTTAAAAATTGTCATCTGCAACGCTTACGAGAGCGACAATCGAATATCCGCCGCAGTGCTAAGCCGAACACATCTGTAGGCGGACCTGTAGGCAGACCGCCCGGCTGCTCCCAGCGCGCGTCGTTCTCTAGCAGCGGCAGCATTTGCACTTGCAGCGCCTGCGTCACGTCCACGGTCGCTTTTTAATTAAGCGGATCACGAGATCAGTACGTGGGGGCATTGGCAGAAACTGCCGGCGACACGGATTCGACAGGGCTACGGCAGCTTTGCTCTGTGATATCCCTCCGACAGTCACATGGTCAGCTTTGTTCACACAAAATCCATCGTTTCGCGGCACCCACTGAAACCGAAACTGCGACTGGCCGCATTGGAAATGCCTCTAATTAAACAACGGTTGCACGCTGAAGCAAATGAGGTTTCTACAGGTGATAAGTAGGTCACTAGCTACTTATCGCAACAAAAAAAAAAACAAGATGAAAAATTTTTGTGTCAGTGCCCCTTTAAGAGCAAGGATATTGTTCTGAACCAATTTCCCTCAAAGGCTCTTTTCATCTCCCTTTTTAAATCACTTGAAAGAAACTAGCCCATGGATGAAGCTGAATTAAAAGTGCTCAAAGGAGACAACAAAGAAATCTGAACACACTACACCTACTCGCAAGCAGTCCTTAGCTTCTTTATTTAACTAAAGTTTTACCTGCCTACCCCTAGTGTCCCAGCAAAATAAAATGGTTTCACGTAGGAGGTTCAAGCATATGCAGGACGCAGAACCAGCCTAACAAAAACAAAACAAAAGCGTGCAAGCTTACATTCCAATGATGTGAGCCCCTTGTCGGTGACTGGAGTTTCACACAAGTTGAGCACTTGAAGCTTAGGCAGGTGCTCCGAGATGAGCTTCAGCCCAGAGTCCCCAAACTGAAAGAGCTTGGCCTTAGTCAGCGGTATGCCAGGATATGGGCTGTGTGCTCACCTGAGTTGACCACAGATTCAAGTAGCGCAAAGAAGGGAGCTTGATAAGATGCTCAGCACAAGCGCTGGTCACTTGGGTGAAAGCCAGGGACAGGCATTCCAGGTTCCCAAATGAACCACAGCTCAGCAATTTCTCCAAGTCAGCATCCTGAAATTATAGGCAAATGTCCTTATGTTCTTCAGAAATGGTCACCATCATCAACAAACCCGTAAATAGAAATGATACAAAGCTTAATTGTTTGCTCACTGTATATGGTTCAATTATTATTAAAAATTGACTGGCTGTTCTTCAGCATATACCTGCCTTATTTATGATTACCCTCAAGCATGTACAGGGTGTTGCAACAATAAATGAGCTTTGAGCTTTACAACATTTTCCTGACCAAACCGTTCTTTTGTTCGAGTCAAACTACACGAAATTCCGATGCATGGCATTTAAATGTCTGTTTAGAAATCTAATACAATGATTTGCGTCTAGGGCAAATTTGACCGCCACGATTGAAAAGTGACTTGAAAAGCGGTGATGCCACCTGGCGTATACAAAACAAAATGCACTATTGTATGTGGGTTTGCAAGTGGGTACACAGCCCCACGGTATAAAGCCACACTAAAGTACATTCGTGGTCATCCTAAGCGAGTGACAATCAGAAATGTTTAATCTGCTGCCACATTTCACTCCCCTCTGCTGCAAACCGGCATCGTGCATATCGTTTTGGGTATGTGAGGTGATGCCACCATTCTAAAGTGTTAACTTTTTTGTCAGTGCCACTGAATTTCTCAAAGATAGAAACCACTTTTATTCGGTTTATAAATGAACAGGTAACTTCTATTACTGGTCTCGGTATTAAACAAAGCAGACCATGAAATGTAACTTTTGCTTGATAAATTGGTCACAGTTGGCACAGGACCGGGGTAATTGGAAAGTAATGGGAGAGGCCTTTGCCCTCCAGTGGGCGTAAATAGGCTGGTGGTGGTGGTGGTGGTGGTGGTGGTGGTGGTGGTGGTGGTGGTGGTGGTGGTTGTGGTGGTTGTGGTGATGATGATAATGATCCAGCCTAATGCAAGGTTCGGCCATCAAGTGGACATGAGAAATGCAATGTACAGCACAAGAGATGAATCAGCAAAAAATCATTCCAAGCTTATTTGAAGGGACACAAAATCTGCCTAGCCATCACAAATGTTGTAAAGGTGCCATTTTTTGCACCTTGTCATGTATGTGCCTGGCCTGCATGTGTCTGGTATGTGCCTAGCTTATAAGCAAAGGACAAATAATTCTGCTGAATTCCTTTTTGCACAGAATACATAAAACCACCACATATAATGACAGGTAACAGGTGTTTCCATGACGCATGGCCATCCCTTACGAGAATCACAATGACATGCATACGAAGCGACAAATTTTTGCTTTGAGCTGCGCATGCATTAGGCTCTATGATAAAATGTCATACCGTATTTACTCGCATAATAATCGCACTCGCGTAATGATCGCACCCCTGAAGTTTGTCGCCGAAATTCGATTTTTTTTTATTTCCCGCGCAATGATTGCACCCCGAACTTGCTGGAGCGATAGGTCGTACATGTGCCAAGTCTAGCCAAGCCCCGTCACGTCTTTTTTTTTCTCTGCACTCGTTCTGTCACTTTTTTTTCTGTCCCGTCTGTGTGCACAGTTCGAAGTTTCACAATGAGAAGTCGTGATTGAGTGAGAAATAATTAATAAAAATGTTTTTGTGCTGTTCATGTGATGTGTGCGTCTATTACAAAGGTAAGTCATATTTACCCTTTATTTTTAATTATGTTCATGACACCTATCGTAAAATTATTGACCCGCAACTTGTTGCGTTTCCTGTGGTCAAATATGTTTCGCGAAAAATTTACCCCGTGTAATGATAGCACCCCTAAATTTGCATCAATTTTTTTGGTAAAAAAGTGCGATCATTATGCGAGTAAATACGGTACTATTTGTAGCCAGGAGCAATGAGAAGGTGCGCTGTATTGATTGTTAATGGTGCTCCTTGTGCTGTGCTGCAACAGATACCAATTTTTTTTCTTTCTTATATGTGCATTTATGAGGCCGAGTGCTGCGGTTTTGTGCCATCTGCCTGTCGGATGCTAGCGTGACCCTTCTGCTCTGCCACTCTCACCGTGGAGCGTGCGGGCAGCGTGAGCTTGGTGGGGCCCCCCTTCTGCTGCAGCTGGCGGGCCTGCCCCTGGCGCATGCAGAGGGCCCCATAGTGGGGCGAGCTCTGCAGGGCGGAGCCTGCCTGGAGCCGGGCATCGGGGCAGTCAAGGGCGCCCAGCTCGAGCATGGCGCACAGGGTGAGCTGGCAGCCCACATCGCCAGCCAGGGCACGCTCGCGCAGGGCCCCCAGCCACTTGGCCAGGGGTGCCAAGAAGGCTCGGCGCCGGCCGCAGCCACAGCCCACCAGGGTGCCCAGCAGCTGGCTCCACAGGGCCCCGCCGTCCTGGCATGCCCGGCTGCCCGGGCTGTACAGCTCCAGCCAGCCAGCCTTGCCCTCGCGCGCGCCCAGCACCACGCTGTGCACCTCGCACCGCCCGTCCGTGCCCAGCCGTTCCACCACGGGCTCCAGGCCCCTGCGGCGGCAGGGACCCCCGCTCTAAGGCTTCTCGCTCCCCCAAAGAAAGCGCAGTTCGCACGAAACAGCTGAAACTGGCAAGCAAAAGCCGTTTACAAAGCTCACTGCCAGACCTTGGGCTATTAGCCAAATCATTGCGAAACCATACCTCTACCAAGAGGACACACACTGCGACCCTGGCACACGTAACGGCAAGCCTCCTTTCTTAACCACCAGGAGCAGCTTGAAAAGAGCTCCACACGGCCCATACCCCATCGCCAGAAAACAGTGGGAATAGCCCTAATCCCAGCACTGTACACCCCAATAATCTTAACCGTAATGACACTATGCTTACTAAGGCATCACAACTTGGCTTCATGCCGGGCACTTTATTCCCACAAAGAGTTAATTCACCTCAATGTAAATGAACTTTTTTTGGGAATGCGGTTCATCTGTGCCTGCTTAGGAAATATAAAAATGCTAAGCAATCACTGCTGAACACATAATTTGAACACGGGCAACTGAAGTTCATATCTGAGGCATTCTGACGCACATAGTCACAGACCACCACACTTTGATGTCCACTTTATTGAAAATGAAGCAGGGTTCTGCGATTGAAAGTTTTTATAAAACTTGCTCTTTATATTCCCTTTACGTCAACACATTCCTCTTGGTTTACAATCCCCTGGAAGAGTCTGTGTAACCAGCGTTCTGCCGAGGAACAATGAGTTATGTTGAAATGCTGCAGCAGCACTTTAATCTTGCTTACACGGAGCCCCATTACATAACCATTTACAAAGTTAAAGGGAAACTGAAGACAACACCGAAGTTGGTCTAAACAGATAGACTGGCGTTTCCAGAAAACAAATACACCAGTCTCTGGGGCAGTACCCTTTTAATAGTCTCGTAAATAGTAAAAAAAATGAAGCTATCAGTCGCCCAGCAGAGATGACGTAAACGGCGACTGAGCGGATGTGCCAAGAGTCATGTGAGGAGCAACAGAACGAAAAGCGCGCACACAAGCTCTCAAAGAAACACATAAAATCTTCCTTTGCATGTTAACTTACATAAGTAATAAACAGTTATAAATGTACAGGTATAATTCAAGCCATGGCAACATTCGCAAGCTGCCAAGTCATGGCGTTGGTGGCGGCTGCGATGGTTATTGCAGGTTCGACGTAGTCACATGCCTGTTGCCTCCAACTGTATGTATACCAAGGCTGCACTACATAAGCCCATCTGTCCAGCTGTAAATTTGAACGTCGTTTTAGAATTTTCCAATGAAAGTGCACACGTACGCCTGCATAGTAATAGCCCACAAATGCACACATACTGCCATTCAGGTGCTCGTACACCGGAGTACCTAGGCTCGTTTTCACACTGGGCATTGGGCGCGGTTACAAGTGCAACTAATAGATGGTGCCACGTAACAAGTCGAGTGCATCGAAGCGACTAAAACCAGACTATCCATAACGGGACTGCAAAGCATTCTCGCTGCGGTTGCGCTAGACGTTTTGTACGGTGAAGTAAAAGGCTGTGCGGCGCATTCAAATTGTTTAACCACAATCGCACGTCCCGTGCGGCACCAAGGATGGCGCACACAGTCCGGCAGCCTGCGGACGTGTAGGGCGGGCAGGTTTTGTTGTATGCACTGAGAGCGCAACTAATGGCTCCTGCGGCCACGATGATTCACTAGGTAGGTTTTACTTTTTCTTCTAGACCACACCACTGTCTCACTCGCTTTCGGCCTTCGTTTACGTCCCATGAAGCATCATGAAATGGCACGAAGAATGAAATGCGTTTTTCAATTGGTAATTTCCCGGCAATTAAAGCATCTTTCACCGCTGCATAAATGCTGAGAGGGCTACGGGGCAGTTGAACTTTCGTCTGAGCCCAACTAGTTGCCTTCAGTGTACCCTTAAGTTTCCATCATTTAGTGCATGCTTAAGGCAGAGCATTTCTTAAAGGTAGCTTTCTAACCGGCCGATGGAGGCCCGTGTATCGAGATTTTGGCGTACGTCAAAGATCCCCAGGTGGTGGAAAATAATCCGGGGCCCTCCACTACGGCGTGCCTCATAGCCCAGGTGTAGCTTCGGAGCGTTCAACCCCACAATCAATCAATCAGACCTTTATAAACAGAGTAACCGAAACTCTGGTAATCTCCAATATACAGCTACTGCAGTACATTCATTTCAAAATATACGTACATAGTCACACATGCTATAACACCACTTGCATCTGTTTTAGAAGAGAAAAACAAATATCAAGGTGGTTGCACTTACAAGGTGAACCTCTGGCAGGCAAGGGCACTGTTAAAGAGAAAAGCAAAGTACTGCATTAAGGTTCTTGCCGTAAATGGCATCTCTTGTGCTAAGTTTTATATATGCATGCAAAAATGCACAAATCATCAAAGAATAGCAACACTTACTCATCTGGAAATGGCAAGGGTTGCAGAAGTTGGCCCAGTGGTAGGCGCCAATCTTCATAGTTGACACTGCATTAGCAGCAAGAAAAGAAGCTGTGAGCACGGCCTGCTCGCTCAGGCAAAGCAAAAAAATAAAGTGATATTTCAGTACTGTGGAACAGAAAAATTTTCAGCGCCAAAATGCCATTTTCTTTGGCGCTGAAAATTGTTTTCTTCAAGCAAAGAGCTGTTGTCAGAAACTTGCTGCAACAAAAACACCTCACATGTAAAAATCTATTCAACACTTATATGCCAACATCACCGAATTTTGCAGCTTGGCCAAATCTATTCTGAGCATGCAGTGGGAACCTTCATACCAACTGTGGCATAAATGGTAACTGTTTGAAGTGCACAGGTAATCAATTGTAAGCATCTGCCATGCCGGTAGGGGGAAACAAAAGGCCCTGCATAAGTAGTCGCATTATGTACATCCAGACAGGCTGTCAGAGAACCTGTCTATCGCCCCTCTGCTGACTTCTCCCATAGTGGCCGCACACACGCTTACATTGTGCTGCATGCTTCCACCTGAGCAGCCTAAAGGCACTCCATGCAGCTACGGCCTGCCAGCCAGTCTTGCTTGCGCCACTTGCTTGGCCAGCCATGGTAGAACTTCCATCAGGCCTTAATGGCCAACCCTTCCAGCTTCAGCATCGCCCGCTTACGGTGAGATTGTGAATATCATAGGAGTCTCATGTTCTAGTACTTTGCCGTCATCTTAAGTCAGACTACACGGCAACATGTTCACACGAAGTTGAACTTTACGTTGCAGCTGGCTTTAAGCAGACATCAAGTTATAAATATGAGCACAGACCAGAAAAAAAGATGCAATCGAATGAACATTAGGTCTGCGAAAGTAAAGGAGCGAGAAATAGAGAGAAACTCACATCACATCTAAAACCTTCACAAAGCAGTCATGCTTGGCTTCCCAGTCAATATTGGAATGTGATGCATCATTGTGATCTTCAGGACTGAAATCAAATGAAGACAGATTTTAAAGCATTCTGAAAGTTGTTTTAAAGTAAAAATCGATAGCCTTAAAGTTGCGGTAGCAGTGTAGGGAAGAGCCTGGCAGAAAGCCTGCTCCCTAGGCCTCCACCTAACTGATCACTGTAGCCTGCGTGCCAGCATTTCAACTCATTCCAGCCGTCGGACAACAGCTAAGATCTTCAAGCAGGCCAACTAGTGCCTTCCTGGCAATCCCCAAGGTGGACTAGTACACCTCTCCGCCCAGCACACTCCAGCTTAGCATATATGGGCTCTGCATTTTTGGCTTCTAGTTTTTTGTCCCCTGAGCACACTTTTGATGCTGGCAGCATTGGTACGCTACTCAAGCCCTTTTGGTCCGCGTTTATGCCCCCACTCCATCGCTCAGTTTTTGTTGTAGGTTCTAAACTTTTGTCTTCTGTGTGCGTGTTTGTGTGGACATACATGTTCATTACCCCCCAAACCTGCAATGATACTGACAGTATGACCTTGGCCATTGTTCAACTCACACACACAATCCCTTTACATAGCCACCTGAAGCCAATTCTTCAGTGCTTCTTCTCTGAACTGACCCTCTTACACTTACTTTTTTCATAACTACCCAGCATTGCACAGATCATCGCGATAACTTCTTCAATCCCCTGAACACTTTGCAGTCATACTGCTCAGAGTGATCGAAAGAGGCACCAATTCCCTCCTCCCCCCTTTTTAACCCGAAAGTGTTTTATGCCAGGGTACACAAGCCTCGGCATAAATGACAAACATGACATCAGCAGAAAAAGTTCTATTGGAGCGGCGGCGCTAGGATTCGAGCCCACTATCAGTCTGGCCGCAAGGGAGGTATGAAACGCTCTGCCAACTAAGTCATGAAGTCATGCCCGGAGAGCTGTACACACACGCCTTATGTCCTTCCCTCTAACTTCTCCATTCAGATAGTGCTGCCGTCTAGGAGAGGTGAAGCGAAGTAGTGCATCATGATGATAATGAGTGCCGATAGTTGGCGCCTCGGTAGGGCAGCGTATAGCAGTGGAAGCTGCTGTGTTTATTCGTCTGCCACCTATGTGAAACGCCACTCAGCTTGTGGAACGCAGCCGCCGTGTTCCCCAAGCTGAGCTCGTCGCAATGCAAGCATCTAGCGTACACACCACGGAGCAGGACCAATGTGGTCGCACCTTTGCCGAAGCGACCCGCCAGCAGGACATCGCTCGCCAAGCACACCCACAAGACTGCTCTGCCAACCCACAAATCATGCTCCTTTCACTGTAGCGGACCGTGACTTCAACGATTCACTGACAACCCGTTCGATTTCGTTCGCACGGTTTGCGGGTGCCTCGTGTTTCAATCGGATTTACGCAATGCTCTGGCGCGTGTAATCCAGTGTCTAATGTTGATGCGCCTAACGGTGTCATACTGATGAAACATAAATAGTAATGTGCAAGTTCATATCGATGCACAATAAACATTCAAATGCTCCCGTGAAGGCACATTTCACTTTTGTGTTTTACTGATTCGTATGAAAGAAGGATAAAACACATTTTTTCAGTAGTACCACTGCACAGTCACTGATGCTTCAAACAAATCCAGACCAACTGGTGTTAGGGCACTGGCATGCAAGTTTGGAGCAGACCTCACTTGAGCATTAATTGACTTGCAGTGTACTTGTGCCTTGTATTTAAAATGATGCCAGAATAGTTGATGAACAAGAAGAAACTCACTTTCGGCGAGCCTCAAACAAGGAAAACACACCAGCCAGTACCGTAGCCACCAAGTTTGGCAGAACTCGAGGATGGGGACATGTGCTTCCTTCCCCGTGCACACTGCAAAGAAGGACAGCAAGGTTAGACCTGCCGCAATAAAGCAGTTCACCCTCTGAATGATTTGAAATATTTCAACACTGCCCGTTTGATAGTCAATATATATTACCAATTTGGGACAACGGGAACTTTAAAGGGACACTGAAGTGAATTTGTCAAGCTCCCGTTTTTGCTTGCACTGCGTAGACTGGCTCAAATTAGCACACTTTTCATCGTTTATCCGGTTGACAAATCGGTAATTATTTTACAAAGCGCGAAAGAAGAAAAACTACCATGCGCAGTTTGCGGCGGCCGCACCAACTAAGGCTGTGACGTTGAGAGGAGGGGCGCCGTGATTGGACAATGCCCAAGGTTAGCAATCACACAAGTTTCGGTTTCGGTTTCGGTTCTGTAAAACATAACCAATGGCTTTGTTGGATGGGCATTCTCAATATCTCAGTAATCATCGTACCGCGTTTCTGCCTTGTTGTCGGCTGTAAAATGCACAAGATAAGCCTCCCAGGACGGCTTGTAGTCGTAGCATTCACTAGCCGAGACCTACGCAGTGCATGAACGCCCTCCGCGTACCCGCAGACGCCCAAATGTCATGCGCTTTTCCCCCATATTTGGAGCTTGCCTCCCTCATGCCTGTATCGTAAAAAGCGTGTTCGCACCAGGCCAAGGGTCTGTTCATTCTGGCCTGTGCCCACTGCCTGCAAGCAGTCGGTGCTTATGGCAACAGCACGCCAACGAGAACTCGCTAGCGCGCCAGTGCCAGCCTGCGCGCGTTTTGTGAACTACTTCGTGTAGCCAATATAGAAAACATCGGCGGAAAACAAAAAAGTTAACTTACAAAAAAAAAAAAAAGCACGTACCCGCGGGGATTCGAACTCGTGACTCGCAAAACATTTACGGTGAAGTCCTAGCGCCCCAGACTGCTAGGCTACAGAGCGGGACACGAAAACCTTGCTAATATAGGGTATATATTGTACAATGGGTTTACACTTTTATTTAGTTTTGGCATTTCAAGCCGCTTAGGTGACTATTTGTTGTACTGCGATCGTGCAGTAAGCGTCGCCCGAGTTTGCACAGTAGCTCACGTCTAGCAATTGCATTTCGTAGACGGAAAAGCGTTCGCAGATGCGTAGTCGTGCTGCTGACCGCTGTGCTTGTTCGCCCAGCGTAAAAAAGTGCTTCCCGCGCCCTAGTTTTACGCTGTACGGTAAAAATATCAGTTGATTTTATTTGCTTAGTACATATATTGACTTCGCTGACTCTTCTCCCGCCTTCAAGAGGCCTTATATTTTCCTACTGGCGTACCAGTCAGCGAAGCGTCGCATGTGCAGTGCTTGTGTGAAGCGACCTTGACTTGGAGCTAGATACAGTGTACAAACAAACCAAGTAAAGAAAGGCACATTCTTCCATTCACAAACGTGTCCTGGCTTCGTTTCAACTAAGCGAACGAATTGCGACCAAGCAATTTTTTTTTAACCTCCTTGAGTGCGACGACCCGCCGGCGGCCGGCGGACGAAACGCTGGGTCGGCCGGGGAGCCGTGCAGTAGCGCAGCCGTGGCGCAGCCAATTGCCAGCTCATCCCCTCCTGACGTCACACGAAAACGCCACAGAAAATGGGCGAGCATAAAGAGAGGAGGACAGCGTTTTCGAATTAGTTTTTCTACTAAATAAAATCGCGTAAACGCGCCTAGAGTGGTCGAAACATGGCCTGGGGACTCCGGACTACAATTTGCGCTAGTAATCCCGCAATGTTTACATATCACTTCAGTGTCCCTTTAAAAACAATGTGCACGATGCAACTACATGATGTTTGCTGTGACTGCACCTAACAATGCCTGGTTACATAAGCAGTATTGAATAGGCTCTTTCACTGTCATAATATGGTAGCTCAACTTAAAGGGGCCATGCAGACAAAACACAAGTTTGGTTCCTTCGAAAGATTGCCTTGTTAGAATAATACTGACATCACTTTTAACGTAAACTTTGTTCAAATAAACTACATAATTAGGAAAAAAGGGAATAGCCATGCGACTCACTAACTCATTTCCCGCACTAGAAAATATGACATATGCACAGCCGTGCGATTGGCTGAGGCCAGCAAAAGCAAATGCAAGTTAGGCAGGGCTTATGAGCTTGCTGAACGAGCTATTTTCGCCTAAGTGTAATGCATATTCCTTTTATAGCAGTAAGAATGGTTGGGTAAACAAAAGTTACGAAAGTGCACATAAACATAGAAGTACCAGTGCGTACTGCTGTTGGTACTGTGCTCACTATACTTGTTATAGCTGCACAGCAGTGCGGCACTTTGCGGTTGTTTCAGACGACAGTGGCCGATTGGTGTAAGAAATATTGTCTTACATGACCCTATTTGTCAAACATACCCCATGTTTCATGAAATGATTACTACCTACCATAACAAAAACAAGCCAGGTGCAAATATGGTCAAAAAACAAAGCAAAGGCGAATAGTGGTGCAGAGCAGTATGGTGGCACCATCTAGGAGGACTGACAGTAAACAAGGCTCCGCAGTCCGCTGCAGACTGAACAGTGCACTTGAAGTTCGCTTGAAGACCTGTCCTTGTGACGTCATGGTAGACGTCACAAAACAGACGATTTGGCGGGAGAATAAAAATTTTAACTTGATTAATTTCTCAGTGAACAAAGCATCACCTCCTGCCGGAAAAGTGCCGGGGCCACTATAAAACACCAAATCTTTCAAATAAAACAAACTTGTATTTTGTCTGCAAGGCCCCCTTAAGTGACAGGGTTCATCAAAGCATTTGGCCTGAAATTCATGCTAAACTCAAGGTCCCCAAACATGTTGGAAGATTTAGACAGAGCAAAGTACTTTTTAATCTTATAACATAGCAGCTGTCCTTTCATTCCAATAGATGCCTTATTCTTCTGCACAATATCTGTTGTTTTTCCTTGCAGTATTGGGACAAAGATGATGGATATACCCCAAGTTTGGTCCTTTGTTCTTTTCTTCTAGCACCCTACCCGCTGCATTGAAGCACTTTTCCCCGAGGGTGTTCATTCTTCCTCATGGCTAGTGCTATACATATAGCTAACGCTTCAAGCTGAACTACAATCCACAACTAGGGTAAAATTAGAACAATACAAGGGCCTGTAGCTCCGATGTTGCAAAGATTTTTGATTTTGATTTGATTGTAGGGTTTAACGCGCCGACGCAACGCAGGCGATGAGGCGCGCCGTAGTGGAGGGCTCCGGATTAATTTTGACCACCTGGGGATCTTTAACGTGCGCCGAAATCTCGTACACACGGGCGTTTTTGCTTTTCGCCTCCATCAGAAAAGCGGCCGCCGCGGCCGGGAATCGAACCCGCGACCTCGTGCTCAGCAGCGCAACGCCTTAGCCACTGAGCCACCGCGGCGGGTCGATGTTGCAAAGACCTGCTGCTAAGTAAGTGCAATGGCCATGGCTAAGTCACAGTGCCTTTCCAGAAAACACTAAGATGGCTTATCTGACATCCTGTGCAAGCTGAGCACTAGAGATACGCCTACTCAAAGCGGTACATGATAGAACTTGACATACTGCACAAGAGGGTGCCACAGATTTAATATCTCATCAACTCTGACAACGTTCAAGGACAAAGTCATGCAAACCCTGTAATGACCGCAGCTAGTTTGTGACACCTTCCATGCACAGCACCGCTGCTCAAAACAATAGAAGCGGCTCCCTTAGGCAATTTCTAGCCTAAGGGCAGCTGCTTAGCATGAAAAAAAATACTATTAAAGGGTGGGGTAGCCCAAGAAATAGTGCCAGAACCTTCGAACGAATTCCTCCACAGCCTCCAATCCAGAGTTCTGGCAGTTCAAAGACTGAATGTACTCCTGGACCAGCAAGCGCGTCATCGGGTATTTGCCGAAGTCCTTGGGAAAAAGAGAAACAAATGATTAGAACATAGTGAATATGTGCCGCAGGGGGAGTAAATTAATTACGATATGCAACTTACCATGTTGCGCTTCAGTATACGCTGAACCATGGGTGTGTACATTTCGAATACCAACTTTGACCGAGGGCACTCTCTACAGTGCTGTAATAAAAACAAAAAACAAATGTAGTTCGAAGCTGCATCAAAAAATCTAGAATTATGAAATCGACTGGCAAAATAAGGATCTTATTTTCATACGGTCCTAATAGCCTAATTATAAAAGCCAGCAAACTGAAAATGCTACATGGACTACTGGACTACACTGGACAAGCATTCTGAAAGGTTAGTGCAGACTGTGCACCCTGAAAATGCTCAGTAAATCCTTTGTGACCGGAAATGTAGTAAAGTAGCAATCTGGGCCAGCTGGTGTAAATTCACACAAAATGAGGACAAAAGTAGAGAGAGGATACGCAAGCACGTCCTCTCTTAGCATTCATCCTTGCTTGTTCTGCTGCAGTACAAGAGGAAATGTAGTCCTCAGTACCTTTATGGAATAATAGAAACCTTGCCCCTAAGAGCCAACCTCAGGATGCAATTTTGGTTCCTTACCATGGTTGCTTCCTAACAGTAAAGACTAACGCCAAGAGTACAGCTGCAACTACGATGGCAAAAATTTAGCAATGAGCCTGAAGCTTACATTCATAATTAACTAGAATTAGACACCTCGAGCCCATATGAACTCTCAATGTTCCAATGAGAAAACAAGCACCCAGAGTTGTGGCATTTTTTTAAAATTTTGGCAGCGCACAACCAGACTAAAGTGAGCGGTGCTTTAGTGACACCATGTTAGGAGAGCCAAATAGCGATGGCGTCATATCCTAAACGCGACTCCTTGAATATGCGTTTATCACAGCTGACCCATACATGCCTGCCGAAGGCACTGTCTGGTGACATCGGCTTGTAAAGGCAATACCTTCAGCGGAGGGGAGGGGAGGAAGCACCACCCCATTTTTATCTTTTTTAATTATGTAGCTTGATTAAATGCAGTATGCATTAAGCTTGACATATATGTGTCATTCCGACATGGCTACATTTTGAATAAATCAAGGTTACATGCTGTCTTCATGCTCCCTTTAAATTTGGTCAATTTCATAACATTTTTGCCTCACCACAAAGTACTTCGTCTTATGGAGCGAAAGAAATTCGAACCACCAAGTGGATTTTCAGTAGATTCTCAACATGTTTGACAGCAGCATCACCCCATTCCAACTGGCACAGATAGTACAATGCCTGAGAACAAACTTGCTCACCTTACAAAAATATTCACATATCTCGGGGGTGGGTGTAGTTCTCTCCATAAGTGGCAGGACTGTCTTGATGACAGCCTCCACAGCTGTGCCAGGAAGCCATCCTTGACTCTGAAGCACAAATGAGGCAGTTTCAGTGAGTGTCTGCAGAAAAGCGGGGTCCCACTTTGAAAGACAGCTTACCGCAACAAGGAACTTAGATATAATTTCTAGGGGCTGCTGGTAGATGTTCTTGTCTTGCAGAGGAGTTGTTAGCACAAGCTCAACTAAGTTCTGGAACAAACCAAAAGGAACAGCCATTAATTTAGGAGCTTTATGGGAACACTTCGCAATTTTTTTTCATCAAAATTTCTTCAGAGGCCCCATCAGACTGCACCAGCCGCAGCTATCAAAAGAACATGTCGTCTGATAGATACCTTGGGTGCCAACAGTTTGACACGCTGTGTGGGCAGCAACACACCATAGCACAAAAAGATGTTGAGCAACATGCTCTTTTCAGTGCTCAGTTTTGCAAGATGAGGAGAGAACAAAACTTACTGAGTTCAAAGTGAAGAAGGACGAGAACCGACATTAATAATGGCCTATTTTAGCAAAGAAACGTACGTTCCAGTAAAAGCTTTCTGGGAGCAAAAATCATCTATGCTGCTTTGCTTCATTCAGGCTGTGGCGGAGGTTGCATGCGCAACCAGCAAATTTGTAAAAATGCAATGGTATCTGAGCTAATGAGCACAGTCGGGCATGTTAGATTATGCAATACAAATCCAAACCAAGAAATGCTTTTTTTTTTTTTTTTTCCCATCAAACGTGAAGGCGATGAGCGAGGACTGTCCGCAATGTAATCACGACCAGGGCCCCAATGCACAACTCCAAAGTATTACCTGGTCTAAAAATGATAACCTAACTGAGTCTGCTGCAAAGTACTCACTCCAAAAGTGATAATAAATTGCTCCTTTTAGTCCTTAGAATAAAACCAAACAAGTTCAGATCATACTACACATAGCACACAGCTTCACCAGCTTCTAATTCTCCGGTACTTCCCCATTGCCGGCTCATTGTTCATGCAAAGTTTAGCGCAGTGTGTACAGAGCATTCGCGCACGACTATAAGCTCAAATCTTGAGGCGGCTAATTATTTTTGTGGAATTGTTGCGCAGCATAAAAAAAAGTTTCTTATGGGCTAATTTAATTTGTTACTCAGCTTTCAGTGCCAGATTAACACCCATAACACGGAGGTCAATTTTGAGCTGAAATGGTAAACTAACCTCCCGCCCACCGATGGAAATTCATCAGCACTGAAAGCTTCATCTACAAGTTATTCTAGAAACAACTAAGTGCTCACATGTTAAGCAAAAACTGCATTAAATTAACAGGGAGGAAAAAAAAAAGGAAAACATTACAGTCCTCTGAGCATCCCCGGAATCAAATACATCAATGCACATGTAAGTGACCTAACACGTGCAATCCACCAGTATCAGAATACCAGGCATAAGAGGCCTGCGCAGCCATTCCCTTTATGTGCACCCAGCGGCAAAATAAGCAGAGCACGCGAACGCGTCGCAAAATGCATCACCGCGCCATCTGACATTGCCCTTCTGGCGTCGAGACATCCATGTGCGCATGCGCGTCCAACCACGCTCGCCATCCTGTCTTTTCCTTCATTTCAAAAGGCAAAGCTGATCACATTCAGTATTTGGTGATAGGAGTCACTTTATTTGCTAAAATGGCTCGCTTGCACACGCTTCAGTGGCGAACAGCGAGGGTGAAGTTTGCGTTGCTCACTCTGCCCCGATCCAACAGATAACATATTTTGCCAGTCTCGGTAAAGAACTTGTGCCACATATATTTTATCGCGTCTTTGTATTTTTTGCTTAAAGCATGCAGTTGGTTGGTAACTAAAAATGAGAACAAAAAAACGGGAAGGAATTTAGGGGAGAAATAGTTTATTTGAATAAAGTGTGATTAGAGGTCACCTTGCACACGCACTAAAACAAGTACTGATGGGGAAAAAATGCGAGCAGAGATCAGCACAGTTGTGGATTTGGAAAAAAGAACAAAAATAAATAACAGGTTGCAATACGCTAATAATAGGTTGCAATTAAGACTAATACATCAAAATCTTGTTGCAGTGCGTCCTTTGTCAGAGTCACGCAGTTAGAGCAAAGCATGCTTCACCCTCGCTGTGTGCCGCCGAAGCATGTGCTTTCGAGATGTGTTGAGCATAAAAGGTGACCCCTAGCACCAAGCACTCAATGCTATCAGCTTTACCACTTGAAACGAAGGACAAGACAAGTTAGTACATGGGGGCTGGACGCACATGCGCACATCGGTGTCTCGACACCAGAAGTGCAACGTCAGATGGTGCAGCGATGCATTTTGCCACGTGCTCGCATGCCCCGGCTTATTTTGACTTACCATTTCAGCACAGAAGCCCTAGTGCACAGGAAAAACACTTTTACATAAACACTGAAGAAAATGCGGCACCCACAGTTGTGCAAAACTGCCTATGCTCCATTTTCTTCAAAATTCGTGTAAAAGTATTTTTCTTTAGCCGCACAACTTGTAAGCTTAACTCGTGCACTAACTAGCCCGGTCAAGAGCACTGACGATTTCCGCATTTTGAAAGGTTAAACTAAGAAATTATTAATTTCACCTTTGAGCCCCTAAACAGCCCAAAAGGCGCCAGAAATGTGCACGCGCAACTGGCCTCAAGTTTGCCCAGCACTGCACCAGTGCACGAGCCTTGCTCATTGCTTTTAAGCTCACTGAAGCAAACTGGACGACTTTAATTGTTTATATTAATGTGAAAAGCATTACACGCCTTGTAAGTCCTAACATTCAAAGTTCTTGTCAGATGGCACCAAAAATGGCCGGCAGCGCCGGCCATTTTTGGTGCCATCGCCGTCAAAAACATGTCAAAAAGGCCCAGGTTGACGTAAAATTTCTTGCAGAGGTTTCTGTAAACAAAGTAAATTAATGGCTTTGAAGATAAAATTTGGTATGCCCTCGACTAGGTGGGAAATGATCCCAGCTCTCCAGGGTACAAGATGCACACACTACTTTGACACCACAACTTCTCCACGACTCTGGCTGACTAAAGGTGTGCATAAGGTGTGCGACACGGGCGTGTGATGGCACAGCCAATAGGAAGGAAGCACACATCACAGCACTTGAGCAGAATGGGTGCCCCCCAGTCTCAGAAAAGGTCGAATGTGGGTAAGTAGTGGCATGAAGTGTCACCAGACTGCCTGTTGAAGTAATTCGCACCGTGCCCAGGATGGAAAGTGCCTCTACGTCGGATATAGCACTAATTTATGTACCAGCTAAGCACGGCCAACATCACAAATACACCCGCAAAGCCGAAGCACAGGAGGTGAAGAATGCAGCAAGGAGAGTAAATACTAAATAGACAAAGAAAGAGACATGAAAACAATGCAGCACAAGTATTTCCAGAGGAAGCCATAATGCTTTCACGTTGAAAGCATGCGCAGACTTAAGAGGGGACTGGGACACTGCTCTTAAAACAGCTTCCTCTAATTGTTAAGTAAACTCTGTGAAACTTGTCAGTCTTGCTGCTTTTCCCCAACTTATTTCAAATATGGCATTAATTTTTGAGTAAGCCAATTAGTTACCAATATAATTAGAGATAACTAGTCATTTTTGGAGGAACAATAGACAGGGGTGAGACAGCTGAATCAGATTTGGGAGCAGTTTTCGGAGCAGCGAAATCTCGATTTTGGAGCAGCAGAACCTTGATTTGTAGCAGAACGACATTTATTATGTCACCTTAGGAGCTTAAAAAATCAAAATTTTGGCTACTCACGAGAGAAAAGTGCATTTTTTAATTGGTTTTGAACGTACACAACACTGAAGAAGCCCTTCAATAAAGTTTTTTCTAACAGGGTATCACAAGGTACGAACTGCACTACCTTTTTACAAACCATTTTTTTTTTATTCTTAGGCTCTATGCATAGATAGCTTAGAGTTCTGTTGAAAATATCGAATTGAAAAACTAAGCAATCGTACGCAGTTTTATTATGATCTGAATGCCGAAATTATTATTTTTGTAGTAGAGCCACGGCAAAAGTTGCGCGAAGCGAGGTGACGGTCGTAGCCCCCACCAGCCCTCCCATTTCAATCCCCACGGTGCACGTTCACTACGATCGTAATTTGAGTAACGTTGCTATGTTTAGCCACCTACATTTTGGCATTATATTTCCCTTCAGATGAATGAACCATTATTACTAGCGTGCAATAATAGCCCGTCCCGCTATCGGACACTGCTTGAACATTTTGCGGCGACGTAGCCTGCACCACCACTTCGATCGTCCCACTCTTGACGATCACAAGCTCGCTGTGAACGGCAGCAATACCTCAGCGTTTTATGACACCGCAATGAGTCCGAAATTTCAATTCAAGTGCGCACCCCGCCCCACACTCAAGGCCGAAACACAGCGAATTCGTGAGCACCACGTTGTTTTTGATGAACTCCCGTCTTTCGAGTCGCACAACTTCCCGCAACAGATCAAACGACTAAATGTAATCCCAGCCACTCCCACAACCAAAACCAAGGTAGAAATCGGCGAAGAGCACTCTGCCTGAACCACAAGCAACTGCTTAGCCCGGATGCAATGTTTTCCAATCTTCACCACAACAAGATGGCGGCGCCCAGTAATGTCGTTCCGGAGATACGGAGCCAACGAAAATTGCTGTTTTTTCATCAACTTACACAAGTAGTTTGGCGCCTCAGTACACATAATTATTTTTGCTACAGGACTTTGCAATGGTTTTCGATGGGAAAACTAAAAACGCACAGAGTATAACATTTGCAACTTGACATTATGACTTTCGAAAGAACTATCTCAAGGACAATTTTATGCAGGTTTTTTATTGAATGGTCAATCAATTAAACATTTACAAACATCATAAAAACAACATTGGGGGTGCTGAAAAATTATGCCGTCAGTAAGCATTTTCCCCCACTGAAACTGGCGGCAGCGTTAAAATCCTTGGCTCTGAGACTGTTTTGGAGCAGTTTGGCAAGCTTTCGGAGCGGCCTGGCGCAGGAAAACACATTTGTATCAAATCTGCGCAATATGCGCAGCTGTCTCACCCCTGAATAGACAAAACAGTGTTAGTCATAAAACTGTAATCTTTATATTTTCCAATACTATGTACCCTGGTGAGTGCAATAAGAGAATCGGTTTTTTGATGCACCACTCGGAACTAATTTTACAGCTCATCAAACGCTGGTGGTACCAGTGGCAAGGGACCATTTCAAATGCCCATTTCGAACACCAAAGTTTAATGAGCTGTAAAATTAGTTCCAAGCGGTGCATCAAAAAACCGATTGTCTTATTGCACTCACCAGGGTACATAGTATTGGAAAATATAAAGATTACAGTTTTATGATTAACACTGTTTTGTCTATTGTTCCTCCAAAAATGACTAATTATCTCTAATTATCTTGGTAAGTAATTGGCTTACTCATAAATTAACGCCATATTTGAAATCAGTTGGGGAAAAGCAGCAGGACTGACAAATTTTACAGCATTTACTTAACAACTAGAGGAAGCTGTTTTAAGAGCAGTGTTTAAGTGCCCCAAGAAATGTTTGTGTATGCTAACCTGTGCGACTGCTCATAACAATTTTTCGCAGTTCTTTCTTTTTTTAAGAAACAACATTCGTGCCGGCATACAGCATGCAAGTTTGATTTGCCACAACTCAAGTGAAGTCAAGCCGCACTGATCAAAAGGCAATTATTTTCTGTCCTCCTTAATCGAAGGTTAATTTATTGTACTGTTATTGAAGGTTAATTTATTGTACTGTTGTCAGAACAGAATTTGCACAGCAGTTCAATATGGCCCCCTTTTGTTTCATTCCATTCAGCTTTTACTTTGTTATAGAGAGAAAGTAAGAATGAGGGTATAAGGTGCACATGCATAAGTACCGGGTCAGGCCTCCAACATGTATTGGCCAACAACATTGTTGTGCGTTTCAGTTTCCAGAAGCTGTCATACTGAGCAACATCATTTTTGCTGCCTTTTATGTTTGCCAACTGTCTGTGCCATGTGCGAGGCTATTAGGCAACAATGGCAGTTTCACTAACAAGTCAAGGGACTGTTTGCAAACATGTTTATGTTACTGGCGTATCGTTGCAGTGGGAACGTGCTTTTACTAAACAAACAATTTAGGTTGGCGACTTGCTTTGCAAAATGAACCGCTTTTGTATTATTCTAGCATGATGTAAAAATGTACACAGAGCTATTTTCTCCCTCCAGTGACGAGCAATAATTCAGTCATACACCAGCGTGTTTGAAATATTATACAGGAAAACATGCTAGAAATAGCCGTCATGCTTCTAGGCCAGCCAAGTATTTTTAGGCCTATTAAAAAGAAATAGCATTTTCTGCGTTAACAAACAACTGCTGCTACTGTGCGTGGTGTATCTGTATCCATGGTGCTGTAATCTACCGATAGAAGCTAATTAAAGGCAAACCTGATGGGCCTTGTGTGCACTGCAACAGTCTTTTGACAGCGTGCAACGATGACGTACAAAATCAGTTTAGAAGGCAGGAAATGCTAAGCCACTGTGTACTAACAGAAACAAAGTAAAATCTTTAGTCATTCACAATCCCGTAATGTTTGCATTGTCAAGTCAAGTGCTATGCCAGGCATGCTCTGAATGCTACAGCGCATGCCTGGGCATGCTCTGGATGCCCAGGCATGCTCTGGAAGCCATACAAGACTGTATGCAGTCAACAAATAATGTACACCTTACCTTCAGTTCTTTAATCACAACTTCCACTCTTCGTGAGGTCAAAAGAATCTTTTCATGCTTCAGTAGGCTTTTCTGTTAAAGAAAAACACATGGAATGACATTTGTGACAAAAAAACACTTAGCCATAAAAATTCCCCCCTTCACTGGCCAAAAATTATCGAGGCCACACAGTTTAAGGTACAACTCTCTTGCTCACGCTCATCCCATAAGAAAAAAAAGAAAAAGAAATGTAAAACTTTGCACTGCCTATCATGCAGCATTACGTATGCATGAACACAATCAAAGAGCCCTATGAACAGCTTGTACTCGATGCTCCTTTACCGAACGCAAGTGACGACTGAGGACACAGATCACCCGCAGCAAGCCTACATTGATGGCAACACATTGCATGTGCCATTCATGTCCCAGACAACGGCACCTACAAACAGCAGCTCAGCCGAGAGACTTTTCTGGCTTTGCACACAGTGACCAGCCAATGGAGCACAAGGGTCGCAACAAAAACTAGTTTCGTTGTGTTGCTCTTTATTTTGTGACCTGGTAACTTTGTCATGACTTTCAACATTTCAGTACATCATAACTGAATTTATTGTGCACAAAAGTTGCAGGTTATGGAGGCAGTATCTGCGGCCACCTTCTACAATCCACTGCCCTCCTCTTCTGCCTACGCTCCCGTCATCAATGTTGACCCCATGCAGCTCCACATCTTTGCAACGTCACATCCTGACACTTGTTTATACGTCACAGGCACGCTCACTTGCACGGGGTGTGCGTCAGCAGTATATCCTCGACGTTTAAGAAAAATACAAGGAACACACGCGAGTAACAAATTAACCACACACAAGCCATCGTGTTATAAATATACTTACAATTACTATGACAACATTTCTACAAAGAGCTGCATTAAAAAGTGTATTGTTAATAAGAGTGTTATGAATATGAACGCCACTTATGTTATTCTAGCTTTCAGTTTATCACAGCACAACAAACAGAAAAAGAAAGACGTTATAGAAAGATGTTCATGCTCTGTGGCTCCAGAATTATTTTCATGCACCACTTTATCTCATAACCAGTACTTGAAGCAAACTTTTGTGATTCTTGAGAGCCTTCCGAGGCAATTTGCTGAAAGTCTGAGCCAGCGCTACCATGTTGCCCATCAGACAAAGGGCCACACTCAAGGGCACCAAAAACAGCACAGGACATCCCTGTTCACTTTCACAGCTGTGCATTTCTATGCCGCAGTTTGGTAAATGAATGCAGCTTATTACCCACACAGTAAACCATTTCTCTCGTCCTCTGAGATCATTTATCAGACCTTCTAAAGCAAGTATGAGCTTTTCGACACACCTGTTATTGACATTTATGCAGAGTCAAATCATAACCTTTTGTCATAAAGGTATCTGACCAGAGCTTTCTTGAATTCTCAAACATGTATTTCAGCAGATGTATGCACGTTCACCCAAAACGATGCCTACAAATAAGGCTCACTGTGTGGTCTTTCTCAAAATCTTCTATGAAAGCCAGTACTCATGACAATTTCAAGTAAAAAAATTAGAAGTAAGCTTATCTTATGCTTCCTTTGTTTCTTCCCTTATTACTACAGCATACAGGGCCTCCAAGCTTGTGCCACTTGCAATGCTGGATCAATTTCCGCCCACTGTGGGTGCTTCACCCAAATTTCCAAGGAGTACAAGAGGCGCCTAAATTGAGATCTTTGGGGGATTTCGAGAAACTTTTTACAAAACCAAAGGTGTTCGAGGAATTTAAGGGCTGCATGAACAAATAAACAATGGGGAGCCCATAAATGTGAAACAAAAAAATTTGAAATTAAACACCCAAGTATTTAACACACTACCTGGAAAGTAGAGAAAAATGAGCTAGATTCAGGTGTGGAAAGCTAGCTCATTTCTCATTACTTTTCTTTTGCATGATCCAAAATTTCTATATACTTTATTTACCCGAGCATGAAGTGCTCCCCCACGCTTTCCTTTGTGTTCATGACTGTTTGTTTCCTTTGCTTACGTATATACATTCACGCATATGCACACACACGCACTTTGGGGAGAGGGTTCCCAGAGTGCCATGAAAGAGGCAAGGAGCACGCTAGCTGCACACTTCAGCATGTCCTTGTCTAATAACTCTATGCCAAAAGGCACTTATACAAGTCCTCAAAAAAATCTTCAGTGTAAAGATGCATGTTTCAAAAATGGCCCTCTCAAGTGTACATGCTGAACTATTTGTGAAGGCTGCTTCAGTTATGCCTGCGGAAAAATTGTAATTAAAAAATAAGCCAACTCAGGCACTTAGTATGCTTAAGCCATTAAAGGCACACACGCATCAGAAACCTGCCAGTTCCAAAAGCAATACTTAGAAGTAGAAAAAATAGACAATCGCTGCATCTGCAGGGTGAACTGAGGCCTGTGGCTGAGAGCTCCCAAATGTCAATTTACATCGGAGCAGATCACCGTCGTCGAAGTAGCTATCACCCTTGCGCATAGATATGGGGGTTTTTCACACACGAAAAACCCAGGAACATTCTTTTGGTAATGACTGCATGCAAACACATGCCTACTCCCCTTCCCCTGCACTAAGCTTGGCTAACTGCCCGCAACCTGGCCAGCACATTTCCACTAAACAGGGTCCCACCACTGTGACACTGGAGCCTGTTTATGCTACATAAACAAACTTTCAGCATCCTCTCTGTTACACCTTTGCATGCCCATGCACGCACGTAAAATATTTACTCAGGGTCCCTGGTTTCCATCGAAGAAGAAATGGTAAGCAACACTATGAACAAACACGTGACTCTTATGAATGAAATGCTTCAGCAATAGAAATGAGAGCTAGTAAGAACTGCGCTCAGGAAGACGCCTAAATGTACAGGCATACAGGAAAAAGCCTAGGTGCCCGTTAAGCATGAATCCATGTTTCTTGATGAACAGTAACAAGAGAATCATATGACCAATAAATGCTAAACTATGTTCCAGTTATATCCATGAAGCGACTTCTTCCTGTTTCTCATTGTGGTGTTATGGCCCCCCGGTATTTTTATTCCGTCAAATGCACAGATCACCAGGAGTGCTTAGCTCCCAGTGAGTGACTGCACCTTTTGGCCGAAATCAATGGGAAAGGCACAGCCCCCAAACCCTCTCTTAAAAAAATAATGCACAAAAGTGTCACATGTTAAATAAGTAGCTGATGAAAAAAACTTGTCCAAGAGCAAAAAAAAAAGATATAACTCAAAAAGAAAGATGTCCAGATTCAAATCTGGCTCATCAGTATGCAAGTCTGATGTGGAACCACATCGTGGAGCCGAGTTGGATTTGTTTAGGTAATGCTTCCTTCAACTGTATGGTTGGGACGTCCCCAGGTTTTCCACTGCAATCTTACTGCCGCTTTTAAGAGAGGTAGATACTGTGTGATTACCCTTTAGGTACTGTCAGTGGCCGGCACCATAACACAGACTCAACCATTTACTCAGCTTTGGCATTTACATGCGACAATATTAAAAAATGATTGCGCATTGTCAAAATCAAAGCCGTCATTACGAATTGTTCTCTCTTCTGTGGCCATAAGATTGCCACCTCCCAGAGCAGTGGCCACAGACAGCACTGAGCATTGGCATTGAGGGAAAGGGTTCAACAGCCCTTCTATGACCCAAGTTCCCAGCATCTCGTTAAAGGAGGCAAAGGCTTGCAGAGAGTCGCAATAATGTGCACAAAGCCTGCTTTTACAGGCCACAGTGAGTCAGTGCTGTGTGCCCTTGACAAAACTGACCCATGCATACGCAACAAGTTCACTGCATACACATCAAGTTATTTTTTCCCCTGTTTCAGGAAACATTTTTATGCAGTTGTTACTCTGCCAAGTAAAAACAGGAAAGACAAATGACAATACTACTACTGATAACTCTACTAAAATGCATGTACAGAAATGTCGATTTTTGCTGATACTAAAGCAGCTGCATTTTAAGGGGCTTGCTAATTTTAACAAGCCACACACAGCTACTGATAGCTCGTTGTAAGCTACAGCAATAATAATTAAGTAAAATCGCTCCTAATATCAGCATATGCACTGCACGTACTACAAATAACCTCATAGATCATGTAGAAACCGAGTTCCACACCACAAACTTCTGAAGTCTGATGAACACTGCTAATTACAGGCTGAACAAATGCGCATTGCAGCATTCCCAATACAGTGCTAGCAACATCTGACCCACTCCCCTGTAATGAGCAACGAAAGAGAGAGGACAGTGCAAGAGGCAGCTCACTTTCCAGAGGATAGAGTGTAGCCACTGATCACGGAGATATCCATTGGCCGCCTGGAGCAGAAGGGAGCCCTCGGGAATGACTACACGGAGGCAGAACTTGTGACTAGGGTCCCATCGGCACAGGGAGTACACATCTTCCATGACGCTGTAGCTCACGGGCTGCTCCATAAAGCCACCAGGCTGCAAAGGGGATGAACAACGCACGTGCAGCATCAATGGCACTGGCAGTGACATGCACAGCATTTGCGTGACATCAGCACCTCCCATCTGCTAAGCCCCTCACTGCGGTTGCTTAGCAGTCGGCTGACGTGTCGTGTTTGCACGCTCCGCATTTTACTTCCGCAGAATTTTTATCACAATGGAGGGCTTCCCATTGTGTAAACACTCCACAAGGTGTGGTGTACAACGCAGCTGTTTTGTTTTTTACAATGCTGAGCTGGCCCTGCCTGCCTCTCAAGTACCCAGGTTAATCGTGACAAGCAAGCACTGCTCAATGGCGCAGCTTTTGTACCCCACAAGCTTTCCAGAAAACATGAAAGGTAAAGTCCCCCTACACACTAGTCGATTGATTGTGGGGTTTAAAGTGCCGAAGCTACACCTGGGCTATGAGGCACGCTGTAGGGGAGGGCTCTGGATTAATTTTGACCACCTGGGGATCGTTAATGTGCGCCGAAATCTCAGCACAGGGGCGCTCTCGCTTTTCGCCTCGACCAGGAAAGCAGTCACTACGGCCGGGATCGAGCCCGCGTCCTTGAAAGCAGCAGCACAACGCCTTAGCCACTGAGCCACCGCGGCTGGTCTCTGCACACTAGTTAAAGAGGGTAGAGTTTCAATTAATGAATACAGGTAACAGTAATGCCTCTTGATGCAGTGGCTCCACTTTTATTCAACCACTCAATTTTCTCTCGCAAAAATGACAAATCCTTAAACTGAGAAAGCGTGGTAGTGCGGGCTTGCGGAACATACTGAACATTTGAACAACAGCACCCTGAACATTTGAACAGTGACAGCGCCCTGTCCTGTCACTCTTCTGCCCCATTTAAGCGATGTTGTTCAAATGTTCAAATCCTTAACGGCACAGAAAGAAAATCTTTAAAAAACCTTCCTTTGAAGATTAAGGCACTGATAAAGCTGTACTGTAACTGAACATTGAATATTGAACCGAGATAGAAGGCTGTCCCAAAACAGTATTTGAACCCTTCGGAGAAAACTATGGGTCTCGACAAACCAAAAAGCTAAGTTGAGCCCCTCGGCAAGCTCACAACCATGAAAATGCAAAAAAGAGCACAACCAGCACTGTAAGAATGTTGCTGGCTGGTGCCCTGATGGTTGCAAGTTGCACTGATATTTAATTCTACACTCCGTCTATTCTCATCAGCCTGTATAAACTATCACACACAAAAAAAGATGGGTGCAAAGAAACAAAACATAGCCCAATCAGCCACTCAGTGCCTGTGTTCCCCGCACTAGTTTGTGTGTTCTAGTTACCACAGAACCAATCAACTGTTAATTTTATTCAGCATTTAGAAGAAAAAAAAACTAATATGATATGCGGTGTCTCATGCTATTGATTTTTTTTAATGATAAGATAAATATATCTTTTCCACAGCCTGTTTATCTAAATATGATGCCAGAGATGCGCATGTATCAGTATGCTGCACACATGGTGCATTAACCTTCTGTTACTAGCCAGTTACTAAATGTTGCACGTTTAGTAACTGCTTACTAACTGAAGGTCAGCATGAATGCCTAGTTTCGATATTGGCAGTGCATTATTAGCCTCCCAATAAGACTAATATACCTGGTACCTGGTAGTAAATTCAAGAAAAAATATTGTTGCAATGCTTTTTTTTAAACCTTAGTTATGTTCTCGATAAAACATCTAACTGCACCTGGCTAGAAATAGATCTCAGGTGCACGACCTGAGCAATAACAAATGAAACAAAACTCAACATTTCAGGTTATAATGAGTTGCAGTGGAGGTGCATATGACACCCACTCAAGACCAGCCAGGCCCTTTCAGTTCCCCCGCGAAGTGAGTCAAAGCCATCCACTAAATTGTCACTGCATTCACAAGCCTCGTCAGATTCTTTCTACCTGTCAAGGCGCTTATGGCAAGCACGTATTTTACATGATGTATTGTGCCTTTAAACTTTTTAGCAACACTATATTAACACAAGGGCTCTTGTTACGTCGATAACAATTCCTCAGTGACAATTATGTGTCAACACCTGGCTGTTAAACACAAAGACTACACATTTTGTAGCTTTGTCGGCACATGTTTTGCTTAGAAATGTAAAAACTAAACCAAAGGTTCTCACATTTCTTGCATGTGTCTATCTGAGAAAAAGTGGGCAAGGGAGCACTTCCTCATAGATGAAGCTAGCTTCCAAAAGTTGCTGGACAAATGGTTCGTACACTTTCAAGCAAGTAAATAAACACTCTTTACCGCAAGCTCTAGAACAAGACCCGCTTTTTACAATTCACAATACTGTGCACTTTTGACATCACAATTGCAGCTGAGTTTATGGTACCCATCTCTACCAGCTGTGCTATATTTGTAAATTGGCACCTTGATTTATCTGTTAGAACCAACTTGTTCCTGGCCTTTAGGGTGCTTTTAAAACGCTGCCCTTGCCAGCTCACCACAAGTTTGTTCTTGCCACATTAGCAAGAAGAAATATTAAAATACTGCTCTATCTTTCAAAAACATTATGTCGCAGGTCCACTGCAGTATTCCAGTACCAATTACGATTAGTATTGCAATGACCTTTGTGCAAAGCTTTAGTGTGAATGGAGACAGTTTGCCCAGGAAAAATTTTTAACGACACTCATCTATTATCGCAACACCCTGTCTTATTCCAGAGGCAACCAGCATAAAGGTCAATCTTTCAGTACTAAACCTAAGACTGTTAAGAACGTGCAGGCCAGATTTCATTCACCGTTTCCACACGACGCGGCCATAAGGAAAAAAAGAAAAAGAAATGTAAAACTTTGCACTGCCTATCATGCAGCAATATACGCTGCGAAGAACAATAAGGCCAGAGTTCAAAGCTTCGAGAATCGCTGCTACAGCACAAGCATGGTGATTCACAACATACCCGGCATAGTGCAAGTAACTGCAGCATAAAATGTCACAGCCATTCATCTTTCTTTTTATTTTTTTCCTATGCATTGAAATAACAGACAATGCCTGCAGGCCACACAGATCTGTCATGAACATCTGCTAAGAGTAGTTTTTTTTTTCTTGCCCTATGAATGGCTATAGTGCGCTTTCCGAATAAGCGTGCCCGCCCTAAATGCGAAATACAGCAGGAAGAACATCCATAGCATGATTTCACTTGCTTCTTTTTTTCTTGTTTCACAGTTATGATACCGTCTATTAATAGACATTACAGCAGCAACCGCGCAGCTGACCTTGCACAATCGTACGCAAAGCCCACTCAGTAGTGGTAGAGTACACGCACGTTACATAACAAGCCGCTGTGTGCTCCGGGGGCCCCTTCAAAATGTCCACTAATATTTCATTACTAAAAAAAACATCCAGGAAAATTAATACAAGGAATTTTTTCACGATTACAGTGTTTCACAAAAATAAATAAATTTTCGTACGATTCTCCTGAAACTCCACTGGCTGTGCTCAGCGCAAGTAAACAGGAGTTCCGCCGCACTTCGTACGATCATAGGTGTGTAGAGTTTGGTATTGTTAAATTGTTTGCTCAGCAAGCAATAAGCCATCAATCACCGGTGTCGCTAGAACGCCTCCTACGCAGATATTCCATAGACAAACAAGCCACTAGTCACACGCACAAAAAAAAAAAACGAAAGAAAAAGGGAAAGGTGTACGCATTGCCACATAGCACGAATTGAACGAGCAACGTTTCGCAAGAATAAAAAACAGTGCTGACAAAGTACTGTAGTCCCAAACGACGTCACACTGTCCGACATATACTGCCGCCCTGCTTTCAACGATTTGAATGTATCGCATGAAATTATTTCTGTAAGATTCGTAGACAAAAAAAAAAGGGAAAAGAAAGCAACTGGGAAAACGACTGAACTAAGCAAAAAAAGCACATCAATCGATTTCAGAACCGACCACGTGCATACAGGGGGGAGCCAGTACAATGGAGAAGTGTCAAAGGGGGATCGGCACACGTACCGTCTTCGATGACATCTCCGAAGTGCCGAGAAGGACCTTGTGAGTCTCCCAACGTCTAAGAAACTTGGAGCTGAGGATTTTGCTGATGACAGTGCGGCTGTGGTTGAGCCTACAAAGCTGCACGTCGCCTTCGTGCGTGAGTTTAAACTTGGGTCCTTGAACGCAGCAAGCAGCAGCAGCGGGCGGCGCGGCGGCGGTGGCCGAGGCCGAGCCGGGCCCCTCCGCGCTGGTCCCCGCCGCGAGGGCCGAGGAGCAGTCGCTGCCGTCGCTCGACGTCGAGTCGACAGAAGCCTGAGCTCCGCCCGTGGAGAAGAGATTTCTGACGAAGCCGGTCTGGGAGCTGCTGCCGCCAGCCATGTCACCGATGTCGTCCAGCGGCAGTGATCTTCGCGAACCGGGGACGCTGCGGCTGTTGTTCGGCCGCTCCTCCATCGCTGTCGGTATGCGCGGCCTCACTCGCACGACGGCCCCCTAAGCTAGCGGGAAAACCGCATGCAGCATAGCAGCCGACATGCGCGCTCTAGGCGACACTTGGCCCATGATGGAAAGGCGTCACGTCGCGAGGCGGTAGGAACATTAGAGAACTTTAAATTGCACAAACAACTCGGCACGGCCTGCGCGAACTGCCTGCTGCGACTTGCGACTCACTAGCGCTCGAAATCAGGCGGAGAAACAATGTCGGACTGGCGTTGAAAGTGGTACATACTCAGACTTTAAGCCCACTATATTGTCCGCTATCGCGCGTTCTCCGCTCCTCGTAAAGAAACATTGTTCCTGACGTCCATGCCACTTAACCCCTGGTTCGCCATTGTATAACAGGAAGTGCCCTTGCTCCCGGCTGTAACCGCGGATGAGGAGGATGTGACGTCCCTGCGTTGCCCCTAGCAACGGCCGCGCCGGCGAGACGAAACCGAAACGAGCGTGTTTCCACGAGTTGCACAACTGTAGAAAGCGGTCGCGTGCTCTGACGCTGAGCGATGAATTATAGTACGCTACGATTGCGAAAGCTGCGAGACGAAAAAGGGCGTACATAGCGCGTGAACGGCGGAACAGCCGACGACAAGCAGAAATAACCACGCTGCAAAATCGAAAATTAAGCGGCTTAAAAAAAAACCCACCTCCTGTGGCTTTGCATAATGTAAAGTAGAAAAAGAGCAGGCTTTTGCATCGTTCGGGGCACTGCGGCTATGAAACGATGGAAGCACACGTGCACGGTTTCTAGAGAACGAGAGGGAGAGAGGGGAATAAACTTTAATGAAATCGAGGAAAGGCTTCAGGGAGGCTAAAAAAGCATGATTTTTTGCGCAAGACTTCGGCATATGTCAGAGTGTCGCCTAAATATGGAGCAGTGAGATATTTGGTAGGTGTTCGTAAGGTTGGTGCCATCTCCGTATTGTTAGTGCGGGACCTTCTTTAGTTACACCCATCGCAATACGTATGCCTTCTGGCTGCTTTCGCCTTCCGACACAAGGAGTTAAACCCGCACCGCACGCACACGGAGCGGCGGTATGCGCTCCTCCGCAACCGCACCCAGGCTGTGAAGCACGTGCACTCAAATACTAGCCTCGAATTAAGTGGCACACTGCAGATGCGCTGACAGCATAATTGCGTCATAAACTGCTAAAAAATTGGCTCAACTTTCACTAGTGGTTGGCTGAAGAAACAGCACAGCTGGCGGCCCCTCTCCCTCCGTCGGAGACCCGGCTGTTGCACCTCACATGAACTTCGAACTTGCGGTGAAAGTTCTCCATTACTGGCAGGCCCGGATCGTTTCGGCCGCAGCTTTTCATATCTGTCCCAAAGTGGACCGCATTAGCACGCGCTAGAACCCGCGGCAACCGGCTTCGCGCACTAGGCGTTCTTCACTAGGTGCTCTTCACTTACAGACGCAAACGCACGTGAACTGGCAAGAAGAACGGCATGCCGGAGACCACGCCATGAGCGCTGGGCAGAGTGTTCTCGAAGGTCGAGCTGACCGATGCCGGGCGTTCCTCACGAGGCGCACGCTCACGTGCGCTCGGTATTTTTCTTTGTTTTTTGCGAGCTCCTCACGAGGCGCACGCTCACGTGCGCTCGGTATTTTTCTGTTTTTGCGAGCTCCTCACGAGGCGCACGCTCACGTGCGCTCGGTATTTTTTCTGTTTTTGCGAGCTCCTCACGAGGCGCACGCTCACGTGCGCTCGGTATTTTTCTTGGTTTTTTTTTGCGAGCTCCTTCGTGCGCTCGGTATTTTTCTTGTTTTTTTTCGAGCTCCTCACGAGGCGCACGCTCACGTGCGCTCGGTATTTTTCTTGTTTTTTTTTTTTGCGAGCTCCTCACGAGGCGCACGCTCACGTGCGCTCGGTATTTTTCTTGGTATTTTTTTCTGCTAACGCTCGACGGTGGAACTAAAAGCAGCTTTGCTGTTAAAAGATCGTTAGTATATCTATACTAGTTGACAAGCATGATGTCATCAACAACATCGACACCATGCATGAATAATGTGTTTACTCAGTTTCCATCAGCGTTGCAATTTACCTGAACAAAAAACACAGTAAATCGACCATTTTACAATGACGTCGAGATTGTGAATAAAGTTGGGTCAATACTAAAGCGTGATTGAATTAACAAAGTGTACTGTTGGGCGAGTTGGTAGTTCATTGTAAAAGATATGCTACAGCGCGAAATAAAACGTCGCCTCGCGCTGTAGCATCTTTTACAGTGATTAAATTAGCTTCCCCCTGGCCCTTTTATAATAATCCCCATATGCAATTAGCATCACGTTTGAACCATGTAGGAGGCCCTTCGGTCTACCATTCTCCGCCTCGCCTCGGCGAGTCACTGGTCCCACCCTGACAATCGTCACAAAAGACTACACCGTCTGGGCCCCGACTGCAAGTTTCGGTTACCTCCTGGTATTCAGCGAAACCACGCCACGCTGTTTCACCAACTACGGCTTGGCGTAGCCTTTACCCGTCGCTACAAGCACCTCATCGGCGTTACGAGTGACCCCGATTGTGAAACATGCCGCGTACCAGAGACTATTTCGCATGTTCTCTGCCACTGTCCACGCTACGCGCATCCTCGAGAACAATTAGCGAGAACATTGGCCCGTTTGGACTGTCGTGTGGTGTCGGAGGAAGTACTGCTGGGACCTTGGCCAGGCGCGCAGCGTTCTCACAAGGCATTTAAAGCTGTGCTGACATTTCTGCGGAGCAGCGGCCTCTCAGCAATATTGTAGTTGAGGCCCGTCCGGCTTAACTGCACAGTATAAGTATAGGCATCTTCTGTACATAGCCATTTATTCATTTCTCCGCCATCTTCATCTCTCTCGTCCTCTATCCACGCTCTTTCCTCCCCTTTCCCTTCCCACACACAGAATAGCTGGCCAGATATACTACCATCAGGCCGACCTTTCCGTGTTTTTCATTTCAATAAAATTCCTCTCTCACTTGAACCATATGGTGTAGTTAAAGTTATTGATTCACTGAAATATTCGTCATTTGTCGGAATCGATGGTATTAATTAAAAAACACCATTCACGCGAGCCGCTTGTCTTTTTTTCAAAAAGGGAAGGCTCCCTTTTGAAGGGAAATCGTTTTGCTCCTGATGATTACGTACTGTCCTATTTACATTACTAGCGTTTGTGCGAAAATTGTCGAGAACACTTTGCATTCACATATTGCTAAATTTCTGACTCCCTTCAACTTCATTCACCTTAATCAGTACGGCTTCCGGGTCATTCCTGCGAAAATCAGCAATTGCCCTCTCCTTTCGTGATATACAATCATGCTTAGACCGCAACATTCCCACTGGCGCAGTTCTTTTTTTTGTTTCGATAAAGCATTTATTGAAAGAATGATGAACACGTACACGTTTATTGAAAGAAGAGAGAGAGAGAGAGAGAGAGAGAGAGAGAGAGAGAGAGAGAGAGAGAGAGAGAGAGAGAGAGAGAGAGAGGGGGAGAGAGAGAGAGGGAGGGGTCCCCCTGACATGACCGAAGGCCTCGGACAAGACTTGGAAACGGGATAGGAAGTAAGGAGTGGGGAGAACAGGGAAAGAAAGACAGCTAGAAGCAGTCCCCAATGCCGGCTTCTCTGATGAGTATCAGCAGAGTGTCCAGCAGGCAGGCGCGTAGCCAAGATTTTTGCTCGGGGGAGAGGGGGGGGGGGGTCTGAGGTTGTTCTCAACCCCCCCCCCCCCCCCAACCCCCCGAAAGAAATAAAAATAAATACAAAATACATGTTTGGCTCAGTAAAACGGCAGCATGGTCCCGACAACAATGATATACATTTTATCGCTAATATTAAAAGAATGGAGATATTAAATGAAACATTTGACGCGGTGCCGATACCCCAGCCACTTTCCGGCGATTCCTCTGACATCACCGGATCTTGTTGGTGCAATTGACTGCCAACGACCTGAGCTAAGTTAGTTACCAAAGGCTAGTTCTTTGGACAAAGTTATATTAAGTATTCACATGGCCCTTTAAGGTCTCTCACAGGATACTGCTGTTAATTATCATGGTATTGTAGGGCCAGGTGAAGTTGAAACTGGGCAAAAACCCGCATACCGCGTGGTGCAAATCTGCGCCCGTGATGCGGGACGTATATACACACTGCGCGCACGGGTACCTTGTGCAGGCATTATGTTAAATGACGATAGTTTCATGTGATTACTTGCTTGATTTCAACGTGTTTAGTGTTATGAGTGTGACATCCACAATAAAATGACGTAGGCCTAAGAATTGGGTCTATATTTTGTTTTTATTCTCCAAAACGAACTTTTTTTTGCATGCAAGCATTCTACACCCGTACAACAGCTTCCAGTGTATCGAGCTCATTCTGTGCAGTCTACATCAAACCTATGCACTAACGTTAATTGTAGCGTAGGTTTTATCTTTTAAAAAAACGACAGGCTATGAATATGCTTACAAGAAGCGTTAAAACTGGAAATAATTTCAGCAAATACCAACCTTAAACACACTGACATCACGCTCAAGAACAGCGCTGTTAACGACGAAGATAACACGAACATGGCAGGATGAACCCTCGCGCAGAGCGGAGTAATTTTTTTTTTATCAACGTTTATTTTGCCACAGGGCATATATATGGGGGTACGAGTTGATGACGAAAGGTGATTAGATTTCGCGGATGAAGTCAAGGAGTGAACGATGATGGCGCCCATGTATCCATGCGGCATATGCGGAGGCGTCGTCTACTCGGAGGCCCGTCGCCGCAAGGTGCCGCAGTCTCGTCGGCCTCAAGGCGAGGCGGGACCGCAGCAAGCGGTGCAGGTCGGCGATCGCGTCGCTGCGGTGGCAAACTGGGCAACCAGGGTTTGTAAAGGAACCTCGGTATTGAGGCCAGTGGCGGGTCACGGCGGGAGTTAATGCCACGGTCGGCACCACAGCATCGCTGGGCATCCTTCTTCACAGAGCAGAAGGACACTGAACTTTTTTAAAGCGAAAACTTCGCTGCACAGTCACCCGATGGCGTCCTGTCAAAAATCTAATGCATTTCCCCATAGACTGGTTGGCCAACCGATAAGCTCGCATAAAAAAAACATTAAAAAAATCCCCGCCAACTGGACCAGAAAAAAATATGTCTTCCCAGCAATGCACCTGTGTTTAGAGGTGAAGCTGACTTTCAAGTTTGGTTTCTGTAAGCTGGCCTGTTCTGCATTGCGTATTACGGGGTGAAGCATGGCCATCTACGAAGGAAGTATGATTACAGAAAACGGCTGTAACTCTTGTGTTGTCAAAAGTATACCGAAACAAATTACATGACAATTACCCGCTTAGGAGACTCTAGGTGCGTAAAACGTGGCTTCTGTTGTGTTAAAACGGTCAGTTGAAAATCGCGAAAAAGGAGCGGTTCTGGATGAGACAATACATGCAGCGATCATGAAGAAGGAGTACAAAAGTATAAATCTCATGAATCACGTATCGGGATGCATTTAGATTGCTCGTAAATGCGTTTACTTAGTGCGCAAAAAAGCGTCGCTTTTGCGATTCTCTCAACTTTTTCGGGGAAGGGATGGTAGATTTTTTTATAATTACCCTTGTGCAATTGCTTCTTTTTCTTTTTCTGATTCATTTTGTTTTTTTAGGAGGATGTATAATCGTAAAACAAAAGTGTATTTGACAGTTCATTGCCGCGAGCTGTGTGTTTCGGTTAGAGCACTGCACGGGCCTGATTTTAAAGCCCGAGCCCGGCCCGAGCCCGCTTCGCGAAGCCCGAGCCCGACCCGGGCCCGTAACACTTAGCCCGAGCCCAGGCCGGGCCCGGGCATTCATAAGTGACCCTGGCCCGAGCCCGGCCCGGGCCCGCCATCTCAAGCCCAGGCCCGGCCCGGCCCGGTAATTTATTTTTTGGCCTAGGCTGGGCCCGCGCGTCTGTGACCAGGCCCGGTCTTTGACGCTGAAGAAAGTTTGTTTATTATATTCCGGGCGATCAGACGGAGCATCTAGTCTGTACAAGCACGTCATGAACTGAACGCAAAAAATAAGGGTTTAAATGTGCACGTAGTTTAGCTTTCACCGTCTGAAGTTCACGCCACATCGGCGTAATAATAGCTCGTATTCTTAGACGAGAGACACCATCACCTTGGATTACCCGACTCTTGGCAACTTCACGCGGTTGTCTCGGCCACAACATGGTATTACTGAAATTTTTTGATCCGCATTTGAATCAACGAGTATGTACACGCGTTGAAATACTTCACCTGCAGTGGTCGTTAAGCGGTGGTGTTTCTCTGGCAGGCGTGTTTGATTCCCGGCCACGGCATCCGCATTTTGATTGGTGCGACATCTAAAACACACGTGTACATACATAGACATAGGTGCACAGCTCCAAGATATCTGAATTAGTTCCTTGCCCTCTTGGGCATTCCTTGTAATCGTATCTTTGGTATGTTATACACCAAAATATAAAATCTTGATGCAGTACAAGAAATGTCATTAAAATTGCAGTATAGTGGCCATCAGACCTAGCACAACACGTTTTTAAAACAATGCGTACAACTAACAGCAAGAAGCGCGCAAAAATAAACCAAGAATATTCATTTCGATGCTCTTTTCCAACACTTCACGTCGGACCTATTAACGGCCGTGCCTATGAATTCCAGCCCGAGCCCGGCCCGGGCCCATGGCGTCGAGCCCGAGCCTGGCCCGGGCCCATGGCGTCGAGCCCGAGCCCGGCCCGGGCCCACGGCGTCGAGCCCGAACCCGGCCCGGGCCCGCCGAAAATCGACTTCGGGCGATTTTTTTGTAATTAGGTTTTTTTCTTGTACTTTTAAGGGACTTGTACTTGTACTTCACTCTTTTTTGTTTCTCTTTAAAACAGCCCTGCTTAGAAAGGTGCGTAAAATAAGACAGCTGAATCCAGGTGTTGGCGTACGTATTAAGTTTTTCATCAGTTTGTTTGCTACACGGGAGGGAGGAGATTTCAATAAATAAATAAATAAAGTTTAGAAATTCCAGGGATGCCTTCCTCGTGGCGAAGCCCGTAATATCAGTCTCTTCTCGATAAATAAATATTTATTCTCTTTTTTTCTCGTAAAATAAAACCAACCAGGGCTTTAAAACAATGTCAGACCCCGGAAATGCAACCTCCCTTTCCGAAGTAGCCAGACGATTGTCCGAATTTTTTTTCCATGTCCATGCACACAGTAGAAATAGTAGCAAAAAAATCTATAGTTACTAAAAAATAAGATCAATTTAATTTTAAGCGTCACTTTTTTCTGCCTTAAGTAAAGCTTACGTTTCGGGCCGATAACTTCGCGATTAAGCGCCCTTTCCGCGTAAGTTTTGTTCTTGTTTCAGCATTTTCTTTCAGCATAAGTGTCGGAGGCAAACAGTTACACTTGATTTAGTTTTGTTAATACTGCCTCCCAAAGTCTCCTCAGGCGGTTATTCGGAAGGCCAATTACACCTTCGCACCCTTGTTTTGGGTGTGAAATTGTGGGTCCATGCTTCTCGTTATAGGCTTGAAAATTTGGGATTATTTGGACATAGGCGTTTTCTCCTTCACTTCAAGGTGCACCGCCAAAGTCTTCTTTTGATGGACGGAAGACAGAGCCGGGTGGAAAGAACAGGGGGGAGAGGGGGGCGTTCAGTGCAGGTCGGCGCCCCCTTTTCGCCGGGGCCTTGGGTGACCGCCCTGGTCGTGCACCCCCAAGACGGTACTGCCTTCAACAAGACATGCATTTAAGTGCTGCCGTGGAACTGAAAAGAGGAAGCGCTCAGTTGTGCGCAGAAACCACACAACGCGACGCTGTGAGGAAAGTGCGCCTTCCCGCAACGCGGTCGCGGCGCGCTAAGACGCTACAAGAGAGTAGAGAGTAGAGAGTTTTAGCATAGCGGCTCCCGTACGCTACGCTAAGGTTAGCGGGTAGCGGGACCGGACTGCGCATGCGCGCGCGGGGAGTGCGAGGAGGTTGCCCCTCAGCGGAGGGAAAGAGCGGGCATGGCGAAGGCAGGGCGCGCGGAACTAATCCACCCCACCGTGACGAATTTGCTCTCCCCAGTCGCGCCCCGCTACCCGCCGCCGTAGCGTTAGCGGACGGAGCACGCTATGCTAACGCTACCGCACTAGCAGACGACACGAAGACCCTCCTCCAAGCCCCTATGCGCCTGCGCCGTTTAGCTTCGATGCGCATCCGCGGCTTGTGCGCTGGCGCTCCCCGGAGCGCGGCCACGCTGCGCCGTGTTCGCACCAAGAGTGGACGGCCCTGTACATGCGCTGTAAGACGGTTGACAGATTCTCGGCCAGGAATAAGCTGGGTAGATGCAGCATGGTGAGCAACAGGCTTGATTCCCGAGACAGTGTTTCCACACGTGGTTGTTTGATTAAACACAGACTCCAGTTTGTTCGGTGTAACCAATGTTGTGTACTGCATTCCTATGTCCTGTGGCCGGGTGTACGTCGGCCAGACCGGCCGCTGTCTCAATGTACGCTTGAGGGAGCATCTTCCTCCTTGAAAGGAAGGCCCTACACACACCTGGCGCTGCACTGTTCAGACTGCGGTTGCCATGCTTCAGACACGCAAGTGCTTTTTAAACACAGAGACCGTGCTACCAGGGAAATTGCTGAAGCCTTCCATATCCGGATTAGGGGTTCGGATTGTATAAGTCACCCATCGCTGAGAATGCTAGATAAAGAAGTGCAACTTCTTAAGGACAGAGGGTAGAGGATGAGTGAAAGAAAAAGAAGAGAAGGAAAGGGGGCGGTTGTCCTCTTGTACCGCCGTACGCATGTGCGACGGTCACATGTGCCTGATTGTTGGGTCTTGATATGGTAAAAATGTGTTTTAGATGCAGAGCATCTGATTCACTCGCCTTGTCCCTCCGGCGTCGTCGTCGTCGGCGTTGTCCGCCCCTCCCCCATTCTCCTCGCCGCGCCAGCTGCGCTCTCCGCCGCTCACCCCCTCTCCTCTCCGATAGCGAACACTCTCTCGCGAGGGGCATTGGATTGGATTCGATTGGATTGGCTTGGATTGGATTGGATTGGATTAAAGTGGATTGCGTTGGATTGTGTTGCGTCATAGCCGCGGCAGACGCGCTGGGGCCGGCGCATGTGCAGTACTCTCTCTTCCGCGGTTTCCTCTCCTTCGGGCGCGCTGCGCATATAACCGGTGTGCCGTTCTCCGGCGAAGCAACATCCACGCTTGGCTCAAACACCTAGAGTCCACGCCGCTTTACAAGTACGCCAACGTCGTCATCGACTGGGACCGGCTTACGCAGTCCCCTCAACGTTATGCGCGCTATAAAACGCGGTCCCTTCGCCACTCCGCCTATGCGTCGCATCTACACAGGTGTTCCCGCGAGGGGAGGTGGGAGTTTTTTTTTTATTTTAATAAATCTTTCAGTTGATAGTAAGCGCTGGTGTCGTTCTGCGACGTATATATTCGAAACGAATCCGCGTTCGTTGTCCACACTGCAAAATGAAGCCAACCTCTCATTGTGCCAGTATCAGGCCTAAACGAGGCTACAGTAGAATTCATTTGTGCCTGATGTTTTGGAGGTGACAGCGGTGATATGCTGCTACCGTCGCCGACGCCCGGAAGAGCGGCGACGAAGCGCACAGAACCGCGTCCCCGGGTAGCTCTTGCAGTGCAGGCGATCGCGTACTCTACGAAGACGCAGCTGCTTTTCAAGTGACCTAAGCGTACTCTTTGCCTATATACGTCACCATAACAAGTTTTTTTTTTTTAGGGCGCGGAAAGGTGAAATGAAGCGAAACAGAACCAAAACACTGCACGAGCCCCTATCAGCCACGCAGCGGACACCTTCCGTTCCACACTGAATGCATCCTTCTCGGAGCCCATTCCGGATCCCACCGCTCTTTTTCGGCGTGTCCTCATGGACTCCTCTCAACATACGTGGGTGGAGGAGTCCCGCCCAAAGCCCGATCTTCGGCTCCTGCAGCTTTGGGCTCAGCGCAAGCAAGCTGAAGTAATTTCCGCACGGGATCCTTCGTCCCTACCAGCCAGGCTTCAGTATCAGCGCCTTACCGGTGCTGCCAGGCGGCACGAAAAAAGACTGTCGAGGCAGCGCTGGCTTGACTGGTGCGCCTCTCTAGGCCCATCTTCCTCAACGGCGTCTGTCTGGCGCACGTTTCGCGCAATGGAATCGGGCAGTCGGCCTCCAGATGCAGCTGACAGCGCTTGTATTGCGTCAAACAAGGACCCGGCACAATTCGCCCCCGACGTTGCTCGGGCCTTGTTTCCTGCATTTGACGTTGTGCCAGTCGCCATGCCGTCTCCGTTCCCCCTGCCTAACGGTGTTGGATTACGGCCTACTCATGAAGCCGTTTTGGGAATCCAGGCACCGTTCACAGTGGCTGAATTCCTGGCAGCGATCGATCACGCTAAACAGCGGACTGCTCCGGGTCCCGACGGCATAACTTACGAGGTGTACAAGAACATCGACGACCCAGCCCTCGTGCCGCTTTTGGACTCGGTTAATCAGGTGTGGCTCTCCGGTCAACTACCTGACTCTTGGCTTCGGCCGGATATTGTTCCCATTCCAAAGCCCGGGAAACCACCACATGTACTTCGGAACTTGCGCCCCATCGCCCTGACATCGACGCTGTGCAAGTTGTTAGAGCGAATGCTTGCAACACGGCTTCAGTGGTGGCTTGATACCTTTCAATGGTATCACCCGGCGCAAATTGGATTCAGGCCCTATCTCGGTACTGAGGATGGGTTGGAATACCTCTCATCTATGGTTTTAGTTGGAGGCCGATCCCGCCGTGTGAGATCTGTGCTCGCCATGGACATATGCAAGGCATATGACAACGTTAGTCACGCTGCCATCCTACAAGTTCTACATGGCCTCCACCTTCCAGACAAAGTCTGCGATTTCGTCCGATACTTCCTTCAACACCGTTCTTTTTCCATCCGCATCAACGGAGCAAGTTTCGGTCACTTTACACCAGTCCGAGGCGTACCACAAGGGTCTGTTTTGTCTCCGCTTCTTTTCAACATCGTCATGTTGCCGCTAGCTTGGCACCTTGCTTCAATCCGAAATCTATATTTCCTCATGTACGCGGATGACATTACGGTGTGGTCAGTGCATCCAGACCTGTCACGACAAGCTGAGTGCCTCCAGCAAGCACTAACAGACTGCCAGAGATGGTGCGAGTATGCGGGCCTCTCTCTCTCGCAAGAGAAAACTGCTTTACTTCCCGTGGCCAACGCTTGGGGCCGCCGCCTCCTTGCAGTGTCTCCCGTTTCACTGCAACTGAATGGGAACGACAAACCCGTGGTTGACCGTCTTCGGGTCCTAGGACTAGAAATATCGGCATCAGGGTCAGCAGCTCAGTGGCTCCGATCTGCTCGGCAGAAAGCCGGACAGATGCTCCACCTCGTTCGCCGCATCGCCCAGAAGTCTGGCGGGGCCTGCTGGACTGTTGCCCGTCTCCTAGTGCGCGCCGTACTACAGCCACGGCTTGTGTATCAGGCCCAGTTCCAGCACATGACGCAAGCGGACTGGGCTCGGCTTGAGGCCATCAACAGGGCCGCCATGCGCACCATTACTGGCCTCCCTCGCATAACACCAATCCCGCCGCTACAAGCCGAAGCCCAGCTAAACACCCTAGATGAGATCATCCATCAGCGTCGTTCCGCTCGCCTGCTAAAGCGTGGATATGTACCGGAGGCAGCGGCTCTCGCTGCGTATATGGGCCACGTTCCTGATACGATGCCAGTCTTTTCTGCGGCTAGACCGGCCTGGCTCTACCATCAGGTGACGGACAACAAGCCTCTGGCAAGGCTACATGTCCGAACCTCTGGCCTTCATCAACCTCCGGATGCAGCCCTCCTTCATGTCCGTCACTGGGCGCCTGCGACGCGGACACGAGTCATACAGGCTTTCGTGGACGCCGGGGCACACGACTGCCTCGTAACCACAGCCTTGGCTTGTCCCTCTCACCCAACCTTAAACCAGTGCTGCGCCTACGAGACCCTCCGACCTCTCCCAAGCCTGTTGGCAGAACTTACTGCAATTCGGGATGGTCTCCAAGCGCTCTCATCGACAGTAACTACCGGTGTGAAACTGGAAATTTACACGGACTCAACGACGGCGATACGTGATCTACGTCGCGTTGCGCGTAGCACCAGCATGTCGGCACGTATTCACGCGATCCTGGACACATACCCATGCCCTGTGCGTGTATTGTGGGTTCGCCGGGACATGCTTCCTGCCCACATAGCGGCGGATCGCGCCTGTCGCCGTATAGACCTACAAAGGCCGCTGCCACTTCTTCCGGTGTCCACCCTAAAAGAACTGCTGGTGGAAAAGGAGAACCTCCGCCGCGCCACGCGTGCTTTACTTCCACCGCGTGGAACCGACCTCCCCAGTGGGCTCGCTCGCTGGGAGGAGGTCCTGCTGCGGAGGCTTCGAGTTGGGGTGGCATTATCTCCAGCAGTGACCCACGCTTGGCCTGCCCGCTATCACGCACCGTTTGCGGACACCTGTCCCTTTTGTACGATCCCTGCGTCTGAAGCCGACACGAGCCACCTTCTATGGACCTGCCCTGCCTTTCAAACCTCTCGCCTGCAACACCTCCGGGGCACAGGGCTCCATCCTGGGAGACCCCCTGATCTACAGCGGTGGATATGGGGCCCTCAGTACCGGTCTCTGTTGACGTTTCTGCGTGAAACCAATGTAATGTTGTATATATGACTGTTATGCCGTAAGGCAAACTCTCGCAAAAAAAAAAAAAAAAATCCCGTCAACGCCGCGGAGAAGCGGCGGCAGGCGGTGCAGCGATCGCGAATCTCGAGGCGTTGGGACCAGGGTGTCGAACCGGAACCGGAACCGAACCGAAAACCGGCACCGAACCCGAATTTTTGCCCGGAACCTGAACTGAACCGGAACCGTATTTTTTCCGCCATTTTTTAACTGAACCCGAACCGGAACGAATCGAAGGAACCGTTCCGAACCGGTTCCGGGGCCTCAAAACTGTGATTTCTAGTTTTCCATTTCGGTACCCTACCTTGCGTCTGAAGATATTTTTGCACTCGCCAGACAAAACCATGAAATATTTTGCGTAGTCTGCAGTTCCCAACGCCATCATGTTCTCTTCTAATTAATACCCTCAATTTAATGTAAAGTTGTCCGTATATACTATCAGTTTGCGTTAGGTACTGCCCATCTCTCCCAATTATCTTTTAAATTTAGCATAACTTAAGTTATAACGGTATATTACGAGGCAACATATCATGGAATATTCTTCATGGTTTCTATCTACATGGTGTTTAAAATCGTGTAAAGTTTTCAATGTGTTGTTAATTCGCATGCATACCTGTCCGCTTGTGAAGGCCTTCAGGGACACCATCAACAATAAATCCATATCTTCCACTTATTCTAGTTTGAATGGGCAGTTATATACAAACATCACTGAGACACCAACACTCGCAGTTCTCAAAATTAACGTCACTTTTTCTTGTATACAGTGCCGTTGTGTCCTATGGTTACTGCTCTAAGAGAACATGAGATATAAAAAAATGGGGAATCCTAATTTCCACTTTTAAAGTATATTTGATAGCATTTTCATGTTATATTGAATCTGCTCAACCTTAAACTTAAGAGGCGGATGGATTGAAGTCGATTAGTGCGGATTAGCGGGTAGACTGGGGTGAATTAGTTAGGTGAGTGAATGAGCTAATGTTAATTAGTGGGACTGGTGTGTTGATTCATTTGGATTAAAGGAATTAGCGGGTCAGTTAAGGCGGATTCGACGGTCGGACCAAACGTGATATCTTTGGGGTCCTTGGCATTTGGAAATTTTGCAGCGTTCTCCTTGTCGACCAATCAGGAAATTTTGTCACGCACAAAGGAGCCCCAAAGTTATGTGACGACCGCCTGAATGCTATAAAAGGTCTTTCTTTATGCCCGTATTGCGCTATTATGTTGTTGCTATATTAACATTGACATCTCGGACTTAAGGTTAATAACTAATTGCCTAATACATATTTTATATTCATCAAAGGGTTTTCAAAACGTGTGTATGTATGAGGGTAGACAGTTGGAAAGAAACTAAACTGCAAGAAAAAAAGGGAGGGACGATCAACTGGTTTGATGCAAAGACGCCCGATAGCATTCTTCAATGTCTTCTCTTTGTGTTACCGTTCTGCAGCCTCCCACACGTGTAACATCTCAACCCCCGAACACAGCCCCCTCTAAGCTGAGGAAGCGGCGATAGCACGTGCGCTTAGCCAAAGCGGCGCCAAAACTCCCATAACAGACTCTACTTTGCCAACGGTCGATTTCATGTTACAACACTTCCGATGATCAATCAGAGACCACCAACGTGACCAGTCACGATTGTATTGGCACCAGCTCATACTGGCATCCCCGGCAAACACGATCACCAACCTCGTGGGTCGAGATTTGACTCGCTCAGCCAGCGCTGATGAAGCCCGGCCCGAGTGCATGCATCCTGCAGTCACAGACCAGGAAGTTACTCAGCACTACGGCCTCTTCCATAGAACGTATTCCTCCCCGCACAAATCGCTACCGATTAAACAGGAAAGATTACTCCGCACCCTGTGGGCATACACCTTCCCACACAACACCAGACTTCACCTCTTTGACGGGACACAACTCTCTCCATTTCGTTGCTTCTGTGGAGAGCCTGGGAACATAATACACATAGTAGGCGGCTGCGACAAGTGTGCCGTAGATCCATTCAAGCTCCACGTTTCCATAGAGAATTGGGAGACAGCCATGGCCAGCTCCGGCCTGGAAGATCAGTTGCTCTTGATGGAAGCGGCTGTCGATTCAGAGGTCGCCTCTCTGAAACTTTGCCTCGATTGAATTAAACTTCATTCTCTCTCTCTCTCTCTCTCTCTCTCTCTCTCTCTCTCTCTCTCTCTCTCTACAAGTGATCATTACTGCTACTTGTGACTTCACTTGGCTATCATCTTTCTTAGAGCCCAATTGCTGTCACCAGTCGCTGAAGGGCCATTAGCAAGTTCCTATCTCCGGTGGTTCCCTATCCAATGCCGTCCTATACGCGCGGTCCAGTGAGTCTTTGTATCCATTCTTTCTTTCTAGCAGCTCTGTTAGCAGATAAAAGATGAGCAGAAGGAAATTTCTCTAAATGCCACCTGCCACGCTTGGCAGTCGCCGCCACATACTCGTCACACTGCTATAGAAAACATTTTGCAGTTAAGGAGCTCTTCAACACTTTAGATAAACTCGCCGCGGTGGCTCAGTGGCTAAGGCGTTGCGCTGCTGAGCTCACAGACGCGATTTAGATTCCCGGCCGCGGCGGCCACTTTTCTGGTGGAAGCGAAAAGCGAAAACGTTCGTGTGTCCAAAATTTTCCCGCGAGGAAACCCTGATGTGATGCGACGCATGGGGGGGTTCAATTGGCGTTTCCATTGGGTTGATTCTCTTGCGCTGACGCTGGTATTGGATTGTGTCAGCCCACTCGCTGAAGGGACCGTCGCTTCCATCACGTCTTCATCGGAAGAATCAAGCCAAGCAGGAAGTCGTCAAGCAAGTCACGCGGAGTCGAACGAGAGCGAGCGCTGACTGAACCGCCGCAGCGCGCTACCCGATTTATATTCACAGCGCCTGAAGGAGAGGAGACAGCGGAGGAGAGGCGCGCATGCGCGCACTTGCGTACCGGAGCAAACGCGAAGCGCGCGCGCAGCTGTTGTTGTTATGCTAATGCAACGGAGTGAGAGCGTTGCGCACAGCTGTCGGAGAGAAGGACGGGGGAGAGTTGCGCATGCGCAGGTGGTGTGCGGACGCCACCGCCGCCGGAGGGACATACCCCCGAGCAAGAGATGCGTCGCATCTAAAAGAAGCGAAGGTGAAGCAAAACATGGCATGAGCCCCTATCAGCCAGCCAGCGCTCTTCGCGCAAACGCGGCGTATAAGCGGCGGCAGGCGGCGCAGCCATCGCAAAGCTCGAGGCGTATACGCGCTCGTCGCAGACGGAATCGGGTCGCCGCCTTCTTGCCCGGCTCCATATCCAACACACCACACTTATGGAAGGAGCGGGTACGCATTCCAGCGCCGGGCAGGTACGCCCGCCACGCACGCCCTCTTCCCGCCAAAATGGCACGAGAAGACCATGATGGCCGACGCCTGCCTCGGGCGAAAGCTCTGGCCCACCATTATGGTTCCGGACCCGGCGTTTATTATGTGGTCGCCTCCGACCCACACCATGGGGTATGATATACGCCGCAGTTGTTCACGAGACCAAAACAGTCAACGGCCTTAGCTTCAGGGTCAGCAACATAACTATTATTTTCGACTCGCGAGGGGCCTGTCGGAACATGGAACAAGGCTGGATCCCTTATCTGGCGTATTGAATCCTTCAAAATAGCTCCTACATCGGGGACCCTGTTGACCGATACATTATTTGCGCGCCTGCTCACCAGGGGCTGGCTGGAAACGAGGCTGCCGACGCTGCCGCTCTCTCCCCGGGAAGTTTCCTCCTCCCCCTACGACCAGGATGCTGATCCCAGCTTTCAAAGAGACCGTCAGTCACCTCCAACGTAGTAGCCACAGCCTTTACAACGGCGGATGAGCGGCTCTAAATTACTTCGCCTCTATACCAATACATGGCCTTTCCCGGCAGTACTAAAGAATTTTGACCCTTCTTTCTTTGGCAGATGCCCGCACTGCGGAGTGGTGTCTTCGGACATCTCCCACATGGTGTGGGCCTGCCCCTCCAATCCCGCTATCCCCCCTCACCCACCCAACCCAACCCGGGAGGTTTGGGAGGCGGCCCAACAAGCCTCGGTAAGGCGAGCCCGGGCGGCAACCGACGCCACTGGAGCCCAGAACTAGGGGCCTCTACCTAGTATCAATATTGCTGTAGGGGCTGGGTCAGCACATTCATAAATAAATGTTTTCCGCCACCACCACGCGCTACGTCGCCCTTTCTCAGGGCTAGAGTTCCGCTATATAGCTATATATAGCTATATAGAGGAACTCTACTCAGAGCCCTCTTCCGACACCGCAGCTGTTTCTTGGCGCGTGATCCCCGGCTCGCCTCGCGCTCTGACTTTCTGTACCACCCTGTGCACCTCACAATGATTTTTCGCATCTCGCGCGATTCGTGAAACATGAAGATATAAGGCGTCCGCCTTGAAAATGTGAAGTTCAACTGCACAATTGCTGAAGTTCCCAGGGATGTTCCTTTTGCTGCACCCGTCAAGTTGGCCACTGGGAATAGCCATGCGCCGTAGCACCCGTAATAAACTAAAAAGAGGGGCTTCAATACAACGCTTAATGCGCACTACTTACTACATATACCGAACACCCGCCTGAACACATGCATCTGTAAAAAAAAAGTGAAAAATATTATTTCGCCTAAAATGATTTAAAATTCCGTAAAATATTACATGAAAATATTCCGCCTAAACTGCGAGCCTATTAACTTCACTCTTGTTAAACCCGATCGGTCAAACAGAGGAGAGACAAGAGTCGTCGTTCCGATGATGTTGTTGTTGTTGTTGATGATGATGATGATGATGTTCCTTACTGAATGGCCAACTGCCCCCACTTCTTCTTTCTCACTTTGTTTCTCTACCTCTACTTCTACATTTTCTACAACTCTAAAACATTACGCACTGAACATTGCAATTTATTTTTCAATATCGGTTGCTCACTTCGTTCTTAAAAAAAAAAGACCGAAATTTCACTGAAAAGTCGCCCAACTTGATATTAGAAAGCTTCTTGAAAAATACGCCTCTGTATAATAAAGCAACATGCTAGCGGATCCCCATAATTTTCCTGTGCCTATTGTACTTAAGGGAATAAAAAATGCATAGAAGCGGACAGAAATGTGGCAACACGGAAACGCCGAGACACGACTAGAGCACGTTTTGTATCGCCTGACAACGCGGAATCGGGAAAAACGTGACGGCGCACTACCTTCACTTGGTCGCAAGACATCCTTTTAGCTTGGCGCTGGATGAGAAGCCCTTTGATCTTCGTGCTGAAATACTACTTTTATCCGCTCTCCGAGGCATCAGACGTTGCTCAACCGTGGTAGCTTGTCGTCGAGCTCCTGGGTACGATCGTGATCGCGTGAGAGAGAGAGAGAGAGAGAGAGAGAGAGAGAGAGAGAGAGAGAGAGAGAGAGAGAGAGAGAGAGAGAGAGAGAGAGAGAGAGAGAGAGAGAGAGAGAGACTTTTATTGCCGGGAGGGCTAATTCGGGGGAGGGGTGGTGGCCGAGGGAGGAAAGTCCGCGGTGACTTTGGCAGCCCGGGCGACGATGGCATCTTGCACCGCCGAATTCGAGTTGCCCAACGCCCTCGCCCAGTGCTCACCGTCTCGATATGGGGGGAATGGGTTGGGGGAGGGGGGGGGGGGCATTGTTAGAGGAGGTATCCATGGTTTGGACCCCCCACAAGCGGGGCAGTGGGGTGAAGAGTACAGATTGGGGTACATGCGGTGCAGGCGGGAGAGGCCCGGACGGGTGCACGTTTGCACTAAGCGTGCGCATGCGGCGGATATTTATCAGTTCTCCAGCATGAGTACCCGAAACGTTAGAAATTGCCTCCAGCTCGAGAAATTTTCGGGGATGGTGGTGGTAAAAACATATTTTCTTTTTCATATTTTGTACGTGCTATGACACTTTCTTTGTAATTGAGAATTATTGTATTGACTCACTCGTTGTGAAGACTAAGTTGCTGGTACGGCATAGCCAACTAAATAGTGAAGACGTAAAAATAGGATGAGCTAGCCCACACTACGTTGTTAATAATTATTTCTGGAACCTCAAACGTTCCCAATTTAATGCTTGGGTCAAGTTACGTAAAACCCTGGCAAAAAAAAAAAAAAAAAAAAAAAAACGGGGGCAGGAATAGAAAATTTCAATTGTCGACCACACCAGTGCCAGGTAGGCAAATGGTTAATAAATATTTGCACCATTTTGTTTATCTGTCACGTTTTGATTAGCTATAAAATACTTCGCTATATGGTGAAATAATCAACTCCTTTTAACCCTTTCGGCCCTTGTGTCCTAGTTATATTTAGGACATTAACCAAAATTATTGTAGCAATTTCAGAACGAAACCAAAACAGCTAGTTTTCTGTGAAATAGTTCTTCAATGATTCCTCTTTCGATACATAGCACCATTGTTCGTTTTTTGCAAGAGCTGAACGCTAGAGAGAGGAAGGCATTGCTGTGAAGACCAAAACTGACGTCGGGGTTGCCCCAGGGACCGAAGTCCTAGTTTGATTAAATGGCTGTAACTCAAAAAATACTTTCAACACCAGGCTTATTTTTAGTGAGAAAGTAATAAGAAAAATACGCACAAAAAATCATTTTGTTAGAAATAAAAAAATCAGGGTTGAAAAGGTTAATAATTTGGTTGCAGTGTTTAAATAACCACCGCGTTGATTTTTCCGAGCTTTAACTAAAACGCGCAAAATTCTAATAATCCTGCAGGTGGTTGCACGCACCCAAGATAACACGTAGCAATATGCAAAATTTACGAAAAGTTTGAAAACCTGGAAAAAACCGTCCTTTTCAGTTTTTTTTCGAAAATAGTTGAAAGTATTACTAGTTGTTTGTAACGAGCATGTTGGTGCATTCGCGCGTAGCGCCAGTGCAGTTCTGTTTTACTGAAGCGCAAATTACACACACACACACACACACACACACACACACACACACACACACACACACACACACACACACACACACACACACACACGCGCGCGCGCGCGCACACGCACACGCACACGCACACGCGCACGCACACACAAAACATCCGCACAGCGATATTCCGACGATAGATGAACGAGGCGGTTCGACTGCTTCTGTAGCATGCCTACGAGGTGGCAACACGTTTATTGAGCGAACAAAAAAAAAAAGTACGGTGGGCGGCCTCCTCAGTCCAGGCTGCGCGCCGCCGCTGCTCGTGTGGCCCGCTGGATCGAGCTGCGCTGCTCCTGCAGGTCCGAGCTGGTCAGCGCGCATTCGCATTGCTCTGGGGTTGAGAAAGGAAGAGGAACATGACGTCGCGGGCACAGGAAGACGAGGTGGGCCGCGGTGGCAGGAACTTGACAGTCCGCGCAGTAATACTCGAAGCGTGAGGGGGAGACGTGGGTATCGTGGCAGAGGACGTGCCGGTTTGTCGTCGGCGCCAGATTCTTCGACGGAGTGGATAGGTGGGGCGAGGGATACCTTCGGCGAGTGTGACCAAGGCCGGGAGGCTGGCCAATGACGTAGCGCTACTGGGCTGGCTCCGGCCGCGCGAGAGCATGCATGCTGGAGAAGCAGTGCGATTGCAATGGTTTCGGCGGCAGCGGCCCGCTTCTCCCTGTACGAATTACTAGGAGAAGAAAAAAGATGTGTCACAAGGACGGGTTCCTTTTAAAGACGACAGTCTTTCTTGGGCTACTTGAACGGGAAAATTTTGGTCTGTCTGTATGTCTGTCACTCGATTCAGCCAGCCGGCAAAAGTGAAACAGATGCTGCGCAATAGTCTTGTATACTCAAAGCCAAATCTAAACGTCCAAGTCCGATGTTAACGTTCATACTTGTCAACATTGTTGAACAAGAACAATACATTACGCAATTTCAAGGCAGAAAATCAATACATGAGTGATATTTGCGGTTTTCCTTAATTAAAAAAAAATTACGGATGCTTGCTTTTTGCGATAGCAAATAAAATACATCAACTTCAGTAAACCGTCGCCTGTAAGGTCCCTGAAAATACTAAGGTAGCGCCATCTTTAGATCTCGCCGCCTTTCGCCCTCGCCCGCGCTCCTTTCCTCATTCGTTTTTTGCCATTTTCTTTTTCGCCGGCGAACGCCGCGCGCCATTGGCCAACGGCCAGTGACGTAGTACCTCGTCCCCGCGTTGTTTGTTTTTTCTTCTCTTCGCCCCCACTGTCCATTTAAATTCGCCATTTTAGGCTCAGCTGCCTCGGAGCAGGCCTTATCGAAGCCGTCAGCGTATAACAACCGAAGAGTCAGCTGCTCGTTTCAAACAAGAGTTGCGTCGGCGTCACTTAAAGGGACACTGAAGTGATATGTAAACATTGCGGGATTACTAGCGCAAATTGTAGCCCGGAGTCCCCAGGCCATGTTTCGACCACTCTGGGCGCGTTTACGCGATTTTATTTAGTAGAAAAATTAATTCGAAAATGCTGTCCTCCTCTCTTTACGCTCGCCCATTTTCTGTGGCGTTTTCGTGTGACGTCAGGAGGTGCCGAGCTCGCAATTGGCTGCGCTACTGCACGGCTCCCCGGCCTTCAGACAGAGTCAGTCGGCCCAGCGTTTCGTCCGGCGGCCGCAGACGGGTCGTCGCAATTCGTTCGCTCAGTTGAAACGAAGCCAGGACACGTTTGTGAATGGAAGAATGTGCCTTTCTTTACTTGGTTAGTTTGTACACTGTATCTAGCTCCAAGTCAAGGTCGCTGCACACAAGCGCTGCACAAGCGCACATGCGACGCTTCGCTGACTGGTACGCCAGTAGGAAAATATAAGGCCTCTTGAAGGCGGGAGAAGAGTCAGCGAAGTCAATATAGGTACTAAGGAAATAAAATCAACTGATATTTTTACCGTACAGCGTAAAACTAGGGTGCGGGAAGCACTTTTTTGCGCTGGGCGAACAACCACAGCGGTCAGCAGCACGACTACGCATCTGCGAACGCTTTTCCGTCTACGAAATGCAATTGCTAGACGTGAGCTATCGTGGAAACTCGGGGTACGCTTACTGCCCGAGCGCAATACAACAAATAGTCACGTAAGCTGCTTGAAATGCCAAAACTAAATACAAGTGTAAATGTGTTGTACAATATATACCTTATATTACCAAGGCCGGCTGAGCCGGTAAATTGTTGAGAGAACTTTATGAACTTGAAGGCCGATGTCCAGGTCAATATATGGATGACATTCGAAATGTCAAGGCGCAGCTACAGGCGTTTGATGTTGAGAAATACCGGGGAGCACTAGTGCGAGCGAGATCACAGCGCTTTGCTGAAGTGCAACCGTGTCGCCGGTCACTAGGTGATGAGCGCCGTCATGCTCTGTCTAAACAAATACTTGAAATTGAGTATAAAGAGAAAATTACTGATGACACTACTGTGATAATGATGGCCTTCGTCGATTACTATAGAACTGTATTCCAAACTCCCAAAAGAGCAGTGAGCGAGGACTCCATTGACAAATTCATTACTCTGCTGCCCAAATTAAACCAGGACGAGTGTGAATCCATTGACCAGGAGATTGGCATTCAAGAATTGGTGTCTAGCATTGAATCATTGTCGAAAGGCAAAACCCCGGGACCTGATGGTCTCACTGCAGAATTTTACCACACATTCTGTTCTCTGCTGGCTCCATTTTTACTTGAGGTTTACCGCGAGGCTTACAAGACTGGATTTCTTCCACCTACGCTGTACGAAGGCCACACGGTTCTAATCCCCAAAAGTAATGATCCTGACAAACTGCGCAAAGTAGAAGGATATCGTCCCATTTCCTTATGTAATGTAGATTATAAAGTCTTCGCTAAGATTTTGGCCAACCGTCTTCAAAATGTAATTGAGCTACTAGTTGGTGACCATCAGACATGTGGCATCCGTGGGCGATCTATTCAAACTAACATACACATAGCAATTAAGGTCTATATTGGAGTGTGTTTCGTGTACGTCCGCCCAGGTAGCCTTAGTACAACTAGATTTGGCAAAGGCATTCGATCGCGTCAGTCACCAATTTCTGTTTCGTGCTCTACAGCATGTGAACGCAGGATCTTGGCTTACCGAAGGTATTCAAATATGTTATGCTAATGGCTCGACAAGAGTGATAGTCAACAATCGACTAACCCAACCAATCCACCTTCTTTCATCGGTTCGTCAAGGGTGCCCATTATCACCACTCCTGTTTTGCTTATATCTGGAACCATTATGCATGCGCATAATAGAGGACATTAATGTTAGAGGGTTCACGCTATCGTCCTTCGAAGTGAAAATTTTAGCATATGCCGATGATGTCGCTTTATTTTGTACTGACAAGGCCAGCGTGGAGAATGCTCTTGCCATTACACAAGAATTTTGCGAGGTTTCAGGTGCGGCCCTGAATTTCGAGCTGCGGATTTTGGTTAGAAGAATGGGGAACCACACCCGATTGTTTCGCCGGAATCAATTGGAATAGAGACCTAACTTATTTAGGAGTACCCCTCTCGCAGTTTCGCAAAACTGACTCGCATTGGTCGGAGCAGGCGGTGAAGCTACAGCGCCAAGTGAATGACTGGCGGGGACGGCAGCTGTCCATCTTTTCTCGTGCTCGGGCGTGTAACACGTTCCTTGTGACCCGACTTCTTTATGTCCTACAGGTGTTACATTGCTCACGACTCAGGATACAGGCTTTTCACCGGATTTTTGCAACCTTCATTTGGTGTTCGCGTAGTGAGCCAATGCGTCGAGATAACCTTTTTCTTCCGGTTGTGCGAGGGGGACTTGGGCTTGTTCATCTGTTTCTTTGGCAGCTTCTTTCTCGTTTATTCTACTTTCGAGATGTTCAACATCCTTTTTTGAAAGTTGTACTGCAAATACGTCTTGCACATTTTCTCCCTGATATTGTGGTGTCTTCGCTGTCTGTGGACGCAGCCCGAAGCCCGCGAGGTTTCCTCAAAGAAGTGGTTGACACAATTCGCTTCTTACAGGCTCGGTTTAGCCTTGAGTACATATTTACTGCTACGCGCGAGTCTATTTCTGATGCCCTGGTTTCTGGGCTTTTCCCCACACCTTTATATCGTGTTCTGTACCTACAGTGTCCGTACCAGGATATCCTCAATAGAGTGTGTAAAATGTGTGTTCCGCCAGGTGTTAAAACATTTTTCTTTAAATTACACACTGGCACGCTCCCTGTTAAAACTTGGATGAAAGATCGCGGTCTGTGTATAGCTTGGTCGACAGACTGTCGGCTCTGTACTCGACCAGAGACAATTGATCACTGCTTTGTAGACTGCAGAGATGCTGTCTTTTTCTGGGACATTCTTCAGCGAACGCTCAAAAAAGACATGGATATTACGCCTTTCTCTATCCGATTTTTGCCATTCGACTATCCTGGTGAGCCACCTTATGACATGTTCGTGTTGATTGGTTTGTACAGTCTGTGGCGATGCCGCTTATGTGATAGGCATGCTGAGCCACCAAGATCAACTAAGTCTTATTTCCGAGAAACTGTGGTATTTGTACATAGTGTGTATAGTTCGCTTGACCAACCACCTGACTGGTTCCCTCTTTTGAACGCTTGTGTGTGTTTGCCTGAATTTTGATGTATATTTGCTTCTCATAACTTCAGGGTATTCTTTTGTTTGCTTGTATTCCTCGTACTGCAACGTCTGAGCGTATTTTCCCATGTAATAAAAAAAAAAGGTCTCGTGGCCTAGTGGTCTGGTGCGCTAGGTGAGTTGTCGCAAGTGTTTTGCAAGTCACGAGTTCGAGTCCCCGCGGGTACGTGCTTTTTTTTTGTAGGTTAACTTTTTCATTTTCTGCCGATGTTTTCTACATTGAGTTCACCTTTTTTTTTGGGCCGCAACGTTCATGGCTCCACGAACTAGTTCACAGAACGCGCGCAGGCTGGCACTGGTGCGCTAGCGAGTTCTCGTTGGCGTGCTGTTGCCATAAGCACCGACTGCTTGCGGGCAATGGGCACAGGCCAGAATGAACAGACCCTTGGCCTGGTGCGAACACGCTTTTTACGGTACAGGCATGAGTGAGGCAAGCTCCAAATATGGGGGAAAAGCGCATGACATTTGGGCGTCTGCGGGTACGCGGAGGGCGTCCATGCACTGCGTAGGCCTCGGCTAGTGAATGCTACGATTCCAAGCCGTCCTGGGAGGCTTATCTTTATGCATTTTCACAGCTGACAACATGGCAGAAGCGCGGTACGATGATTACTGAGTTATTGAGAATGCACATCCAACAACGCCACCAGTTGTGTTTTACAGAACCGAAACCGAAACCGAAACTTGTTTGGTTGCTCACCTTGGGCATCGTCCAATCACGGTGCCCGCTCCTCCTAACGTCACAGCTTTAGTTGGTGCGGCCGCCGCAAACCGCGCATGGTAGTTTTTCTTCTTTCGCGCTTTGTAAAATAATTACCGATTTGTCAACCGGTTAAACGATGCAAAGTGTGCTAATTTGAGCCAGTCTACGCAGTCCAAGCAAAAACGGGAGCTTGACAAATTCACTTCAGTGTAGTTTCGCGATGCCGAGTTGTTGTGCCTTCGGCTGCTCAAATAAGGTCAGTGCAGTCACGGCCAGCTCGGCTGTAGCAAGCTGTAATTTATCAAAGCCCACACATGAATTAATGATAGCTGTACAGCATAAAAAGGATTCACAGCTGCGCTCGTTAGCGCGCTTCTGGCCTTGGAATACGGTAGTTAATTTAGAACTGGGCACTACCGCTAATTGTAAGCTGAGGACATTCTTTAACTGCGCGTTCTTTGAGCCAGCCTTTTCCAGATATGCCCGACAGGGCCTTACTCGAAGTAATTGTGAACGCCAATCGCACGAACATTGCTATGCCATGGACGCACTGCCAAAAGTACAGCCGTCATGGGCGAGGCCAACGAGGAGACGCGAGAACTTTGACCCTGACAGCAGCCTATAGCGACGTGAAGGTGACATATATTTTGCAACAGCGTCAAAGCACCGGAAAGTGCACGGAATAAAGGTGGCATGAATTTCAGTAGCTAAGGCGGGACGCATACTGAGCGCTGCCTAATGATATACAACTAACGCAAAAAACGCGAACGCAAAAAAGCCAGCGCAGCGCTCGAACTGCCGTGAACCAAGGTCACCGCGAACCATGCGCAAGCCCTCTGTGCAGCGCTTGCACGACCACAACTTCATCACGCAAATGCAAGAACGGAATTACTGTAACAGAGCAATTTTAAACGTCCACGTTCGATCCTTTCCCGTTCACGAACTATCCTGAGCATGCCGCACACGTAAACAAACACCGCGCTGTCCGTATGCGCCAGCGGCATCCATCCCGCAAATATCCCCTTCTACACAAAAATATACAACAAAACAGCCTCACTTAGGGCGTGTTGGTAATACGGGGCTCTAGAAATACTATGTAACGGAGTAGTTTGAAACGTCCACGTTCGATCCTTTCGCGTTCACGAACTATCCTGAGCATGCCGCACACGTAAACAAACACCGCCCTGTCCGTATGCGCCCGCGGCATCCACCCCGCAAATATCCCCTTCTAGACAAAAATATACAACAAAATAGCCTCACTTAATGCGTGTTGGTAAAACGGGGCTCTAGAAATACTATTAATGCTACCAAAGTGTGATTGCGGTGCGAAAACAAGAGCAAACTGCACGAAAAACTGCAGCGAGCGGCCCGAAGCGTTGCGAGGGCGTCTGCTCTGAGGAAGCCAACAAATATGGCGGCCCCGCCGCTGAGTTACAGGGACCGCGGCGCCGCGGGTGAGGGGAGAGAAAAAAGAGGAGGGCAGCGGAGAAGGAGGGAGCAGTTGGCGCTACCTTATAGCGTCCTCGATAAACACGCACCGGTGTTGCCCCCAAAACCGGCGCGGTGCACAGTGCCCCACGACGGTGCGTACCGGCACGGAGTGTTGATCGAGGACAAACGGGGCGGTTCTACCCAGGCGCCATCTCTCTCATAAAAACGTTCACAAGTAGCAATACAGCACTGTAATGAGACACACGGCTATTAGAAAGTGGTATTTATTGAAGGCCAATGATTATATGTACGCACAACTGAAATCCGTCACACATGCGGAACAACGTACCGCCACCGCTTCCACTAAACAGCTACATACAAGCTGCTTCTCATCTTCGTTTGAGCCATAATGCGAGTGCCTGTTTTGTTCCGCCCTTCCGTTACAGCAAAACAAGTAGGTCTTCATCGTCTAGGCACTCCGGTGACAGTTCATGATAATTCGATCGAACGAAACGAATGTCAATCCCCAACTGTCTGGCAATGCATGCAGCCGTCTTCGAAGTACACGAAGTTCGCGTCCTCATTTACAATCTCTGGCCGTTGTTACCGCCCGTTAGAAGCCTGTCGTATCGTTGCCCGGTGAATTCACAAGCACGCCATCCTTGTCAGCAACAATTTACACAGCTCCTCCCGCCTTGACACGAGTGCGGCGATGCGCCATCGCTGCAGCAGACGGCGGAGGAAGCCCCTTTGCCGGCGTCGTCCGCGATGCATCTCGGGATTGCGCCCCGGCGCACCGTCGACTCTCTTGGTGCGCGGCGGTGCAACCAAAAATTGCCCCGCGACGGTGCGGCCCGGTTTATCGAGGATGGACGGTGCACACCGGTGCGGTTTATCGAGGATGAAAAGGCGCACCGGTGTGCCCCGGTGTGCACCGGTGCGGTTAATCGAGGATGCTATTAGTAATTTTAGGGATCTTAGTTAAGGTGGCTAGCCACCTTACCTTATAGCATCCTCGATTAACCGCACCGGTGCACACCGGGGCACACCGGTGCGCCTTTTCATCCTCGATAAACCGCACCGGTGTGCACCGTCCGTCTTCGATAAACCGGGGTGCACCGTCGCGGGGCAATTTTTGGTTGCACCGCCGCGCACCGAGAGAGTCGACGGTGCGCCGGCGTGCAGTCCCGAGATGCATCGCGGACGATGCCGGCGAAGGAGCTTCCTCCGCCGTCTGCTGCAGCGACGGCGCCATCGCCGCACTCGTGTCAAGGCGGACGGAGCTGTGTATTGTTGCTGACAAGGATGGCGTGCTTGTGAATTCATCGGGCAACGATGCGACAGTCTCCTAACGGGCGGTAACAACGGCCAGTGATTGTAAATGAGGACGCGAACTTTGTGTACTTCAAAGGCGGCTGCATGCATTGCCAGAAAGTTGGGGATTGACATTCGTTTCGTTCGATCGAATTATCATGAACTGTTACCGGAGTGCCTAGACGATGAAGACCTACTTGTTTTGCTGTAACGGGAGGGCGGAACAAAACAGGCACTCGCATTATGGCTCAAACGAAGATTAGAAGCAGCTTGTATGTAGCTGTTTAGTGGAAGCGGTGGCGGTACGTTGTTCCGCATGTGTGATGGATTTAAGTTGTGCGTACATATAACCATTGGCCTTCAATAAATACCACTTTCAAATAGCGCTGTGTCTCATTACAGTGCTGTATTGTTACTTGTGAACGGTTTTATGAGTTCATTTCTTAGATTAAGAGATGGCGCCTGGGTAGAACTGCCCCGTTTGTCCTCGATCAACGCTCCGTGCCGGTACGCACCGTCGTGGGGCACTGTGCACCGCGCCGGTTTTGGGGGCAACACCGGTGCGTGTTTATCGAGGACGCTATTAGTCGCCTGCTGTTGCCCGCGCTACCTGGCGGAATTCAAAAAAATCAAACGGCAACAGGAACGAAAGGTTCCACTAGATAGGTTCCGCGTTCCGCTTGGAATACTTGTGGAGTAGGGCTATGGTGGCTAGAAGCGGTAGGGCAACGTGGTTTTTTAAAAGTTGTAGTCGAGTGCCTCGATTCACGCGCGTCTCCGCCGTACGGCAGCGCTGGCATCGAGGCACCCGACTTGGAGCACTGGAACGCGGTAAATTTAAATTGACTTGAGCAAACCTTTAGCGCGTTATCTTGGAAGGAACGAGGCGTGAGAGGAACAGCATGAGAGGTGAGCGGGAAAGAGAAAGGATGCATTTACTTGCCAGGGGTGCCAATCGACTATCGTCTTGCGTCGACATTTGCAACAAAAGGAGCAGATACGCGGCCATTTTTTTTTTCGAGTAACAAACAAACTTTGGTTTATTTATTTGCCAGTGTCTGGAGTTTAGTTTTTCGAGATTTGTTCTGTTCGTCACACAATTTTTTATTGCGCTGTCGGCAGAGGTTCTTGGCAGGCTTGTACATATTACTAAAAAAAAAAAAGAATACAATTACAATGATTTCACTGTAAAAAGCAACCGATTGCTATTACAGCCTCAGAAAAAGCGGACGAAAAATTTCTCTAGTGTAATATCTTCCCACGTTCTCATAAAATCTGTTCTTTTTTTTACTTCTGGAGGACATGTATACACATACCGCGGGACATAAATAGCGAGGTGGCCAATAAAGCTAATCGAAAAAAATTGGTAAGTGCAGGTATCTACCTCAACTTTTCGTCAAAGTTTATTTTAGTCTGGCGCGGTACCGTGTCAAACTTCAAAGCACAGTTCCGCTTTTATAAGAAATAATAAAAGAAAGACTTCTGAGTCGAGAAATATTGTAATGTGCAATTTCGTAATCGATAACAGGAAAAACGTGATTAAATTACAAGAGTGGTCATTCCTAAAAGGAAGTAATTGAAGCATTGCAAAATTGCAGTGAACTATTATTGATTACAAGTAATTTATTAGTGACAACGCGTTACGTCTTGAGCCCAAAATTTGATTCTACAACAAAGTACCTGCTTCAAAAACAATTGACTTTTTACGCGCTTGCTCGCACACGTGTAATCAGACGTGTCCTCGTCGGGCAGCAGTTCTAGCGTTAACCCAGTGACCAGCTGTCGCTGGTTCAGTACCCATAAAAATTCCGCTCGTTTGGAATGTTCCTGAACCACAACATATAGTTGTGGGCCACAGCGGTGGGCCACAGCATCTTGGCAGCTTTCGCACTTCAGCCGCTTCAGGGCAACGTGAACTGCGCAGCCTTCCGCGTAATCGCTGGGACAAGCAAGTTATACCGGTTACACCGCAGTCATCTGTGGTATGTAGACTCTCAGCTCTGGCTTCATGTCAACTGAGTATTTGATATTGGGCACTTCATCGTCAGTAGTGTGCAGCAAATTTATGCTGGCGTTGTTCGCGCCCTAAATAACTTGTTATGGCATTGTTTGTAAGCAAAAAGTAAGTTTAGGGCACTTAAAAAAACAGCTGCAGCTTGGTAGGGTGCTCGAACGCCACCAAAAGCTATCCGGGGACACGTTCTGCTCGCTTTTTGGCAGCTCTTTCGGGCGTCAGCGACGGAAGCTGCATGTCACCACTGTCGCCTCCGAACACGCCGGGTACAAATGAATTCTATTGTCACCTCGCTTGAACGCGGTACTAGCCCAGAGAGAGCTTGGATTCGTCTTGCAGCGCGTACAACGAATGTGGCCTCGTTTCGAATAGAAAAATCTGATTGATTGATTGATTGATTGATTGATTGATTGATTGATTGATTGATTGATTGATTGATTGATTGATTGATTGATTGATTGTAGGATTTAACGCGCCGACGCAACGCAGGCGATGAGGCGCGCCGTAGTGGTAATGTCTCGCGGTAATGTGATTATCCCAATACCTAACAACCACTTGTGCCTTCTAAGGGTATATAAGCCACGCGAAAATATTAGAGAAAGAGAGAGAGAGAACATACTTTATTGTCACCCCTCTTAAGACGAATGCACCGTGCGGAAAGTCCGGTGTCTTCGTCCCATCAGACGGCGGTCAGGAACCCGTGGTCTCTGGCGGCGTCCTCTGCCAGTTGGATGACAGCAGCTTGTATCTCGGGAATGAAGCTGAGCAGTGCGGCCTCCCACTGCTCACTACTTCTTATATGCATTACCTGTTCAAAGGCCCGTGGTTTATTGGGGCATTGCCAGACCATATGGCTGCTGCAATGTTGCACCACTTGCATCTGTCCGTGTACCTATCCGGATAGCTGCGGTGACACAAGGCGGGGCGAGGGCACGTATTTGATTGCAACTTGCGCCAAGCAACTGTTTGCCGCTTGTTTAGAGCAGTGTGTGCAGCAGGAAATTTCAGTCGGCTCAGCCTATAGTGTTGAGTAATCTCTCGGTAAGTTGCCATTGGTCTGTGACACACGCCTGGTGCTCATACAGACCGAATGTACTAAGATCGCGCCAGAAACTTATACCCTGTCGTAAATACACCACATTTGTGAACAGAGCAACTCAGCCACATTAATATGTGTTTCGAACGCATACAAACGGTAATCCTCGCTCGTGAACGTGCCGCAAAAGCAGCGGCGACAGTGGGGAGCGGGCCGGGGACTCCCGCGGCTGCTTTGGAAACGGACCGCTAGGGGGATTTCAGTGGCGCCCCTACAGGCAGTGCTCGAGGCGCATATTGATTTGTAAGGTGCGCTTCCCTCAATTCACTGAAGATGTTCACCATTGCCAGCCGCAAGGTTTGCCAGCCGCAAGACATCATTACGCCCGCCGGAGGAGGGTATGCAGACCGAGCAGACTTCGGAGGTCAAGGCAAACAGGTGGCTCTTTGTGGTGGCTCCCGAGCGTAAACGGGCTTCGGAGGGTACTGTCCGAGGCTGGTTCAGGGGTCGGGTGGCGGCCGCAAAGTTCAGTAGAAAGTTCAACAGGAGATCAACAGAAGGTTCAACCTGACTTTCGCCTTCACATTCGTCAAAAATTCTAAGCATCAGGGCCCCGTAATTTTTCAGCGGATGCTGATCGGCACATTGTTGAGGAAAAGACTCGTTAACATTTACCTGAATGCTTATGCTTTTTTGCATCTCAAGGTGCAAAACGCAGTATGGATTTGTTTGCGCTTTAAGAGTCTTTCTTCATTTTTTTGCCTAATCAATTGTATTTGTCTTTTGCTTCTATGTTTAAGTTTTTGTTTAACAAAATATTCCTGCCGCATTCAGTCATGTTTTGTGTTTTAAATTAAAAGCAAGCAAAAACGCCGATGTGCTATGGTGCTTCTTTTGGGGGATTCGTTGATGCCTAATTCATTTATTCGGTGCCCTTACGCTACTGCTAGAGTAGGGATCGGCAGACCAAACCATTGTGCAGAATGATTATTTTAACAGCGGAGCTGATTGATTGATTGATTGAAGACACGTTTATTCCATTTTCTTGCGCTTGCGCGCTACTATGGATATATGGGTCGGTAGGGGATTGGTAGGGAAGGGGAAGTGGGAAAGGATAATGCCGCCATTCACTGCGTCAGCGGCCTGGACGCAACACTATGATCGCCTGGAGTCATAGCCACCGTACTGTCCTGCGCGTCGCCACAAAGCCGGTCGCCAACGACTGGTGCTGCGGGGTCCAACAGAAAAAGCAGCAGGGCGCGCCACAAGCCGTAAGTTCGCCGCTGCAAGAAAAAATACCAAGAAAATACTGAGCGGTCGTGAGCGCGCGCCTCGCGGCGACCGCCGATCGTCCTCGGCACGCGCAGTGGATTTAGCAAACAACAACAACAAAAAAACTCTAGCGCTGCCGGAGAGCGCTACCGCGCATGTAAAAAAAAAAAAAAAAATACCAGCGCTAATGCTAAAGTTAACCCTGCTTGGGAGAGGTTACTGCGGCCGCCGCATTCTCAGAAGCCATAATGGATATCTGATAATTGCAGACATGGCTACGAGTGTGCCAATCCTTCCCGAGACGGCGTGCAGATCGCGCGCCACCGCTGCCTCGAGTCGACGACGAAGAGCTCTACAATATTGTATGCTGAGGATGACTTTGCATCCACCACTCGCCGCGAAGAAGACGAAGACCTCATCGCGATGCATATGACGACGAATACTAGCACCGCAACCAGGGACGTAACCAGAGGGGGGAGCCCGGGGGGCCCGCCCCCCCCCCCCCCCCCCCGAAATATTTTGGGCCATACCCCCCGTCCCCGCGCCACCTCTCTTTACCCCTCGCACGCATTCTAAAGCACCGCCGTATAAATCCTGGGCTTGATGGCTATTTGAGGCGTTTTTTTTTTTTTCGAAATGAGCCAAATCTACATAAGCAGAATTTGAGGGGGAAAAAAAAACGAAAGTTGGGAACCGAACCTAAATGCAATGCTGTCGAAAGTATTAAATGACATGTTTTACATGTCAGCTAGAAATCTACAGCGACAAGTAATTAAGAATTATGCGGTGAATTTGAGCCATATTAGGATAAGTTCGGATTTGGCTCGTACTCAGTTGAAACCAAGGAGGTTTGAAACAGACAAGTTGGTGCGGCATTCTTATGAAAACTTATTGCAATTGACTTTCAAGATTGTTACGATAAGCAAAAAAAGGCAATAAACATATGCAAGAGGGCTTAGGGGCAGTAAAACTATACATGAAGAGCCGGTGAGTCCTCTTGGCAGCATTAGCAGCTCTTTTCGAATGGTTCCGTAGGGTACTTTTTTGGGCACGCTCCGTACGAAACTCATGAAGCTCTTCATCTCCTTGCCATAAATTTCCAATACGCTTCACAAGAAGCCTGCTCATATGATCATCACCTTAATGAAGAGGCTCGTACCCACAGAGAGGGGGGATTTGCCATGGCTTGTAAGCGGCAGCAAATTTGTTAAGTACGTAAATGGGAAATATGGGAGTAATAATAATAATAACCAGATTTACTCCGTAAGGACGAGGGAGGCAAGATGAAGGCGAGGGAGGCAAGATCTCAGTTTCATTTCGTTCACTTCTGTTCACGTTATCGTAGACGTGTGGCGGCAGATCATTCGCCGATCTCCTGATTGCTCTCTGAACTCACGATAAGCCAGCTCTCAAAAGCGAAAAAGAATGTGATTAAAACACCCACAAAACAGTGAGAACACTACACCAAAAGCGAAATCCCATCGGGCAAATGAATTTGGCTCATTTTGATCCGTGACACAGCAGGGTCTGGCTCATTTTCCATACGAACTAAGATCTGCGTAGACGTTTGCAGGGCATTGTCTCAACTATTTTCTTGCCACATTTTTATAGGGGAAAGTAGCCGGGATTTTCTTGACAATGCAGTTTTATCTGAATTAGTTTTCGTTGGTGGTTTAGGTTCATCGTGAAAAAAAAGACGCCTAATTTGGTGTTCAATGTGGGATTAAAAAAAAAAAAAAAAAACAGGCGAGGTTTGTTTGCTCCGTTTACACGGACGCCAGTGGCAGCAACGTTACTAGAATTATTCTAGTAACGTTGAGTGGCAGTACCGCTGTACACTGGCTTTGCGCTCTGCTGCCGGCCTTCCACTTGCCACCGACCTCCCACTCCCTGCTGGCCATAAATAAAGTCTCTCTCTCTCTCTCTCTCTTCGCTGCACCCCCATTACCCTGTTTGTCTGCAGTCGGTGCTTGGGTCCTCTCGGACAGCAGCAACTTATCGCTTGTTTCGCCAGGGTGGCGGTTTCCACGGCTCGGGTCGCATATGCTTCGGTAGGGAAGAAAATTTTTGTTTTTAAACATTCAACAAATCCCTCCGTCCTAGCCCGCCGTGGTGTAGGCGGTTACTGTCGCTTATGCCTGGTGTTTGTGGCTCAACCGTTTCCTTCCCTGAGCCGAACCCACAGCGTATTTTTCACTAGTTTTCGTAGAAATGTTGCTTTTGCGCTTGTCGGTAAGAAGTCTGCTTGCCGCAGAGAAACCCGCCGTAGGGTTTGTTTATAATGCCTTCCAACGTCCGGCTCGCACACGTGTGCAGCGTCCGCCGAACAAGCCAAGGCGACACAAAGGCTTGGAGCCGGATGGCGACGAGCGGCGTGGGAGTACAAAAACCCTGTTCCACAGTCGGCACGTCCGTCTGGACAAGAAGGATCGCTCACAAAGGAAGCGCAAGAACGTTACCAAGCCCGACGACGGCAGGGTGACAAAGTGAAGGCGCGCATCGCAGTTGTACGGTGGCAAGGGACACCGGCGGCATTACTTCGGACAACTAAAGCCAGTGACAGCGGCATTGTTGATTGACAGCCATTGTTGTAATGGCTGCTATGCACAACGGCGGGTTTACGGACCCCGAGCTGCATTCCTATGAACAGACCTCGAGAACACCGGGATTCAGCGGGGAAGGGCACGGAGTCAAGGTGGCCAATGGTCAACATGAGGGAGACGGGTGTGCAGCGGATGATTGGTGAAAATGAACCCGGGCCGGACATCTCGACGGACACCAACCAGACTTTTGGACGAGAGAAATTTCGGCTTCCGAATTGGACTGCGAACTGTGTCTTTGTAAAAGAGAGGTTATAAAACCCCGAGTACTAGGATGAAAATACGAGGCGCATTAAACATAGCGTAGTCTCGCGATATCGGAGTATCGTCAGGGTGTCGGCAGATAGCAACGAGTTTACTTCAACAACGGGCCGAACGAGAGGACGGAGGAGAAGCTCATTCCCGCCTTGCATCCTGAGCCGTTTGTCTAGGCAAAGACAGCAGGTCAAGCTACGCTGCGACGCCGAGGAAGCGACAAGGCGCATCCCTGGGAATAACAAGCTTCTTTACAAAACTTCCATAGGTAAGCGCTGACGCACTGACGCTTGCCACCGTTGTTTTTTTTTTATCTACATATACTGTAGTCCAGTGCGTCTCGATACTGCAATTTCCGTGGCCTGACTCATTGGCACTCGGAACTCTGATGGTGGTTTAGGGTAATAACACACGGAATTAGGCGTATGACATTCCACATTTACCTAGCAATTTGTTTCCTTTCTTCATAACTAGTAGCCACAGGTTTTGTTTGGAAAAAAATATGGAAGCGCAAGAGGTTTGCCCCGGAGATCTAACTCTCGAGTGCCTACATGCATTTCTGTTTCTGCCGACTTCGATTGTGTATAACGTGTGGGATGCGCCGGAAATATGTCTTAACATTAGCAGAGGGAAAGTATAGTTACTGTGCGGTACGCGCAATTATTCCTGTAAATATTTTAATTACTGCTGTTCCTTTTTCAATTTTGCAAACTTCGCATAGGGATCTTTAACGCGCGCCGAAATCGCGAACACACGAGTGTTTTCGCTTTTCGCCTCCATCACAAAAGCGGATACACTTAATTTCATTTCTCTATGCAGGTTTACGCGCCTTTTTGGTAAACGCTGGGTGTTCATCGTGTTTGTATAATAACGGTCGTTACCCTCGCCCTCTCCCCTAATTTGCATAGAAAAGTTACCTTGGGTTGCCCCCCCCCCCCCCCTCCGAAAAAAAATCCTGGGTACGTGCCTGACCGCAACTATGCAAGTAAACAATGATACTGAAACTTAACTATGTGTCCGGCAATGCTCACCTACAACAGCTTGCGAGTGACAGCAAGCTTCCCTGAATGTTTCAGTGCAGAGCACTTTATGGGCTCGCCTTGTCGTCGTAGCTCGCTAACGGTCGATGCGACTGCCGGAATCAGGCGGCGCAGCGAGATAACGGACCCAAGTAGAGCCTGATGTACCGTCGTCAGAGGGTCACGCCAAGGCTTCAAAAACCACGCGGTTTAAATAGTCAACCGTTCGAACCTCGTGAACCGCTGGCGCTTGTCATACATCTCCCCGTTGTTTTGCGCGAAGAAAACTGCAGGTACGCGCGCCGAGTGGCAAGAAAGAGACTTACAATCTTTGAATACACTTATACTGCTTATACACTTCACGCTTCGCCCCTCCCCAGGCTTCACGTTAGTGGACATGGCCCGGGATCTTTTCCGGTTGCTGGCATTCGGACTTGGCCGTTTGTTTTCTGGCCTGTTACAGAAAACACAAGCTTTTTTACTGCAGAGCCTGTTGCCTTGCAGTAGAAGTTCTATGTAAGTCCCAACGTGTGACTGCGTGAGTGCGGATGCATGCGTGTGTGCGTGCGCGCGTGTGTGTGCGTTGTTGCATTTGGGCAGGCGTCCCCGAGCCGAGCCAGCCGAGCTCCGTCGCCTCCAGCATGCCAGGTAGCGTGGTGGTCGAGCGCGGACAGCAAATGTCGTTGCCTTGAAGATGACGACAACAAGCCGAAGGCAAACTTAACTGGCTTACTGCATGGCGAGATATGAGCCGGAGCAAGACAGGAACATTGCCCTTTCGGGCGAGGTTACAGTACAGACTCGAGCAGAGTGACAGCATTGGTTCACTGCTCCAACAGGAATTAAATGGAAGCGCTAACGGTCAAACAAGCCTTTCCTCTTGTTTTTTGCCCACGACGCGACATCGTACACACACACAACGCTCTTTCCAGAGTTCGTGACTCGTGAGGGGTCGGTTGTTGTGGCGCACGCTGAGCCCGAGGTCCCCGAAACGATGTCCGCGTCCTTCGGGCATGTAGCCACACGTTGCGTTTTCCGCCGCCGAAGTTTGAATCACGCAGACAGCGAGGCGCCTTTGCGCCGGCCTTTAGCATGCACGTTGCGGCGTGTTGGGATCCGTTGGCTGTCGCTGCAAGCCTGAGTCACCGACACAGAGGCGCCCACTCGAAAGGCGTACGTAGTGGATGCTGCGCCACAAAGCACGAAAGCGCTGCACGAAGCTTGCAGCACAGCGGCGCGCTGATTCGGCGCGCTGATTAGGCTGGCGCTTGAATGCGTGTGTGCGTGCGGGCGCATGCTCGTGTGTGCGTGCCGCGTGCGTATGTGTTCATGCGGGTGTGTGTGCGTGTGTGTGTGTGTGCGTGCGTGCGTGCACGTGTGTGCGAAGTTTGACCAAAACTGAACGTAACGGATTGCCTTTACACAATTCCGCATGCATGCAAAATTTCATTCAGGTTCCTACGTTATAAGTCCAGTCCACACTTTGGAAACAGCGTTTAAATTCGTGGTAACACTAGAGTTCCTGTATATAGCTCCCCTATGGAGCAGATTTGCGCATCCATCCGCCATCTTTAGTTTGAAGGGGGCGTGAGAAGAGGTCCCACCTTCATTTATTGAAGAGGACCGAGAGGTTGGCAGAAGGCGAACAGCGGCGGATACGGGCAAGCCACGGCGCCGGTGCTGATCCTGCGTGGCAGAGTGCGAGCTCGCTGCTGTCGGCTCGGTGTCTCGATCCCAACTGCCGGCCGCGTGACTCGTGCCTGACGATCTGAAGTCGCGAGGTGCACTGCTCCGGTGGCGCGAGCTCCCTCGGCTGCCCCAGCCGAGCTGCTACATCTACTCCCCCTCCAGTTGTCTCGCGATGGAACGCGAGAGAACGAACAAGAAATGAGCAAACGATTTAGAACAAAAAAATGTCTTGTGTATACATTCACAGTCCCAGAGGGAGTGGAATGGCATGCTGTAAGCTATTTACAAGTTGTGTCCAGTCCTGGTTCGGCCGTTGAAGCTGTCCTGTGGCTTGCCGTTAGTTCGGGTGGTCTTCCCAGGGTGCTCAGCGGTGGACGAGTCACCGGACGCAGGACTAGTCGAGGAGGGTAAGAAAGCAGGGTCTTCTGTTTGCACAGGGTGTCGCACAGAAGCACTGACGGGTCTCCGGTAATAAAGCGTGGCTGTTTGGGTGCCGGGTGCTTCGTACCACAATACCATGATGCTGCTGCTTTTAGAACACGCTGGTGTGTACATCGGCACATCTTAACACGAGCTTTCAGTTGAGGACGTTCGGAGTGAAGGGTTGTCGTTTGGACGCCGTGCCTGGCGTGGTGCTGCTTTGTCGTGTGTTTGCGTTGGCACTGACTGCAGCCACCTGCCAGTGGTCGTTTGCGATGGTGGCAGATTAACCGCTGGTGCGCAGTCTTGGCCATCGTTCTTAGAGACAAGATAGTCGTTCCGAAAGGCTTGCTTGGGCAAGTGCCTTGGAGAACAGGTGGCAATTCTTTGCACGTCCAGTGAAGTTCTCGATCCTTGAGATGTTGGAGTCGGCTTTCTGGGCGTAGGGCATGCTCTCAGGAAGGTCTGCCCCACCAGCTACCATTGACTTCTGAGGTAGAACTGGCGACGTGCTGCTTGCTCGTTGCGGTGAATTGCGACGAGTTGGATTCGAGATGACACTACGCAAAACGCCTCTCTCCTCGGTGGAGGACGTCGCGCACTCTGGTGCATCAGTGGCGGTACAGAGGTCAGCGTTCCAGGCATGGGTCCCAGTGGGCGCTGTGATGATGGAATCACCAGGCGATGAGGAGCGCAAAGCTGATGACGACGCTTCCGACGTTGGCGATGGCGCACTCATGAGTGCGGGGCGCACGGGGCATGTTGTTAGGCACCAGTAATTGTACGGGTACTGACCATGGCTGGGTTGGTTCCACGTGAGGTGGGGTCTCAATTGCCATAAACTCACTCGCGGTTGCAGTCGAGGATGGGGCCGGGACGCACTTGGGCATGCATGTCGGACTCACTCGTATGACGAGGTCGAGACATGATGGAGAACCCGATGATGCAGGTACATCGCTACGGGCAGTCAGGGCTGCTGGGATGCTAGGCGGCGATGAGATCACCGGCCCTGGTGCTAAGTCATGCTGACGAATGCTGGTGGGCGAGAGGATCGCTTGCTTCAGCAGGGAATACTGGACCGACGGAGCAGGGAGAAGTTTTTCGTGAATGTCGGACAGGCGGTCGGTTGACAGGGCTCGAATCACAGCTTTGCACTTCGGAATATAACTAGTAATGCCGTTGACAGCGAAAAACGCTTCGGCCTGAGCCAGCCATACCTCGACATCTTTGGCGTAAAACGGCTGTAGTTGCAGGTAGGGTTTGGGCCTGATAACTTCTCTCTCATCATCTACTGCATGCACGAAGAAGCTAACCGCAACTGATGAGCTTCGTGGTGGTATCGACGGTTCCGTGGGCGTGGATGACAGTCAGGTGCGTATCGGCGTCAGGTGAGGCCGCAGGGTGTTCTTGCGATGCGGAGGACGGAACTCAACGTGGCGTCTCCGCAGTGGCAGTTGATGGTCCTGGGGCTGTTGCGGCAGGAGACGTTTGCTGACGATGAAAAGGGCTGGTCCAGCCGAAATGAGCAAGGACTGCCTTTTTGAAGTCGTTGTACACATCGTGGCTTTGCAGCGGCAGCCGAAGTTGTGCCACGACGCGCTCTGGGACAGCCTTGCTGGCGATGTTGTAGCGCTGCGCCTGCTCGGTGATGCCTCGGATGAAAAAATGGCTCTCAAGCAGCGCGAACCGTGTTGAGGAAAGAAGAAGACGAGCTTGGGACATTATCACCATCTGTGTTAGAGGAGGAAGACGTGGAATAAAGGCGTTCTGAGCGGTATACCATGGCCTGAGGCCCAGTTCCTCGACATTTGGTGCCGTGAAACCCTGGAGGAACGCCCCAGTGGACTGCATATGACAGCGCAGCGCATCTACGAGGCTCGCGAGGCCTGGGAAACTCCTGGTTGGGACACTTCGTGATTCCTTCATCTCGGAGGCCTTGCCCTTTGGCGGCGCCCGCCATGGCCGGCTGCTCGACGCTCCACACCACCCACTGTGAACCCGGAGACGACGCAGAGGACGTGGGCCAACTGCTACGGCTCAGAGACACCCTACGACTTCAGATTTCAGACCTCGTGAAAGCGGCAGACCACGCATTGGAGAAGCGCCCTGTGAAACCAGGTACGCTGAAAACCCTCTACGAATCCGCGCAGCAGAAACAGATTACCCTCGTACAGCTCGACAATCAGGTCAGAAACCTATTGGACATTGATGACTACACAAAGGAATATGAAGAATCTGATTTATACCTCGGAATGATTTTTCGAATTATTTTCCTGCTTCGAGACACGTTAACAAAAAATGGCTACGTTTGTACAAACCCGCAAGACAGCAAAGGCAAGACTTCGTGGAGACCCCCTGAAACCGTCACTAAAGGTGGATCCCTCCGAATGACACGCAGCGTTCCACTCGCCTCTCCAGTTGCCTTTGGAGAGCCCTTTGTCTCTGCTAACGAATCGCCGACAGCAGCGACCCTGGAGGCAATCACTGAGTCTTCGGTATGCGTCGTAAACTCTGCACCTGGTGTCACGCTGCAGCCGCAGAGCGAGCTCATACCACAGGGTGAAGAGGCCGATGAACTAGAAACAGAACCCGTCGAGTGTGTGACTAGAGAGCAGGAGCATTCCGTTCTGGCTGCTCTGGATTCAAATAGTGCCATCGTAAACAACAAATCGAATTGTCGCAAGACACGGAAGGTTAGGCAGGGTGCCGGAGGACAACATAGGAGTCCTCGAGCTGACGTCCCAACGCTAACTGCAGCGGATTTCCAACAACGAAGAGGTCAACCATTTTCGCGAAGGAGGGCGATGAAGGCTACTGTGCACTCTTACGGACGAAAACGGCGTCTGAATCCCGAGGAATACCAATCAATCCGGCGTTGCAAAGAACCTCGACCCAAGATCGCCCGCTATCTAACTCCTACCCTGGAAACGAGTGTTGTTGAACACTCCTTGCTAGCGCTAAACAGAACCGGTATAAGGAAGCTACATCACTCCTCGAAGCACCGGTGGAAAAGGAAACAACTCACGACCTGAGACCGACCGGCTCAACGAATCACAACCAGGATGCTGAACTTATCTTTGTGGTATTTCCTGCGCGGGTCCTGTGCATGTCTGTGTGCATGAATCACTGTCGCGGGCGGGAGTGTGTTGATGAAAGAAGAAGACGAGCTTGGGACATTATCACCATCTGTGTTAGAGGAGGAAGACGTGGAATAAAGGCGTTCTGAGCGGTGCCATGGCCTGGGGCCCAGTTCCTCAACAAACCACACAGGAGGGTCTTTATCGTAAAACTCCTGTAGTCCCGGAAGCGTGAGGTTGGGCGGCTGGACGGATGAGCTTGGGAATCCAGACCGGCGCGGTAAAACCATGGCTGACGTGTCCTAGAGCGCGATCGCAACGCTGGCGTAGCGTTGGTGATGCCGCTGAGACAGTTGCCGTGAACGCCTTCAACTGCGGTGCGGGCTCGTTTTCCGGGTCACCAGTTATGAAGGGAGCGTGAGAAGAGGTCCCGCCTTCATTTATTGAAGAGGACCGAGAGGTTGGCAGAAGGCGAACAGCGGCGGAGACGGGCAAGCCACGGCGCCGGTGCTGATCCTGTGTGGCAGAGTGCGAGCTCGCTGCTGTTGGCTCCAACGTTACTAGAATAAACTCAGTTTGAAAGCTCCGCCGGAGAGGCGGGCCGCGTGGCGGGCGCGAGAACTAGTGGCGCTGTAGTCAAGTCTTGCGCTACTCTCGGCGCGTCGTCTGCTACTGCGGCGGGCCGCCGCGGCAGCCGAACGCGGCGGGCCGCCGCCCCGACGTACCGCGGCGGCTTTCTAGTACTGCTGTTGCTAAACTTAAACATATATTATCTTCCCGGTCGACAGGCTTAAACATCTTCATCCTTCCAGTCGACGTTACCGCATCCCATTTGTGCACTGTTTGTGTAGATATGCATACGATCGTCTGTATGCGCATTGACTTACATGCGTTGCTCATTGGCTGGCTAAGAATCGACGGTGGGCCTATATTTGAGCTGTGTAGATTGCGTTTAACTTCCATATACGGGAGTTTCTTAGCGAGTGAGCATTTTCAGCGTAGTTTCGATAAGTACTGAGCTACCTTATCTCGACGAAAAATGACCCAACACGTTTGTAAAAGCCGCGCCTTTATGCCTGTGCAGCAACACGACAGTTTTTGTGAATCTCGTCAGTGCGAGGATCCGTTAACCAGCTCCCGATGTAGAGTTCTTATTCTCAACTTTTATATGCGCCGGGCTCGTCTCAGCTCCTCCGGCCTCAGCGCTGTTTGTGGTGCATACGAGCCATTAGATCACCGAAGATGCGAGTTCGCCTACAGTTCTGACACTCAGTTCATCTCTCGCAGATTCACTCGACTTTTGCGAAATCACGTTAAAGCCTTAATCCACAATTTAGAGGTGCGGATTCTACGCCTAAGTTAATAAGGATCTTTGACCACCTTTTTGATGTTTTCAACTCAAGAAATCCCTCCACCTGATCGTACAAGGCACCTCTGCGAAAGGCGAATGAGGATTCAATGATGACTTTTTTAAAGGCTGAATTTTACATAACAGGACTCCAGGATGCACAAGGAAAATCAGCGATTGAGGGCCTCAAGAAAACCGTATTTTTAGGACTCCCCATACGTATGAACAGTGTCATGGCAACTTTTGATAGGCTTATGGAAACAGGGAAGCTGCAGAATTCGCTCACGCACAAGATGTCTCATAACCACCTGAAAGCATTTTTTGGTTGCGTAAAAGGAAAGGGGTGTCAAAAAACAACAACCCTACTACCTTTGTTTGTTTAAGGCAGTTGTTTAAGCAATTCCATATAGCCGTACGCGATTAAATATGATCGAATACGCATTCAGCCGTTCGCGGGCGTAATGCGTATTCGCTTGAAACATTCCAAAAGTCAGGTACTCGGTGGAAGACACAAAGGGGTGTATGATTTTTATTCACCCGGAAATAATTCGAAAGGCCGTACAAGGTGAGACCAGCCCGGCGCACATAAAAATTCAGCACAGGAACTCTACACCGGAAGCTGGTTAACGGGACCTGCCACTGATGAGGTTCACAAAAACTGTCGTACTGCCATGCGGGCCGGAACGACCACCCTCACGTGTTTTGCCTGAAGCCAGCAAAACACGTGTTGTTTTGCCTGGCGAGCTTCGGCGTCAATAGCGGGTGCCTCCTTCACTCCAGAAGGTTTTCATTAAGATCATCGGTGCAAGTGCGCGTGCTTTGCAGCGACCAACATTACTAGTAACGTTGGCAGCGAGTGTGTACGCTTTTCTCGTCGGTCATTTCTGGAACTGTTTTCGGTCATGCGAAGGAGCTTGCACGAAGACAAGTACGTCATGTACAAAGCGTAGGAGGAGCAAGAGATTCATCCACGGTTCGGCATGCCGACTTGCTTTGCGCCGGGGTGCAAGAGCGGCTACCGCAACGGCTACTCCACTTCACGCCACTTCTTCGGGCCACAAAAGGAACCTACGGAATTCAAAAGGTGGGAGCAAGCTTTACATCGCAAAGATAAAAAGCTAACTGCGAAATGCAAAGTCTGTGACATTCATTTTGAAGATGAAGACATTGTAAAGCACTACCGCATGTTGTTGCCAGACAAGAAATTTTGATAGCACGCGGAAAGTGGGAGCTCGCACCCGGCGCCATTCCGCGTTTGTTCCCAGCACTTCCACCCTATATATCGAAGCCGAAACTTTCGAGATCAAGGCGCAAATCACCCCGAAAACGCACGGTGTCCCGCAAAAGTCCAGTGCCTAGTTCTTCGGCGGGGGAGCCGCCGGAAGTAGAACAGCAAGACGAAAGGCAAGCGATTATTAGCAACGCTGTCGTGACTCAGAGTTCCCCTGGCCTCACACTAACAATTGATAAATTGTCAACTGTCACGCTGCCTTCAAAGCAGTGGATTTTCAAGAGTTTTTACGATGAGGGAACGAACAAAAGGTGTGGAATACTTTACACTCGCCGGCTCGTGAATAAAATGAAAAATAAAATATAAAATATAATATAAAGTAAAATAAATATAAAGTCACTAGAGAGTTTTAGCTGACCGTTTTTGACGCTCCGCTATGCTCCCGGCGTTCCGCTCAGCACAACCGGAGCGTCAGCAGCCGAAAGGCTTTTAGCTAAGCGATAACCGTATCTCCCTCGACGGGGAATGATTCGCGTGACTGGTCGTTTCGCGTGTGCCTGCAAACCAAAACTTCATCCTAAAGGAAACATAAGAATTTGTATTTGGGCGCCCAAACAAAGCAAAATACCGTGTTTCTTGGCCTCATTTAACCTTTTTTTTGTATAATGTAGTCAGTGACATGGTATAATTTTTCTAAATAACAATAAACAAGCCGATAAACTTTGGAATAGCCAAGCCAAGGCTGTCTTTCTCGGCGCCGCATAGAAGCAGCCCCGCGCTTCGGTCGACGTTTTTCGCTTCCGTTCTAACGATCTTTGAGGTGTGTGGCACCATTGCCTATTCGGAAGCTCTTTCGCGGCTTCGTCAGGCGTGTTTCAACTGAAGAAACGAAGTTCGCCGTAGCGCGCTCGCATCGCGGGGGCAGCCATGTTAAAATTCCGCACGGTAGCATAAGCTGCCGTGACGGTCCGCTAAGAAGCCCCGGTTAGCGGAGCGGGGCCCCGCTCCGGTATCGCCGGTAGCACGCTAGCGTGCCACGCATGCGCAATGGCGCTCCCGCTCGCTATCGGAGCGGAGCGGACCGTCAGAAACGGTCAGCTAAAACTCTCTACTATCTTACAAACGTGATCGCGGGTTTGATTCCCGGCCGCGGCGGCCGCTTTTCTGATGGAAACGAAAAGCAAAAACGCCCGTGTGTACGAGATTTCGGCGCACGTTAAAGATCCCCAGGTGGTCAAAATTAATCCGGAGCCCTCCACTACGGCGCGCCTCATCGCCTGCGTTGCGTCGGCGCGTTAAACCCTACAATCAATCAATCAATCAATATCTTACAAACGTGTTGGGTCGTTTTTGGTCGAGATAAGACAGCTCAGTAGTTATCGGAACTACGCTGAAAATGCTCACTCGCTAAGAAACTCCCGTATATGGAAGTTACACGCAATCTGCACAGCTCAAATATAGGCCCGCCGTCGAATCAGCCAACCAATGAGCAACGCACGCAAGTCTATGCATACAGACGACCGTATGCGTATCTACGTAAACAGTGCGCAAATGTGATGCGGGGTGTCAACTGGAAGGATGACTAATTTTGAAGTTTGTCGACTGCAAGGATGATAAATGTTTAAGTTTGGCCATAGCACGACTACAAAGCCGCCGCGGGCAACTCCGCGGCGGCCCACCGCGGCACGCCGCCGCCGCCGCAGTAGCAGACGACGCCCCGAGAGTAGCGCAAGACTTGACTGCAGCGCCGCTAGTTCTCGCGACCGCCGTTTGGCCCACCCTCCTCAGCTGGCGGAGATGCGGAGCTCCGAAACTGAGTTTATTCTAGTAACGTTGGTTGGCTCGGTGTCTCGATGCTCTCGCAGGGCAGAAGCGCAGGGAAGCGTCGTCGGGGGGTCGGCGGGTCAACACCCGAACACCCACCACGCACCGACCGCGCCGACGCCCGCGAGGCACTGCTTCGGGGACGACCTAATACTCGTCTAGGAAGGGCAGGCCCTGCGTGGCCGAGGCCCCTACCCTCGGCAGGAACCTTCAATAAAGTCATTTCTCTCTCTCTCTCTCTCTCTCTCTCTCTCTCTCTCTCTCTCTCTCTCTCTCTCTCTCTCTCTCTCTCTCGATCCCAACTGCCGGCCGCGTGACTCACGCCTGACGATCTGAAGTCACGAGGTGCACTGCTCCGGTGGCGCGAGCTCCCTCGGCTGCCCCAGCCGAGCTGCTACAAGTTCCAAAGTCGTGCGAGAAAGCCACCCGTTACGCATGTCGGCACCGCTGCGCCGGTTGCAGCAGCGGGGCTAAGTCGGAGCGTGCGGGAGTGCGTGTGCTGCCGGCTGCGCCGGCCGCGGCCCGCTGCGCGGTACAGCCGCAGCCACTGACCTGCGCACAACTGAAAAAGGAGTTCGGTGCGCAGCACTGAAAGCGGGCTTTCCTGTCACAGTGGAATCAGAAGCGCAACTCTATGGAATCAGGAAATCAGAAGCGCAACTCTAGCGAAGCTTACGCAGGATATCTAGTGAACACTGCAACCCTGCCTCCTATCGCATAGCAGCGGTGCACGGCAGGCACAGACCGCTCGCTTCTTGGTACATTACTGCAGTCTAAGTAGCTGGCGACTTTTCTTCAAAAACAACGAGGGAGCATAGCATAATTTGGCATGTCCAATAGGCGCACAGTGGAGCGGCCTTTGCAAGTACAGATGAGAGGAAAAGAAAAATGTTATGCCTTGAAAAAAATTAGTACACTGACTGCCCCTTTCGCACAGCCTTCGTTCAGCGTCAGTTGCTGTTTGGTAATAATTCGACTGAAAAAATAATAGTTAGCCCTAGATGACGTCATACCATGCAATCCCACTACTGGAAACGTGACAAATTAACGCTTCTTACTGTGAACAGTATTTAAACTAGTCAGTCAGTATATAGGCGCCGCATTCCTTAAGCAATTCTCAGGGAAATCTATATCGTGTTACATTGGCGAGTGCGTCCCCGAACCGGGCTCCGTCACCTCCGTCATGTAGTGGTAGCGTGGTGGACGAGCGGAAAGCATAAGCAGCTGCCATGGTGTTGACGACAAAAAGCCGAAGGCAAACTTTAATGTTTTACTGCATGCGATTAACAGCAAAGATACAAAAACAGCAAGGAGCCGACGGGCATAGCGGCGCTCTACTGATTCTAACTGCCCAGAGAGTAGGTTTTACACACAAAAGCGGTAACGGTTCCGCTGCTTCCCCGGTGCTTTTACACACGGCCTGGACACAGTACAGACACACATGAACACTCCCGAGTTCGTGACAGCCGGCAGTAGCGGCATACGTTGAGTCTGAGAGAGGGGGGAGAGAGAGAGAGAGAAAACATTTTATTCAGCAGCTCCTTAGGTCAGAGGATACTCGTGGCCGCAGGCATGAGCCGAGCGGCGACGTCGGTAGCTCGGGTGACCAGGGTGGTTTGCACGCCTGGGTCCGGGCTACACAGCGCCTCCTCCCACTGCTCCTCGGAGGTGATTAGGGGAAAGCTATTTTGAGGGCAGGCCCACATTATGTGAGGTAGATTGGCTGGGGCGCCGCATAGGGGGCAATCAGGTGTGGGGTATATTGACGGGTGAATGTGCGTTAGCCTTGCGGGGTTTGGGAAGGCGTTTGTTTGTAGGAGGCGCCAGATGTGTGCTTGCTCGTTAGTTAGGTTTTTTTCAGCCGGAGGGTAGACCCGGCGGCAGGGGCGGTAATGTTGCGTGATTTCATTGTAAGACACTAGTCTGTCCCTTGCAGATCTGGCTCCGTGATTTGGATACAGGCTAGCTCCCGCCCGGATGGTGAGGCCTCGGGCCATTTCGTGAGCTGCCTCGTTTCCGTCGAAGCCAGAGTGCGCCGGTGTCCAGACCAGTTCTACGGGGGACAAGGGGGGATTTCGGTTCAAAATTTTGAGTGCTGCTTTGGAGATTAAGCCGGCAGCGAAATTTTGAATTGCGGTTTTAGAATCAGAGATTATTGTGGTTGGGGTGGGTTGTAGTGAAAGTGCTATGGCTATCGCCGCCTCTTCCGCTGTCTCAGGACTGAGGGTCTTGACAGTTGCGGTATCTAAAGGGGACCCCTCGGCGTTTACTGCGGCGATCGCGTAGGCCTCGTGGTGTCTATACTCAGCTGCATCAACATACACGACGTTGGGTTTGCTTTCAAATTTTCTCTGAAGAGCTCGAGCTCTTTTTTCCCTTCGCTCTACGTGGTGTAGGGGATGCATGTTTCTTGGGATTGGCCTAATGATCAGGTTTGCGTGCGTGTCATGCGGTATCGGGAGTGCGCCAGTTTGTTTAGCAGGATGTTTGATACCTAAATTATGCAGGATGTGTACTCCTGTAGGGGTTTTGGATAATCGGCCATATTGATTTAACAAGTGGGCTTCAATAAGTTCTTCGGCTTTATTGTAAACTCCTAGTCCCTCGAGTCTGGCTGTGGAGGTGCACAGGGGCAGGTGCAATGCGGATTTATATATTTTTCTGATTAACTGGTTCACTTTGTTCAGTTCTGCAGTGCTTGGGTTTAGATATGGTAAAGAATAATTTATTCTACTGATGACAAATGCTTGTACCAGCCTGGTCCTCTCATCTTCTTTTAAACCTTTGCGTCTGTTTGAAATTCGGCGAATCAGACCGATTGTTTGGTTGATATGTCTCTCGATTGCCTGGAGGAATTTAGTGTTTACCCTGTTGTTCTGAATTTGGAGGCCCAGGATTTTTAGTGATGAGACCTCTGGAATGCGATTGTCGTTAATGTGTATTTTAATGTCGGGGTGTTGCTGTTTACTTCGTTTAGGGGGGATTAGAAGGAGTTCAGACTTATTTGGTGAACATGATAATCCTGCCTTCTCTGCTTCTTCTATTACCACCTGTGAGGCCTTCTGCAGAGTCTCCTCTATGTATGCGTCACTACCACCTCTCATCCACAGAGTGATATCGTCTGCATATAGACTAAATTTCAGGTCAGGGATCAGGCTTAGCTTTTTGGGAATGTTTAATATTGCCAGGTTAAAGAGGAGCGGGGAGAGCACCGCCCCTTGCGGTGTGCCCTTGTCTGAAAGTAAAATAGTGTTCGAGGTGACACTTCCTATGTTAAGTACTGCAGTTCTGTCTGTAAGAAAGTTCCTGATGTAGTTGTATGTGCAAGTTCCTGGGTTAGTTGATTCTAGCCCTTCCAAGATGGCAGCGTGGGTGACATTGTCGAAAGCCTTGGCAAGATCTAGTGCCAGTATTGCCGCCGTGTCTAGGCTATCTGAAGGGGTTATAATGTCATGAGATAGCTGGAGCAGAATATCTTGCGTAGACAGTCCGGCCCTGAAGCCTATCATTGTGTGCGGGAGCTGCTGTGTATCTTGTATGTGCTGTGTCAGTCTTGCTAGGATGATATGTTCCATTAGCTTTCCCAAGCATGAGGTTAACGAGATCGGTCTTAGGTGTTCGAGAGTTAAGGGTTTGCCCGGTTTCGGAATAAATACAACTTTCGCGTGTTTCCATGCCTGAGGGATGACGCCTTCTTTCCAACACTGATTGAAAAACTTCGTGATGTTACTAATCGACTCGTCATCTAGGTTTTTCAACATCTTGTTGGTTATTTGGTCTGGGCCAGGGGCCGACCCTGAGCGAAGTTTAATTATTCCCGCACGCACCTCTGCCTCCGTTATCTCCCTGTCCATCAGAGGATTTGGTAGCCCGCTATACTGGGGGAGGGATTTTGGAGTTCCAGAGGAGAGGTAGGTTCTTCTGACCTGTTCTATCAAGTCTCCGTCAGTGCCTGGGAAAGCCTGGATTATTTTAGTCAGCCTGTGTCTTTGGTCAGTTTTGCTGTGATCTGGGTCAAGGAGATGTCTGAGGAGCTGCCATGTTTTTCTCATGCTCATGTTTCCTTTCATTTGATCGCAAATTTGGTCCCATTGATCTTGAAATAAGCGCGATGAATGCCTTTCTATGTCTTTATGAAGTTTAGATAGTCTAATTTTGAGTTTTCGGTTGCTTTTGTTTTTTAGCCATCTTCTTTGTATGCTTTTGTAGGCTTCCCACAGATGGTTAAGGTGTGGGTCGACAGCTTCAGATGGTATTTCCAGATCCAGGTTTCTTGTGGCGGCTTTTACATCTTTCAAAAGCTGTTCGATCGACCCATTGATCTATGCCTGTTAAATTCTCCAAGCTATTTGGTTCATCGCTCGACTCGCGGATCTTTCGGAAGTCGTCCCAGTTTGTGAGAGTTTTCTGCCTAGGAACGTGTGTGATTTTATGTGTTAGCGTCAGTACAGTCTGTATTATATAGTGGTCGCTACCGAGAGATGTGTCTGTCACATTCCAAGTGGCTTTCCTTATGTGTAATGTGAATGTGAGGTCAGGGGTGGAATCTCTCTGTACACTATTGCCGATTCTGGTTGGCGTGTTAACTTCTGTTTCTAGCGTGAGGTGATGTATTTGTGCCTGATTCCAGAGGTCTCGTCCTTTAGGGTTGCACGTTGGGTACCCCCATGCCGTGTGATGTGCATTAAAGTCCCCCACTACGATGAGAGCATGAGGTCCAGCTTCTTTACGCGCTAGTGAAAATAAGAGATTAAATTTATGGTCTGTAGCTTTCGGAGCACTGTATAAGTTGAGTATGAAGAGTTTGGTTTCTCCTCTGTTTTTCGGTAGGATTGTTATAAAGTCATGGGGAATTTTTACGCTGTCGAATTGGGTTCTATGGGAGGGTAGATTTCTGTTCACCAAGACTGCCGTTTTGGGATCATCAGTGTTTTGGAAGGCTTTGTAGCCTGGCAACTTCACTACTGTGCCTGTTTCCTGTAGTGCTATTATTTCAGGAGGAGTTTCTAGGCTTTGTATATGCAATTGTAAACTACCCCTTTTCCGTTTAAATCCTCGGCAATTCCACTGCCAGACTCGCACGGTGCCGAGTTCTCTTTTAGAATTGTTGGCCATACTGGTTATCTATTTGGGGTGCCTGCGCTGCGGGGTTGCTTACTGTGTTTAAAAAACCCTGCATACAAGTGTGCAGCTCTCCTCGGAGGGATTCTACGGCAGCTTGCAAGGTTCCCATATTGTTATGTAATGTGCAGTAGTTTTTCTGTATTTCCTTCAACTCGCTATGGAACTCTGTTATGTGTTTCCTAGTCCATGAGGCGTTGCCTTCTAATATGGTGAACCTCCTTTCATGGTCACTTAGCTGGGCTACTTCGGTATTCTCTGTCGCTGAGACTGTTTCAGTGGTTGCTCGCTTCTTAGCAGCCGGCGGAGCCGACCCTGATTCGTCGTGTTGTAAATTTTCAATTTGACTTCGGAGTGTTCTGTTCTCTTGTCTTAAGGCCTGGTTTTCCTGCATGAGCAGCATGATTTCGGCTCTGATGCTAGCTAGTTCTTTCGCTAGATCGGGGGGTAATGGGGGTGGATTTTGTGGAGTTGAGGAGCAGCGAGAGGAAGCACCGGCAAAGCTTACCGACTTGTCGCCGCCCGGCTGCTTGTCTTGGGTTGCTTCCGGGGCCGTGCTCTTGGCAGAGGTGGATCTTCCCCGTTCTGCTTGCGGGATTCTCTGCCGATTAGCTGAGGGGGATCTTGACTGGTGTCGAGACTGGGACTTGGACCAGCTTCTTCTTGACTGGTGGCGGGTTTGTGATTTAGACGAGTTTCTTCTTCCGGTGGGAGTGTTTGATCGTTCTCTTCTTTCGAGGAGGGCTGGTCCGGTACGGGGGTCTTGTGCGCCAAAGGTGTCCGTCTTTCCCTCTGCGACGGCTTGAGCGTATGTTTGCTGTTTTCGTCGCGGCTGGAATCTCCTGGGACAGTCGGCGGAACCCGTGATGTGCTGTACTTCGCACACCACACACTTGGGAACACAGTTATGTCGTTCTACAGGGTCAGCTGATCCACACTTGGAACATCTGGCAGTGGGCGTTGAATTTGGGCACACATCTTGACGGTGCCCAGGCTGCCAGCACGCGATGCATGCTTCTGTCTTGCGTCTGAATGGCTTACACCGGTACGTGGCAGCCCGGTATCTGATCCAAAAGGGGACCTTGGTGCCGTGAAAAAGGATTTGTGCGTTGTTGGAGCTTCCGAGACGCCTAGCTTCCAAGATCTGCAAGTCAGGGTTGTATTCTAGTATGCTGCTGGTAATTTCTTCCGGTGTGTCCTCTTCGGGGATGTTAAAAATGACGCCCATGGCCGTGTTTGCTGGCGCGGAGACATGCGTGGCCATCTCATAGGATTTGTTCTTGACAGTGAGCGACTGGATAGCAGCGTATTTCTGGGCTCGTTCTTCTGATGGGGTGCTGATTAGGAGATAATTAGAAATATGGTGGACCCGAATTTGGTCAGTCGGGTTTCGGGGGACGTTGGCTGCTTGAAAGATAGCATCGGCAAGAGAAGCTTGGGCCACCAACTTGAGGTTTAGTCCTCCTCTGGGCCGTAGGACCACCTTGATATCCGCCTCCGGCAGTTGTGTCATCGGTGGGCTTCGACGAGCCGGTCGGCTCTTGCGGGGTTGTTGAGCGCGCTGTTCGTTCAGCGGAAGCGGGTTCAGTAGTGCGGTTTTCGCTTCGTTGAAGGCGCGTTGTCGCCTGCGTATTTGGGCCCAGTTTGCATCGTCGAGTTCGCTAGGGTGAATCTCTTCGCCCTCCACGGTGACTTCCATGACGGCCATTGGGAGCTAGGCCCATTCGCTAAGCCTAGCTCCGGCGTGGTCGGTGAAGACTGCGGGTTTTCGCCAAGGAAATGCAAGAAATATCCGAAGAAACTTGCCCAGGTGAATCCTCTAAGGTTCCGACGCCGATGAATAGCAGATTTGAGGGTCCGGGCGAGGAATTTCGCCGCACGAGGCGAAAAAAACACAGAGCCCAAGCGAGGCACTTTCGAACACGGCGGCGACCACAGCGCCCTCGCGAGAGAGGGGGGAGGAGATCTCTGTGAGCGGCGTCCGCCCGCAGATGCAAGGCTCTACATGCCGAACAGTTTGTGTTGTATTGTTATCGCTGGCGGGGCCTGCGCGGTGGTGCTTGCCTCAACATGTTCGAGGAAGGCACAGGGTGCTCTCCCGCACTACACGCGGCACGCGCACACAGGGCAACGGCGCACCGAATCGTAACACTCGTCCGACTTTTTTTCAGTAGGTTCTCCAGCAAAAAAAATTGCCCTCGTATCTGCTTGTTTCGCTGGAAATGACGACGAAATACGACATTGTTCCTGCCGCCCTTGCCATGTAACGCTTCCTCCTCTCTACCCCCGTCCCTCACGACCTTCCCCTACCGTGTCTCTCCTCCCCTTCATGACCCCTCTGTCCCTCTCCCCTTCATTTAACACCCCTGACTCAATGCTACATTTCCCATGCTCCTCTTCCCCTCCCCTCCGATCCTCCTCTACGACACCAATTCACCTCCTCTTCCTCACTCTTCTCCAATACCAGTACGACATGCCAATACCATTCCCCCTCACCGCCCACTTCTCTTCAACTTCTCTCCTCGCATTCTCCTTCCCTCTGGCCCTTTCCTTTTCCCCACCTCCTCCTCATCCTCCTATCATCATTCCCCTTTACCGCCTCATGTTTCTCTCCTCCTCATAACTTTTCCTTCGTTTTCCGCTCCACTTTCCCTCAACTTCTATTTCCTTCGCTCGAACCTTTATTTCGCTTCCGTCTCGCCTAATCTTCACTATCCCCCTTCAATATCACCCATCCCCTCATACCCTCTTCTTCCTTTCCCCCTTTGCCTTATTATTTATTTGATCATTCGCACTCATGTTCCCACTTTACCACATTCATTTCCCCATCCCCCTCACCTTCTCGATCACCTCTTTCGCTGCACTTTTTTTCTTCCTCTTCTCCCTTCCTCCTCTCCCACATCTAATCACCATAGCCAATTCCTGCGTCGGTCTCCCCTTCCCCTCCCCTCATATGGTACCACTGCAATCGCACTTCTCATCCCCTTCACCATTCATTTCCGACTCTCCCTCTCCCTTTCTCGCTATACTCTTTTACTATCAACCTCTATTTTCGCCCACCTATATACTGCCCTCACTCTCTCTATGCTACTCTCTCTCTACCCTTTCCTCCTCTTCCCCTTACCAGTCACTACCCACGATAGAGTCCTTCAATGCAAGGACTTAACCACGACAGAGTCCTTCAATGCAAGGACTCTGCCCACGAATACCCACTGAGTCAGTAGCCCACCAGTGATCAGGTTTACGAATCGCATTTCTGGCTGATACGAGTGACAGACACACAAACCAAAATTTTCGCGTTTAGTTAGCCCACTGTTGGATTTATACTAGACCTGAGTAGGAACTATGCGCGAGATTCAAACATCCACACAAGTACATAATGTCAGGCGGTACGTCAACAACCGGTATGCCCTGTGGTCGATCAGGAAATCCCGCCCGCTCTCCACAGCCTGTGCCCTGAAGGTCGGCTAGGAAAGAGGTAAAAGAGGTATTTCCACTCTGGGGCGAGTTAGCTTGTTCATGTTCGTGAAAAGACGGAACAGCGCGAACGAAACAGGACCGAGGAATAGAAACACGTAGAACACACACGGGGACCGAGGAATAGAAACACGTCGAGCACAAACGGTACAGCTTCCGTTTGTGTTCTATATATGTGTTTCTATTCCTCGGTCCTGTTTCGCTCGCGCTGTTCCGCCTTTTCAAGAACCCATTGTGTTCTACGTGTTTCTATTCCTCGGTCCTGTTTCGTTCGCGCTGTTCCGTCTTTCCACCCATAGAGTTGGGAAGTAGGGGACCCCACAGGAATCCGTCCTCTCACCTCTTCTATTTAACGTGGCACTCCTGGGCCTGCCCAAGGCGCTCGGTGTGGTCGAAGGCTTGGAGCACGCGCTCTATGCCGACGACATTTCGCTCTCTACGGCGAAGGCGGGTTCCTCAGGATGGATTCAAGACACGCTGCAAGCGGGCACAGACGTGGCTGATAAATACGCAAAGAAGTGCGGACTGCGATGTTCGCCTCAAAAGTCTGAACTGATGGGCGGATACATCGTTCCGGGACCCAGCGTTAAGATTCTGGGGCTCATCATCCAGGCAAACAACAAGGCAACTACGTCCGAGCGCAAGCTCAAGCATTCCTCAGAACAGATCCTGCACATGCCTCGGCGGGTGGCAACCAGGCATAAAGGAGTGGAGAACGACACTTTGAGGCTAGTACAAGCCTTTGTGGTGTCAATAATAACGTACGCCAGACATTACCTCAGAAGAGAGGTAGGTGGACACTGGGTCCGTTCGATTCACCTGCACCACGTGAAATAGTTCAGGCGGTGCAGCACTTCGCCATTCGTCTCAGTGGTGCCGACGGGTGCAGGACGAATTCATGGCTTTGCCTATAGACTCCCTGCCGAGGAGGTGCAGAAGCAGACGAAAAAAAGTACAGGTCTGGTTCCGCTGATAATGCAGGTTGGCGGCGTATACGCCGCCTCCTACGGGGCCAATGCAACGTCCGCCGGTATCAGCATCCGACCTGACCACCCAAGGTTGCGCGGCCAAGCACCAGTGCCTGACACTCCCGTCAACTAACTGGACTCCCCACGTCTTCAGTGTCGCACAAGGTGGTTGTCAAGCCACGATGCGATTACGACATGTCTAAACTTCCCAATCAAGCCGCACAACGCACTCTTGACGCTTGCTTCGGCACCACAAGGTTTAATGGCTACACTTAATTACCACCGCCTAACCAACACGATCTCTTTGTGGGTGCCTACCTTGGAAGGCGCCGCCAAATTGCAGACCCCACAATCAATACCGGTCACAGAAACGTTTACTCTCCCAGTCCAAGCCTATCTCACCTCCGGAACCGACCTCAAAAGGTACGTGGTGAATGGAGTAGATCGTGCAGGACCCAGCGACTCTAAGTGCGGACCTCACCTGTCCCACTCATAAGATGGTGTCGGCACGATACCTTGGACGCAGCCGTACAAGTGCCGTCAGAAGTAATTGGAGCACAGGAGCTGTGGCCGAACCGCATAGGAGCGCCGTGTAGCTGCACCGGCGGCAAACGAAAGGACGAGAACACGCATGCGCGCCTGCCGATGGCGATAGCCCACCTATACATCTCAAAACACTTCTTTTAACCTGGCTTCGAGCATTCTTGGCAGCATACTGGTCTCGGCCATGGCGCTGATAGCAGACACATCTGACAACATCTTTGGCACACTTCCAGCGCAAGCGAGCTTCCGGAGAAGCGGCGCTCTCACAGGGATCTGCAGTGAGTTTTTTTTCTTCAAATATTTTTAGGCGTGTATGCTATCAGCGCCATCGCCGATACCAGTATGCTGCGAAAAATTCTCGAATAGAGTTTAAAAGAAGTGCTTTGAGATGTATAGGGGGGCTATTGCTGTCCCCAGTCGCGCATGCGCATTCTCGTCCTTTCGTTTGCCGCCGGTGCAGCTACACGGCGCTCCTATGCGGTTCGGCCACAGCTCCCGTGCTCCAATTACTTCTGACGGCACCTGTATACATGACTCGTTACCTTAAGTGGAGCGTCAGAACCACCTGCCTGCCTTTGGCACGATACTTTGGACGCAGCTGTACATGCCTCGCTACCTTAGTGGACCGTCAGAACCACCTGCCTGCCTTTACTTTGGCTGCATCCTTCGGGTCCATGTGTACCGCTCATCCGCGGCATCCTGCTATCAGTGCTTACGTCCGGGACGCTCATATGAAGGCCTCTTGCCGGACCCTTCCAAAGGACGCGGACATGGAGGCTGCGGTGCCAGAATATCGCTGCTCATTGTGCCGCAACAATGATCATGGTATTACGTCCGTGAAGTGCGAGAAACTGCGAGAGTCTCTTCGACAAACGCGCCACATCAAAGCTACCACATACACTGGAACTGCGTTAGCACTGTCAAACAGGTTTGAAGCCTTGGCGGAAGACCAGGAATGCGACGAATCAACGGAATCAAATGGAAACCAACCACTCGGCGATCACACGTACGCTAGTGCGGTGAAGCGCCGACGTCGACCACCAGGCACTGCCCGCAAGGAACCACCACCTTGTGGGAATCGTGGAGAACCTCGGCCCACGATCCCGAGCCGGCGCGCGCTTTGGGAGAGACGCTTCGCGCGGAAACCGGTCCGGCGCTCCGCTGGTTCGTCGGCGTCCCCCGAGAGATGGCACCACCGGTCCGTGCAGTGCGGGGGGCATAGCCACCCTAGCATAGGCGCGCGGGCGGCGCGAACGTGTGCGCGGAGAGGACGGGGAGTCTCGCCAGAGGCCCGGTCGGGGCAAGATCCGCGGAACATCGCGGCGGTGGCGGATACATGTATCTCAGGTGGGAACTTTGTCGCGCGCCGTGAGTGCCTGCCTCCCGTTTGCGGTCACGACCCGGACGGCGTGATTAGTGAACGCCGTCGAGCCTTGTGCTCGCATGCTTTGGGATTCCCCAAATAAACGGCTGTGCTTCGGCACTACTGTCTACTGTGTTCTCGTATCGGCGAACCTCGCTGGGCTGCCGTAGGCATGGGAGCCCGCGTGGTTGACACGCCGGGAGCTAGCGTGGTGGCCTACGCCGGAGTGCTGGCTAGGTCCCCGAGGAACCCCTCATATCCCACAACCTTCAACAACGGATAGCGCAGAGAGCGTTGCTGACCTGGACCGCCGACTGGCAGAGTTACAAGCAGCGTATCCAGAAATCCAGCGTATCCGGGAACGTCGTGCAACCTTAGAGGAACGGCCGAAACACCAGGACGCACCTCATTCAACAACTGCCACTTCAGTGCAACCTCGGCAATTACCTCCTGAATCTTCCCACCTTAGGGCCACGGAACTTCTCGCTTTTGTGGCAGAACTGCAACATCTGGAAACGGTTCTTGTGGCACACTTACGCTCATGATGCCTTCAGTGGTCCCTCAAGGTGTGAATGCTTCCGCAAACCCGCTACAGTTAAACCTGGATATAACGAAGTTGACAAAAATTCGCAAATTTTTTGTTACATCCAGGTTTTCGTTACATGCAGGTTTCGAGTTAAGACTCGCGTGAATGACGCAGAAACGAAAACAAAATTAGATTAAATTAGTGGCGGTGAACTCACACTTAAAGGCTTTATTCCACAATAAAAAGCTGCGTGATTTGCGCCAGCTGTTTTCCCAATACCTAAGTCACTACATGGCACTTCAAAAAGCAAGGTCACTTACCCCCGTGCTCACAAACGTAACTTAGGAATGACCTTTGTCTTTTGACAGTTTTCATAGCCTTAACGCGTTTCAAGGACCGAACCTGTGCTGAAATGGCGCCTTTTTATGAATTTGATGTACCTGAGGCTCTTTTCTTCACTCGAAATTGGCGGAATGGTGCTAGCTGGGATACTGTACCGGGTATCGACGTTTTTCTTTCTTGCCGGCGGAGGCGTAGTTTAATTGCGAGCTCGTCTTGAAAAGCAAAACTTTTCATTTTGTGGCACCAGAACTCATCATCGACGAAGGGACACCGTAGATAGCAGTGGAGATGCCCGACTACACGCCGGCAGGCGGGCCTAGCACCTACCCAACACCACGCTCAGATGGACAAACGCACGGTAGTTTAAGGTTCGGGCGAAATAATCTAAATTAGTGCATTTATCAAGCCTATTTTTCAAAAAATGCAAAAAACAGTGACTCATCAGCGTATCTCCAGCCGATTTTTCAAACAAAAGTGCAGAAAACAATGATCAGCTCACCGAGTTCGTTACATCAAGGTTAACCGTCGCAACGCCTTCGTTACATGAGGTCCCAAACACATGGGCTTCAACGGGGTTGGCAATGGGGAATTGAAAAACTTCGTTAGATCCAGGAATTCGTTAAATATAGGTTCGTTAGATCCAGGTTTACCTGTACTACACAAGTGTGTACTTTTATGGGACTAAAGGGGTCTAGCGAGCAAGGTAGGAGAGCTCCAAATTCGCCTCCGCATAGGCACACGTCAAGCGTTGGCTCTGCTCTTGCAGGAAACAAAATGTCCCGCATTGTGGGATTTACTGCGTACTCTTCACCTATCATTCCGGGCCGTCGTTGCAACAATGCATCTGCTGCACCTGGTGAAGTGTCGGTGTACGTAGATACCTGTTACCGCCAGACTAAAGTGCCGTTAGTGTCTTGGTGCAGTGAGTGGCAGGAAGTGGTTGCCGTGTTGGTTCGCCTACCCCGCACAGACGTGATCCTGGTGTCGTGCTACGTGCGTCCATATACTGGCTGTGCACCTCGACTGCGAATGGCCGGGCTGGCTTGTTCACCTTCGCCGTACGTACCCGGAATGCCCAGGGCTGGTCGGTGGGGACTTTATTGCACCTCATGAGGCAAGGGGTTACCATTCATCCAGTGCGCGTGGCATTGCAGAGTTAGACACATTCACAAGTCAGCAGATTGTGCTACTCAATGCTCCGCATACATCGACACGTCTCTGGGATCATCCTTGCGCGCCCCCCTATTCCCCGGACCTCTCCTGGTGGATGGGTGTAAATCCTGTTCCATGGGATCGCGAGCCAGACTGTTGAGGCAGTGATCACTATCCCCTACGTCTTGGTTTGGCTCCAGTGTCCCAACGATGCCTACGGCGCCGCTGTAGTGTGACTTACTTGTTTAGGAGGGTGTTAAACACCTCTATACCCAGAACCATATGCGGCACAGCGCCTGTTTTATGCGCCGCCCTTAAAGGAGCCATGAAGAGAAAACGCAAGTTTGGTTCATTCAAAAGATTGTCTCGTTAGAATCATACTGACACCACTTTTAACGTAAACTTCGCTCAAATAAGCTACATAATTAGGAAAAACGGGAATGGTCATGCGACCCACAAGCTCATTTCCCGCAACAGAACCTGTGATGTCACATGGGCTAAGCTCTGCGATTGGCGGAGGCTGGCAGAAGCAGACGCAAATTAGGTAGAGCTTACAAACTAGACGAACGAGCGATTTGCGCTTAAATTTAGGGCACATTCTTTACAAAGCAATAAGAATGATGGGACAAACAGTGGAAGTTACGAAAGCACATGTAAACATAGAAGTACTGATGCGTTCTGCTGTTCGTACTGCGCACAGCATGCTTTGGTTTAGCTGCACAGCACTACGGGGCTTGGGGTTGTCTCAGACGACACTGGCCGATTGACGCAAGCAACGGTGTCTTACGTGACCCCATTTGTCGAGCGAGCACTGTTTCAGGGAACGAATATTTTCTCCCAGAACAAAACCAAGCCAGGTTTAAATGCGGGCAAAAACAAACCAAACGCTTGCCACGGTATGGTGGCGCCATCTAGGTTACGGAACGTAAAGAAACGCGGGAACAAACCAACACCGCTGTACAGGGTGGAGACAACCTTTGAACGGTCCCGTGCCGCCGCAATTGGGCCAACGGGCTCAACGCGTTATTCTTTTCGTTTCCCACGAGACCTAGCAACGCGAAACAGACAATATGATTCAAACTTCTTCAGTAAACCGCGTTGCGGCGATAATTTTAGCGCGGTTTTGACACAATGACTTGCTTCGGCGGCGAGCGAGCAACCGAACATGGCGGCGCCATCGTTACGTGTCTCTACCCTGTACGGCGGATGCGTGAATGAAGGTACTCTAGGCTGCAGAGCGGTCGGTTCCCGTGATGTCACTTGGGACCACGAAAACGCACGATTGAGCGGGAAAATCAAAATTTTAGCCTAAATTGTTTAATTTCTCAGTGAATAAAGCACCGTTTGTATCCGGTGTTACGAATGGGCCAGCGCCGCAGTACTTCCCCGCATCACTCCTCGGTTGTGCGGCGAAGCCACTCGTGCGCCTTCGAAAACAGGCGCAATCATGTCGGCAACAAGTTGCGACAAAGCCTCGTCAGACGCTTCGCTCTCTGCGCATTCGGCGGCTGCCTGCGGCGGCTGAACTTCGGCGGCTGCCTGCACGGCTCGTCTCCACGCTCTTCAAGGACACAGAGGCAGGCCCCGGTGATCGCAACGGAGTCCTCCTCTCTCCCCTCTCTCGGACTCAACGTGCCCGAGGCTTTGAACAGCTTACGAACTCTGGAGAGAGTGTAGTGCGTGTTCCAGCGTGTTGGCGTTTGACCGTTACCGCTTTCGGGTATAAATAGAGCTCCCAAGCGTTGTAAACCATTCCTGTTAGAGCAGCGAATCGATGTTGTCGCTCTGCTCGAGTCCTGTATTGTAACCTCGCCCGTCGGGGCATTGTTCTTTGGCTTCGGCTCACCTCTCGCTATGAAGTAAACAGTTTACGTTGGCCTATCGGCTCTGGACATCTTCCCGGCTGCAGTCGGCCTTCCCGGTCGCAACAACTGGTTGGCAGCGGTCGGATGGCAACTTCGTAACACCTGAGGCCAGCGGTGCGAGACCCAACACCACGGACGTCAAGGCGGCTTCGGACTTCGCAGAATTCACGGCGGTCAAGGGTGAGTGCGGGACTTTTCTTCACTGAGTTTTACCAGGCTTCTGAGGATAGCTGGTAGGGCGTGTGTTTTTGTCGCGTGGGTTAATCGCGCAAAACATTTTTGGAGCAGTGGGAAAGCAGTACTCTAGACCGGCCATGAATTTGAAAGCGTTGAAAAAACCGCAGTTGTTGGAGCTTGCAAAAGAGTTGCGCTTGGATGTTACGGACGCACTGAGAAAGCCAGAGCTGATACAGGCTATACTCGCTGTCGGGGCTGACGATGAGGAGCTGTCGGAATGCATTGAGCTGATCAATGGCAGGGAGACCGCGAAACGTCAGGCCGCCGAGGCAGAGGCAGAGGCAGAGGCTGAGCGTCAGAAACGACAGCAGGAACACGAGGAAAAAGAACGACAGCACCAGGAAAAGATGCGATGGTACGACCTCGAGCTCGAGCGCCTTGAACAGGAAAGAAGGGAGCTCGAGGGAGAGAGACTCCAACGGGAGAACAAGAACCTAGAGCATGAGATTCAACTCGAGCAGGAAGAAGTGAAGCCTGAGTTGATCGAAAAAGACCTCGTTGTCGTGGATAGAGAAACTGGCCACGGTAACGAAAAGAAAGTAGCAGACGCTCGGGAGCGCGAGTCGGAAGCGACCGTTGCTGCCCCGCAGCGCGTCAAGGTTGCTGAGAGAGATAACGACGGCGCATTAGCTCAGACTGTCGGCAGAGGCGGCAGAGGGCAGTACGTGTCCACTGAGTGCGATAATGTGTCGGCGTTTGTTTCGGCACGGCCGGACTCGACTCTCCTCCTCCCGCGCTCCCCTTACGGCCTTCGCAATGGGGCGTCTTGCTGCCTACCGCCGCAAGTTGGGGGTGGCGCTGCTAGGTCACCGTCGCTAAGGTCCCTGAAAGAACTAAGGTAGCGCCAACTGCTCCCTCCTTCTCCGCTGCCCTCCTCTTTTTTCTCTCCCCTCACCCGCGGCGCCGCCGTACCTTTAACTCCGCGGCGGGGCCGCCATATTTGTTGGCCACTTGAGAGCAGACGCCCCTCGCTACGCTTAAGGGCGCTCGCTGCAGTTTGATCTTGTTTTCGCGCCGAAATCGCTCTTTGGTAGCATTTATAGGATTTCTAGAGCCCCGTTAATTTCTAGAGGATTTCTAGAGCCCCGTCTAGAGTTAATTAATCATGCAATACGTTTTTTCACCGGGCGCGGTCGTTTACAGCCGTTATTAATGGAGGCGCCTGGACAGAATTGTTTTGTGCTGGGACATATTCTGGCAGATTTGCACATTGCACTAACACAGGGATACACCCGAAAGAAATTCGAAAGAGGACCAATGTCACGATGATTATCAAGAGAAAACAATAAATCACAAAAATGAATTGGTGCCAGCAAATAGATATTTTATTGGAACAAACGTCCGTAATGACGTCGTGCAGGTGGCTTGTGCTGCTGACGTGGCTTCCCGTGAGAAAAAATGTTGGGAGTGGCATTTGGGTTTAGTTTTTTTAACGCCAAGCTTCTCCAATATCCGTTGCTAATTGATCCGTGGAATAATCCTATTGAGAAGGGAAAAAAAATGTCGCCACCGAGTTTGAGATGCGCCACAAACACTCCGCAAATATAGGCAATAATGCATTGCAGAAGGGAGTTAGTGACTGTTCTACCGTAGCATGGTCAAATTCGTGTTCGCGCATCTGCTCAGTGCCGCGTCCGCTCAACTCGCTACACTAAACCCGTTTAGCAAGCGCTTTGCTGGAAAAAAATACGTCTGCTGAAAATAATATAGTCGCCCAGTGTGTTTTGGTTCAAATCGCAATGACTGAATACGCTGCGCCATTGACTACTAGGATGAAGTAAGCGCGCACACTGCAAATGTACGGCATCGCGTGTAATGCAAACGTAAGTCGTAATTAACGTTCCTCTGTGCATACACGGAAGAAAGGGCGTACAGCCGTTACGGTGCGAATATGCATTGAAGTGCTCATTCAAATGTGCGCGAATTTAATAAAGCGATAACAGAAATTGCGCATCAAACGTACGTCAACGGCGCGGTCACTATATTAGCTGACCTTAAATTGTTTTACCTAGCCGCAATTTTTTTTTCTCGCAACAGCCTCAATTTGCGCCGCACCGACCAAGCCCATGTTACGCAGCAAATCACTCCGATGTCATAACAACGGGATTATAATACCACCCGGGTAGCTAACACACAAAACATGACTTCACGCCAAAAAGAGCGTACACGCACTCGGAACGCACACGATACATGGTCAGACGCAAGCTGCCGTCGGTCAAAACAAGCATGAATTCAGGTGAACAATTCTCGCGTCACGAAAACCTTACGACAACTGACTGAACATGCTACGCCGCTGATATTGATGCTGGAAATTAAGCGCGCACATGACAAATACACGGCCTCTTATCCAAACCAAAGCTTACGACGGGACGAACTCGGCGCTGCGCGCAATGCCTACTCAGAACAAAGCGTGGACGACGGTCGCGAAGGGAATACGCATTTCTTCGCAAGTGACCTCTCAAGCTCGCGCAGAATTTAACAGAGCAAGAACAAGCATTCAGAAACTTACCTCGCAAAAGAGTGATGGTAGCGTCGGCCTGAAGTATGCCCGTTCAAATCTATGCAACCAAACTTTTCTCCTTTCTGCGTCGCGTTTCCCGGACGGAATAACGAAGTCTTGTGCCCTGCCTGACGATATTCGCGCTGCCTAAGGCACAACACATCGACACCGAGAAGCAACCTAAAACGACACCGGTGCGACATTTTTTCGAAACGAGCAGCTAATTCTTACTTTGCTATTAGCTGGCGCCTACGATAAAGCCGGTCTGAAGCACGGTGGCGACGGTGGCTCGGAAGCCAGCAATGGCGTCGCAGCGGCGGCGTTGCGCAATGTCCCAGCCGGCGAGGCATCGGCGAGGCGACCCGGCGGCGGAGCAAAAAAAAACAAAACCACGTGACTTTTCCCTTGGCCAATGGCGCGCGGCGTTCGCCGGCGAAAAAGAAAATGGCAAAAAACGAAGTAAGAGAGGAGCGCGGGCGAGGGCGAAAGGCGGCGAGATCTAAAGATGGCGCTACCTTAGTAATTTTAGGGACCTTAACCGTCGCTAGGGTGCCTCGATGCGCGCCCGCTCCGCGGAGCGGGCGCGCATCGAGGCACCCTAACCGTCGCCGCCGCCGCCTCCAAGCGCGTTCGCAGGCGCGGTGTGCGTGCCGCAGCGCTGAGTACGACGAACAGAACCGACTGCGGCGCCTGAATTCTTGGAGATGGAAGCTTTTTTTTTTTATCCACATAATTCAGCTCGGTCGTTGCATGCGATGAGGTTAAAAGGTTATAGTCGACCTCTGGGAGCACCGCTTACCCAGTCGCAACCATTCTGGCTGCAGCTTACCCGGATTTTCGCACATGCGTGTTGTCACAAGTAACAGTAATCAGCACACAAAATTCACTGAGAGAAAAAGAAATATTTATTTAGTCGTAAGGTTGACTAGAAGTTGAATAAAAAACAATTTCTGTGCGAGGTGAACACAAATACTTTTTCTTTCAAACCCATGCTAGCAATACAAATTAACACAAACACGAATAACACAAATGCATGTTACAAATAAAGCGGTCCTCCATGACATAATCCACGCTAGCAATACAAATTAACACAAACACAAATAGCACAAAAGCATGTTACAAATAAAGCGATCCTCCATGACATACTAAATATTTTCTAGACGGCTTGTACACATACGCAAGGGGTTTTTTATTTCGATCGCTCACCATCTTGGTGTAGTTAACCAGAAGAAGTCTGATGAATTTGTCATCCACAATTAAACGAGCTGTGCGCCTTGCGTGGCTGCTGTCTACACCCTCTGGGCAGAGGAGGATGGGTGATTGTTCGAGGTGTGGGGTAACCAGAAGTTGCAGCACTTCATGCACTTTTGTACGTGGAAGTTTGCTAGCAGCTTTTTCAAATAAAGTAACAATGTTGTCCAACAGTGTCAAAAACATTCGGTTTGGGTAGTGGAGTGCACTTTTGTCCTGGCTGTGCAACAGAACATACAAAGGATCAGCTTTGTTCGTAGGATCGTCAGCAACGTAACACAATGTATCCACCAACGTACACCAGACCAGAGTACGTGACAGACGGCGATGGATCACACAGCTGTCCCTTCAGGTTCTCAAGGTCTGCAATCACTTCTTGTGGCACACTCAGCGCTAGCTCCTCAGCATCGGCGTCCTCCACTTCCATTTGCTTCGAACAGAGGGCTTTGCCCTTCACAATGTTGTCAAGGGCCACCGTCACTGAACGTGCATCTAGCACGTCGTTGCCCCCACACATGGACCTTAGCCGGCCAAAGAGTGCCTCCACAGGGTCACTGTTGAAGTTCTTGGTAGAGACGTACTTGACACCCCTTCTTAAAAGGAACCATGTTGCGTCCACTAAGACCCTCGACGTAAACAACAAAGCATGAAACGTTTGCTCTGTGAATGCACCTTTTCCTGATGCAAGCGAGGCACCTTGTACCTCGTTTGTGTAGTCGGTGAACTCCTTCTCAAGCCACAGGAGTCTAGGGTCATCCTCGCTAGATATTGGCCTCTTGAGGTCACTCCCTTTGTGCATTGTGTCATGAACGTCGAACCATTGTTTCATCATGTTCATGAAGAAAATGGTTTGGCTGGCTCCTCTGTAACTGTAGAGACTGGGGTCCCCACCACGGTTCTCTTTGAGATGATTAAGGCTGCAGTTACCTGCGGAGAAAATACTTGAACTGCCCGAAGCACGTTCATCTTCTCCAAGTTTGATGGATGAACATATTTCCTGGTCAAGTTTCGTGCCAGTTTTACAGTTTTGTCCTTCTGAAAGTCGTACAGCCGATCCGCACGTGGCAATCGAGGAGACAGCGACGCCGGAGACGCGGCGACGCGGAGCCGGCGGAGCTTACAGTGAGGTGCTGCTGCCCTCGTGCGGTCAGCCGCCGCACTACGCCGTCAGAAAAAAATGTATGCGCGGCGCCGGTATTGCGAAGGCCGTACGTGGTTTCGGAGATCTCGGCGGAGTGTTCGGATGGTTCAAATTCGCGGGACGCCTTGGGAGCGGCTACCGGTCTGAACATGAACATTTCGCGAGATAGCGAGGTTTCGCGGGAGTGCGGAAACCATGAGGTTACCGAAAGGCCGCACGAGTCCGCTGAAACGGAGGTTGTTCCTTCGGACGGTAGTGCAGAAACGAGCGATGTGGTGGCAAAGCCTGCATCCGAGGCAGCGAACGGTTTGCACGGTTCAGTTGGGAGAAATGACGATCTCGCCACTGAGCAAGCCGATTCCGTCCTGCTACCAGCTCAGGAGGAATGCGTAACCGATGAGGTTACCGAGAGACCGCACGAGTCCGCTGAAACAGAGGTTCTTTCGTACGGTAGTGCAGAAACGAGCGACGTGGTGGCAAAGCCTGCTGCCGAGGCAGCGAGCGGTTTGCACAGCTCAGTTGGGAGTCATGACGATCTCGCCACTGAGCAAGCCGATTCCGTTCTGCCACCAGCTCAGGTAGCTGACCTCGAGCAACGGCCAGCCGAGCACGCAGAGATTCAGGTGTCGCGGGCGGCTGAGCCGTCTTTTGAGACAGGGCAGCTTGGATCTAGTGTAGCCTTGACAGCCGCAAAACAGAACGAAAACACCCTTCGGTGTTCGCTTGCTGAGGCTGTCGCCGTAAGCGCGAGGGACGACGAGGTAGTGACTGTACGAAGCTACCCGGTGTCTAAAGAGCTCGTCGTGCCCGTGTCACTCCCAGCTGATTCTCCCGATGATAGGACAATATGGGCTAAGCTAGTTGAGATTTCGGTGGCGCCTGTGGCTGAGCCGAAGTCGGGAACCGATCAGCCTAGAGGAGAGAACGTAAACACGTTCCGATGTTCGCTTGCCGAACGCGTTGGTGAAAAGGCGAACAAGAAGGATAGAGGGAAAATTTCCGCACGTACTTGTGGCGCGTGTTTCAGTGCGGGCACGCCCAGAGGCAAGGCCATGAGCTCGCTTCGCGCCAAGGGAACGCCGCCTCCGAAAAGGAGTGCGCGCCTGTCGTTTGAACGTTGGAAAATCTCGTTCGCTCCTCCGCGCGCTCGACTGTTGTCGAAGCGAACGGCCGGTGTCCTCTCACGCGGTCGCAGCAGCGTTCAGAGAACGGGTGCACCTAAAGTGCGATACAAGAAGGGGAAAACTCGGAGCAATGATGAGAGCTCGAATCGCAGCTCTCAGCGCGAGAAGTGGCTTGTAGACGCCTGACTTTCTCTATTGCATTGTTTTTCCTGGAACAGGTTTCGCCCTTTACGATTGCATTTTTTGTTGTGTGGGACATTTCCAATCACGCGAAATGTCACCTTTCAAGTTTGTTCACGTGTCTAAAGTACTGCTGGGAAAAATATAACTAGAGTAGTTAGTTATTAGCGTATTTTATCGCAACTAAAAGCCTGGTACAGCTTCAGTGTTGATTTGTCTTCGCACTTGCCGGCGATGCGGTTGTGTCTTCCTGTGTTGTTCTGTTGCTTGCCTGACCAAGCCAGAGACGTTCTTGGGGAGCCACTACTCGTCCAGTGACCGGCCCGGTGACGCTCCAGCACGATGTCGTACAGCCAAGGCCTGGAGTCGAGCGTCTGCCGAACACTTCACTTCGACAGTATCCCTCCGGACAACGGTTGTAGACCCTTATCCATCGGGATCTCGGACCCCCGGCGGAGAAGCTGTTACGAATGGGCCAGCGCCGCAGTACTTCCCCGCATCACTCCTCGGTTGTGCGGCGAAGCCACTCGTGCGCCTTCGAAAACAGGCGCAATCATGTCGGCAACAAGTTGCGACAAAGCCTCGTCAGACGCTTCGCTCTCTGCGCATTCGGCGGCTGCCTGCGGCGGCTGAACTTCGGCGGCTGCCTGCACGGCTCGTCTCCACGCTCTTCAAGGACACAGAGGCAGGCCCCGGTGATCGCAACGGAGTCCTCCTCTCTCCCCTCTCTCGGACTCAACGTGCCCGAGGCTTTGAACAGCTTACGAACTCTGGAGAGAGTGTAGTGCGTGTTCCAGCGTGTTGGCGTTTGACCGTTACCGCTTTCGGGTATAAATAGAGCTCCCAAGCGTTGTAAACCATTCCTGTTAGAGCAGCGAATCGATGTTGTCGCTCTGCTCGAGTCCTGTATTGTAACCTCGCCCGTCGGGGCATTGTTCTTTGGCTTCGGCTCACCTCTCGCTATGAAGTAAACAGTTACGTTAGCCTACGGCTTCTGGACTTCTTCACGGCTGCAACAGCGGCTGGCCGCTCGCATCATACACGCTACCACTCGTATGTCGGAGGCCACGGAGCTTGGATCGGGTGCCCCCGCCCGGTCGCAACACCGGACAAGCGCTGGGGGCACTATAAAACACGAAATCTTTCGAATAAAACCAACTTGCATTTTCTCTTCATGGCTCCTTTAAAGGGGCACTGGCACAAAAATTTTGCATCTTGTTTTTTTTTTTTTGTTGCGATAAGTAGCTAATGACTTATTTATAACGTGAAAAAGCCTTATTTGCTTCATAGCGCGACGGTTATTTAATTAAAGACTTTTTAATGCGACCAGTCGCAGTTTCGGCTTCAGCGGGTGCCGCGAAAGGCTGGATTTGGTATAAACAGAGCTGCCCACGTGACTGTCGGACGGATATCACAGAGCAGAGCTGCCGTACCACTGTAGATTCCGCGTCGGCGGCAGTTCTGCTAATGCCCCTGCGTACTGATCTCATAAGCCGCTTAATTAAGAGCGTCCGTGAACGTGATGCAGGCGCCGCGAAAGAAAATTGCTGCCGCGGCTAGAAAACGACGCGCGATGCTCGAGACAGTGGGTGGGGAGACGCGCGCGCTGGCAGCAGCCGGGCGGTATGCCTACAGGTCTGCCTACAGATGTGTTGGGCTTAGCACTGCGGCGGATATTCGATTGCCGCTCTCGTAAGCGGTGCAGATGGCGATTTTTAATGCAGTTTGTCAACACATCATTCTCCTTTCTCGTATATGCTGCCTTGTTTGAACTTGAGTCCCATTTCGTGCAGCGGTAACAACTATCGCTCGAGCTACCTCCACCGGCCTATGCCACTTCGCGGCCGTGACCGCCGCCTGCGCAGCGCGTCGCGCGTCGCGCGATGAGGCCATGAGGCGGTGTTCGCACTTGCGATGAGCGATGATGCGACTGCGTTCAGCGCAGCTGCTTCCCGACTTGTACGACCTCGTTGGTGCGTCAACCATTCATGCACACGCTTGCTTTCACGCCACAACACCCGCATCACGGCCCACAAATTTCGCATCTTTTCACACGCGCGAAGTTCTGACGCCTCCGAACTCTACGCGTGTTTACCAGTCGCCGATAGAAGCACGAAGAGGCTGCAAGTCAACCTACCGTCTCGCTGTCCACCTAGCTCTATACGATGATTACTTGCTTTTACAATCCATACACGCTTCTCCACACTGATGAGTTCGACGCTATTCGTTGATTAGTGCACGCGTACGCTGAAGCCACTGACCAAAGAACCGAAGCGCACGGGAAGTTGCTTGCCGGCCCGACCCGGCGGTACAGCGATAGCGGGCCAAGCGCTGGCCGAGCGTGGTTACGCGGCAGCGTCAGCGCGCCTGTGGCGTGCGCGGCGCGTTTTCGCGAGCAGAAAACGCTCCATGAAACCGCATGGAGAGTTTTTTCACGTGATTCGCGCGCGTCGGCGTTGCGCGTGCGTTTTTTCGACGCCCGCGTCCACGATTCCGCGCCAGGGGCAGCATCTGCCTTGGGTAGATTTTGACGCGCGTTGCGAGCGGCAGTTGGAGCCTATTAGGAGCCTATTAGGCTCCCTGCAATGCAGTTTGAGGAGCAGTTGGCGCCTTCTGGTGGCTCAATTTATAAGCTTGAAGGCGCTCGCTCGCGCATGCCCGCGTTCGCTGCTGCTGCGTGAGCGTGGACTATTTGGGAATTTGATCAGTTTTTTTTTATTTCGCGGTGATGTTTCTGCAGCTGACGGTTCGATGGCGTCATCGCAATCATGCGGCGACCCCAAAGTCGCAAATAAAAAAAATCTGGGCACAAATATTGTGGCTTCAAATGCCCCAGTCAGGTGGGCACGCGAGGCCGGTATCTTTTTACAGCTTCCCGTCGCAGCCGTGGGAGAAAACGTGAAGACAGAAGTGGATTGTAGCCGTGTGGCGAGTAAAGTAAGTGAACTCTGTTAGTTCGGGAAATCACGGCATGTTACGAAAGCCATTAATTAGCGTCAGTCTGCATTTGGTACAATGCGGTCGCCTCGACGTCGTAGCTTACCGTTTGTGTAACGTCTGGTGGTTTGTAGTTCAATGACCTAATTTAATTGACAAATATCATACTTTTCCCTACTTTTCGACTCCGTGTGCTCATTCTTGTGGCTTGTATATGTATTCGAAAGTAATGACCCAACCACTCGTCGTGACGTGCTTAGCAAATGTGCGTGTTCGCCGGAAGCCATCCTCTGTTTCTTCATTGTGCACGGTTGGCGCCTGCAGTCGAGATGTGAACACGGTCCGGCGCTGTCGCTCGCGTTTCTTATTCGTGGACCACTTCGCTGTTCATTCATGCAGATTGAAAAGAACTGCAATATTAGTGAATAACGCGTGGTACATTATTTAAGATGAAAACATATGCAACGTTCAAGCAAGGGAGAAAAAATGTATATCCGCAGTGTATTTTGTTTTTAGTCACGTTTGTTGTATGACACAGCTTGGTATTACTGCACTTTGACATCATTCCTCATTCTTTAACTGTTTCAGTTCAAATGATTCTTCAACCTGGCAGCCCAGTCGGGGATCAAGTGTGTACTCCAGTCATCTTGTAAATGTCATTCAAATAAAACGCAACTGCGGCAAAGTGCTTGCTGCGCTGCATCGACTCACGCTGCCGCATCACCAAGTGCACTTGCAGGAAGTTTAATTTTCCGGGGTCTCACCGTCAGCTGCAAAGTATAAGCTGACGCACACGGCGAAACGAAATAAAAGCGCGTGGAGTACTAACAAACGTTTAACGCCAGCAATACACGACTAATGTTTTTCTCGAGCTTTGAACTGAAAGATGGGAACTCACGAGCTAAAGGCCCGTTCCCACTGCGACGAAAGCGACCAGAATTCTGTCGCTTTGTCGCGCGACGACAAAAACTGGTCCCGACCATTCGCCAAAAACAGTCATCGCGCGACAAAGCGACGGAATTTCCGTCGCTTTCGACAAAAGTGTGAACGCGCCTTAACAGCTGCTGGGCCACGTTGTTTTGGTTACTTATTTTCAGACCAATGTAGTAAACGCGTCATGCTCTGTTGGTAAAGACGTGTTTCGGTGACTTCAGATTTGTACACTTCCCGGACCCCGTAAACATGCTTGCTTTCGAACAAGCGGCGTTCTTCCTACTGTATTTATGGCTGACTTGAACGCGTAATGCAAGCCTCGCGACACGGCGGCTAGCAGTTTTTCACCGTATGCTGCTGGGCTATAATGGCAAATCCAAGTGTAACGCTTGCTGCAAACGTAGCAGAAAGATGTCCTCGGCAAAATCTAGCGCCGCGCGCCGTTAAAACGCTCAAATCACGGATTCCCCCATCGCTGAAAGCAACGCTAACACGGCCGCAGCGGCCGCAGCCCCGCGCGGAGCGCCTGAGTGTTTGGCGCCATGGAGGAAGAAAAAGTGTTTGGCGCCGCCGGCGTTGGCGGCGCGCATGTCAGCTCGACGGAGGCGCCGCCCGACGATTGCAGGGTGCCTTAAGCGATGGGGGAATCCGTGATTTGAGCGTTTTAACGGCGCGCGGCGCTAGATTTTGCCGAGGACATCTTTCTGCTACGAAACCGCCGCCGTGAGGCGCGCGCCTCACGGCGGCGGTTTCGAAGCGCTCGAGACAGCCGGCTGACTCCGCCGGGGTAAAGCACAGAACAGGGAGGATTTTAGAGAAGCAAAGGTCTAGCTTTGCCCAACGTTTTTAGATACTTTTTCAGTTCCGCATCTCCCCGCCGCGGCCATGGAGAGAAGGCGGCCGGCCGCGACTCTCGCCACCGCGGCGCTGCGGTTGTGAGTTGCGCTAGGAGAGCGAGCGTCGTCTGCTAGCGGGGAGCGTTCCGCTCGGCGTCTCCGGTCCTCGCCGCTTCTGGCTGCGTACTGCAAAATAAATAACTGTTCTCGGACGTTGCTCATCATTTTGCGGCGGCCGTTGCAGTTCGAGATCTATTTGAAACGGACGGTATTATGCAAGGAGTCGCGTACGTACGCCCAAGGATTTGAAGCGGTGGCTAAAATATCAAGAACGACAGCGTTTTACATGAACGTTCGCGTACCACTGGCTGTCAAGCGTGCGCACAAATTCTCTTGTCATGCCAATTGCGCGAATTTATTGCATCCCGAAGATATTTTTTCACATGACTGTTGGAGCAGCTTCCCGTTTCGTAGACAACATAGGTGATATCGTGTCGCGCAACAACGCTCTTCAGGATTGTATAGGCCCCGCTTTCTTTCGGGCCCAGTAAAAAAGTTTGCCGACGCTGCCCCGGTTGCTGCCGTTCTCCAGTTGGCTGGGAGCCGTATTGCCGCCCTATTCTCGACTATCTGTGCAAAATCGGTGCATTGCTGGGGAACAGGCGTTTTGGAGAGCTCCTCTTGTCGCTCCTTGGGAAAGTGCTCTCCTTTTGTAATAACCTAGCTCGTGCGCAGACCCTACTTTTTTCCTTTTCGGAGACAGCCGCCGAGTCTGCTTGCTTAACAAGTTGCTGGTAAGGTTGGGAAAGTTAACGGAAACTGCACTTTCCTTCAGTGCCCAGTAAGCCCGGCCGATCTCGACGACTTTACGTTAATATTCGCAATATCCTCCTCGAGAAAATGAAGTCCACATACCTTGCGCGTTTTGCCGCGCTTTGCCCGCGCGGGGAATCGCTCTTTTCTATTGGGTGAGAAGCTATAAATCCGATGACGGCGCTAAAAAGTGACACTTCTGAGTGTTGCTTCTGTATCTACACGTACAGCCAGGTGCGGAGCACGTTGGCATTGCGGTAAGCCAGGCTCATCAAAGAAAACACGGCGTCTTGCGGAGTCACGAAATCCTCGATGAAATCGGCACTGTTCAATAGCGTCACAAACTGAACGCACTGAAGGGGCAAGGTTCGCGCACGGGGGTCAAAAACAAACGCAAACGAAAGGAATAAACTTGTAGAGACACGCAACGATGCCGAAACTTTGAGGAAGAAAATTGTAGAGACACGCAACTACGCTGAAACTTTGAGCATGCATATACGCATGCGCGTATACCCATATGCTCTTTTGCAAAAGT